>NC_091456.1:39442828-40095348 GCF_027789765.1 Dendropsophus ebraccatus
TTGTCACCCAATTTGCAAACCCAAGTCCGCAAATACAACAGACGGTGGCTGAAATGCAAACCCAGGTAGCGGCTCAGGCTCAACAGCAACAGGCGCTCTTTGAACACCTAGATGACCTTGAGAACCGCAATAGGCAGAACAACATTAGAATTCGTGGATTACCTGAAGCCACTCGTCCAGCTGACCTGCTCCCTACTCTGCTCGGCATATTTAACATGCTTCTAGGCAGACCTCCAGAGACACATATCGAAATAGACAGAGCCCATCGGGCACTGCACCCACAAAGTGCTGAACCGACTCGCCCACGAGATGTCATATGTAGGATACACTACTACTCAGTCAAAGAAGAAATTATGCAAAAGGCCTGCAGACTCGCTGAAGTGGACTTTGATGGAGCTAAACTTCTCTTTTTCCCAGATCTCTCCAGACGCACGCTGCAGTTAAGGGCAGCTCTGAAACCGCTCCTTGCTTTGCTGCAATCACACAATATTCCTTACAGATGGGGCTTCCCTTTTGCTCTGCACGCCAGAAGTAATGACAAGACAGCCACCTTGCGAGATCTTACGGATTTACCTGCTTTCCTACAAACCTTTGAGCTACCACATACACCGCTTCCTGATTCGGCAGCCGTCCTGAAGAACCCACTGTTGCTGGGTGGCCAGCCGGGACCCTCCACGAGCCAGAATGCCCCTCACTTCCAGCCCCCTAGGCAACATCGTGCTCCGAGAAGACGGCGGAGTTTGTCTAGGTCGGACTCTGAAGTCTAAATGGTGCTGTGGTTCCTGATGGTCACCATTCCCTGAGACTCTGCCGACTGCCTGATATGTGAGCCCCATATAGATTTGGTTTCTGTTTCTTTGTGTGAGTTGATCTTTGGTTCCTTATAGTGCCCCCTACCTTTTAGCTGACTTGTCAGATTTTCATATGTTACTAGCCGAGGAAGCCTCTAGTTCTGTTATGCACGTTTGGTTACCTATCCCCCCAATAGGTACGCAGATGTACACTACTCATCTGTTGGTTATGGTACACGTGGTGTACATGTTAGAAATGTTGCCACCTACACTTAGGTGCTGCTGTTCTCACTCTGTCATGTATGTTTTGTACTGTCTTTCTCCCTCTTTCTTTTGTCGGCACGGTTCCCTTGAAGTCCTCTGCTTGATGCTTGTCGCTATAGATCTCAATGATGGCTTCACTTAATGTCACTACCTTGAATGTTCAAGGTTTTAACATCCCCGAGAAAAGGTCACAGATCTTGTACGCCATGCACAAGCTGAGGGCTCATATACTCTGTCTTCAAGAAACGCATTTCCGCAATGACAGTATCCCGGCTTTTAGAAACCGGTACTACCAACAATGGTTTCACAGCAGTAGCCCTGATACTAAATCCAAGGGTGTTGCTATTTTTTTGCACAACTCACTTCCTTGCCAGGTTCTGGAGGTGCAGACTGATGAGGAGGCACGTTATGTATTTCTTAGGTGCTCCATAGGGGGCCAATTGTATACGATAGCCAATGTGTATGCCCCTAACCATGGACAGCAATCATTTATCTCTAAAACCCTAGATGCCCTGAAAATTTTCACACAAGGTCACCTGATTCTGTGTGATGATATTAATGTTCCATTGAGTCCAGCGTTAGATACGTCCTCTGGTCTGTCCTCATTCCCACATGGTAAACGCAACAGGATTAAGCGTGACCTGTTTCGTATGCAACTTTGTGACACCTGGCGCTTAACCAACCCGGATACCCGTGACTACACTCACTATTCTCACACACACAAGAGATACAGTCGCATAGATTATGTCTTTGTGCATCACCATTTACTAGAGAGAATACAGTCTGTCTCAATAGGCAGTATCCTATTATCGGATCATGCTCCTGTGACTTGCGCTCTCTCTTTGCCGCAGACCCAAAAGAGGGAATATACCTGGAGGCTCAATGAGTCGCTATTAAATGATTCCCTTTGTATGTCAGACCTTAAAGCTGCCATACAACATTTTGCACCTGATAATGTCTCCGACGAGACCACCCCTCAAATTAAGTGGGAGACTCTCAAATGTATTCTGAGGGGCATCTTAATCAGACATGGGGCTCGGTTAAAGAGAGCAGCAGCAGCTAAACTTGACTCACTTTTGCAGGAGCTCCATGCTTTGGAAGTGGAACACAAGGCTACTCTGGAGGAGGGAGTACATAGAGACCTGGTCAGGGTTAGAAACGAAATTGCCAAGATAATAGATCGCAAACATCATAGATTTCGGCAGATTTGCGCCAGCGCTTACTATGAGCATGGAAACAAATCAAGTAGGATGCTAGCGAGGGCATTGAGGGATAAGCGAGCCTCCTTGTACATACAGTCTATTAAGAACACAGAGGGTACACTGGTTAGGACGACCTCAGAGATACTGACAGCCTTCCAAGCTTACTACTCTGATTTCTATCACCTAGAAACATCACCTGAGGCGACGCCAGCAATTATACATCACGCGCACAGCACTCCCGAGACTTGACTCGACAATTTTACAGGAATTAGAAAATCCTTTTACCGCAGAGGAGCTGGCAACTGCTATAAAGGCACTCCCCTCTGGTAAAAGTCCTGGACCGGACGGATATACCACGAAATTTTTTAAAGTCCTGCAATCAGATCTTTCCCCTTATATTCTAGCGGCTTTAATGAGGTCTCCTATGACTCCCCTCTGCCTCCAGCTTTTCTTCGCGCTCACATGATTGTGATACCAAAGGAGGGCAAAGACCTTAACCTCTGCGCCAGCTACAGGCTAATCTCCCTGATCAATACAGATGCCAAATTATATGCGAGGCTGCTGGCCCAGAGACTGTCGCCACTGTTGGGTTCCCTAGTCCACCCGGACCAAGTTGGGTTTGTACTCTCCAGAGAGGCCAGGGATAATACACTGAAAATCTTCTCTGTAATAAAACATGCACATGCCTCCAAAACTCCCTGTATGATGCTATCCCTGGACGCGGAGAAGGCTTTCGACCGGGTGGACTGGGGTTTCCTGAGGGGGTGCTCACGGGACTTGGCCTGGGCCAGGTGATGCTGGACCGTGTGTTGGCGTTATAGAACTCGCCTCAGGCACAGCTTAGACTGAACGGCTCTTTCCACACCGCTGCGCATATATAATGGTACCAGACAGGGATGCCCCCTCTCACCGATCCTCTATGTGCTTGTCATGGAGCATCTTCTTAGGGATATCAGACAGAGGATGGACATTCAGGGGATCACAGTGGGAGACATACATCTAAAATGCTCTGCGTTTGCAGATGACCTACTTTTATATGTTACGAACCCTGAGTCATCTCTGCTAGCTCTTATGAGTGTTCTATCGACCTTTAGTACGGTTAGCAACTATAAGATAAACCTATCGAAGAGTGTTGCGCTGAACGTATCTTTGCCTCAATTCACTGTCCTTTCCCTGCAGCGAAGCTTCCCCTTTATTTGGCGCTCATCGTCCTTTAAATATTTAGGAGTTCACATCCCCGCAAAGCTGTTAGACATCATAACGCTAAACTTTAGCCCCCTTTTATCGGCATTCAGGTCAGATCTCGCCAAGTGGGACCGGAAGGACTTTTCATGGATAGGCAGAATCAATATTATTAAAATTAATCTGCTACTCCGGCTCCTATATTTGTTTCAAACGATCCCAGTGCTTTTGCCGCAATCTTTTTTTAAGAATCTCAATAGCCTTTTTTCCAGGTTCATTTGGGGTGGAAGACGCCCACGATTGGCGAGATCTACCCTGACGCTAGCAAAGATGGACGGGGGTTTGGTGCTGCCAGATCCTCACAAATACTATGTAGCCGCTGTGGCCACCAGAGTTTTAGATGGCCTCTTCCATTCTTCTACAAAGCTATGGGTACAATTAGAGAGACTGCTATCCGATTTCTCTTTGCCATCCCTATTGTGGATTAGACCCTCCTCCTGGACAGGTACGCAGCTAGCATCACTGCCACTAATTTCCAGAACTGTCTTACTGACCTTTCGGTATCTGTCAGATAAAGTGGCTTTGTATGTCGCAGATGAGCCTCTCACCCCGGTAACAAATAATGTGGACTTTCCAACAGGGTACACGGATACATCCTTTTTGCTCATGCCCAAAAATAAAATCCTGCTCTTTAAACACGTCACTGAGTCGTCTGGCTTAGCCCCGTATGAGACACTAGTTCCGGAACATGACAGAACTCCTAGAACACACTGGCAATACCTCCAGCTGAAACACTTCTACACCACAATTGCAGTCTCATAAGCGACATAGGCAACTTACTCCATTTGAGGAACTCTGTTCCCAATCAGACCCTCCCACACACACAATATCTCAGCTATATACACTCTTAAACCCCCCACCAGACTCCTATAAAACCACTTTTCAGACTGGGTGGGCGACTGAACTCAATCGCACCTTCACGAGTGAGGACTGGGAAAAGGCCCTTTTCTTTTGCCACAAGTCCTCCATCTCCAGCGGAGCCCAGGAGACTAATTATAAGGTTCTTTCAAGATGGTATAGAGTCCCGACTTTGTTACATAAGTTCTATCCAACTGTCTCTGACTCCTGCTGGAGATGTGGATTGGCCAGGGGAACTATGTCACACACTTGGTGGGGCTGCTGTCGGCTCCAGGATTATTGGAGGGCGGTGGTCTCGGCTATTCAGACAATCACAGGTACACGCTTGCCTAATAACCCTGCCACACTTTTATTGATTATGTTACCGGGCCTGCTTACAAAGAGCAGGAAGACCCTGCTGAAGTTCCTGCTCTTAGCTGCCAAAAGAGTAATTCCGTGAAGGTGGAGGCAGGAGTCTCCGCCGACCTTGACTGATTGGTTTACGGAGGTCCTCTACTTGAGGATGGAGGAACTGAGGGCTGAATTTCACAATAGAACAGTCCCTGTGGCGCAGTTGTGGCTTTCTTGGGCAATGTTTATGGATACTCCCCTGTATAAGTCCCTTGCAGTCTTGCAGACAACCTAAGTATTGTAAGAACAGTTTTTTTTTTGTTGTTTTTTTTTTGCTCTCATTCATATACTGCACCTTTTCTTCCTTGGAACCGTGCAGACGTTCCTCTTTCTTTTTATTCTGCTCCCTTCTTTTCTCTTTGCTCTCCCCCTTCTTGTTCACAGCGTTGTGTTTCTTCCTTCTTTCCCAATGCACACTTTCTTCTAGAATGATGTGTTTGCTGATTTATGATGCATCTGTTACTTTGCATCAGTTTTGCACCCTGTTGGAACAATTGTGCTATCCACCCTCCTATTTTTCCCTTCTGTAAATCCTCTTCTATTGTTTTTCAATAAAAAGCTTTGAATAAAAAAAGAACTTATCAGGACAAAATATTTGAGGAAAAAAATTCCTCCACAAAAGAACCCCTACAAAAAAACATTCTTACTTAACAGTAGCCATGAAAGATGGGGCTTCTTCCTGCATAACTTTAGTAATGCATATATTACAGAGGTTCTTGGAATAGGATGATTGCAATTTCTTCCTGCACATAGCGCATATTTTTTTAGCTTTAGGTCTTTTGGAACCTTCCTAAAATATATATACATGAAACCATTATATCAGGAAATAAACCATGTGGGGTACTACCCCTCTCACCCGACCATTACGGTCACCTCCGACCCGGTCTCCTGGGTTTCAGTGAAGCCCTGAAGCCTCAGAAGCGCACCGGACCACTCCACCGCCCCCCTGCATCCCATCCAGTCACGCTCAGGAAGGCCGCAGACCGCGCCAGGCCCCACCGGAACTACGTCAGACAACCGGCGGAAATGACGCCAAAGCGCCCACTGGAACCATCTGAGCAGAAGCCGGAAGCCCCGCTCAGCCCGCCAAGCCTCCCGCTCCCAGAGGAGCGAACCCACGCATGGCGCTAGCCTGCCATGGAGCCGAACGGGGGGACTCAGGAAAGACACCCGAACAGACCGGCACCCACCTTAGCCCCTTGCAGCCGATCTAGGTGAGAGGTGAGGGAGAACAGGAGGCCCGACGGACCGGGACATTCCAGACTGGCCTGCGGCTTTCACAAAAAAAAGAATTATGCCAGGCACAGGTAACCCGTTGTCCTGAGGATTAGTCACAAGGACCGGGCGCTTCAGTTCTCGATCCTCGGCAGTTCTTCCTGGGAGAGTGACTGAGGTCTCACTCTCCCATCCTCTTCCTAGAAGACAGGAAACAGAACTGGAGTTTGGGGTCGGTCCTGCCCCTTTTAGAGCTTTTATCCTTGGCGGCTGTTTCCTGTCTCTTGGGAAGGGGAAGGACGCTCTCCAGGGGTGCTGTCATAGGGCGAATAGGGAAAACAACAAACCAGTTACTCACCCGTCCGTCGGCCCCAGCAGCTGATGTCTCCCGGCAGCGCGCACTCACGTCATCCTCCGGGCACAGGCAGCGGGGTACAGAGAGACTGCCTGTAGCGTAAGTGTCCTGCAGCCTCTATCATAAATGATGAGGCTGCACTACACATCCAGGACACAGGCAGTGTCTCTGTACCCCACTTCCTGTGCCCGGAGGATGACAGGAGTGCGCGCTGCTGGGAGACATCAGCTGCTGGGGCCGGCAGACGGGTGAGTTCTGGGACCACCCGCCCCTTCTATCGTCGCTTAGCTAAGCCGATCAGAAGCCCAGGAAAGTGCTGCTCATTGCACTTTCCCGGGCTTCTGATCAGCTCAGCTGAGCGGCGCTAGAAGGGGCGGTCTTGGCCGGCGGAGGGGGTCGCTCAGGGCCGCTCACTATGCATATGCATAGTGAGTTGCAACAGAGGGGGCGGGCTGCACTGCTTGGGAGCAGTCTTCGCTTTATAGGACGCACTTCGTTTTTCCTCCTCTGATTTGTCTCATATCTGAAAGCTACCACTGTATATATGTAATTTTTTTTTTTAATTTAGGTATATAAGTATATGATAAGATTTGGCCTCACTAGTGAAGTTAGCAAAACCACTACAGTGGTGAATGTGTAATACAGGTCTTAAAGAAAGTTACTGCTATATAGGCAAGACTTAAGTTATAAAACCAAGTTTATTTCTAAAGAAATTGAACTTTTCATTTAAAATTTTACACCAACGTAAACTATAGCAACACAGTGCTAAGAACATTGTCAAGGTTATGGCATATTTGTTTAAATATGAGAATCATTTAAAAGGAATTGCATCTAGTTTAAAGTAATAAAACCAGAAGGCTCACCTAACAACCACTGCCTTCTGGCAGGATAGCCATCGGGGCATGCTGGAGACTAGGAGGCAGCAGCAGTTAAGACGAGCTTCCTAGTTTTATGCCTTTAAACTAGTTACAGTTCCTCTTTAAGGGGTATTCCAGTCCCTAAAGGAGTGGTGAACCTTGGCCCTCCAGCTGTTGCAAATCTACAACTCCCACCCCATGCCTGGACAGCCAAAGCTTTAGCTGTCCAGGTGTGACAGGAATTGTAGCTTTGCAGCAGCTGGAATGCCAAGGTTCCCTACACCTGTGATAGAGGATAAGCGTCACACTGCACAAGGGTCCAATCGCTGGAAACCCCCTCCGCATGGACAATGAGGAGAGTCAGGTCCCACAGAGGTTGGACCCTCTCAAACATTCTAATGGCTGGAACATGCCTTTAACATAACAGGGCCTTAACTTAAATATCAGATGCAGAAAAGGGAAAAAACAAAAAACAAATACAAACTAGTAGGCAAACAATGTAAAAACAATACACTTTTATTCTAGAAGTCGCAATTAGGTATCAAAATGAAAAGGCAGAGGAAATGCAGGGTGCATAATAAACAGGCTTGAAGAGCTGGTGCTGTGAGTGATGTAGAGGGGGTGGAGCTATGAACCAACTATACACAATAGGATGAAAGGAGTTCACTAGGGGCTGGACTTTAAGAGTCTTCCTCATTTGCACTGTCCCCTTCATCTTCTCCTTCTTCTGTTTCTTTGTCACCATCTTTAATTTCTTCAAGCTTAATTGGAAACAGAAATAATTTAGTTTGAAAACTGGACAGTGGGCCTTAGTTTTAATGCAGATTATATGTGTGTGTGTGTGTGTTAAGACACAGGAGATCTATTCTTATCAGCGAAACCAGCTCTAGCGGGGGTTAATAACTGCTAGTAAAATGTCTGTATAGATATGAAACTCCTATCCTTCCCCTTGCCTTTACAGCCCCTCCCACTGTGATGATTAAATTAATTCAGAATGAAGCACTCACAACTAAAAGGGGTTTTCCCATTTTGTAAAGTTATCCTAAGTCCCCAATTAGAATGGAGCAGTGAGTCACATGTGCCGCCACTGCTGCTCCATTTGTTCTCTATGGCAGCGGTCTGAGATCAAACTAGGGCACTAAGCAGTCTCCATGGCTCCCATATAGAATTAATGGACTGGTGGGTCACACAAGCGTATTCTAACTAGGCCAACATGCTGATACATCACAATTTCCAAACATACATGTAGCCAGCATCCCCTAGTCATCTGGGCGCTCCCAGCACTCAGACGTCTTCATTATAGCAGTGTCCTATCCACCCATGGGGGTTTGATAACAGCGTTGGCATGCCTGGTCACTGCGACTTGGCCCACAGACAATGCCCACATGCATAGTTGTCCTGCATTTACATGCAGCACAGGAATATTTTCAAAGTACTTTTGCGGGCTATGCCGGGCAGGGACGCTGGCTATATGTACATGTTTGAGAAGTGTGATGTATCAGCATTTGCTTAGTTTTATACCCTTTGCTAGCCGATTGGTTCCCTTTAAGGGGAAGCATAGAAATGTATCAAGCACAAGAGTTTCACAACAAGTTAAAGCTACTAAAAATATCCCATATTTTAGTCTTTGCCCATATCATGATTTGCTGACATGTCACACGATCACATCAGCATCATGCCAACATGTGTGCACTGACAGACATGGCCCCATTGACGATAATGGCCCGAGCAGAGTCACCTAGTGACTACTGGCACATATGGTTATCAATTAAAAATTACAAGTCAATTCCTTACTGTGTCCTCTCCCTGGTCATCATCATCAAGCAGGTCTCCCTCCTCTCCTGAATCACCCGCTTCCTCTGGCACCATTTTCACAGTTGTTTCCTCTTTTTTTACAGAGCTGCCACTCTGATCATCATCAAGTTTGGTCTCTGAAGTAGAAACATTTGTCACATCACTGTACTGCTTATTTACTGAATGTCACCTTACGTGTCCTTCAATACAGCTACACAATCGTTTACCTTGTTTTGACTGCTCCCGCTCTATACGTTCCAAACTTTCCAGAAGAGAATCTACTCTCTGCTTTATCTGACTGAGTTCCTTTTTAATGGTCTGGAGATCGTCTCCCTTCACTGTTTAAAAAAAAAAAAAAAAAAAAAAAAAAAAAAATGAATGAATAGATTTGTTAGAAAACTACACATAGCTGAAAGTAGTGCTGTGAGGACTTAAAATAACATTAAGGTGCTTTAACTCCTTCATGACTAGGTCATTGAGGTAACATTAAAGCAAAGCTCACCACCTCTAACCTAAGAGCCATAACACTTATTTTTGAAAAGGGGGCAATTTTCGAGGGAATCTGTCAGAACCTGTTAAAACTTTGCTTATAAAAGTCCCCCAGGAAAAGTGGAAGTAAAGGGAGAGATTTATCAAACATGAAACATGGTGTAAAGTGAAACTGGCTCAGTTGCCCCTAGCAACCAATCAGATTCCATCTTATATTTTCCAAAGAGTCTGTGAGGAATGAAAGGTGGAATCTGATTAGTTGCTAGGGGCAACTGAGCCAGTTTCACTTTACACCATGTTTCATGTTTGATAAATCTCTCCCTTTACTTCCACTTTTCCTGGGGGACTTTTATAAGCAATCTTTAGTTTGCTCATACTGGTCAATACTATGCTAACAGTGTTATCGGCACTTGGCTCAAAGTATGCCTAAAGTATACGCTATAAAAGTGCCAAAGCTTGTGTCAGCACTGAAGCTTCAGATAGCAAAAAGGATGCAGCTTGTCACCAAATAGTACACTAATCCAACACAGCCATATTAATACAATGACAATTCAGTGGACTTTGAGCACTCGTTTCCAAGCAGTTTTGTTACAGACATGCATGCTCAACTTACACCTGCTAGACTTAGAAGACCCACCACGCTGGCCACTCTTGGAGTTGAAACCACTCTTTCCACGACGAGATGTATTTCCAGAAACCCTTTGACGTTTTGAAGGTACAACAGCTCGAGCTATTGGTGGAGGAGGTGGTGGTACACGGGCTGCTGTATAACTGCAAGAGTAATGTGCAGCAGATAAATTATAATCTCAAGCATGAAGCCTGCAAAACTTTCATTTTAGGCAAGGCGTTCACATACCTGTCATAATAGTCCCGCTGAAAGTCATAGTCTAAATCAAAGGAAGACCTAACAAAAAGACAAAGCACATTTACATAAAGAAGGTGTTGTGTTATAAAGAGATTTACACTTTATAGCACCAGAAAATCCTGTTATTAAATAATTGAGTGTTACACAACCACACACTTGCTTGTATTAAAGAATACATGTTGCATTAAAGGGAACTTGCCACATATATCATGTTGTCCCTGATTATGCACTATTTATTATCACTATTTACAGAGGTCTGTTACTTGTCCCAGTATCTAAGACCACCTTTAATTTGTAAAGCATGCAACATGAACCCTCTAAACTCAGGCTAACATTATATGCTTCATGCAAATGCCAGGAACAAGAGGGAAAAGTTCTGTCAGCTTTACATTATGCTCACAACTGCAGACACAGCCAGACAGATTAGAGATTAGCTGACATCTCTTTGTAAAGTTATAAGATGAAGTTTTACTAAGCTCCCTTGCAGGTGCCATGCTGAGCTGCAGCATGCACACCTGCCCCCTCCATTCCTCCCTGCATGACTGGTGTACACGGTTTGGCTTCCAGCACTGAGCCTTGTACTAGTTCAGCTGACTGCTTTGTCCACCTGCATTTAGGTATTCAGTAACGGAGTGGATTGTAGGGGTGCCTTCAGACTTAGGAATCCGGGAAGATAACTTGCTGCCCACATGCATCTCTGCCCAGGCCATATACTCTATTCTATATTCAGGTGAAATCCGCCATCTGCTGAAGGAATTGACATGTCAATTCTTTCAGCGGACGGTGGAATCCGCCTGACCATGGAACGGAGTCTATGGCACAGGCAGAGATGCGGAGCGATGGAGTTAGTGGCGGGTTATCCGGCTGGATTCCTTAGTCTGAACCCACAGTAAGTTCCTCATGGTTATGTGTATATTATATATATATGCACCCTAAAGCTTTACTCACCCATACATATCTGCTGCCGATCGTTTGATTCCTCCCTTTCCTCTGTTGGCTTTGGGTTCAGCAGCCAAGTTGATATCTAAAATATAACAAAAAAAATAAAAAATTTACATTGCGTTTTCTTTGCAGTGATCACAGCCAATTAAGGCTACGGTGACAGTGCAGTTTTGCCTAAAATTTCATTTACAGAAAAAGGAACTTCCTTTTAGGCCCCGTTCACGCTACGGAACTGGTCAAGATTCTGCGCGGAAACCCCCTGCATGGACTTGGCACTGAATCCTGCCTCTTATCTCTTTGAACGGGTGTGAGCCCTCCCATTACAACACATTGAAGGCAGGTTTCAGCACCAAATCTGCGCTGAATCTCGGTGCCGATACTATAGTGTGAACGGGGCCTAAGCTGTATGGCAGCTTTCAAAGTGCTCTCTGTGATGATGGGGCAGTGTGCCAATAAAGATTTCTGCCTGCTCAGACAAAAGAGTGACAGTCCTCTCAACACGGAGCCAAGAAAACAAGCAGTTTAGTAGTTAGTGCTCAGCTTTCCACTATGGACCAAAACTAGTAGGAAGGTAGTGAGAGGGTGAGGTTTGTGTAACAGGGGGGGCTACATGGAGCAGTCTGGGAGAGATGGGGGGGGGGGGGGGGGGGGTGTATATCCCTTCTAGTGTCAGCCTTCATTCTATAGGGACAATGGTAAATACTGACATTCCCTTTATTCCCTTATACCAGTTTGAGTGCTGAACATCGCTGTGGAATATGAAGGTGCTTTATAAATAAAAGGGAACCAATCACCACAATTAAGCGTTCGAGTTTAAGTGTAAAAAAGCAAGCTGCAGCATTTCCTAACAGATATACCGCTTAGTTTCCATCTTCTCTTCCTCCCCAAAGACAGTTATATGCCTTCCTGCAATGCATGCAAATCCGTGCTAACTAGTCACGTTGGCGACATCCATCCCAACTAGTCACAGCTCCTGGGCTATAATTACTTTCCAGGCCAGGAGGCTGCTACATCAGTCAGAGGGCACCCAGAGAGGCAGGAATACAGAACAGAGGAGTAATTACAGCATGGGAGTTAGGGGACAGACGGCGCCCACATGCCTAGTTGGCACTGATTTGCATATGAAGTAGGAAGTACTGCGGCATGCTTTATAACTCTGAACACTTAATATGATCAGTTCCCTTTATAGGTGTTCTCCAGGTTAAAAAAATATAGCTGCATTTAAAAAAAGAAAAAAACAACAACAACAACAACACCACCACCACAGGAACACACTAAACATCAATGGAGCTAAGCTGTAATACTACAGACGAGTGGTAGTTTCTGGAAGTAAGCAGCTATGTTTTTATAATCCTGGATATCCCTTTTAATTCCTCCAAGGCCTTAAGATTTCAATCTAGGGCAGCACCCAGGTCCCTTACTTGCCCACTCAAGCTACAAAGGTTTACAGGGAACATATGCTCTGAACTGAATGGAATTTCAGCCAGGTTGTTACATAAAGGTTTCCAGGTGCAAATCTATAAGATTCACAAAAATAGAAAAACACATGCTTTTCAAACAAAGATAATATCCAAGACGTCAAAAACATATGAACCATTGTATATCCTATAAAAACACTTTTCCAGTCACTCACCCAGGACCTGCCCAGCTATCATTCGTCCATCCTCCCCTGCTACAGCAGTACGGGCAGTGCGTTCATTGTTGTATTGCACAAATGCATAGCCCTTGTGTACGGAGCAGCCCACAATCTTGCCATATTTAGAAAAGATTGCTTCTACATCTGCTTTCTTCACAACTAATGTGTTAAGGTTCCCAATAAATACTCTGGAGTTCATAGAGCGAGGGTCTGTTTTATTAGTGACATTGCTCGCCATGTCTCTATTCCCTACGGTAGCAATTTCGAAGCCTAGGAAAAAAAAAAAAAAAAAGTAGAAGCTATTTAAAAACAAATTTATTTAAGAAACTTTACAAAAATTACCGCTGCATGTTATAGAACATTAACCGACAAAGAATATGGAAGTCATCTTGTGCTTATATTGTGATAAAACCTAGATACAGATTTGTGGGCAGATTGAGCTATTAATCTATAATTATCTAACAGGAGCTCATCAGTCTCTGATCGACCCTCGATAAAGTCTTCACAAGACTCCATCAGTCGTGTGGCCCTTTGTCACGTGTGCCCTAATATATGGGGAGATGTGCGGCCGCCAAATTTTCTCAGCAAGTTAACAAAAAAAAAACCAAAAACAAACAAAAAAAAAACAGTGACCTAATCAGCGCCTTAGCTTTGGCCCTATTACAAACTGACATCAGCCTGTTTGGCTGACAATCACCCTGTGTAATAGGGCCCTTACAGCCATATGAAATAAGCCATCAGGTCACTAAGCTGAACTACCAAGAAGGAAAAATAGAATGTCAATGTGGCCAGATCATTTCTTTTAAAGTCTATTTGAACAAGGGTCTAAGTGCACGGTGTTTACTGCGCCAGTGTTAGAAAAGTATAACAACCCTTGCATAAAAATGCAAAGTGAAAATTTGACTTGAGTCAAAACAGAGGCAACTCTGACAAAAACAGTGGAATTAAAAAAAGTTTTCAGTTCTAGGGGCATGACACCATTGTAGCTCTACTATAATGTCCTAAAGGGGAAAACGTATGAAAATCTTAACCTAGTGAGAGTGGGGACACCGGCACAGACTGAAGTAATCTATATAAAGTGGGTACCCCTGCTCAGAGGGCCAGATTACATCCAAATGTAGTAGACTTGCTACAGATTTTACACAGTTCATTATCTAAAAGGAAATTTGCTGAACATGTGAAGCGCGGGTTAGTTTAGGTCGCACTTTATAACACTGTGGGTGAGATTTTTAGAGTCCCATACACTTTGTTGTTGACTGTAAATACAGCAACTTTCCTGGATGATTCATAGGCAGAGAAAATCTGCATCATATCTACTACATGTGGGCATACCCTCCTACTACAGGGGTCAAACTAGAGGCCTTTTAGCTGTTGCAAACGTACAACTCCTATCATGCCTGGAAAGCCAAGAAGTTGGCCTCCTAAGCATGATGGGAATTGCAGTTTAGCAACAGCTAGAGGGCAGCAGGTTTGACTCCGGTGCCTTATATCATCCCTGAGCAGATAAGAGTCATCACAAGGTCAGTAAATAGTGAAGTTGAAGGGCAACTATCACTGTGCTGCAGAGACATGTTTAAACTTCCCAGATACTCCATAGCCCACTGGTAAAGCAAACGGTATCCAAAACTGCCAAAAGACCCGTATACGTGCAACCCAAGTCTACGAGACGCCAACAGTTCTCTATACCGCTCACTTTGACGTTAGAATACAGAGCTGCCAGGAAGCTTAAGGGGTAGATGCATCACTGCGTTGGCAGATGCTATTTTGGCTAATACCGAGTTTTTGCCCATGGCGTAAAAATTTGTCTCAAGGCTATAGAGCCTCATTATTTTGGCGCAACTAAAAGATTTTGCACAAATATACTACTGCCTGCTCAAAAATAAATAAATAAATAAAAAAATAAAATAAATGTGCAGATGATGCACCTGCCGGTGTTTCCTGCCCCTGCAGCAGAATGAGAATTACCCTTATAGCTTGCCTGAATTCTGTCCCTATACACTTGGTTCAAAGAAAAAAAAAAAGGTTCAGGCATACCTATTATCTTAAAGGGGTTATTCAGGATTAAGCAAGGCTCCTTTCCTGCAAAAACAGCATCATCCCTGTCCACAGGTTGTGTGCAGTATTACAACTCTGCTTCACTCATTGCAATATAACAGAGCTGCAAAACTACACTGAAACTGAAGACAACACTGGTGCTGTTCCTGAAAGGGGCCATGTTTTCCTAAGCCTGAATAACACCTATAACTTTTGTATAGAAGGTATGTTACATTGCTGCAAACTAGACATGCATCCAACCTCCCCATAAAATGATTCCATGATTTTATGCTGACCATAGAACCAAGACAGTGGTCTCAGCTGGAGATCCCCACAAACTACCTGAAAACGTGCTCGGCCACATTACAGGTCTACAGCAGATATTTCTGCTAGAGATATTTGGTGGTGCACTTGTCCTGAGAGAAGTTACTTATCTTCCATGTTGAATTTCGGTCTGCTCATACACCTTAGGATCTAATGTTTATACCCAAGGAACAATGTATAATTCTTTAGTTGTTCTAAATATTGTTATGTAGGCTATGAAGAAAGAGCTGAGGAAAGCCTAACATAGGCTACACCCAATAGCGTGCAGTGTACAGACTATTTAACAGTGGCCGGAGAAGTGTGTAAGCTACAAACTGGTGCAAGTTGTCCACAGCAACCATTTAAATCAGGGGGAGCAAACCTTGGCTCTCCAGCTGTTGCAAAACTACATCTCCCATTACGCCTGGACAGGCTAGGTATGATGAGAGTTGTAGTTTTTCATCAGCTGGAGAGCCAAGATTCCCTACCCCTGATTTAAAAAGGTTTACTAGGCAAAATGTACCGATCAGCTGTTCGGCGCTGCAAAGATGTGCAACTGCAGCTCAGTTCCAATTCACATGAATGGCCACCAACAGACAGACACAAACTCTGTTCACTGCAAAGTGCGGTACAGATCTGTAAGGCTAGGTTCACACTGTGTTTGTGTGCATCGTCTTTCTATTGACTTTCATTATTAAAAAAAAAACAAAAAACTTTTTTTACGGACACTAGTCTCATACGTTTTTGTATTAAAAAAAACCCGGATCCGTTTTGAAATTTTTTTAAAAAATGGAAGTCAATGGAAAAACTGATCAAAACGGATGCACACAAATGCATCTGTTTTTTGCAAAAAAAACTATTGCAAAAACGCAGTGTGAACCTTGCCTTACTGATAAGGCTGGGTTTACATTTATCCAGCGGCGTTTCCATTGCGTATAGTAGAAAAGTGCCAGAGGGAAACCCATCTTTGAACTGATCCCATTGATTTCAATGGGACAGTTTAAAGCATCCGTCGTGTTATTAGTGCCGCCAGATTGCCAGACCCACCGTAGGTCAGAACGTTGCTTGCTGCGGTCAGATGTACATCCTAGATGTTTACTATATATAAATAAAAAGATAAGCCAACTCATGCATTTCTTCCGTCAAAAAAAAAAAAAAAAAAGGCCGATCGCTTAATAAATGCATATCAGTAAAATGTCTGGGAAACGCCTTTAATAATCTTCCAACTTCAGTTAAATAAAGATCTGATTGGTTGCTATGGGCAGTTTGTACCAGTTCCTATTTTAACACTAATAAATCAGTGCAAGTGTGTGTCTCTATGGTCAGCATAATGTACTCAACAGATTCCCTTTAAGGGTGTTTTCACAGGATGCAGGAACCATCCTATGTAAAAGCACCTTTAGGCTATGTTCACACTCATGTACAAATTAAAATTTTTAAACAATGGCCGTTTTTACATAGTGTGAACATAGCCTTGAAGCTAGGAACATATGTTGCAGATATGCAGGTTGCCTGCAGCAGAAAACAAGTAAAAAACAGAAGTGGATCCAGCTGGAAGAGGGGTATAACAGCCTCCTTTATATTTATCAACTTTTGCTCATTGCTCCTTTTCTGTCAGAGATCTGCAATATGCATGACTAGCCTTATAGGCCGTTCCCATGTTGCAGAAGTTGTGCGGCAATTACCAACAATACCTTCTATAACAATGCAGCAAGAAAGTGAAGGGCTTAGTTTAGTGAACAGTAACATGTTATCCATGTACACGGTTTTGTTTTACCTCATTTATCAGTAAGTCTTACCAGGCATCTGTAGATTAAGTTGTCAGTGGTCTGTCTCCGTTCTCTGCAGCAGATTGTCAACGATGGGACAAAATGGTATGGGAGGTGGAATGGGGAGGGGCAGGGAAAGGGCCTAAATGAAGGGACATTAACTGTAACTGTCAAAAATGCCTCTGCCCACAATGGTAATGCACAGTAGGAAAACATTACAAGTGTTCCAACAGCATTACTAAAAACTATACCAAAACGTGAAAATATTTAGAAATTTAGCTAGCTGCATAAGGTAAAACTTACAACAAAGCAAGAAAAAAAAAATATTACATCTACACATCGCAACTGGGAGAAATTTAGATTATGCACAATTAAAAATTATAGAAAGACTCTCCTTCCCAATCCAACCCCCACCATAAAAATTAAAAAAAAAAAAAAAGAAAAACAAAAATTAACAGTGAGAAAAATTTAGCATCAGTACCAATATTTATACATACAGTTTATATAAAAAAAAATAAAAAATAGAAATACAGCAATGTTAAAAAGGAGACCAGTAAGGTAGGAAAAATCTGGAAAAAAAAAAGAAAAAAAAAAAAACAATTTTCAAAACACAGGAAATGCGAGACTTACTGTAGTTGGCGTTTCAAAAAAAATTCTTCGCTGTGAAAAAAAAAGGGGAAAAATTATGAAAATAATCCAAGTCAGGAAAAAATGTAGAGAATTTCAGTAAAAAGTCCACTTAAAAATACTAGCAATTCTTAAAAATGATTCTCTTGTAAAGCGTCACTTGTCATCATGATCAGGTAATACACCCCAAAAGTTTTGCACTGAAGGGATGGGAAAGGGAGGGTGGGGGGTAGGGAAGAGGCGAAAGGTTGTTCTGAGCACTTAGGTGCAGCATTCTGTTCTTCTGTTTAATATAAAAAAATACTTTTTATAACAGTGGAAAATATTGGAGATGTTGTCGGGGTAACAACGGTCTCCCATTAAACAAAGGATTGGTGTTTGAGCACTTTAGGCTATTGGAATCACCTGGACTGCTACATGTGCACTTAAAAACTACTCTACTGGAAGTAATGAAAGGCAAGGAGAGGGGGATGCATTTAAAATCTTGCAGCACAGGTCAGGGAAGGTAGAGGGGTAATTTGGAGAACTGCTCAGACCTCTGTCCTGCGGAAAGGAGAAGGGGAGAATAGTTTAGATTCAGGGGAATTGGAATAAGGGGTAGTTGGGGTAGGAGAAAAATAAAGCTACTAATGAACATGTAGCACCTCCTCCATCCATACAGAGACATAGAACAAACTTGAACTAAATACTGCACATACTCAGATGTGATTACATGCATACAAAAAGAATGGAGGCACTCGGGAGATTCAATGAAATAACAGACGTTTCCCCCCTTTTGGCCACTTCCAACATTACAAACTGGCTGAACCTGTATTCTACACTGAAACGCTTGCCTCGTCTCAATGATATCTGCTGCAATAGATAAAGAGAACCCCCGTTTTAGAATAATGAACTCTGGCTCCTTCAGTGCCTGCGCCATTTTTCAGCATCAGGGTGGGTTCACACTGAGGAATTCTCGCGGATAAATTCCGTGGAATTCCATCGCCTGCACGCGCTCACGGCCGCGTGCCTTTTTGCCGGCTCCATAGACACCATTCTATGGGCCAGCTGATTCCGCTATCCGCCGAAAGAATTGCCGTGTCACTTCTTTCGGCGGAATACACCTGTGCTTAGAATGGTGTCTATGGCACAGGCGGAGAAGCACGCGGCCGTGTGCGCGTACAGACGACGGAACTCCGTGGAATTTATCCGCGAGAAATCCACTGAAAATACACAGGTCTAAAGTGCTGGACATACACATTAGACAGCTGTTGGCCAAATTCTTGTTTGGAGGGAGGGAAAAAAAAAAAAAAAAAAGTACACCTCTTGACGGGCAGTGACTTATGTCATGTGAGTGTAAAAGGATGCGCACCAATTCTTCCTCCAATATCTGGCTTCAGGGATGAGTCACCTATACACTTTAGATGGATAACTGGTCCCATCAACATTTATCTAATGTGCATGACCAAACCTAGAAATGGTTGTATGAAAGGTATTTTAATCAGGTTTAAAAGTACTCTCAGCAGTGAGTGGGGCACACTGGAGCCAGTTCACATTGCTAAGCACTTCCAGCACATTAGCTGAGCAGGCAATTCACAAGTCAGGACAGAGAACATGAAGCACAGTAGGGACTGGCATTTCCGCTGCGACTATGTAATCCTATGGAAACTGATAGTGTCAGGAGTCGCAGTATGAAATCTGCTGCAATTCCGTTAGGAGTGAAACTGGCCTAAAAAGGTCACAACTATCAGTGGTTAAACGCTATAGCCCGGTAAAGGGCAGAATGCCTAATGAATATGCATCTGTTTATGCTCTGTAGAAAGAAAAGAAAAAAAAAAAAAAAGAAAAAAAACCTCAGAAGTACGCTACCGTATTTTCATATAATACGGTCTGGCACAGTTAACGGAGAAGTCCAGCGGATTATAGAAGTCGGCAGCAGGGAAATTGATTACAAGTACTAACTTACCTCTCCCAGTGCCCGCAGTGAGTGGCAAGCACGGCTGCGGGACCCTTGCCGGGCTCCAGGATCTCGGGAGCTGATGCGTCACAACCCAGCTGATGTACTAGCCGCTCAGTCAGTGACTGGGGCGGGACGCCGCTTCAGTCACCGATCGGCTGAGCAGCCAGCCCACCAGCCGGGACAAGCCTTCTTCCCCCTAACCCCCCCTGGTCTTGATGTCATCACAACTCCGGAGGGGGGGGGGGGGGGGGGGGGGGGGAGGGAATGGGAGGCCTTCCAGCGGTTGTCCTGCAGCTGTTCTGCCGCTCACCGCAATGCACTACTTTACAATACACTGTATCAGACAAAAACCATCAGGATGGGAGGAAAAAGAAGGTGGTTCACAAATCATGACCTGACGCCATTTTAGACCTTTGAAACACGTTGCAGGCATCCATTAAACTATGTTTCATTCCACTTTCTGTGGTCTTAATACTGTCACCACTTTTACTACCTTTTTTCCTCCCAACTTGATCTTCATACCGAATGCTTAAAGGAATATTTGGATGATGGATAGCAGCTCCTTAGGAAAAGTTGAATACTGGAGTCCACCACTTCAGGCAAGTGGCTCCTGTATTACCTGTACTACTGTTCTCCATATTGCAATAATGGCACATGAGGCACCCTTTAGCTCTTTTTACATTGCTTTTTTTCATACGTTTTTACAAAATACGGAAGGAAAAACTGATGCATTTGTGTGCATCTGTTTATCCATTGACTTCCGTTATTAAAAAAAAAAAAAAAGGGATTAAAACACATAGGTACAAAAAAAAAAAAAAAGTAGTTGACCTTATTTGTGTACGTAAAAAAAAAAGATGCATTTTGATCATTTTTTAATAATGGAAGTCAATGGAAAAACTGATAAAAATGGATGCACACAAATACCGTATTTTCCGGCATATAAGACTACTTTCGTTGACGGAATTCAGGGGTCGTCTTGTACACCGGGTATGGTCGCCTTCTACGGTGGGGGGGCTCAAAAATGGCCCGCAACAAACAAGTTAACTCACCTGGGCCCGTTGCCGGCCTCCGCACGTCTTCTTCTCCGGTCCCTTCCCTGCTTGGGAGAGCTTCGGAAGAATGACATACGTCACATTGCCTGCGCCAGGGAACGGCACCTGAGAAGACGACGAGCGGGGGTCGGGAACGGGCCCAGGTGAGTTAACTATTTTATTCATTTAGCTGCAGTTAAGCCCTGCCTGACCATAGCAGCACTGCGGTCAAGCAGGGGTTAACATTTTCTGGTGTATAAGTCGAATTCCCTGACAGTCTGATTGAAAGTCAGGGGTCGTCTTATACACCGGAAAATACGGTACATCTGTTGTTCCATCCATTTTACAGATTTAAAAAAAAAAACAACAAACAAAAAACGTAGTTTGAACGAAGCCTAAGGCAAAAATACCTCCTTCTCCCTATGGAGCATCTTTGGTCACTCCCCTCCTTGATAAACAGTCATCCACTCAATCACCTTACCAACAGATTTTTTTTTTTTTTTTTTTTTACAGGTCAAAACTTGTAATCTGATCTCTGAGCTAGCTACAAGTCTATAGGGGGGAGAAAGCATAGGACTGGTGATGAGCAAATTTAAAGAGGATATACCACCAGGTACGTCCTCTATAACCTGACACAGGGAAAAAACTGCGTTGTCACGGGGAAGCCGGCGTCATAGAGGGGAAGGAATTCCCTCCCACTGGGGGTGGGCCGGCCTACCTCCAGTGCTTGAGCACCGGCCGGTAACTGTGGAAAGAACGGCGCCGTACAACGGAACTGGGCCGCGGTTCAGAAAACGGACGGCGGCACCGGCTTCCCCATGACAGCGCCTGTGTCAGGTTAAAGAGGACTGTGGTACATCCTCTTTAAGTTACAAACAAAGCGTATCACTTCATTTGCTCGGCACTCAGCTTATATGCTGGCTGCCCTTGATCTCTGTGCCACACCTAGTACTGGATCCAGCTTTTCCAGGCACCCGAGGTGGAGCACCAGGGAGAGGCACAGAGATCAAAGGCAGCCAGCATATAAACTGAGTGCCGAGCAAAAGAAGTGATTCGCTTAGTTTGTAGTGTAAACTTAGTAATTTCTACTAAAAACAATTTGTAGAGAAGAAATCTGCAGAAAAGATGCCACGTACAAAATAAATAACGGACAGATATAGTGCTGCTCCTCATGTACACACAGGACAGCTTATACGAACACTTAAAAACAACAGGTATTTAATTTTAATCATGGAACTGAATATCAGGTAATGGACGTGCATACAGTCAGACACTGTGCATTAGGCAAACTTTCACGCCTTCTGACTGTATAATATACAGTTCCCTAATTCACGCCCATTCCCTGATTCACTCTCATCATTAAAATTTTGTTCAAACCTATTTGACTATTCCCTAAACTGTCACAAACTATAAACCCACATACGACTGCGGTCACCACCACTTTCTGGTGAGTTCTATTCTAATATGACGAATACATGATACTTGCCAATATTTAGGCATTTGTCTCCTCCAGGCTGTGGCACACTCTCTACAAACCCAATATCAGTTCAGCCAGAAGATTGTGCGCTGCATGAGGGCGCGTTTACACAACGGAATCCGTGTGCTCGCCCCCCAGCTTGAAGATCTGCCCATCCCATAGGCTCCATTCTATTCAGGCAGATTCCGCCGTCCACCCAAAAAAGAATTGGCATGTCAATTCTTTGGGCAGACGGCGGAATCCTCCTGAACATAGAATAGAGCCTATGGGAAAGGCAGATCTTCAAGCCGGTCGGGGTGAGGGATGAGCGCACGGAATGCGGCATAGCTTAGCCGCGCGGATACCGTAGTGTGAACACGCCCTCACATTTAAACTGCATGCAAGACCAATGCAGTCACATACAAATCTATGGTGAAAAGATTGGTTAAAGTAGACCAGAGTCTCAATCAGCAGACAAGGCCTAGATTTTCATCTGTGTTTCTGAAAGCAAAACAGTCAGGTTTTCCCAAACACAACTCAGCTTTCATTTTCCCAACACTCAATAAGTGTGGGTATCAGGTCTGTGATAGGTTGCTATGGATAAGACCAGTCAGTTTTGGTGTCAGGAAAACAGATGATAAACCCAGGCCTTGTGCACACAGTATTATGGCTCATTTAAAAAAAATAATAGTTCTTACCACTGAATTGCACAAAATTCAATGATAAAATGCTTAAGTTACAGTTCACATTTAGTTCTACATCCATAGTTACAGATATAAAACTAAAGCGATATCATTTAAAAATAAAATTGACAGACACCTACCTTGGCTCGTTTTTTTCCCCATTGATGTGATTGTGAAGGCCCAAAAGATTGATACTAGTAATGTTTGAAAAACACTTATTAATCATGATGTGCCTTAGGATGCGTTAACACTGAGTAAAATAGGCAGAATTTAGCGGCGAATCCCGCCTACTTCAGTGTGTCAATGGGATGCCTCGCACACCTCCGCTCAAAGAATTGACAAGTCAATTCTTTGAGCAGAGGCACACAAGGCATCCCTACAGACACACAGACGGGATTCCAAGCAGAGTCCATGGCTCCAGAGTCACCCCTGTTTTACTCAATGTGAATGCACGCTTAGGGTAGGGCCACACTGCTTTTATGTAGCTGTTTAACAGGGGAAAAGGAAAAAAAAAAACCTGACAATTATGTGCATTTGTTTTCCCACTAACTTCCATTGTTAATAACAAAAACACAAATCAAAACGTACCAATTTGAACACATTTTTGTGTACGTTAGACTGTAAAAACAGTGTGACCCTACGCTTAAAGGGTTTTTGGGGCTAAACATATTAATGGCCTATCCACAGAGAGTGCTGCATGAAACTTAGTCAATCACTGATTAATCAGCTGCTCAGTGCCCACATTGGTGATGTGTAACTGCAGCTCAGCACCTATTCAAGCTGAGCTGCAGCAACCAGGCCCAGCCACTACACAGTTAATGGAGGCAATGGCTGCTGGCCTATTTCACTAAACAGCTGATCTGGATGTGTACCAGGTATCAGCACCCCACCAGTCAGTGATTGATGACCCATCCTGCGGTTTTGCCCCCCAAAAGAACCAGTCCTAGCTTTTATTTGTTGCGCTGAAAGCAGTTGCCTCTATTCACTGAGAAGCTGTTGTACAGTCACCAGGCCCCATCACTACGCAGGGAAAAGGGCTGGAGGCAATTGGCTCCATTCACTTTGTAGTGTGGGCACCAAAGCTCTCCCCAACAGCTAACTGATGGGGCACGGATGCCCTGCGTGTGCATGCCACCAATGGCTTATTCTGAGGCTAGAAAATTTCAGCCCTGAAAACCTGTTAAAGTAGCACTATAAGCAGGTTCTTCCCAGAGAACCTGCTTATATGCCACAGTAGCGGTGTATCTCCATAGTACATAGCCATTAGTTTAACCCCTCTCCTCTGCCGCATTGTTTGTAAAATCGCTAAATGTTCTTATGCAAATTACTTGCTTAAGAGCATTTAGGGCGTTGCTCGAGGATCATACTGGGCTCTACACATGGCGGCTGCGCAGGGAAGCAATCCCGTCAGAGACAGGCTGCTTCCCGTGCACGCGTGAATCCCCCCAGAGGTTCCTCAAGACGTAGGAATAAGTCTATCTTATACATATGTCCTGAGCGACCTCTGGGAGGTTCGGCAGTGGCCCGTGTATAGAGCCCACTATGCAGTTATGAATAAGCATAGTGGGCGGGACGCGACGATACTCTCCGGCCCAGAGCAACACCCTGAATGCTCTTAAAGTGACTGTACCACCAGGCCCAGGCTGAAGCACTGGAGGTGGGCCGACCCACCCTTAGTGGGAGGAAACCCTAGCCCTTCTATGATAGGGTTCCATTGATTCTAATGGAGTCACGTCATAGAAGGGCTGGGGTTTCTTCCCACTAGGTGTGGGTTGGCCCGCCTCCAGTGCTTCAGCCTGGGCCTGGTGGTACAGTCACTTTAAGCAAGTAATTTGCATAAGAGCATTTAGCGATTTTACAAACAATGCGGGGGAGGAGAGGGGTTAAACTAACTGCCATATACTAATGAGGGACCCAGCTACTGCGGCATATCAGGAGGTTCTCTTAAGGGTGTGTTAACTTGTACAGGATCCGCAGCAAGAACCTGCTGATAATGCCGCTTTAAGGGTGTGTTGACATGTACAGGATCCGCAGCAGATTTGATGCGGATCTGCACCATCAAATCCACTGAGATACGGTACATGTGAACACACCCTTAAACAATTTTTTTTTTTTTAATTAGAATTATTAAAAATAAGGCCACATGCAAATATATTCTTTTGATTCTTCTCCCAGAGTTGACACCATAAATGGTACCAGTCACAAGATACGCTGGACCCCGCACAGCATGCAACCCTTTTGCTCTGATATCCATGAAAACGATCACGTCAGATCCGCAAAGTGCACGACCCCCATTGGATCAGGACATGTATTGTGCACATTACCAACCCGAGCCCCTTTCCGTGGATAAGCGCAGCAAATAGATTCAGTGTACTTTGTGACAGGAATTGTACACTTAAGGGTCAGTTCACATGTACAGACTCGCAGCGTAAACCTGGCTGCGAGTCTGTCTGGTCCTGGCAGTTTACTGTCACTATATACTCGCAGCTGTCTGAACAACCGCTGCGTGTATGTAATTCTGCCGGCCACTTAACCCCTTCTGCTCCCGCTCTGTATACATTACCTCTCCTCGCTGCACGGGGTCCCAGCGTACTGCTCTCCCGCCCAATCAGTGTGTTGCCTAGCTACAGCCACTGATTGGCCGGGTGGGAGAGCAGTACGCCGGGACTCCGTGCAGTGAGGAGAGGTAATGTATACAGAGCGGGAGCCAGGGGGCTGCAGAAGGGGCCGGCAGAATTACATGCACGCAGCGGTCGTTCAGACAGCTGCGAGTACGTAGTGACAGGGAATAGCCAGGACCAGACAGACTCGCAGCCAGATTTACGCTGTGAGTCTGGACGTGTGAACAGACCCTTAAAGGGGAGGGACCCTGAAGATTGGTGAGCACTACTGAGCATGTGCAACCACCAGCAGATCTGATAGGGAATGAGACCACCACCAGGGGGTGCCATAACTAATAGATAAAACTACCAGCCCTAATAATCTAATTAATGTGAGGGAGAAATGGAGAGAATCCTAGTTAAAAAAAAAAAAAAAAAAAGGGGAGCATGATCTCTCTATAAAATCCTACTAATATCCGTCTACACCAGGAACAAGCCTCTGTATACTCCCTTATAGAGAATTACTTATCATGGCCACTACACAAAGAGCTATAGCCAGCTACGAGTATGTATACGGACGGACGGGCGCCATGTTGTAGTGCGGCTCTGCCCCGGCCTCCACCTGCCCATAGAACATGGTCAGCGCCGAACCACCCAGCGTACCTACCAGCTACAGCAATACACTGCGCTAGCCCGCACACGTAACTGTGTACGAGAATCCCCTGAGATACGGCGCGGTCTCTCCAGCGTCACCGCGGCCTTTGCACGGAGGCCATTTTCAGACACGTCTGCCGTCAATGACTCACCTCAATCCGCCGCTCTTTCAGGCAATAACGCCGAGAGCTCCGGGGTCCAGCGAATCGAAGTCAACACGGATAACGCTAAGAAGATAAGGCTAAACTAGCTACAACGGTTTGACGGTAACCGGCTATTCTTACTTCTGCGCCTCTAGCACAAAATGGCGGTGACTCAACCTTCTCAATTGCGCAGCTCGGTAAAAGAAGGACGTAATGAAAGACTGACGCGTATACGAAAGCCGATTCGGTAGGCAAGCCGCCAATCACAGAAAGAAGAAGCCGTGTCCGCCAATGGGAAGCGAGAGGCGGGACTTATCGTAAATACCGTCACCCTGGAAATAAAGCCGGCCAATTAGGGACGATTTGTGAGGCCGGCGCTCTTTCTCCTCACAATCCAGACGTCCGGGAGACGTCACGAGGGTCTGCGTTGCCATAGAGAGGGCGATAAAAGAGCGCCATGTGGGTTGAGGGCGACCAACGGGTTTCCTATTGTGTGAATGGACGTCAATGATTCCCGTAGTCATTACACGTGTTTATTCTCACATCTTCGTTTTCAGAGTGGTCCTAACAACTATAGCAGCACCCGGGAAACGATTTTTTTTTCGTTATTTTAGGGGCATGTACATAAAAAGTTGTCTTGTGAGGCAAATGTATGGAAACCTTAAATGTTCAGGCTAATGCTGCATTTACACGGAGCGATAATTCGCCCAAATGATCGTTTAACGATTTTGAAGCAAGGATTCGGTTTTTATAACGATCCGTGTTGAGATGAAAAAATCGTTAGAAAATTCGTAAGAAAAATCGTTATTGTGATCATTTTTAAGATCGCTTAAGCCCATCTTTAACATAGGGTGAATCTTTGAAAGACTTTACACAAAGCGATCTGCGAATTTTTAATGTACGACGATTTGAGAATATGTTGAAAGATCAAAATGTCCGATCTCTCGCTCATCGCTTGATGGTTCGCTGTATTTACATGGAACGATTATCACTCAAATGTGATCGTTATTGCGAAAATTCGAACAATAATCGTTCCGTGTAAACACAGCATAAAGCGATATTATATCATGAAACCCTCAACTTATCATCTATGGGGTGAATTAGGGACACAAAATGCAACGCCGCAAATTTGTTTCCGTGTTTATCTAATGCACTTTGCGTGGGAATAATATTGTTTTAATAGATCGGACAATTAAGCACGCTACGACATATGTTCATTTATTTCATTATTTTTATGTGTTTTATTTATATAATAGGAAGAGGGGTTATTTTGACTTTTATTGGGGGAGGGGCTATGGGGCATTTTTTTTTAACTATTTATGTTCACTTTTTTAGTCTCCCCAGGGGACTATTACATACACACATTAGATTTCATACACTGATCACAGCTATCTGTGATCCTTTGATAGATCTGCCTGTGGCAGACTCTATCAGAAGACTGAAGATCTGACTACATGGAGGTAAGCTGCATACCTCCGGCAGACAAGCTACGGGGGTCCTGATTGTTCAGTGACAGGAACTGCTCCTGTCACACTTAAACACTGCGGTTGTGGGGCTTATGGGCTTAATGGCAGGCTGCCGTACGATCACGGCAGCCCATCATTGAGGGTGAGGGTCCGGCTGCTGGTATCGCGGCCCTCCATCAGGGCATACATGTATGCCATGCTGCGTTAACTCCCAGGCGGGGGCATACATATACGCCTGCTTTTAGTGAGGGGTTAAAGGAGAAGTCCAGCAATTAAAAAAAATACATATATATTAAAGGGGTTATCCAGCGCTACAAAAACATGGCCACTTTCCCCCTACTGTTGTCTCCAGTGAAACTCAGTTCCATTGAAGTAAATGGAGCTTAATTGCAAACCGCACCTGACCTGGAGACAACAGTAGGGGGAAAAGTGGCCATGTTTTTGTAGCGCTGGATAACCCCTTTAAACAGTATAATACTACTTACCTCTCCCGGTGCCTTCGCAATGCTGGATTGCAGCCTCAGGACCCCCGCAGGGCTCCAGGCTCTCCTTGATTTGCTGAGGGGGCAATTCATTAACCGGGTCAGTGATTTTCCCCGAGTCGTGACGGGGGGTCCCAGAGTCCCCGGCGCATTGCAGGCGTGGGGAGATGTAAGTAAAAATTGTTTATTATGCTCCCCTTTGCTGTTGGACAATTTTTTTTAAATCCCTGGACTTTTCCTTTAAAGCATGCAATGGGGATTTCCTCATCTAAAACTATTTGTTGAAACAAAAAGCCAACACCAGTGGTGGAAATACCTCAACAAAAATGTCTTAATAACTTGTCATGTGCCTTGAAGCATCAATTACAGCCTGACAACAACATCTCATGCTATTCCCAAGTCTCTTTATTGTCTGCTGAGACATGGCATCCCACTCTTCTTGAAGGGCGGTCATTGAGGTTCTGAGGTACAGTTACGAGCCTCAACACGCGACGCAGCAAAGCCCATATGTTTTCTATGGGCTTCAGGACTGGAGAAGGTGCAGGCCACCCCATTTGAGATCTCCCAGACTCCAGCATATTTTGAGATGTAAAGGGTCTAAAATAGGTCCCAATCACAAACATCAATATTTTGGGCCATAGCAAATATGGAATCCATTACAACCCATTATTTTCATTGGTGCTATTCATACATCCAGTTAATTTGGATCAGCAATCTGGGCCCAAAAAAATAGTACATGTTGCAATATAGTCTGTAATTATGGAACGGACACCCAAATAGAAGTCTATGGAGAGTGCAAAACCATCGTATCACGGATCCCTTTTTTATCACATCACCAAGCTCCTCTTGCCAGAAATATCCTGCCTGATAGAAATAACTGTAAAATGACCACCAGATGACCAGGTGACCTTTTTGGGGGGGGGGTTGGTACAGCTAATGACATCATTTTTGCCATCCCCTTCTTTACTACACCTTTTTTTGCAGATCCACAAAAAACGGATTACACTACAGATGCGATGCAGACGATTTTTTGCGGATTGTGGAGAAAAATTAGAGGATTCAGATTTTCATCCTTGAAAACATAAGGACATGTGAATGTATGTGTGTATGCATGTATGTATGTATGTATGTATGTGAATGCTCAAAATCAGGTGAAAAGGATCAGTAGAGTAATTGCCCATAGCAACCAATCATGTTACAGTTTTTATTTATAAAAAAGCCTTTAAAAAATGAAAGCTTGAAACTAAAACTTTGCGATGAGCTGTGATTGTTTGCTGTAGGCAAAACCAGACAGTTTTGTTTCAGGCAAATTGATAAATCTGGGCCATAGCCTGAACTGCTGTCTGAGACGTCTAGGAAATTGGTGCAAGTCTTGGCCTTTGTAATAAAGCCCTTACTGTTTTATGTTAATTTGCCCTTCCATTGGCTCATGTATAGTACATAAACAAGCTGAATATAGGGCACATTACCATATGATCAGCTAGCTGTGGAAGCCTTTGTAGGGATGTAGGCTGCCTGAGCATACAAAGAAATTCTGATGATGGCGTCATCAGGGTTTTCTTTGTAACATACAAAGTGGAGCCACCTTTTATTTACACAGCAATCGGTATTTATTCTGGTGTAAAAGGAGTTGAACAATGGATATGGTAAGAAAGGAAGTATGGCTGTATGTCATAAGCACAAGCACAGTGATATACAGTATATAGACTTCACAATTAGAGATGAGCGAACCGGGTTCGGGTTCGAGTCGATCCGAACCCGAACGTTCGGCATTTGATTAGCGGGAGCTGCTGAACTTGGATAAAGCTCTAAGGTTGTCTGGAAAACATGGATACAGCCAATGACTATATCCATGTTTTCCACATAGCCTTAGGGCTTTATCCAAGTTCAGCAGCCCCCGCTAATCAAATGCAGAAAGTTTGGGTTCGGATGGACTCCAGCATGCTCCAGGTTCGCTCATCTCTATTCACAATGTATCAAATACTTTTGAACATCAACAGTATTTTGGTCAGACAAATAGGTCAGCAGAGTAAGTGTGGATTCACACCTAATGGATCCGCAGGTGATTTCTCGCTACGAATTTGCAGCGAGACCCGCTGCGGATCCCTGCCCAGTAAACTCTATGGGCAGACAAACTCGCAGCAGGATGGACATCCCGCTGCGAGTTTGTGAGCAGCTCGCCCCATTAACCCCCCACCGCCGGAGCCTATACTTCACCTGGTCCCCGCTCCAGCTTGCTTCAGGGCTCCCGGTGTCTTCATGTCCCGCTCAGCCAATCAGTGCGCTGTGGTGGCGGGGGGTTAACGGGGCGGGCTGCTGACAAACTTGCAGCAGGATGTCCATCCTGCTATAAGTTTGTCTGCCCATAGTGTGTACTGGGCAGGGATCCGCAGCGAGTCTCGCTGCGAATTCGCAGCGAGAAATCCGCTGCGGATCGGTTACGTGTGAACCCACCCTAATGGTACAAACACACACAGTATATATGCAGCAGATTTGATGGTGCAGATTTGATACTGTGTTCAGTTATTTAGATCTAATCTGCTGCCTATTTGCTGCGTATCGCAGCAGTAAATACGCAGCGTATATGCCGTGTGTGTTTGTACCCTTAGGCTACAAACCCACTTGGCGGGTCTGCAGCGAGTCCCCTCGCTGCGTATTTTCAGCGAGGCTCGCTGCAGATCCCGGCCCTATACTTTTAATGGCAGACAAACATGCAGCAGGGATGTACCTCCCTGCTGCGAGGGGGCAATCGGTGCTGCCGGGGAGCGATCTGTGCTGCCAGGGGGCTGCAGGGGGGCAATTGGGGGGGGGCGTGTGACCGATCGGTGCTGCAGGGGGGGGGGGGGGCGATCGGGTGGCTGGGGCTGCGGGAGGTGTTAAAGGGGCTGCGGGCGGCTGGCTGGAGCATATACTTCACCTGCTGTGAGCCTAAACGTAGGTACGTTTAAGGAGTACTTAAAGGAGAAGTCCGCCTGACTGACTTTTTTTTTTTCAAAAGAGCCAGGGAGGAGGTGGCTGAACATGACAACATGCACCTACCTCCCTGACCCTCCACTTCAGTTCCCAGTCCCCCAGCCCCTTCCTGGTCTGAGCGGGGACCTGGGTGGTGACATGTCAGGTCCGCTCAGCCAGGCAGTGGCTGAGGCGGGACCCCTTTAAAGAGAATGCATGATCTAGATTTGTGTTTAACGATTAGAGACAGATAATGGAACATGTTCTTTTTTTCCTAATCTGTTTCTATGCTTTAAAGGGGTACTCCGGGCTAGGGGTATTTTTACAATATGGCCGGGGAGGGGGTGGATATAGACGCCACGGTCCACTTACCTACCCGCTTCATGCGCCGGGTCCCGGATCGCGCTCCCGTCCTGCTGATGCTTCCTGGTCTGATCTGCAGCTTGAGACGTGACGTCTCAAGGCAGCTCAGCCATTCAGCGGCCTGAGGAGGGAACCCGCTATGACCACTGAATGTTTGAGCGGCGTTGGGACGTCACATCTCAAGCCGCAGCTCAGACAAGGAAGCTGCAGCGGGACGGGAGAACGGGGCAGCATGATCCGGGACCCAACGCTGGAACCGGGGAGGTAAGTGGACAACGGCATCTATATCCACCCCCTCCCTGGCCATACTTAAAATACCCCTAGCCCAGAGTACCCCTTTCAAAAGAAATAATAATTTTTTATTGTAATTTTTATTGTATTTTATTTAGGTTACACTATTATGGGTGAGTTCACATGTAACAGAATCACAGCGGATTTCACGCTGCAAGTTCGCAGCCAAATCCTTTGCGGCCCCCCTCCTGTCAGTTTCAATAGGATTACAGCAGAATTGTGATCTCGCGAGAATGTAAGCAGCAGCCTCCTTAACCCCTCACGGCCTGGTGCATACATTACCTGGTTCGCACTCCGGCTTGTTCTGTGGCTCCAGGCGTCTGGACGTCCCACTCAGCCAATCAGTACCTGCAGCGGGACAGCGTACTGATTCGTTGAGCGGGATGTCAGGACACCGGGAGCCACAGAACAAGCCGGAGTGCGGACCGGTAATGTATGCACAGGGGTGAAGGGGGCTGCCTCTTACATACTCGCAGCGTGAAATCCGCTGCAATGCCGTTACATGTGAAGCTAACCTTATAGGGGGTTGCCATCTTGCCTAATCTGTATTTAACAAGCCTAATCGACGTAGATACAATGAACATCTCTAGTGTCTATTCTTTGTATGGGACACATTTGTAAGCATGCTCTTTGGGCTCATTCCACAGTAGAATGTGTAAGCAACAGCTGTTGTGTGCGCCTCTGTGTGTGTGTGTGTTTTGTTTTTTTAATGATGCTTTTATTAACTTTTCAATAAAAGGGAAAAGGAAGAGGTTACAGAAAGTGAGGGGGGAAGGGAGTTGGGGGAGCATAAAAGCAGTTGTATCAATCAGGATGTGTAAAATACACAGCCACATGATCAGCCTTTACATAATATTTTCCTTATGCAAATCGGACAAATAACTATGTTCCATATGAATTATCAAGTAGCGCAAATCCTGAACGACAGGGAGGGGAAGGTGGTGGGAGGATGTGGGTGGTTGAGTCGTAGGAGGAGATCCACGTCTTCAGGGCATGTCACTCATCAGGAATTAGCGTGTGTACCACTGTTATTTATATACTGGTATCACCCTTCGCGATGTCGGCTGATCGTTGTCTTTCAACATGCTGAAAGACAAGAGATTAGGATAGCAACAATCTGCTGCCGTCGCTCCGTGTAACAGGAGTGGCGGCAGCAGAGCACCCCTATATCCGATGGGCTCCACAGAGCCCTCCAGTGTAATAGCACCGGCAGCGAGCGAGAACAAGGAGCAACCGAGTGCTGACCCGACAGGATGGCACTTGCTCCAGCTGATTGTCCCGTGTAATAGGGGCTTTAGGGTCACTTTACAGTAGAAGATTTGTTAGCCAGTGCCAATCAGCGAGATCCTTGTATATATAAATATATCAGAGACCTGCACGTTGGTACATGAGGCAATATGGTTTGATCAAATTATATACTTATATACTAACTTCTGATGTTGGTTTTTAAATGTAGCTGAACAAACGTTCGCGTCAACCATGGGTGCGATGTGCAGCCATTTCTGTCTTACTTACCATCCACACTGTCTGTGATCCAACATCTGGCTTTCCAGTCCTCCGCCCACCATCTATATCTTTAGGCCCTGCCTCCTCAGGCTGTCAATCATTCTAAAGGTGGCAGGGCCTGAACATACGGCTGGAGGACTGGAGAGTTGGATTACACAGCGAAACACTAGGTATGTATACACTGCTTGTGATCTGGAAGCTGACAGCACAGATTGTAAGCCCTAGCGGGCAGGGTCCTCTATCCCTATGTACCTTATTCATGTAACGTGTCTTGTTAGTTAAACCTTATCGCTTGTATAGCGCTCTAAAATCAAGGGTGCTTTAAAAATAAATAATATAATCTAGTGGTAGTAAAGTCTTTTTTTATTTTTTTTGGATTCACTATCGGTCCTCTTTTAGACATGTTCTTATTAAGCATAGCTGCTATCTGAGCAAAGTGTGTCAGCCAAAGCTTTATGATATACTCGATCAGTTGTGGACTTTGGAGAAAAAGCAACAGACTAACATTTCAGTATCTACCCACGCAAGGCTTACTGAACTTAGAGATGATATTAGAGCTTTACTGCCCTATAAATACAACCTTAACCCTGCTAAGCTGTATATGACGTATTATAGCCAGAGCAAGACAGCTACAGCTTCAGAGTTAAGGAGGCTAAATTTAGGACTAAGGGCTTAGGCTACGTTCACACAGAGCAAGTGTGACAGAATTCTCCGCCACGGAATGCAGCCAGCCTCCCTGTCATAATTTCAGTCTATGGGAGGCTCGCACTCCTCCTCTCTCGGCGCTGAAGAAAGAACATGACAGGGAGGCTGGTGGCATTCTATGCGCGGAATTCCGCCACTTTTGCTATGTGTGAATGTAGCCTTATTCTCACGTTCTGTAAACACGGAACCTACGGACAGGTGAGCAATGTAGTGGACTCTATATCCGCAAGGCATCATGTATCAATATGATGCTGGGAGCTGGGAAAGTGTTTTAATCTTCGAGGAACTTTAATAAAACAGACATGTGGCCTGTGGGAATAAGCCCTAAGATTGCTTCCATCTTCTCAAAAAACGACTCCCCTAAAGTAACAAATTCTTTGCATATACCTCATGTTTATAAAGGTTTCTCCTCTCTTTAAAATGCAAAATGACTGACAAATAACTCACACTTCAGGGTTCACAAAAAATGCGATGTTTCGGCCTACTGGCCTTTGCTTGACAAAGGCCAGTAGGCCAAAACGTTGCATTTTTTTGTGTACCCTGATGTGTGAATAAACACACTTTTTTCATCCTGGATGCTGTGGGAAACCTTTTCTTTTGAAGTCCGTAGTGCTCATACCTAGGATTGTGAGCATACCTGCATGCATCCTTCAGTCTATTGCTGGCCATTATCGGAGAATCTCCAAGGTGCTGTTGGACTTTTTGTTTTTCTGACAAATAACTCAGTCCTCTTACTTAGCTATACAATCCTTTCTAAACTGTTTAAGGGTACAAACCCACTTGCCGGATCTGCAGCGAGTCTCCTTGCTGCGTTTTTGCAGCGAGACTCGCTGCAGATCCCAGCCCTATACTTTCATTAGCAGTGAAACTCGCAGCAGGGATGTACATCCCTGCTGCGATTTTGTCTGCAGCCCTCCCCATTAACCCCCTAGCTGCCGGACATTATACATTACCGGGTCCCCGTTCCTGCTTGCTTCGAGGCTCCCGACACGTTCTGCCCGGCCAATCAGTGCGCTGCCCTGCCGCAGCGCACTGATTGGCCGGGCGGGCCGTGAAGACACCGGGAGCCCCGAAGCAAGCAGAAACGGGGACCCGGTCATGTATAATGTCCGGCAGCTAGGGGGTTAATGGGGAGGGCTGCAGACAAAATCGCAGCAGGGATGTACAGAGTTTCTCTGCTAATGAAAGTATAGGGCTGGGATCTGCAGCGAGTCTCGCTGCAAAAAACGCAGCAAGGAGACTCGCTGCAGATCCGACAAGTGGGTTTGTACCCTTAAACTTTCCCAATTTACCACAGAACAATGTTCTTTAATAAATGGGATTACCCAGGATAGGAAAAAATACAACTACTTTCTAGCAAAAACAGCGCTACACTTGTCCTCAGGTTGTGCTTGGTATTACAATTCTGCTCTATTCACTTCAGTGTAACTGAGTTGCAAAATCACAGCCAAACTGCGGACGAGAAGGAAGAAAGTGGCCATGGTTTTCAAAGTCTAGATAAACCCTTTCCTTACTCCTTTATTAAGTATAATCAGAAGAATCCCGGCACTCACCGGATAAAGTAATGCTTATTTAATCAGTGCAAACATCACACAATTACTTGGAGGATGCGTATTGGCTCATATTGCCTTTAAATGCAATTGGTAGAATATGTAACACATCCTGGAAGTGTAGGATGCTGTAAAACCCCTCTTTCCCCATACGACCCCGTAGGTGAAAAAATAAATGCGCTATAGGAGTTACAATAGGACCATTTTAAATATGCCTATTTGCAAAAAAAAAAAAAGTTTTACTGCTAATAAAAATAGTAAAATGTAAGAAAACCTAGTAAACCTGCAAAATGCCAGTTTTACCACAAAGTGGATTACGTAGACATGGAAGCCCCCCAAAATTTGTGGAATCGCTAATTTGTGGTTCCTTCATTCATTTTATGGCAGATTAAAGATGCCATTACAAAGTACACCTGTTCCTGAAAAACCAATCCCTCACATGGCCCGGTAGGTGGAAAAATGAAAGAGTTATAGGTCTTAGAAGGCGAGGAGGAAAAAACTAAAACGCAAAAGTGACAATTGGCCCGGTCCTTAGGGCCATTTCAGGTTCTGTCTTTAAGGGGTTAAAAACTACAATTGATTACGCAAACCCTAAGCCATCATACATCTCTGTACATGGAAAATTAAAAAAGCCATGGCTCTTAAAAGACATGGAGGGAAACATGAAAATGCGAAGATGAAAAATGTTATTTCCAGTTTCTAAATCTTTAAGCATTCTGGTAAGGCTAGGTTCACACTGCGTTTTCAGCATCCGTTTAACGGATCCGTTTTTTTTAACGTCCAGAAAAATAGGGTCAGCAACGTTTTTTGGTCCGTTTTGGTCCGCCAAAAAAAACGGATCAGTTTTTTTTAATAATGGAAGTCAATGGAAAAACGGATGCACACAAATGAATGCTGAAAACGCAGTGTGAACCTAGCCTAACAGTGACAGTGGTATACCACATTTCTAGAAAGAAACATTTCCAATGAAAAAGTACATGGATTTTTGAAGTGATCTCTGGGATGTTACCAGATGATTAGAAGATTGGACATCAGAGTCATGGAATAGATAACTAGGAACAATATGAATAAGAATAATTGAGTATTCCTGCCAAGAAAAAAACCCAAGAGAATAAAATGTATCACAGATCTGCCAGAATAGGCTCTATAATGAAGAGGATAAAACTTTATAATAACAAATGAAAGCTTATAAAAACAAATCACATATTACACTGAAATTTTTACAGTGTTTCCCCGAAAATAAGACAGTGCCCTATATAAATTTTTGTTTCCAAAGAGGCACTCTTATTTTCGGGGGATGTCTCATTTTTTCGGGAGCGGCACCACACAAGCACGTTGAGCGGGGAAGGGGGGGGGGGCGGTGCGAGAGGGATATTGATGAGTGGCATGGGAGAGAGAGGGGTGAGCAGCACGGGAGGGAGATTGGTGAGCGGCACAGGAGGGAGGAAGAGGAGTGAGTGGCACGGGAGTGAGATTGGTGAGCAGCAGGGGAGGGAGACTGGTGAACGCCACAGGACAATCACGGGGAGGGAGGGGGTGAGCGGCGGCAAGTGGTGGACGATCTTACTTTTGGGGGGTGCCTTACTTTCAGGGGTGTCTTACTTTGGGCTACTTGGTAGATTAGTTGAGGTGTCTTATGTAGAGAGGATGCCTTATTTTTAGAGAAACACAGTAGAACATACCTTTTTCACTATATGTGGAAATTTGGCAATAAACAAATACTTTGTTGGTGGTATACGTGTGTTTATTATGCGCATTTTAATTTACCCAAAGCTTTCCACAGAGCAGTTTTCATTTCTTTGTTTCTTAGGCTGTAGATCATAGGATTGAGAAGGGGAACCACAACTGAATAAAATACTGAGACTACTTTGTCAATTGGGGAAGAACTCTTAGCTTTAGGACGTATATACATGAAAATGACTGTGCTAAAAAATATGCCAACAACTGCTATGTGAGATGCACAAGTAGAAAATGCTTTTTGGCGACCGAGTGAAGATGGTATTCTCAAGATAGTAGTAACGACTGAAACATAGGACATAGAAGTAAAGAAGAAGCAGCCAAGAATTACTGTCCAAGCCACGGCAGAAAATAAAATCTCATTCAGCCAGGTTTCAGTGCAGGACAATTGTAATAAAGGACTAAAATCACAGAAGAAGTGATCAATTTCATTTGGCCCACAGAAGAGTAGTCGTGACATCATAGCAGCTGGCAAAGAGATTGATAAGGAACCAGCAATCCAAGAAGTGGCAGCAAGCTTTCCACAGGTGGACCTGCACATGAGGCTATTGTATCTTAAAGGATAGCAAATGGCCAAGAAACGATCATAAGCCATTATCGCCAATAAAAAATGTTGCGTGGCTCCAAGAAAGAAGAGAAAATAAAATTGGCAAATACACCCCGTGGATGAGATGGTTTTATTTCCAGTTCCTAAGTCTTTAAGCATTCTGGGAACAGTGACAGTGGTATACCACATCTCTAAGAAAGAAAAGTTTCCAATAAAAAAGTACATGGGTTTGTGAAGTGATCTCTGGGATGTTACCAGGGTGATGATGAGAAGATTGGACATCAAAGTCATGGAATAGATAATTAGGAACAATATGAATAAGAATAATTGAGTATTCCTGCCAAGAGAAAAACCCAGGAGAATAAAATGTGTCACAGAGCTGTGGTTAGTATTCATTTTGTCCATTGATGTAAAAATCCTGCAATGGCATCAATAAATGTGGCAAAATAACCATTTGTGAAAATAAATTCATGTGCATGTTAAATGGTATATTATTTTAATATGAAATATATAAAGGAGAAGTCCCACCAAACTAAAAAACTGCAGGAAGGCAGGGGGTTGGGGGGAATAATAAACAAAAAATTTACATAAACTTACCTATCATCATGCCCCGTATCGCCACTCTGGGGTCCCTTGGACAGCCGCCAGTGACCTGCAGCTCTCCTACATGCAACGTCCCATACTCAGCTAAGTGATTGTCCGCTCAATCAATCAGTTACTGAGGCAAAACACTGCCCAAGTTACTTAGTGGCTGAGCAAGCAATCGCTCAGCCAGGCCGTGACATAGCAGCTAGAAGGGCCGGGTACATAATGTACGAGGTTTCCAGCTGAAGATGACATCTGGCGGCTATTAACGGGACACCGGAGCAGCGCAGCAAAGGAACAGGGACGAGTGAGTTTAGCATGCTGAGCACGACGACAAAGCCTGGAGGAGGGGTGTCTGATTTTAGCTCTATGGGGTTCACAGTGTCAGTAAGTGCGGTGAATACACTAATTCTGTACACTGAACAATTTTACTAAAAAGTGGTCAAACCCTTTAAAGGGGGTTTCCAGGCAAGAAGGTTTTTCTGATATGTGCCTCAAACTTAAAGAAAAATAATAACTGCACAGTGATTGGCTGATTGAGCCTTTCTAGTCTTCACAAAACATCACAGGAGCCAAGAGGACCGTATCGGGGAACAGAAACTCTCGGAAATGGCAGCACCAGGGAAGCAGGCTGTGTGAGTACATGACTTGTAACAGGAAAAACAGCACAAAAACTGCATAACAAAATTAAACACTCAAAATAAAGTTGTTGTTTTTTTCACATAAGAAAGTCACAACAAAGTGTGTGAAGGAGGCCTTAGATTAAAAAAAAAAAGAGTCTTGAATCCAGTACATTGGTACTTAGAATCACGAGAGATTTTTAATTACCAGTTTAATTTGAAATTAGATGTCTTGTTGATTTTCTTTAGTATTGGACAATGAGAAAAAAAACCTATTAATTTTGTAATTTTTTTAGTTTCTCCCTTTCTTTGTAGTTGAGAACTAATGATTTTCTAAAATGCATATCAGACATAAAATGACTGAAGGCTTATATAAAAAAAATTGCAATAGCAAAAATTACCTTAAAACATATCCATTAAAGGGCTGGCATACAGTAAAATAATATTGAGAATTTAATACCTGGCTAGGTTGCTTCCTGAGCAATAGCTTTGATATTGTGTACACTGTTGTTTTATATTTTTTTGGGGGGGATCTTGGGGACCATTTATGACTAATCAATTCTGTCAAGGGACAGTAAAAAGAATAAAAACAAGCTACCCAACAGTATGCCTTCTAGAATGTAGAGGGTTTAGGCACTGGGAATTGACATTTATTTGCTTTAATCCATTTAATCATTTTAATTCTAAATAGATATAAAATGGGGTTCTGAACATCAAGGCACTGATTAAAAAGTATGGGGTCGATTTATGGGGAAAGAAGGAGTGAAGGAGGAGGAGTGAAGGAGGCCGGATCCGTTTCAAGTCCGCTCAGATCCCGCCTCTGTCACTGAGTGGCTGAGCGGACCTGAGACGTCACGTCTCGGGCCCACGTCAGACACCCGGAAGCGGCCAGGAACCGGGCACCGCAGCGCCGCAATGCGGGACCCGCCGCTGGAACCGGGGAGGTGAGTGGACGTCTTTTCCCTCAGCCACCTCCTCCCCAGTCCCATCAAAAAAGTGCTCCCCCCACTGGAGTACCCCTTTAAGGGTGCGTTCACACGTACAGGATCCGCAGCGGATTTGATGCTGTGTTCAGTTATTTAGATGAAATCTGCGGATCCGCAGCAGAATATCTGCTGCAGATCCAGTACGTGTGAACGTACCTGTTACGACTGGCAGGTGTAGACAAGACAAGAGACAGTGGGCCCTAAATCTGAACCCACCCACTGTCACCTGCCTACTTGCCTCAGTCGACCCTATGCGGGCGCGGACAGCCACGAAGACAATCCCTATGCTGAATAAGTGCAAAACATAAAACACAGACAGACAGACAAACACAATGCAGGAAGGTCAACTAGCCAAGTCAGAAACCGAACGAGCAACGCAGTCCAAAATCAGGAAGAGGCGGGTAGTCAGGAGGTAGGCAAAAGGTCAGAATCCAGGCAAGGCAATAGAGAGGGACTAGGGCAGAATACAGGGAAGCACTGGTAAGCTGGGATCAGGACAACTAATAGCCAGCAGGCCCGCTTCTGCCATGAGGCAGACTGAGGCTTCCGCCTCAGGCGGCAGCTCTTGGGGTCCTGCAGGGGGCGGCACAATCTTCTCTGCCACTGTCATTTTAGTGAAGTTTAACTTCGCTAAACTGACAGAAGCCCCGATCTCCTAACCGTACTGAGTGCAGTGGTTTTCCTAGGCATTAAGATTCGGGGCCAGTGCCCCGAAAAGGAAGTTCACTGCCCCGAATCTTTTGCCTAAGGAGTCACTGTACTGCACACTGAACTTCGGGGCTTGGTGCATCCGGCCACCGGGTCCTGTGCTCAGCTCCCTCCAGTCTTTTCAGAGGGGGGGGGGAGTGACAGAGGATTCAGCAGACCACCTGCTGAATGACAGTTATCTGCAGAGTATGTAGAGAGAGGGAGAGAGAGAAAGCCCCTGCGCTCCTCCCCTCCCTCTTTCCTGTCACTGTGAGCAGAAGCCGCTCCCTACTCTGGACGCCGCGCTGAAGATGACCTCTGACCTCCCTCTCCTGCCGGGATCTCTGTGACTGCACCACCTCTGTAAGTATACAGCACACTATCACTGATAGGAGGTGTAGTGTGATGTTCTGCAGCTGCTGAGGTGTAGTGTGGTGTTCTTCAGCAGCTGAGGTGTAGGATGAGGTTCTGCAGCAGCTGAGGTATAGTGTGATGTTCTGCAGCAGCTAAGGTGTAGGATGAGGTTCTGCAGCAGCTGAGTGGAGTGTGATGTTCTGCAGCAGCTGAGGTGTAGTGTGATGTTCTGCAGCAGCTGAAGTGTATGATGAGGTTCTGCAGCAGCTGATTTGTAGGATGAGGTTCTGCAGCAGCTGAGGTGTAGTGTGATGTTCTGCAGCAGCTGAGGTGTATGAAGAGGTTCTGCAGCAGCTGAGGTGTATGATGAGGTTCTGCAGCAGCTGAGGTGTAGTGTGATGTTCTGCAGCAGCTGAGGTGTATGATGAGGTTCTGCAGCAGCTGAGGTTTATGATATGAGATTCTGCAGAACATCATAATACATAATGAGAAAATAATTAGTTTACTAATAGCTGAGGTATCGACGTGAGAATACGTGAGAATAGTTCCTACACAAATGATACTAGTATCGGGGGAGGTGGGGGCTCCATTTTAATTTTCGCCTCAGGCAGCAGAAAAGCAAGAATGGGCCCTGATAGCCAGCAAAGAGAGCTGGCAGTGTGTACACTTTATACTGGGTCAGGAGGCCGGACCAGCACACCATTGGTCCCACCCTCTGATCCCAGACACATAGCAGCTGGTCTGCTACAGACAGTCTGCGATCCGCCTCTCAGCCTGAGCATGATGCCGTTCAGCTGCACAGGCTGGGCGGCCGCCACGAGTGACACGGAGCCGCGGTGTCTCTGGTTAATAGGGACGCCGTCGGGTCTCCGTGACGTCACCCGACTCTGGCGGCTGCCTCGGCGCTGGGTCCTAGCGCCGACAAAAGGAGCCGGGACCGTGGAGGACGCTGCAGGAGCCCTGGCAGGTGAGTTCCTAACAGTACCCTAACCTGTCTTTTTTTGCCCATAGCAGCCAATCAGCACAGCTTTTACATCTTAAAGCGTAGCTGTCCTTAAAACATTGTTACATGTTGAGGAGTAAGTTTTCAGACCACGACCGATCGGGAAATTAGTGGGCAGAGATGCCGCTCTCCCCACTCTGGGGGACATTTATCAATATGCGCCCCTGGTTTACCCCATGGTAAAGGGGTAGATTCTTACCTTTTCCGTGCCGTGTGGCAACCATATCCCACACTTGCGTAATGAGTGGGCTGAGAGGGCATGGCAAAGAAGCGGTTAGGAGGCGTGGCCTTCTCCCACTTCAGATTTATCTTGATTTACGCCCGCTCACAGGTGCAAATCTTGATACACATCTAAACCTGCTCCCGAGCTGGTGTAGACTTGTTTCGCAATACCTGTGCCAGACGCCGGGCTAGATGGCTTTACTAAGAAATGAGGGGAAAGAGGGAGTGGGGCTTTATTTTAGACTGGTGTACTAGTACTAGTACACCAGTCTTGATAAATGTCCCCCTCTGTGTCTATGTGAGTGAGACGGCCCCCTAGCCTTACAGTATGTGGCCATATCAGTCACACGACACAGAGCCGGGGGAGAATGCGCTGAGCGTGGACTTCTCCCAGCTCATTCTCCTGATCAGTTGCGGTCTGAACACAGTTTTTCTTTAAAACAGTTTTCATAAGTTTGACCCTGTGTGTAATAAAGACTAGACCCAAAAACTAGATTGAAAAATAGGTATTATAAAAGATTTCAATCTTCTGTGCAAATTTCTGTAACCTCGTTGCTATCTGTCTGTTAAAATCTAGTCTATGTGAAACTCCATTACAATCCCTTGTACAAATATTAGCTTTGCGGGTTTATCAAGAGCTAACGTACCATAGAGGTATTCCTTGGAGGGAGACATGTTGGTTGTCATTTTTAAATAGCTGTTAACCCTTTGTTATTGCTTATTTAGTTGATCATCAGTTTCTGGACTCTGAACTAGCAGTAACAATGGGTAAAAGACCCAAAAAAATATTTGCTGAGCTGCCTCAATTGAAGGATATAATGCTGGAGTATGTCTATACCAGGGCCGGACTGGCCATAGGGCACTTCTGGCAAATACCAGAAGGGCCGAAGGCCTCCGTGGGCAGGTCTCCTGCTTCTTCTGGCCCGGCAACTTGCTCCCCTGTAGGGAAATGAAGTCACTGGGCCAGGAGGAAGACAGAACGGCCAGTGTTAAACTTCGCAGCGCTGCAAGATGAGCGCTCCAGGCGGCATTAACCTCATAGCGCGTCTCAGAGTGGAGCCCCGCCTCCAGCACGGCATCTCAGAGCGGGAGTTGCATCTGGGAACATCTTACCGTAGCCCCGCCTCCCGCACGGCGTCTCAGAGCCGGTGGTGTGTGCTCTGCTTGTGGGACCTGGTGTGAGGACTGCATGGGAAGCAGGAGCGGATTGTTTTATTTTTTTTTCATGGTGAGAGGGAAAGAGGCTAACTGTCTCCACTCTCCCCGGTTAGCCGTTCAGGACTTTTGTCCTGACACTTGCTAACCAGGGGAGAGACTGTACTGAAGCCGGGCCCTGCCCTGTGTCTCGGCCGGCTCCTGCTGCAATACTAGCACTGCTGGGTGGGCACAGCAGGGGTTACTTGCTAATTGTTTCTGGTGGACCAGGAAGCACAGGCCACCACCGCACTGTCTCCTCCCCCAATGGAAGTGTATGTACGCAGGTCCCCTCTTCTCTGCCGTACAATTACGGAGGGCGGAGTCAGAGCTCCTGGTGCCGTTATTGAGGAGGACTGAGGGGAGCACTTCACCATCTGCACATGAGCTGAAAGACCACAGAGATTGCTGAATAGCTGCCTGCAACAATGCAGCAGGTCTAGCAGGTAAAACTCATAAGTTTGTGGGGGAGCTGGGGAGGCAGGGGTGCCAGACAGGCCAAGGTGTGTGTTTCTGTGTTATGAGCACTGGCAGCTCTGTGAGTGATCCCTGGCTGCTATGAGGGGTCACACAGAGGCTGCAGGAGGCTGGGCTCCCTGTGTATGATGCTCTCTAGGAGCCCCCCTCCCTCCTTCCCTTCCTCCCTCCAGCTCCTCTTCATGCAGGATCTGACACCCTCCTCATCCTGCTGTAACTGGTGTAATGTACCAGCAGTCGGGACGATGGGGAGAGAAGTCTGCTGTGTGAGGATCCCAGCCTGTTGCTGCTGCTGCACCACTACTCCCAGCATGCTGCTAGTAGGTAGTAGGTATATTAACTGTACATGTAGTGTGTGTATGGATATATGTGTACAATGGATGAATGTAGTTTTGGATTTGTAGAATGTGATTTAATGAATTTGTTTCTGTGTGTCTCTCTCTCTCTCTCTCTCTCTCTCTCTCTCTCTCTCTCTCTCTCTCTCTCTCTCTCTGCTACATGGGTGGACTAAATACCTACATTGGAGGGATAGGGGCTAACTACCAGGGGAGACAACTTAATAGGAGGGAGAGGGGTAATCTACTACGAAAGACACTTATATGGAGGGAGAAGACTAACTACTAGAGATGATCAAACAGCGCAAATTTTCAGGTAATAGGCTGTGTCCCTGTTTTCCAGGCAGTACTCGGGCTGTCTCCACCTTACCCGCGGAACGGGAAGGCAGCGGGAGTCAAATGCCGATGGAACCTGAAAATTAGCGCTGTTCGATCATCTCTACTAACTACAAGGGGAGATGCCTATGAAAGGGGGCTAACTACCATAAGGGATTACTACATGGGGGGCTAACCACTAGGTTGGATTGCCTACAAGGTGTGTCTACATTGGCTATATTACTTAAAGGGGATGTCTTCCTACTAGTGACACTAACTATGGGGGAAATAGCTACATGGGACATACTACCTACTAGAGAAACTACCTGCACAGGGATGTTTAACTACTATACATATGCACAGAGAGGGGTCTGACTACTATGAATGGTCTAACTACTATATGGGTACTGAGGGAACTAACTATAGATGTGGACAGGGCCGCCGATAGGGCAGTACAAGTGGTACTGCCGTATGGGGCCCGGACCCTAAGAGACACGGGGGGGGGCCCGCCGGGCCCGCCGGCCGCCGCCCCCCACCGCTACGCTAGGGGGGCCCGCACGGCCCCCCTTGCCACCTGTTTCTGAGCATCCTGAGAAGCTGCGGCCGAGCAGCTTCTCCGGATGCATTGATCGCTTTGATGTTCCGCCCGCACATTGAGCGGGCGGAACATTGAAGCGATCAGAATACAGGAGAAGGACCTGTCAGCGTCCTCCTCCTGTATTCTCTCCCATAGGCTGCCGGCACCTCATGCCAGCAGCCTATGGGAGGCCGGGACGTGACCTCTCCGGCAGGCGTGATCATGTGACGTCATCACGCCTGCCGGAAGTCCCGTCCCTGCGGCTCGCAAGATGGAGCCAGAAGAGGAGGAGGAGAGCTGCTGCCTGCACAGCGCGGATTAGGTGAGTAGGATGTTTGTTTTTTTAGGGGCACCTCTGGGGGCATTATTAGTGTATGGGGGGCACCTCTGGGGGCATTATTAGTGTATGGGGGCACCTCTGGGGGCAGTATTAGTGTATGGGGGCACCTCGGGGGGCATTATTAGTATATGGGGGCACCTCTGGGGGCAGTATTAGTGTATGGGGGCACCTCGGGGGGCATTATTAGTGTATGGGGGCACCTCTGGGGGCAGTATTAGTATATGGGGGCACCTCTGGGGGCAGTATTAGTATATGGGGGCACCTCTGGGGGCATTATTAGTATATGGGGGCACCTCTGGGGGCATTATTAGTATATGGGGGCACCTCTGGGGGCATTATTAGTGTATGGGGGCACCTCTGGGGGCAGTATTAGTATATGGGGGGCACCTCTGGGGGCATTATTAGTGTATGGGGGCACCTCTGGGGGCATTATTAGTGTATGGGGGCACCTCTGGGGGCAGTATTAGTATATGGGGGGCACCTCTGGGGGCAGTATTAGTATATGGGGGGCACCTCTGGGGGCAGTATTAGTGTATGGGGGCACCTCTGGGGGCATTATTAGTGTATGGGGGCACCTCTGGGGGCAGTATTAGTATATGGGGGGCACCTCTGGGGGCATTATTAGTGTATGGGGGCACCTCTGGGGGCATTATTAGTATATGGGGGGCACCTCTGGGGGCATTATTAGTGTATGGGGGCACCTCTGGGGGCATTATTAGTGTATGGGGGCACCTCTGGGGGCATTATTAGTATATGGGGGCACCTCTGGGGGCAGTATTAGTATATGGGGGCACCTCTGGGGACATTATTAGTATATGGGGGCACCTCTGGGGGCATTAATAGTGTATGGGGGCACCTCTGGGGGCATTAGTATATGGGGGCACCTCTGGGGGCATTATTAGTATATGGGGGCACCTCTGGGGGCATTATTAGTATATGGGGGCACCTCTGGGGGCATTATTAGTATATGGGGGCACCTCTGGTGGCATTATTAGTATATGGGGGCACCTCTGGGGGCATTATTAGTGTATGGGGGCACCTCTGGGGGCATTATTAGTATATGGGGGCACCTCTGGGGGCAGTATTAGTATATGGGGGGCACCTCTGGGGGCATTATTAGTGTATGGGGGCACCTCTGGGGGCATTATTAGTGTATGGGGGCACCTCTGGGGGCAGTATTAGTATATGGGGGGCACCTCTGGGGGCATTATTAGTGTATGGGGGCACCTCTGGGGGCATTATTAGTATATGGGGGGCACCTCTGGGGGCATTATTAGTGTATGGGGGCACCTCTGGGGGCATTATTAGTGTATGGGGGCACCTCTGGGGGCATTATTAGTATATGGGGGCACCTCTGGGGGCATTATTAGTATATGGGGGCACCTCTGGGGGCAGTATTAGTATATGGGGGCACCTCTGGGGGCATTATTAGTGTATGGGGGCACCTCTGGGGGCATTAGTATATGGGGGCACCTCTGGGGGCATTATTAGTATATGGGGGCACCTCTGGGGGCATTATTAGTGTATGGGGGGCACCTCTGGGGGCATTATTAGTGTATGGGGGCATCTCTGGGGGCATTAGTAGTGTATGGGGGCACCTCTGGGGGCATTATTAGCTCATGGGGGGAACCTCTGGGGGCATTATTAGTATATGGGGGTACCTCTGGGGGCATTATTAACTCATGGGGGCATCTCTGGGGGCATTATTAGTATATGGGAGCACCTCTGGGGGCATTATTAGTATATGGGGGCACCTCTGGGGGCATTATTAGTATATGGGGACACCTCTGGGGGCATTATTAGTATATGGGGGCACCTCTGGGGGCATTATTAGTATATGGGGACACCTCTGGGGGCATTATTAGTATATGGGGGCACCTCTGGGGGCATTATTAGTTCATGGGGGCATCTCTGGGGGCATTATTAGTGCATGGGGGTACCTCTGGGGGCATTATTAGTTCATGGGGGCCACCTCTAGGGGCATTATTAGCTCATGGGGGCACCTCTAGGGGCATTATTAGCTCATGGGGGCACCTCTGGGGGCATTATTAGCTCATGGGGGTACCTCTAGGGGCATTATTAGCTCATGGGGGCACAGCAGGGAATCCTACATACAGGGGGCATCCCACACAGCGCAGTTACTATGGGAGCCTACAGGGGGGAGAAAGGAAAGGAAGTTGCTAAAAATGTGCGGAGCCTAAATTGTTTATCTCGCAGGTTTTGAAAAGATGAAACGTATCTGGAAGGAATCATCATGGAGGTCTGGGCCGGATGGAGAGGAAAAGGGAAAGTGACGCCTCAGATCAAAGAAGACATCACCTGTGAGTCACTGTATGACACTTTTCTTATTTTGTAGAACATCATTTAGTAGGGGCGCCCGGAGGTGACAGCTACTACATTATCTGTACTCAGAGATATCACTGTGTTATCTGTGGTGTTACATAGGACTGCAGGTGACAGCTACTACATTATCTGTACTCAGAGATATCACTGTGTTATCTGTGGTGTTACATAGGACTGCAGGTGACATCTACATTATCTGTACTCAGAGGGATATCACTGTGTTATCTGTGCTGTTACATAGGACTGCAGGTGACATCTACTACATGATCTATACTCTGAGATATCACTGTGTTATCTGTGCTGTTACATAGGACTGCAGGTGAAATCTACTACATTATCTGTACTCAGAGATACCACTGTGTTATGTGGTGTTACATAGGACTGCAGGTGATATCAGGTGATTTCTCCAGGTTGCAGAAGTTCAAACTTCATCGTGCCCTGGTGTGCTGGTGTCTGTATGTCTGTATACATGTGTGCTGGTGTCTGTATACATGTGTGCTGGTGTCTGTATACATGTGTGCTGGTGTCTGTGTGTGAGATCAATTCTAGAGAACTGGCTCATATTCCCCATTTTCCCCAGTGGCTTAAAATGTAACCTCTGTTATACAGTTATAAAATTGTAGAACCTAAAGGTGAACAAGGTGCAATTCAAATAGACACTTACTTGTATAGCTGTCTCTTGGGCTCTGTATGCAGTGCATTATATTCACCCTTGCAACGTACAATTTATAGCGTGTCTACAAGCCCAGCGGGGCTCATTATGATGGAGACTAAAACTTATACAAGAGTGGGGTAGGGGTTCCCCTGTATTCAGAATGCTGTTGACTGCTAGGCAATGCCCCGTCTGGGATTATTGAATTTCGAGGGTCTATGCAGAGCAGGATAAAGACACCTCTGCTGCACAAACAGGATCTCCTAGAAAGCGTTCTCACCGCCATGTATTCGCTATCACTGGCTTGGGTGAGCTAAACTAGTCTGCCTGGGGGGGGGGTGATTTGTATATGCTCACTAACATGGAACAGCCTCATTATATTAGCCTTATCAACATATTCTATGTTAGTGAGCATACCGGGGGGGGGGGGGGGATATTGGTGAACATATACAAATCAAACAGCCCCCCAGACCCTCGAAATTCAATAACCCCAAACGGGGCATTGCCTAGTACTCAACAGCATTCTGAATACAGGGGAACCCCTACCCCACTCTTGTATGAGTTTTAGTCTCCATCATAATGAGCCCCGCTGGGCTTGTAGACACGCTATAAATTGTACGTTGCAAGGGTGAATATAATGCACTGCATACAGAGCACAAGAGGCAGCTATACAAGTAAGTGTCTGTATGGTGACATTTACATTGCACCTTGTTCACATTTAGTTTCTACAATTTTATAACTGTATAACAGAGGTTACATTTTAAGCCACTGGGGAAAATGGGGTATATGAGCCAGTTCTCTAGAATTGATCTGAACCAAATTATACCTCCCAGCAAGGCGTGGGGCGAACACACTATTTTTTTTTTTTTATTAATGTGGGGGGCCCAGACACTTTGGTTGTATGGGGCCCCGAAATTCCTGATGGCGGCCCTGGATGTGGAGGATGATGGTACATGAGTCAGGAGGCTAAAATGTTTGTCTGCCAGATTGTATGGAACGACTCGTGGCTGAGAGGATGATGGCCAAAGCTGGTCGGAGAAGAAAACCAAAAGCAAGCAACTGCGATCAGAGAAGAAGCCCCCAGTGATTCAAAGAAGACTGTGTACAGCTAATATCTGCTGCTATAAAGTCACTGTATATGTGATATTGGACCTTGTACTGTGGATTTTATTTAGTATCGGTGGTGGTATTACTGGTACTATTAGTATTTATCTTAGTATACAGGATTTGCTCAGTAACAGTGTGAAAATGATATATGGTGATAATTTTTGCTCTATATACAGTATATACAGGTGCCATAATATTCCCCCTAATACTATATATAAATATATACATACGCCCCTGAGCACCCCATTCAATTGTATAATATACTGTTATCATGCATGATATATTGTCTTAGCTATGTTTATATAGATAAGTGTGGTGGCTGAAGGATGAGCCCAAGGTGCTCCAGTCTGACACTGTCTCTGCCTACATGTCACTGGAGTCACAAATCCTCCTATAGGAATCCAGCTCCCTCCAGCCCCCTGTTTAGTGGCAGTGGGATCAGCAGAGCCGGCAGTAGCAGCCATAATAATAATACTTATAGATCTACAGTATAAGTTGTAGCACTAGTAGCCCAGGAGCAGGTAGATGTTTGAAAAAATTGTTCAGTCCACACCCCCAGAATGATGTAGCCTTAAAGAGGACCTGTCACCCCCCGTGCCGGGGTGACAGGCTCCCGACCCCCAGCTAGATCCCCTAATACAGACCTCATCTGGCCGAGTCCCTCTCCCGGAGCCGGTCCCGGGACGGAGATATCCCGGTCAGAAGCCGGCGCACGCACTGTGGGGAGAGGTCCGGTGTCGATAGAGAATGAATGGAGCCGGCTTCTGACCGGGATTTCTCTGTCGCGGGACCGGCTCCAGGAGCGGGACTCGGCCAGATGAGGTCTGTATAAGGGCATCTAGCTGGGGGTCGGGAGTCTGTCACCCCGGCACGGGGGGTGACAGGTCCTCTTTAACAAAAACGATTAACCTTATCACTTCCATAGGGAACTACAACACCTAGAATTCTCTGACATCCATAAACCTTTAGAAACTGCTGGGAGTTCTAGTCCTCCCTACAAATGACATTGTTTTTTGCCAAAACAGACTGATGAGCCATCCACAGACATCCCACTGATCAGCTGTTCAGTGTCCGGGTTACACTGTGTACACTGTACACTGTGTAGTGGTGGCAACCTGTAACTGCAGCTCAGCCTCCGTACAAGTGACATGAGATGCAGTACAGGTTGCCACCACCGCACAGTATGTAATTATCTGTAATTCAAGGAATGGCTGTAGCCATGCTGCACCCGCAACATCATGTCATAACCTTTTCACTGCACGGCAAGTGGGCCTGTGTGCTCTAAAATGCCAGGGCTGATTTTCAGTCCCAGTCCGGCCCTGGTCTTCACCACTATATTTGCTTAGATAGCAACTTATTCAGCTAAACATTTACCAGGGTTATTCAGGATTAGAGTAAGCACAGCAACTTTCTTGCAAAAACGGCACCACCCTTGTCCCCAGGTTGTGTGTGGTATTGCAATTCAGCCTTATTTACTTAGCTGGGACTAAGGGTCCTATTACACTAAGTGATTTTTAACGATTACCAATAAATGATTGCAAACTAAATCATTTATCGTTAACCTGAAATCCTTCACCATACACAGACCGCTAATCGTTAGGGTCCATTTACACAGAAAGATAATCTGACAGATTATCTGCCGAAGATTTGAAGCTAAAGTCAGAAACAGACTATAAACAGAGATCAGGTCATAAAGGAAAGCCTGAGATTTCTCCTCTTTTCAAATCCATTCCTGTCTTTGGCTTAAAATCTTTGGCAGAAAATTTGTCAGATAATCTTTCTGTGTAAATGGACCCTTAGTTACGATCATTACTACATTTGTTAACTCCACCTGGTCCCAGCAAATGAATCAACAATGTAGAATTACAATGTACGATTAGCGAACAAATGCGGAATTACATCGAATGAGTGCAGAATTACAATGAACGGTTAGCGAACAAATGCGGAATTACATCGAATGAGTGCAGAATTACAATGTACGGTTAGCGAACAAATGCAGAATTACAATGAACGCTTAGTGAACAATTAATGATTTTGGTGTCAGCACAAAATGATGAGTGATTTCTGCTTGGTTGTTTGATTGTTGCCTGAACTTATCGTTTAAATACGAACAATATAATGATAATTCACACGATACTCGACCTGTGTAATAGGACCCTAAGCAACAAAACCAAACCCAAACAGGAGAGGTGCTGTTTCTGGAAGGAAGCAGCCATGTTTACGCCTTAGTCTGGACAGCCATTCTAACAATAATTACATTTGTAATAATAATTACATTCTGGTGGTGGAAACCAACCAACAAGGATTACGAGCAGCAACAACGGATTCCTCTCTGCATTGATACATTGAGCCTTAAAGGGAACCAATCACCACTAAACTTAAAGGGGTTGTCCGGCGATAAAAAATTATTCACAGAATAACACATATTACAAAGTTATACAACTTTGTAATGTATGTTATGTCTGTGAATGGCCCCCTTCCCCGTGTCCCACCACCCCCACCCATGTACCCGGAAGTGTGGTGCGCTATACATTACCTGTCACGTGCCGACCACGGTCTCCGATCCTCAGCAGTGACGTCTTCTTCGGGAGGCCGGCGGATCTTCCCGAGTGCCAGACGCCCTCTGCAGCGTCATCCGAAGCTCAGCCGCGATTGGCTGAGCATAACTGTGCTCAGCCAATCGCGGCTGAGCGGCTGATGACGCGGCCACGTCATCAGCTGCTCAGCCGCGATTGGCTGAGCACAGTTATGCTCAGCCAATCGCGGCTGAGCTTCGGACGACGCTGCAGAGGGTGGCCGGCACTCGGGAAGATCCGCCGGCCTCCCGAAGAAGACATCACTGCTGAGGATTGGAGACCGTGGACGACACGAGATGCGGTGAGTATAATGCACCACACTTCCGGGTCTAGCGTGGGTGGGGGGAAACACGGGGAAGGGGCCATTCACAGACATAACATACATTACAAATTTTTATAACTTTGTAATGTGTGTTATTCTGTGAATAATTTTTTATCGCCGGACAACCCCTTTAATAAACATTGTTAATAAAGCTATTAACACAGTGCCCTAGTATATGTGTGTTTCATGAGTTCCAGCCTGCAAAGCCCCGAAAACATACTTTTATTGATTCCTGTGCTATATGGTAATTCATTCCAACTAGTCATCTGGGTGGTCCTGGGGTCCGAACTAGTCATGGGGCTGCATGTAGCGGTAATCATGACTCCCTGCGTGTGATTTACAGGTTAGTTCGTCATCAAGCCCACAAGAAGGGTCAGCACTGGGCACCTCTATTCTAAATGCGATGAAAAGAAATATCTCCCATAAAATAGCAGAGTGACAAATCACAGCGTAGTCAGAGGGTCTCAAAGTGAATTCCAGCTCTGTTTATTATGAAGTCCACATAAAACATGAATACCTGAATACCCACCTTTTTCAAGCGTTTGTCACCAAGCACACCCTGAGCTCCTGTAACAGCGCCTATGTGTATATTCGTGTGGACATGCGCAGTCCAGCACCTTCCGTTCCCTGCTGTACTGTGTATGTCCACAATAGCCTCGAATGCATTGTCATTCTGTCAATGCCGCTGGAAGCATCTTCCGGAGCCTGCTGCACCTGTGAACAGTTTACTGAGTATTGCTATTGCTGAAAAAACTGTGTCTCCAATGATCTCGGCTGCAGCAAGGTCTGGGCTGGGACTTGAGAAACACACATATGCTTGGGCACTGTTATGAGCTTTATTAGGACATTATTTTAAAATAACGTCCGTTAATCTGAAATAACGGCCATTAATTGGGTTCAAAATGAAGGCCGTCCACAAAAACGGCTGTCAAAAGGCCAAGAAAAGACATTTCGTGGTTTGGCCATTTAGCATATTGCCAGCAATTACTGAGCTCAGAAAGTTCAGTAAAAAAAATCCAATGAAGTACTCAATCAAGAGTCTCCATTAATACATTGCCCCCTATACATTTAAATATGCAAAAAAAAGGGGTCCGTGAAGCCTTAGTTGTGAGTGTCAAAACACAGGAATATCCCTCGAGAGAAGGAAGCCTGTTGCCAAGGGGTGCCTCCCAGTGGGGAGATTGCCAAACCACCCTGATACATAGCCCCTTAAGTCCCACTCGGTTGCGAGTATTGGAACATAAATAGGGAAACACCAGGGTGGCCCCTTTTTATGTCAAAGTCTAACTCAGTTGCAAATATTGCCACATGACAAGGGCTTACCAAAGCCAGGCATCCATCCACAGACAGCTGTTTTAGGGGATTTGCCCCTCCTCGGTGAGGAGCAGGATTCTGGCTAATGGGGGCAATAAAAAGTAGACCAACAAAACACAGCAATCACTGAGCTCAGGGAGATCAGTGGAAAAAATCCAATGCAGTACTCACTCAAGAGTCTCCATTGATACATTGCCCTCTATAAATTTAAAAAAAGAAAATAGGGAAATAAAAATTTCCCTATTTATGTTCCAATACTCGCAACCGAGTGGGACTTAAGCGGCTATGTATCAGGGTGGTTTGTTGATCTCCCCACTGGGAGGCACCCCTTGGCAACAGGTTTCCCTTCCCTGGAGGGATATCTGGTTATTCCCGTGTTTTGAGACTCGCAACTGAGGTTCTACAGAGCCCTTTTTGCATATTTACATTTATAGGGGCAATGTATCAATGTAGACTCTTGATTGAGCAATTCATTGGGATTTTTTCACTGATCTCCCTGAGCTATTCAGAAAACAACTTTCATTATGACTGTAATTTTATATCTTATATATACTTATAGTTTGGAGACAAGTAGCTCTGTGTTTGTCATCTTCACACTATAAAGAGTTTTACAAAGACATACATAAGCTGGCAATCTGCTAAGTGGCTAAATCACACAATGTCTTTTCTTGTTTTTTTTGACAGCCGTTCCTGTGGACGGCCTTAATTTTAGGCACAAATAATGGCCGTTATTTTAAAATAATGTCCTAATAAAGCTCCTAACACAGTGCCCAAGCATATGTGTGTTTCATTGGATTTTTTTCAATGATCTCCCTGAGCTTAGTGATTGCTATGTTTTGTTGGTCTACTTTTCATTGCCCCATTAACCAGAATCCTGCTCCACACCGATGAGGGTCAAATTCCCCTGTGGATGGATGCCTGCTGTCAGGGTCCGGGCCGCGCGCTCGGCTCCTGGCTCTGCCGGAGCGCGCGGCCGGACTCTGAGCAGAGCCGCTGGCATCCCTGGTGACGTGCAGGGCCGGTTGCTAGGGGCGCGCCGCCGGCGTCCCTAGCGGCCGGCCCACTGTCATTACGTCACGACCGAACGCGCGCCCGGCTCTCATTCTGTTCATGCGCGCGGCCGGGCTCAGGAGACGCCGACGGCGTCCTTAGTGCAGGGCTGGTTGCTAGGGACGCGTCGGCAGCGTCCCTGGCAGTCAGCCTGCTGGGAACGCCCACTGCTAGCCGCGGCTGGGGCTCATTCTTTCCCAGCTGAGCGGCGTTAGGGACATGACTGACATCAGTGGGCTCCAGTCATATCCACCGCCCAGTGTTAGTCTAGAGTGCCAGCCCCAATGATGCCTGGGGGCTGGGACTCCGGGGTGTATAAGTTCATTTCCCTGTGTCTCAGTCCTTGCCTGCGATAGAGCCTAGTATCCCTAGTGTTTTCTTGACCTCGCTATCTTTCCTGACCTTGCTTTTCCCGTTGCTCGACCCTCTGGCTTGCTTCTCTGACTACTCTCTGGACTCGTGTTTGTACCTCGCCGCTCGACTGTTATTGACCCGGAATTCTGACTCTTCTCTTGTTGTGTTTGTCTGACTTGTTAGTTTTGTGTTGCACCTTAGCTAGTACAGGGACTGCCGTCCAGTTGTCCGTTTGCCATCTAGGGCATCTGAGGCAAATAGGTAGGATCAGTGGGGTGGGTGCCAGCTTCAGGGCTCACCTGTCCTTGTACCTTCCTGTCCTTCCCCGACATTATCGCAGGCCCAAACCGACGTAACTCTCGACGGATCAGCATGAGTACCGATACTTCGGTCGCTGACCGTCTAGACGAGTTGACTACCCAGCTTAAAGGTGTGGCAGGATTGGTAGCCCAATTGTCTAACCGTGTGGACAATCTGTCTCAGGCTACCTCATCCCGCCCGTCAGCGCCACGTCAGCGCCCGTCCAGGTAGTTAAGCATAAAACCAAAATGATACTACCTGATAGATTTAGTGGAAGTGCTGACAAGTTCCGTACCTTTCGGGAATCTTGTTATTTGTATTTCCGTTTTAACCCTTTTATTTCAGATGCTGAAAGGGTTGCTCTAATTGTTTCCCTCCTTCAAGGTCCCCCTCAGGACTGGGCCTTAGCCCTTCCCCCTGAAGCTCCAGAGTGGAATTCGGTGGAAACATTCTTTTCCTCCCTGGGTCAAATCTATGATGACCCAAACCGTGTTGCAGTAGTGGAGTCCCACCTATTGTCCATCCAGCAGGGCCGTCGCACTGCGGAAGAGTACTGCTCGGAGTTCCGCCAGTGGTGCAGGATGGATGGCAGGATTCCCCTCTGAAGACCCTGTTCCGACAGGGTCTCACGGATTCCATCAAGGATGCCATGGTCAGTCATCCCACTCCTGATTCCCTCAGTGCATATATGACATTGGCTATTAGTATTGACCGGAGACTCAGGGAAAGAAAGAGAGAAAAGATGGGGGTGACCACAGTACAGTCGAGAGTCAGTCAGCTCCCTAAACCATTCCCCAAGGTGACAGAGTCGCTTCCCCCTCCTACGAACTCTGACGAACCTATGATCCTGGGAAGTGCCTCAGCCCGAAGAAAATTCCGTATGGAGCATTCTCTCTGTCTTTACTGCGGAAAGTCAGGGCACTACCTGAAAGACTGTCCCACCAAGCCTTCTCGGAAGCCGGAAAACTTCAGTGCCTGAGTGATAATCCGGAGGGTCACTCAGGCACACAGGTACCTCCTAGACAGTTTGATAATTTTTGTTTACCGGTTACCCTGGTGTTCAATAATACAGTAATTTCATGTTCTGCCATGGTTGATTCAGGTGCCGCCCTGAATTTCGTCCGTACCTCTGTAACCGACTCATTAGGGTTAACATTGATATGTCTTAGTACTCCTTTCACAGTGGCGGGTGTCGACTCCGCCCCTCTGAGAGGCGGTTCAGTGAAATATCGCTCTCCGGAGATATTAATGCAAGTTGGGTGTCTTCATCATGAAGAGATCTCATTTTTTGTGTTGGAGGAGTTGGCCGCTGATATAATTCTGGGTCTACCGTGGTTGCGCCAGCACAATCCGATATTTGATTGGACGTCTACAGAGCTGGTCCAGTGGGGTGGCTCCTGTGACGCTCATTTGTTACAAGTTAATCCTATAATGTGTACAGTGATTGATTCTTCTATTCCTGATTTTATTTCAGATTTTTCTGATGTGTTTAATGAGGCCATTGCTGACGCCTTACCTCCTCATCGTCCGTACGACTGTGCCATCGACCTGGTGCCCGGGGCCAGGTTTCCCAAGGGACGCATTTTTAACTTGTCTCCTCAAGAGACAAGTCTGAGGAAGGGTCATATTCGGCCTTCAGTGTCCCCTATGGGCGCTGGATTCTTTTTTGTGGGAAAAAAAGATGGTGGTCTACGTCCTTGTATTGACTACAGGGAACTCAATAAGATCACCATCAGAGATCAACTCCCCTTCCCCTGATCCCGGATCTTTTGAACCAGGTGGTAGGTGCCCACTGGTTTTCTAAAATAGACCTACGGGGCGCCTACAATTTGATTCGAATCAGAGAAGGGGACGAGTGGAAGACGGCTTTTAACACGCCTGAGGGACATTTTGAGTACCTGGTAATGCCCTTCGGGTTAAGTAATGCCCCCGCTGTCTTCCAAAGATTTGTAAATGATCTTGTCAGGATGGTATCTCTGCAGAGCATTATGCGCCCCTCGGCTCGTGCTGTTCGGCCGAGAAGGCACTGATTTTCTTGTATCCTGTTTCTGTGTTTTGTTTTGCTGTGTGTGAACTCTGGTTTATTGCTCACCTGGGTTGGGAGACACACCCGACTTCACCTGCTGAGTTCTGTCTGGCCATGTCATGGTTAATCTGTGTTTTGGTTCTGCTGTGACTGACAGGTCTTCCTGCCAGTGGATCTGTTTTGTTCTCAGCTGTCTGTGCTTGGAGATCAGGGGGATGGTCCAATTTTGTTCTGGATCAGAACCCTGGCCTCCTATATAACTACCTCAGTCTTGGATATCATTGCTGGTTATTGACTTAGTCTCTGCCTGCTTGTATCTTCTGTGTATTTGCTATTCCTGATCTTTGCCTTATTCATTGACTTCCCTTGCTTGCCGCCTGCCCTTGACCATATTGCCTGGACTTTGACTACGTTTATTGGATTGTAATTTTGTACTTTTGCTGCCCGATTGTTGTGACCCGGACTGTTGACTATTCTTCATTGTGTTTGTCTGTCTGTCTGTTTGTCTTGTCTTTGTGTCCCACCTAGCCAGTGCAGGGACCGCCGCCAAGTTGCTCGCCGCCATCTTAGGGCGGATTGTGGCAAGTAGGTAGAGGACAGTGGGTGGGGCTGAGCTTAGGGCTCACTGTCTTGTCTTGTCCTGCTGTCCGGTTCCTAACAGAATAACCAGCCATACTTTTTTTTTTTTTTTCTCCACCTTGCTATGGACCCCATGAAAGCTCTGGTTGAGCAAATGCAAAGTCTCAACCAGCTTGTTCTGGACCTTACGCAACGGGTGCAGCAGGTCTTTCCTGGGCCAAAATGCCATGCTATCTGCTGCTGTTCCCCCAGAACCTCCTGTGCAGCTTCCTGATAGGTTCAAAGGCGAGAGAAGGGCCTTTCGGATCTTCAGAGAGGGATGTAAGTTGTTTTTCAGACTTTGTCCCCGGTCCTCTGGGGATGAGAGCCAGAGAGTAGGCATAGTTATGTCACTCTTACAAGGACCTCCGCAGAAGTGGGCCTTTTCTTTGCCTCCAGATGCCACTGAACTGTCTTCTGTAGATCAGTTTTTCTCTGCATTGGAGTTACTCTATGATGACCCTGACAGGGCAGCAGCAGCTGAGAGGCAGTTGACAGTTTTGAGACAGGGCAAGCGACCGGTGGAGGAGTATTGTGCAGAGTTCCGCCAGTGGTGCGTTCCATCCGGATGGAATGATCCAGCGCTTAGATGCAAATTTAAGCAGGGGTTATCTGATGACATTAAAGATGCCTGGACAGGACATCCAAATCCTTCCACCCTAAAGCAGGCCATGAATTTGGCTATTCGCATAGACCGTAGACTCCGTGACAGACATAGGGAAAAAGTAGGCTCTGACCCTTCTAAGACCTCTGTCCCCTGCTCGGTCAAATACTCTGTTGTTATCACTGATATTCATGAGGACGAGCCCATGCAGCTGGGACTATTGGACGCCAGGACCAGGCGAGAACACCGGAGACACAACGGTCTGTGCTATTACTGTGGTGACAGTAGCCACTTCATCAGTTTCTGCCACAAACGTCCCAAGCGGCAAGAAAACCTGCACCCAGATCATCAGCGTTCAGGTGACTCCCAGGAAGGTCACTTTGGCGCACAGGTACCCTCCGGCGAAATAAATATTGCTAGTTCTACTGTAACTGATTTGCCTGTATCTGATGCGAATTTATTATGTTCTTCTGCTCGTCCTGTCAGTAAGCCTGTTCTCCATGCCATGGACTCTTCTTCTGATGAATGGGAGTCAGATGGCAATCTTCTAAGTGAAGTTGAGTCCTGTGAGGGTCCTGAGGCCCCTCGTAAAAGGGGGGGTACTGTCAGGATGGTATCTCTGCAGAGCATTATGCGCCCCTCGGCTCGTGCTGTTCGGCCGAGAAGGCACTGATTTTCTTGTATCCTGTTTCTGTGTTTTGTTTTGCTGTGTGTGAATTCTGGTTTATTGCTCACCTGGGTTGGGAGACACACCCGACTTCACCTGCTGAGTTCTGTCTGGCCATGTCATGGTTAATCTGTGTTTTGGTTCTGCTGTGACTGACAGGTCTTCCTGCCAGTGGATCTGTTTTGTTCTCAGCTGTCTGTGCTTGGAGATCAGGGGGATGGTCCAATTTTGTTCTGGATCAGAACCCTGGCCTCCTATATAACTACCTCAGTCTTGGATATCATTGCTGGTTATTGACTTAGTCTCTGCCTGCTTGTATCTTCTGTGTATTTGCTATTCCTGATCTTTGCCTTATTCATTGACTTCCCTTGCTTGTTGCCTGCCCTTGACCATATTGCCTGGACTTTGACTACGTTTATTGGATTGTGATTTTGTACTTTTGCTGCCCGATTGTTGTGACCCGGACTGTTGACTATTCTTCATTGTGTTTGTCTGTCTGTCTGTCTGTTTGTCTTGTCTTTGTGTCCCACCTAGCCAGTGCAGGGACCGCCGCCAAGTTGCTCGCCGCCATCTTAGGGCGGATTGTGGCAAGTAGGTAGAGGACAGTGGGCGGGGCTGAGCTTAGGGCTCACTGTCTTGTCTTGTCCTGCTGTCCGGTTCCTAACAGATCTTTTCCATGATCTGTTTGGTCAATTTGTAGTAATCTATCTGGATGACATACTATTTATTCCCCTGATTGGAAGTCCCATGTTCAGCATGTCCGCGAGGTTTTATCTAGACTCCGAGAGAATACCCTTTGTGCTAAATTATCTAAGTGCCTTTTTGGGGTTAAGGAGGTTGGATTCTTAGGATATATCTTAACTCCAGAATCTGTACAGAAGGATCCCCAGAAGGTGGCAGCAGTACTCAACTGGGCTAAACCCACCACCTTGAAAGAAATCCAAAGATTCCTGGGTTTCGCAAACTTCTACAGGAAGTTTATTCGTAATTTCTCACTTATTGTCAAGCCTTTAACCGAATTAACAAAAAAAGGTGCGAATCCAACCTCCTGGCCTACCGAGGCAGACCTAGCTTTCACCCAGCTTAAACATAGTTTTTCATCTGCACCTGTACTGGTGCATCCTGACTTAGATTCGCCATTTGTGGTAGAAGTAGACGCATCAGAGTTCGGGGTCGGAGCAGTGTTGTCCCAAGGAAGGGAACCATATACCAATCTTAGACCTGTGGCGTACTTCTCCAGGAAATTCTCCATCTCCGAGGTCAACTATGACGTTGGTAATAGGGAACTGTTGGCCATCAAATGGGCTTTTGAGGAGTGGAGACATTTTCTGGAGGGTGCTAAACACCAAATAACGGTTCTAACTGATCATAAGAACCTGTTATATCTGGACAAAGCCAAAAGGTTGAACCCACGTCAAGCGCGTTGGGCCTTGTTTTTCAATTTTGTGGTAACATATCGCCCAGGGGCCAAAAATGTAAAGGCTGACGCCCTATCTCGGAGTTTTGGGACTAATAATATGCCTGAGGAGGAACCCAAAATTATCCTAACCCCAGGTATTGTGATCGCTAGTGTATCCATGGACTTAAAAGAAAAAATTTTGAGATCTCAAAATGATGCGCCTGCTAATGTACCTCCTGAAAAGCTGTTCATCCCTGTACACCTTAGGTTAGCAGTTTTGAATGAAGTTCATGCATCTACACTTGCTGGCCACCCTGGTATTGCCGTACTGCTTACCTCCTGTCTCGTTCCTGCTGGTGGCCCTCATGGCAGCGAGACGTACGGGAATATGTAAAGTCCTGTGAGACGTGTGCCCGGGCTAAAACTCCAAGGTCATTGCCTGAAGGGTTACTTCAACCACTACCGTTACCTGGTCGCCCCTGGTCTCACCTGTCAATGGATTTCATTACGGATCTTCCTCCTTCTCTAGGAAAGACAGTAATCTGGGTAGTAGTTGATAGGTTCAGTAAAATGTGTCATTTTATTGCTTTGAAAAAACTTCCTAATGCCAGGTCTCTCGCCAAGTTGTTTGTTAAGCATATCCTTCGTCTCCATGGAATACCTACCAACATAGTCTCAGACCGAGGGGTACAATTCGTTTCAAAATTCTGGAGAGCCTTCTGTAAACTGTTAAATATATCACTGTCTTTTTCCTCAGCATTTCACCCCGAAACCAACGGTCAGACGGAACGGACCAATCAGTCCCTGGAGCAGTATCTTAGGTGTTTTGTTTCAGATAATCAGCTTACATGGTCTGAATACTTACCTATGGCGGAATTCGCCTTAAACAACCACATAAATGCTTCCACGCAACTAACTCCGTTCTTTTGCAATTATGGCTACCATCCCAGATTCTCTGCTGTCCCAAATCAAGAAACACATTTTTCTTCTGCTAATGAACTCACAAAGAAACTGTGCACAGTTTGGGCGGAGAGTCTGGCGACTCTAACCGTTTCCCAAGAAAAACAAATTCTATATGCTAATCGGAAACGCCGTCCCGGTCCCCAGTATGTGGTAGGTGAAAAAGTATGGCTGTCTACAAAAAACCTGCGTCTCCGAGTTCCTTCGTATAAACTCGCCCCAAGATATATTGGTCTGTTTCCCATCGTAGACATTATAAGTCCAGTGTCTTTTAGGTTACAATTGCCTCAATCTTTGAAAGTCCATCCTGTGTTTCATAAATGCCTCCTTAAGAGATATATCCCTCCAACTAATACCAGTTCCCCTCTGCTCCCAGTAGTGGTTCAAGGCGAACTAGAATATGAAGTCGAAAGAATTCTAGATTCTAGGAGAATCCGCAGAACCATACAATATCTCGTACATTGGAAGGGATACGGACCAGAGGAGCGCACATGGGTCACTTCACAGGATCTTCATGCCCCAGTGTTGATAAAAAAATTTCATGAAGAACATCCTACCAAACCTGGAGGCTCCTGTGAGGGTCCGGAGGCCCCTCCTCAAGGGGGGGGTTCTGTCAGGGTCCGGGCCGCGCCCTCGGCTCCTGGCTCTGCCGGACTCTGAGCAGAGCCGCCGGCGTCCCTGGTGACGTGCAAGGCCGGTTGCTAGGGGAGCGCCGCCGGCGTCCCTAGCGGCCAGCCCACTGTCATTACGTCACGGCCGAACGCGCGCCCGGCTCTCATTCTGTTCATGCGCGCGCCCGGGCTCAGGAGACGCCGACGGCATCCTTAGTGCAGGGCTGGTTGCTAGGGGCGCGTCGGCAGCATCCCTGGCAGTCAGCCTGCTGGGAACGCCCACTGCTAGCCGCGGCTGGGGCTCATTCTTCCCCAGCTGAGCGGCGTTAGGGACATGACTGACATCAGTGGGCTCCAGTCATATCCACCGCCCAGTGTTAGTCTAGAGTGCCAGCCCCAATGATGCCTGGGGGCTGGGACTCCGGGGTGTATAAGTTCATTTCCCTGTGTCTCAGTCCTTGCCTGCGATAGAGCCTAGTATCCCTAGTGTTTTCTTGACCTCGCTATCTTTCCTGACCTTGCTTTTCCCGTTGCTCGACCCTCTGGCTTGCTTCTCTGACTACTCTCTGGACTCGTGTTTGTACCTCGCCGCTCGACTGTTATTGACCCGGAATTCTGACTCTTCTCTTGTTGTGTTTGTCTGTCTTGTTAGTTTTGTGTTGCACCTTAGCTAGTACAGGGACTGCCGTCCAGTTGTCCGTTTGCCATCTAGGGCATCTGAGGCAAATAGGTAGGATCAGTGGGGTGGGTGCCAGCTTCAGGGCTCACCTGTCCTTGTACCTTCCTGTCCTTCCCTGACACCTGCCTTTAGTAAACATTTGTCATGTCGCAATACTCACAACTGAGATTATATATAAATTAGTTAATTCCTATACATTCCTCCATTACCTATATCTGCTGGTTTCCCATTAATTCATGTTATCAATATTTTAAATATCAATAAAACGGGTAATGGGTTTAGTAAAAATACATAACTAAAATCCATCTTTTATATGATGACTATATTATATACAATAAAATACAGCAGGGAAACATCATAACAATGAGAATCTTCTAGCAAATTGTTTATTAAAACCTTTGAGACAAATTTCTTTAGCTCTTTTGTGTGTGGGTGTACTGTACAGTATATGACTAGGTAAAGGTCTTCTTTATGGCTTCTTTCACCTCTCTGTTTCTCAGGCTGTAGATGATTGGGTTAAGTGACGGCGTGACTGCTGAGTAGAACACAGACACCACTTTGTCTGCATTATAGGACAGCAGTGCCGAGGGCCTCACGTACATGAATATCACAGTCCCATAGTAAATAAAGACCACAGTGAAATGGGATGCACAGGTAGTGAAAGTGTTGCGCAGTCCAGAAAGAGATGAAGTTGCAAAAACCGTCACTATAATGTGAATGTAGGACGCCACAATAAGAGTGAAACATCCTAGAATCACGAGTCCAGCCAGGACAAAGAAGATTATTTCACTTAACCAACCTCCATGGCATGAGATCTTTACCAGTGGTGAAAAATCACAGAAAACATGATCAATTTCATTTGTGGCACAAAAGGACAATCTAGTAAGTGGGATGGTGGCAACAATCACTGTGACGGCACTTACCACCCATGCCCCAACTGCCAAAGAATTACAAAACTCATTACTCATTATGATGGTATACCTCAACGGGTAACAGATTGCTACATAGCGGTCAAAAGACATTATGGCTAACAGTAAGTTCTCTGTAGATCCAAAGAAAAAAAGGAAATAGAACTGCAAAAAACATCCAGTAGCCGAAATGGTCTTCTCATGGTTTAAGAAATCTGCCATCATTTTAGGGACTGTAACAGAAATATACCATATCTCCAGGAAAGAAAAGTTGCTAAGAAAGAAGTACATTGGTCTGTGGAGGTTCCCGTTGAAGTACACTAAGCATATGATGAGGATATTGGAACTAATGGAGAAGAGGTAGATAAGAAGGAATAGTACAAAGGCAACAGTATTCTCTTCGTGGCTTAGAGAGAAACCTCTTAGGGTGAATACATTAGTGAACGTGAAATTGCGAGTCTCCATTAAATTAGTCGATAAAAAGATGATATATCTGATTTTCAATTTCAATTCAATGAGGAAACATTGCAGTAGCATCACATAATGGTAATAGATATGAGCCTACATTTTTATTTAAGACCCTTGAAAGAACTTTCTAAATAGTAAATACTCTTTTAACGAATTTTAACGAACATGTATTGTTAATAAGGGGATAGTATTAGAGAAAATCTAAACATCATGAAGAACTTCATACTGAATAGAGAACATTTTCGTAATTCTACTTAAGTTATTGTGCTGTATATTGGATTGTTACTACATACCAACCTAGCTGATAGTAAAGCACCACCACTACAATTACAATGTATAAATATATACCACTCTTAGTTGTTGTTACATAGGTCTCCTGATAATATCTCCGGGACCAGCTGTTGAATTACTAATTTATCAAAGGACTGGTATGGGTGACTTTGGTCTATGGGGATATGAATTATTTTTGTCTAGTTTTTTTCCATATTAAATCTTATCATGTAAACAAGACTTTTTAAGTTTTTTAGGAGTCTTTGAGGTGTATGTCACACATTTTGGGTGTAATATGTATCCATTTATGATATGTAGACATGCAGATAAATTAAACATTTTACTTTTTTGCAGTCTCTTTATGATATTGTTCAACTACTTTCACTCTGGAGGGTCGACTGAATGAGCCTAAAACATGGTTGCTCCACTGAGGACAGTAACCAGTGAGAAATACCAGCGTTTGTCAGGTGAAGTGATCAACCAATCAACCAACAAAGAAGGTTGAGCAAGGGTGAAGCACTTCATGAAATTTCATCAGCAGCTATTTTTAAGGGACTATTCCCATCTTATAATATAGCGTGGCAGCTCTGATGATTAAGCGATGGCACACTGTGTTGAGTGAGCATGCCCAGTCCTGCATAGTGTTCAATCAGGGCCGCTTCTGCCATGAGCCGTCCTGTCCTGCCGCCAGCGCTCACCGTTGTCCCCCGCCGCGCTCCCGCGCAGTCAGTCAGCAGCTGTCATCGGCCTCCAGCGAGTCGTGAGTGCCCGGGGTCAGCGGGGGCCGTGATAAGGGGGGACAGCGGTGAGCATTGGCGGCGGGGCAGTGGCGATTACAGCTGCTGACTGATGGCGCGGGAGTGCGGCGGGGGACAGCGGTGAGCGGCTGCAGGGCCGGAGGGGGGAGGGGTTGGTTACGGGGGGTGCCTGGTGCGCGTTGTTGTATCTGGCTTGGTCCAGATGGGGGGAGGGGTGTGCTAGTGAGGGGGCGGCCGCCTGAGGTTTGCCTCAGGCAGCAGAGACCCCAGAATCGGCCCTGTGTTTAATCGTGCATCAGGGTGCTTGGGTGGCCATACAACAAAAACTTTTTTCATTATAATTTATGCAGATCTCATTTAAACATTTCTTTATATACAAAAAATTTTAACGAAAAAATGCAATAGGTTAGGCAAACAGCCTCTGCTCTGCCGTGCACAGGGCACTTGGTTAAATGCTGGAGTCTCCCATTGATTTAAATGTTTTTGTTTTTTTTACTTGAACATTTAAAGGGAACCTGTCAGCCGGGATGCCGTGGCGGAGCCCGTCCGGTGGACAGCGGCATAGGTAACCATCCCACTTGTCCTGTTGCTGGATCCGGTCCCTGGGTGGATAAATCACGGCCCAAAGCGGAGTGTGCGCCTTATGCAAAGCAGGAGGAGGAGTAATCTGAGTACAACAAAAAATTCTGCTGCACTAAAAAATTCCTAAGAGCGCATTGTCCGTGAGCTTCAAAATTTCTGTGTGTACATGGGAGAAACTTCCAGAATGAAAACCATCACTGCAGCCTCCACCAATCTGGGCTTTATGGCAGAGTGGCTAGGAAGAAGCCTTTCCTTAGTAAAAGACACATAAATGTCTTTCTAGAGTTTTAAAAAAAAACAACTAAGGCTGGCCCACGGGCAGCGTCTCTGATGTGATGTTGGGAGCGGGGGAAACGGTATCCTGCTTCATTACGGCACGGCGCATATTCATATAGTTCCCCCCCGCTCTCAGCATCACATCAGAGATGCTGCTTGTAACAAGCTAAAGTTGTAAAAATTATAAGGTATAAAGTAGCTGTAATGTTATATAATTAAGAGGAGGGGTATTAGCATCAATAAAATCAACAGCATCGATGACATCATCATCATCATCATCGATTACATCATCAACGACATCATCAACAATATAACAAACGACACCTCTGATGACATCATCAACAATATCATCTACGACACCTCTGATGACATCATCAACAATATCATTTACGACACCTCTGATCATTATGTGATCAGTGATGTCATTGATGATGTCATCAGAGATGTCGTCAATGATGCCATCAGTGATGTCAATGATGATTTCAGCACTGATGTTATCAATAATGTTGTCGATGATATCGATGATGTCATCACTGATGTCTTCAATGATGCCGTCGATGATGTTACTGATTTTGTCACCAGTAATGTCTTCATTGTTGTTGATGATATCATTAGTGATGTCATTGATGTTGTCATCAGTGATGTCAGCGATGATGTCGTTAATGATGTAATCAGAGATGTCATTTATGACATAGTCAATGATGTTCATGATATCATCAGTGATGCCGTTGATAATGTCGGTGATTATATTATCAGTGATGTTGTTGATGATGTTGTCGATATCATTGATGTCAGCAATTATGTCATCAGTGAGCTCACTGAGTGATGATGTTGATAATGTCATCAGTGATGTCATCAGTGAGCTCAATTATGCCATCAGTTATGTCGCTGATCTTGTTGATGATGTCTTCAATGATGAAATTAGTGATGTGGTTGATGATATCATCAGTGATGTCAGCGATTATGTAATCAGTGAGGTTGTTGATGATGATTTTGTTGATGATGTCATCAGTGATTGTTAATGCCGTAGATGAGGTCATCAGTGATCTTTTTGATGATGTCGTCGATGATGTCATCGATGATAACATCAGTGATATTGATGATCTTGTCAATGATGTAATAAATTATGTTGTCAGTGATGGCATCGAGGATTTCATCAATTATGTCAAAAGTGATGACATCAATTATGTCGACAATGTTGTCAATAATGTTATTGATGATGTCATCAGTCATGTCAACAATCATGTCATCAGTGATGTCATCGACAATGTCGTTGATGATGTCATCGACAATGTCGTTGATGATGTCATCGAATATGTCATAAGTGATTTCATCGATGATGAGGTTGAGGATCTCATGGATGATTTTGTCAATAATGTTATCAGTGATTTAATCGATGATGTAATCGATTATGTCGTCCATGATGTCGTTGAAGATGTCATTGATGATGTCATCAGTGATGTAATTAATTATGTTGTTGATGATGTCGACGATGATGTCATCGTTGATGTAATCGATGATGTCATCATCAATGATGTCGTCGATGTCATCTGTGATTTTGTCGATAATATCATCAATGATGTCCCCAATGATGTGGTTGAGGATGTCATCAATGATTTTGTCGATATCCAATCGTGGCTCAGCAAGTGAATCATCGGAAGATGCTCTGTGGAAGAGGGCTCCCCTAACTGAGGGGCAGAACAATTAGGCCATCCTCCTGAAGAGTGACAGTAATTAGGTAAGAAACATGGAGAAGGAGGCCAGATAGATAATTAACACACATTACAAAGTTATGTAACTTTGTAATGTTTGTTATCGAAAGAAACATTTTCAAAGACCAGGCAAGTTTTCATTATTATTTTTTGGCTGATATATAATGTAACTACAAAATAAGCAATTCTGAGATTTTTTTCCGTTTTTTGTTTACGCCTTTCACCATACGGGAACACTTTTGTTATATTTTATTAGTTCAGGCAATTACACATACTACAATATATAATACGCTGGTTTATTTTTATGTATTTTATATATGTAAAATATATATTTGATATATCTGATGAGGGGCAACACCCCGAAACAGCTGTATGTGGATGGTTACCTAGCCTTGGTTTATCCCTTGTCATTACATTGACTTCGGCCACTTAATATGGTGGTTTTGGTGGTTTCCTAACAGGAGCTGCCCCTTGGCTGGGTCCTTCCCGGAGGGATATCTGGCTAGTCCTGTGTTTTGAGACTCTTCAATGAGGCTCCACGGGCTCTTCTTTTGCATATTCATGTTTCCCAGGGAGTAATGCACCTAGGACTTCACTGCATTGAGTGCTTTCACTAGCAGCCGGCAGTGTTGTCGTTTGGCTGGTCTCCCTGAGTTCAGCAATCTGTTTCTCTTATATATGTAAAATATGAAATGGGGGTGAATTAAACTTTTATTGGTGGAGGGGTTTGTCATATTTTTTAAAACTTTTTTAACTTTTAATTTTAAACTTTTTAAGTCCCCCTAGGGTACTATTACATTCATGCATTACATTCCCAACACTGATCAATGCAATGCCATTGCATAGCATTGATCAGTTTTAACTGTGATCCTCACATAGAGTCTGCCTGTGCCAGACTGTATTGGAGGATCACAGATCTGACTGCACGGAGTAAGAAATGAAAGGGCCTGTCATTGACCGTTTAATGATGCGACTGTGGCACTAAAAGTGTTAAGGGCGGTTTAAGGGGTTATTTACAGTAAGCACCAGACGGTCCTTATGCTCTAGGAAGTGAGCTCAGCTCCTGAGCTTGCTTCCTAGAGCCTCTGGACCTATTGGCCTTCCGGTACTTCATGGTTTCTTAAGAAGTCCATGACCTTTAAGGGAATGGCTTTTCGGTTGTTTCCGAATTGTATTAAAGCTTTCAATTGAGTTCCTAGTAGACCTTTGCATGGCATGTTTCACATCTTTGTTCCTCAAGCTGTAAATAATTGGGTTTAGCAAAGGTGTTAAAACCGCATAGCAAACTGAAACTACCTTGTCTACATTGAAGGTTATTGCTGCTGAAGGCCTCATATACATAAACATGACAGTTCCATAGTAAATGAAGACCACAGTGAAGTGCGATGTGCAGGTAGTAAGCGCACTGCGAAGCCCAGAAGTAGATGAAGTAGTAACAACAGTTATTATGATCTGGACATAGGATGCCATGATGAGGCCAAAGCATCCAATTATTACAACTCCAGCAAGAAAAAAAAAGATGGTTTCACTCACCTTAGTACTATTGCAAGAAAGTTTGACCAATGGTGAGAAATCACAAAATACATGATCAATTTCATTAGAGCCACAAAACGACAACTGGCTGACAGGTATAATAACAATCATCATAGCAATAACACTAACAATCCAAGCACCAACTGCCAACAAAATGCAAAATCTCTCAGTCATTATGATTAAGTATTGCAAAGGGTAACATATAGCTAAATAGCGATCAAAAGACATTATGACAAGTAGAAAATTCTCCATGGACCCAAAGAAAAAGAAAAAATAAAACTGGGTTAAACAGCCTACCATCGAAATCTTCTTTCCTTCATCAAGAAAATCAGACAACATTTTGGGGACAGTAACTGAAATATACCAGATCTCTAAAAAGGAAAAGTTCGCAAGGAAGAAATACATAGGTTTATGAAGGTGCTGGTCGAATTTCACCAAGTATATGATAATAACATTTGACAGGATGGTGAGAAGATAGACAGAAAGAAACACAAGAAAGAGAAGAACCTTTGCCTGGTGCCCCAAAGGGAATCCTACTAATGTAAATCCAGATACCTTAGTAATATTCAGGCCATTTCTTAAATCTGCCATTGCATCTACAGAATAACAGAAACATATCCATTAGTCATATTAGTTCTTAATATAGTATAGTACATAATATTTATTAAAATTATTCTTAAAACCTAGGGCGTTCAAGAGGACATTTCACATTTAGGCTATGTTCACACGCAGTATTTTCTATCAACAGCTGCTATTATACGAATAACGGCCGATATAAAATAACAGCTGTTATTTGTTGTCAAGGGTAGACTCAGCAAATCTGCTGAGATACTTGTTACCATTAGAGTCTATAGCCCTGCATTCTCGCAGCAGATTTTAATTCCGCTGCATGAACGTAGTCGAAACTTTCCCTTACTACTTCTATGTCGGGCCAGTAAAAATAATAAAGACACCATACTTACCTGCTCCCGTTCCTCTGGCGCAGTCCTGTCTGCTTCTTTGGGTTCTGGCTCACTGAAAGTCTTCTCAGGCAATCATTGGCTGTGGCTGGACAGCGCAGTGATTGGCTGTGGGGGCTGTTAGCAAGATGTGGCCCGGAAAAGCAGATGGGATGGTGCCAGAGGAACAGGTAAGCATGGTTTCTTTATTATTTTTACCAGCCCCGCATAGAAGAAATCAAAGAAAGTTGCCACTACATTCTGGAGGGAGATTAAAATCTGCTGCGAGAATGCAGAACTATCGACTAAAGAGTGTCAAAGCAGATTTGCTGCTATATGCGCATTGTGAAATTCGCGGCAAACTCCATCCAATTAAAATGGCTGTCATTTTAACAGTGTTTGAACATAGCCTCAAGTGTGTTAGGCTGGATTCAAACAGTATTTTGGTCAGTATTTTTTATACAAAACTATAAGTGAAACAGACACAGAGAAAACTAAACTGGAAAGATTTGCACCATTCTGCATTTTGGACCCACACCTGGTTTAGGCCATGTTCACACAACGTGAAACACCGGCCGTTCTGTGACCCGGCCGTGTCATAGAACAGGGGGTGTTAGTGAAGATCACTGCAGTACTGGCCGGATGATCTTCATTTATGTTGAATTCGGATGCGGGTGCACAATTCAACATTGCACACAATGGAGAGTGCGGCCTTCATTGTGTGAATTGACATGTCTGTTCTGCTACTATTCAATGGAATCCCGGCCGTTGCATATACTATGGGGGACATTTATTAAGTCCGGCGTTTTTTTTACGCCGGACTTAAAAATGTCCCCGCATCTCCAGCGCTACGGGGATTTATGTAGAGGCAGACTGCCTCTACATAAATCCCGTGCGCTCCGGTGCGCACGGCCGAAAACCTACGCCAGCTGAGGACTGGAGTAGGTTTTCGGCGTATCTTTTGGCGGAACGGATGGTGAATCGCGCGGACTCTTGAGTCCGCGCCCTCCGTTCCGCCCCCTTCACACCCCCTCCCCGCCCCTCTGGCGTACTTGGCGGAAAGTGGCGATTTGCTAATATTTTATTTGCGAATAAAATAATGCGCCAATCCGCACTTTCCGCCAAAAATCATCCGTATGCCGAATGATACATGTCCCCCTATGTGTATACGCTCCGGCCAGCATTCCATTCATTCAAATACAAAGTAAACATGGCCTTAGGCTGCAAATACTCACCATAAAATTACCAGAAAAGGAAAAACGCTGAATTTATGTAGCAAAAAGGGTTTACATCTTCATTGAATACATGTATTAAAACAATTCATTAAAAAGAGAAAAAACAAACATTAAAAGAACAGTGGCAGAGGTAGTATTAGTATCAATGTTCTATCACATATGCTGAAATCCCTGACCAACAAAATATATCATTATGCAGGTGGATTATATTGAAAAAACAATGCATGAAGACATTTTGTTATTTCATCAAATCCAAAGTGCTAGTGCATATAGTTCATCATGTTTGCTTACACAATGTTAGTCCTCTTATCCACTTGCTGTCTACTATTCTAGCCCCACCAAATCTAGGGATCCAACAAATTCAATACCTTACTGGTCAGTTACAATGTGTATCGTTTCTGTGTGATGGCGTCTAGACGAAGGCAACGAAACGCGCGTCGGGGTGGTGGCGTCCTGGAGGATACACATTGTAACTGTTGTAATTTGTTGGATCCCTAGATTTGGTGGGGCTGGAATAGTAGACAGCAGGTGGATAAGAGGACTAACATTGTGGAGGACGGCCGCGTCATCAGCTGCTCAGTTTGGCTGAGCACAGTTATGCTTAGCCAATCGCGGCTGAGCATCGGATGACGCTGCAGAGGGCGGCCGGCATTCGGAACAGTCGGAGCTGTTTGCCGGCCGGTCGAAAAAGACGTCACTGACTGAAGATCGGAGACGGGGGTCGGCACGTGACAGGTAATGTATAGCGCACCACACTTCCGGGTACACGGGTGGGGGTGGTGGGACACGGGGAAGGGGGCCATTCACAGACATAACATACATTACAAAGTTGTATAACTTTGTAATGTGTGTTATTCTGGGATCATTTTTGTGATCAACTTTTTGCTGATTTAATAACATGCAGAGTTCTAAACCTCATTTGGCATAAGGATCAGAAGAAAAAAATGTACAAGGAACTTTATGGCATAGGTTATATGGCGAAGCAGTTGTATGGAAACCTTACATCACTAAGTAAAATACTGTGGAATGGAGCGGTGTAAAGCACGCTGCCACTGGACTATGGAGCAGTGGAAAACGTGTGGAATGAAGAATCACATATCTGGCAGTCTGATGGATAAATCTGGGTTTGGCAAATGCCAGGAGAACCTTACCCACCTGACTTCATTGTACCAGCTGTAAAGTTTGGTGGAGGGAGAATGATTCAGCTTTCAAAGACATTTTGGATAAATGTATTCTTCTAACTTTGCATTTGGCCCTTTTCTGTTTTCCCAGAAAAATGGACCCTGTTATAACTTCAAAGAAAGAATCAAATCCACATTAAAGGGGCTATGAAGGCTTACAAAAACATGTCACTCAGATTTTAAATTGGTACAGAAAAAAAAGCTTACAGTTTGGCACACATTCCCATTGAAAACAATGACACATACTGTATATAATTTGAAGGTGTAATGATTTTTCTGGTGTGTGAATATGCATTGGAATACAAATTAAAAATATGCACTTTCATCACTTAATAATTTTGATAAATGAGGCTCATGGTATTATTGTTGTACCTGTTTTCTTTAGTTTTGAACCTCAGATAAATCTCAGCCATGCCCTATAATAGTAACTTTTGTTGTCTCATGCACAGAACCTCCAAGCTGTACAAAATTATAATACAGCTCATATAAAAAGTCTATGGAACCACGGCGTCCAAGGGTACATCTATGCAACTGAAAAGCACCATTAAGTTGACCAACGTACTAAAACTTCTGCAACAAATGTGATGCATGAGAATTTATCCTACAATGGCTTAAAGAGTGACCATGATTACACAGTATAACTCTGCTGTGTGCATGGTGTCTAATAGTGCTAAAGCAAATCATACAGGTTTACACAGGTTTCATTAGAAAATATAAACTAATTATACACATATATTTGGATAAGACTGTGATGAGCCGTAACTTTCTTGAAAGTTTTTCAAATAAAGTATGTTTTAAAAAAATATATATAAACTAATTAGCTCTTCGGTGCAACAAAAGAGCTACATTTGGGCAAATATATTATAAATGTTTTCATCTGTTTAGATGCCAAAATTTTATATCCGTGCGTGCGTATATTCTCCATGCGTCTGTCTTTCATATGGCAAAATCCATTCCTATGCACATTTGGCCCTGTTACAGTCTGCTATGATGACTTATTGAACAGCATATGCCTCCTTGGCTTCATCATTGATGGATAGGCCATGAATACACATTTCCCTGTTTGTGTCCCACTTTACATACTCTGAAGTAACCTCCCTGGGGCTCTACATCCCTTTGAGAAATGTTACAATAACCTCTGGAGCACCTTCATTAATCTCTCTTAAAATCATTAAGTTATTTTGAACAACTGTTTAACCCTAGATTACTATATACTTACTGTTATTAGTTATTATATACAATGAAGAAGAAAATGCATAATTTGCATTATAGATACCAAGCGCAAACAGGTTTACCCTACAGGTAAATAAGTATTGGCTCTCAGGTATCTTAAAAATACATATATTTTTTTTAAACGTCTTTTTATTAAAGATTTTTCAATTTTTTTCCCCAAAAGACATTGCACATAGACAATCCAGTACAGAAGAATAATACAAAATGAGAATCCATAATAACAGCAAAAATACATAATTATTAAAAATTAAAACAACAAAATAAAAGGTTCATCCACTTAAAGGGGTAGTGCGGTGGTAAACAATTATTCACAGAATAACACACATTACAAAGTTATACAACTTTGTAATGTATGTTATGTCTGTGAATGGCCCCCTTCCCCGTGTCCCACCACCCCCACCCGTGTACCCGGAAGTGTGGTGCGCTATACATACCTGTCACGTGTCGACCACGGTCTCCGATCTTCAGTCATTGAAGTCATCTTCGGACGACCGGGCCGAATCCCTCCGACCGCCCTGAGTGCCAGCCCCCCTCTGCCGCGTCATCGGCTGCTCAGCCGCGATTGGCTGAGCATAACTGTGCTTAGCCAATCGCAGCTGAGCAGTCGATTACATAACATACATTACAAAGTTGTATAACTTTGTAATGTGTGTTATTCTGTGAATAATTCTTTACCGCCACACTACCCCTTTAAAGAGGATGTACCACCAGGTGCATCCTCTTTAAGCTGAACCCACGGATCGAACGGCGCCGTCACGGGGAAGCCGGTGCCGGTTCCCGTGCACTGCGACGTTGTAGTCAATAATGTGCCTGAAGGCTAGATACCAACTTGCCCCAAGGTAAAACGTAAGTTTTAATTGATTGCTCATAAAATATACAAGTGAGTGGTAGTGTATATACAGTGTTGCACTAAAATAGATATATGCTCATATACTTCCATGTGTGTCTTTACAGTGTATCTGCAAACGCATAGTATTCCCTATGGCAAGATGCTGCTGGGATAAGCCTATAAAGCTCGGGATAACTCCGCTCCGTACTCAATGGGAGTGCTATCTGCACTATTAAACAGTTACATCACTGTCCGTATCGTAGAGTTATTGGAGTCTGCGGGCCCGCAGGTAATAGTGGTTAATGGGAGTCAATAGATACACTGTATATAGATACTGCGACATATAGCTGTGGGTGAAATCACATTGACAGTAGCTACAGTGATTATTACTGTGTATGAGAGTAGATGTCTCTAACGGTATATATATGCTGTGATGCTAGCGCATAGTTTGATAGTGGTATACCCACAGTGTCGGTACGAGTGCTACACAGTCGGTATACACACTGCTGGATAGCGTAAGGAGACCGCTGTACACTAGCGGTGATGAATCATTACAGGGAGTGTATGCCAAAGCTAGCTATGACAGTATCGCGCTATTCAGTCCAGTCCCTGGTACTACAAAATGTACAACGCTCTAGACATTATCACATTGAGTATGTATTCGGTATATGTAACAGCATACGCGAATTTTCAGCCCCAATTACAAACCTACGGCCGAAATCTCTTTTCACACCCTCTCTGGTGACATTTCACAACATAGAGAAATTTGTGAATCTGGTTTGCAATGATCTTCAAAAAATTGAAGTCAAAACAACCAAAGCCAACACCAATCTAACACATCAGGAAACCCAAGCATTAAAACATTTAACAACTAATGAAAACATAGAAATCAAACCCTCGGATAAGGGTGGAAATGTGGTGGTCATGGAGAAAGAAGAATACCGACAAATGTGCCTTCGACTGCTGGATGACACGAAAACCTATGAGGTATTACGAACAGACCCTTCCAAACAATTCACAAGTGACTTAAAAAGTATACTCATAGAAGCTAAAAATCATAAACTCATTTCAGATCTTGAGTTCAAAGCTATGTTTAATCAAGTCCCTACACTGGCAACGTTCTACGCCCTCCCGAAGATACATAAACAGCGTACGCCCATACCAGGACGACCAATTGTGTCCGGGAATAACTGTCTCACGGAGGGGATTAGCAAATATGTCGACCAGGTGTTGGCCCCATTCGTAGAAACAATGCCCTCATATCTTAAAGATACTACCGAGACAGTAAAAAAACTCCAAGATCTATCTGTCACCCCGGGAGTAATGTTGGCCAGTTTGGATGTAGAGGCATTATATACAAGCATCCAGCACGAACATGGCCTCAATGTGTTAGATTGGTGTTGGCTTTGGTTGTTTTGACTTCAATTTTTTGAAGATCATTGCAAACCAGATTCACAAATTTCTCTATGTTGTGAAATGTCACCAGAGAGGGTGTGAAAAGAGATTTCGGCCGTAGGTTTGTAATTGGGGCTGAAAATTCGCGTATGCTGTTACATATACCGAATACATACTCAATGTGATAATGTCTAGAGCGTTGTACATTTTGTAGTACCAGGGACTGGACTGAATAGCGCGATACTGTCATAGCTAGCTTTGGCATACACTGCCTGTAATGATTCATCACCGCTAGTGTACAGCGGTCTCCTTACGCTATCCAGCAGTGTGTATACCGACTGTGTAGCACTCGTACCGACACTGTGGGTATACCACTATCAAACTATGCGCTAGCATCACAGCATATATATACCGTTAGAGACATCTACTCTCATACACAGTAATAATCACTGTAGCTACTGTCAATGTGATTTCACCCACAGCTATATGTCGCAGTATCTATATACAGTGTATCTATTGACTCCCATTAACCACTATTACCTGCGGGCCCGCAGACTCCAATAACTCTACGATACGGACAGTGATGTAACTGTTTAATAGTGCAGATAGCACTCCCATTGAGTACGGAGCGGAGTTATCCCGAGCTTTATACGCTTATCCCAGCAGCATCTTGCCATAGGGAATACTATGCGTTTGCAGATATACTGTAAAGACACACATGGAAGTATATGAGCATATATCTATTTTAGTGCAACACTGTATATACACTACCACTCACTTGTATATTTTATGAGCAATCAATTAAAAGTTACGTTTTACCTTGGGGCAAGTTGGTATCTAGCCTTCGGGCACATTATTGACCATAACTAATACCTCCCACAAGGTTGGGATCGCCAAACCCCACTGCAACGTTCTATGCACCAGAACCGGCCATTCATTATTCATTCTAAGGGAGCCGCGTCATACAGGGGAGGGAATTCCCTCCAACTGGGGGCGGGCCGGCCAAACTCCAGTGCTTGAGCACCGGCCGTTTCGGTGCACAGAACGGCACCGCGCACGGGAACCGGGCCGCGGTCCGAAAAACGAACCGCAGCAGTTAAATCTTTCCAGGAGCCAATGCAAGTGGAATGCCTCAAACTCACAGAAATTGCAAAACAAAAAGGTTTTTCAAACATGAGTCTAAAAAATGGGTATACCCCGATATCCCTCCTGGTTAGGAAACCTGGTGCTAAGGGATGCCTCCAAGTGGGGAGATCACCAAACCACCCCGATATGGAGCCCCTTAAAATGAAAGGAGCTGCGTCATACAGGGGAGGGAATTCCCTCCCACTGGGGGCGGGCAGGCCTACCTCCAGTGCTTGAGCACCAGCCGGCGTGCACGGGAACCGGTCCAAAAACGGACCGCGGCACCGGCTTCCCCATGACAGTGCCGTTCGATCCGTGGGTTTAGATTAAAGAGGATGTACCTGGTGGTACATCCTCTTTAAACTGCTAACAAGCATGCAGCTTCCACGATTTCCTTGTCAACCATCTGTACACAGGTCCGTGCTGCCTGGCCGCTTCCTGGTCTCTGACGCGGGCTTATGGCGTGTCGTTCCAAGCCCAGCCATCCAGTCAGTGACGGCCACTGATCCCATGTGTGCTGTGGATCCCATGCCGATTACGTTCAATGAGGATACATACTCGCAGTGGGATTTACATCCCGCTGGGAGTATGTACGTGATAGCGCCATTGACCCCCCACTGGCCAGAGCATACTGTACCTCCTCCCTGCTCTGGTTTGCTTCAGGGTCTCTCGGCGTCTTCACATCCTGTTCAGCCAATCAGTGGCTGTGGCAGGGCAGCGCACTGATTGGCTGAGCGGGACGTGAAGCCGAGAACCCCCAAAGCAAGCCAGAGTGGTATGGAGGTAAAGTATGCCCCAGCCACCGGGGGGTTAATGGCGCTGTCACGTACATACTCCCAGCGAGTATGTATCCTCATTAAACGTAATCGGCATGGGATCCACAGCGGATTTCTCTGCGAACTCGCAGCATAAAATCCGCTGCGGATCCGTCCGTGTTAATTTACCCTAATGATCGAAAATGAGTGATTATCTGTCCGTGTGATAACACCCAACGATCAAACAATGATCGAAAAATCGTCAGTTTTTGTTTTTCAACATGCTGAAAAGTTATCGTTGGTAGCTCGCAGATCGTTCCCATATGTTGTGTAATATGTCGTTCACCGATAAAAAAAAGTTGTGGGGGCCGTCCTGAGGAACGATTGACGACGTGAAAACAATCGTTCGTAAGAGTAATCAGTGAATGTAATAACCTCAGAATCGTTTGCGATCGATCGTTATAGCGAATCTTTAACCGATAATCGCTATGTGTAATACTGGCTTTACATTACAAGTCCGACTCATCACGTGACACAGAGACGGGATAGGACCCTGCAGATAGCGACTTCATCGGAGTAGTTCTCGCAATCAGGCCCGGATTCATCAAAACTATTGACGTCTCTGACGTGACGAACAATTTTTTTGAACGCCAGTGACAATTTAAAATCTACTGTGCAGAAATTCATCCGAATCTGCAGCAACTCAATCCTGTGTGCACTTAACCTTGGCTCCAAAGCTCTCTCATTACTAAGGGCCAGTTCACACTGAGGCGTAATTCCGGCTCAGTGTGCTGCTTTGAGTGAATGGGAGAGCGCGCGCTCGTCCGCTTCCTCTCCGCTCAAAGAATGAACATGTTAGTTCTTCGAGCGGAGAGCGGCGGCAGCGGACGGGCGTGCGCTCTCCCATTCACTTGGGTTCACACTGCATTTGTGTGCATCCGTTTTTCCATTGTAAAAAACCCCAAAACGGATCAGTTTTTTTTGACTGACACAAAAACGTAGCTGACACTACTTTTGTGTCCGTTAAAAAAAACTGATCCGTTTTTTTTTACAATGGAAGTCAATGGAAAAACGGATCAAAACGGATGCACACAAATGCATCCGTTTAAAAAAAAAAAACAATGGAAAAAAAAAAAAACCGGATTGCAAAAACGCAGTGTGAAGCTAGCCTTACAGCAGCACGGCGGGATTCCGACGATCTTGCTCAGTGTTAACTGGCCCTAAAGCGAGCGCGCTGTCATGTCGGCGTACAGTGTGTATGATGACAGAGATGATAACTATCGCATCACATTCACACCATCCGGGGCCCTGAGTCAGGGATAACGTGCGGAGTCAGCGGACCCGGGGCCGTGCTGAATGAAGTCAGCTGCTGCACATGAGGGAGTAATGCGGGGTGTGACAGGGATTGGCCGTGAGGTAAGCAGGAAGCAGGAACTGCCGAGTAACGACGACGGTTCCCGGATCAGCTGTGTGAGTGTGCGCGGTGTGAGTCCAGCTCTGAGGTACCGGAGGCTGCAGTTACTAGGTATCGTCCCTCACGAGGGTCTATGTAATAACGGTCTGTGACCATAGAGTAGAACTGTGCGCTACCGAGAGTCACCGGCTTTATTATTTCTGCAGAAGGTTAGCATCGCGCGGGCTGTAATGGTTCATTCTACTGCCCTCTAGTGGTGGCGCTGAGATTACAGGGAGCGCCGGGGGGCAGCGCTATACAGCCAGCAGGGCTCAGCTGTAGATGCGTGTGACCGTGTGTGATGTCACCGGGTTATAGGGCAGGATACACACAGGAGAGGAAATCAATGGAGTTCTGGCCCACAGTGATAGCAGGCAGGCATATGATGTCTAGTGCAAGGGCACAGCGTGTATGGCGCCTCCTCCTGGAGTGGTCTAATAGTGCAGTCACTTAAATCTATAAGACTTATTGGAATTCTTTTCTCTGATTTTCGATTTTACTCTATATTAAAAAAAAATCCTAAAAAATCTTGCAGCTAAACCTAAAACTATGTTTAGATGTCCTGTTCTGTCTGTGATGGTAAGAAGACAGCTGAAAAGTGATCTGTACAGTGAAAGGTGACACCAGTAGAGAAGACAATACAGCTCAGCCATTCAACATATAGAATGTGCAAAGGTCACAGACCACACCCGGAAACCTTTCCCATTCGTATTGTTACCTATGGCCATGGGGCATGCTGTAAATGCTGTTAAATAACTCATAATAATTAGTGTTGAGTGAACCTGTCAAAATGTTTGTGTTTGGCAATGTTACTAGGGATGGTCGGAACCTGTTTCGGTTCGGGTTCGTAAGAACCTGAACTCTCTGCAATGATCCCCGCTGTCTGCCCACTCCGTGGAGAGGGTGGATAGAGCCGGAGGACCGCCTGGAAAACTGGGATACAGCCATAGCCATAGGCTGTATCCGTTTTCCAGGCAGTCCTCCCGCTGTATCCACCTGCTGCACGGAGCGGGCTATCAGTGCACTGGCCCGGCTCTATGCATTGGGGGCTGGCCTGGCGCCCACCAGTATGACAATATCCCATTCCCTCTGTGATGTGGCTTCATTAGAATGAATGGAGCAGCGTCACAGATGGGATATAATCACTAGTAATATTTTCATCAGTAAGTTTAGCTAGAACAGAGAGAAAGCACATCTTTCCTTTATAGTTTCTCTGCGTCAGTTTCAATCCTGTTCTCAGCTAAAAATAGTGAACATAATACTTGGTGTGAACCCAGCCTTAGGGTGGGTTCATACTGAGGAATTCTCGCGGATAAACACTTCTTTCTGCGGATAGCGGAATACGCCGGCTCATAGAATGGTGTCTATGGAGCCAGCGTATTCCGCTATCCGCAGAAAGAAGTGACGTGTCACTTCTTTCGGCAGATAGGGGAATACGCCGGCCCATACAGTGTTGTCTATGGAGCCAGCGGAATGGCACGCGGCCGTGCGTGCGGACAGACAGCAGAATTCCACAGAGTTTATCCGCGAGAGTGTGAACCCACCCTTAGAGAGGTTGTGTGGCCTAAGCGGCTAATGTATGTTGCTGCTACAATTACCTGTCCTGCTCCGCTACAAATGCTCGTTCCTTGGAATCCTGGGTGCTGTCTATACTGAGCAGCTATTTCCTGTCAGATCGACATGTCAGTTGCGAAGAAGATGACAGCAAGAGACCCAAGATATGGCATTTGCAGCAGAACTCGACAGGTAAGTGTATAGCACAGCTATGTCCCCCACAGCTTCAGCAGCAGCATACATTAGGGTCCTATTTCACGGGCCGAGGAGGGCCCGATCAACGATGTAAACGAGCGGCGATCTGCTAGATCGCTGCTCGTTTACTGGGCCTATTCCACGGCCCGATGATCGTTAAGCAAAGGGCTGCAAGGACATCGTTACCGATGTCCTTGCAGCAGCATACATTACCTGGATGCAGGGCTTGTCCTCCGCTCCGTCTCCTCCCCGGGTCCCCCGCGCTCTATCTTCTGAATGGCCGGTCAGCTGACAGGCCACACTCAGCCAATCACAGGCCGCGGCGGTCCCGGCCTGTGATTGGCTGAGCGCTCCGTCAGCTGACCGGTCATTCAGAAGATAGAGCGCGCGGTACCCGGGGATGAAGACAGCACGGAGAAGAGGCCCTGCAGCCAGGTAATGTATGATGCTGCTGCTTCTTCTCAAATCGTCGGTCGACCGCCGTGCACCGCTATTCAACCATAGCGATGCGCGGTGGGGGAACAATGATTTTAGGTCTGGTCCTAAATGAACGATCAGCTGATGACACGATCACGAACTGGGGGTGACACGAGGCACAGGTGCTTTATTTGCCCCTGGTCCAGCTATTGTTCATAGAAGGAGCTGGATAAGCCAGTTTTACGCCAATGTCTTGTTACAGGTAAAACGTATAAAGTGCATGGAACTGTTAAAGATATAGTAGAAAGTGAGGAGACAACAGAAGGGGGAACAATATTAGGGAATGTTATAAGTAAGCCTGAAGAGTCTTCAGGGCACGCTTGAAACTGTGGGTGTTGGAAATAAGTCTGAGGTCATATGGTAGTAGGGATGTGACGATACCAAAATTTTGAGTTCGATACCGATACCAGCTTCCGGATTTCGATACTCAATACCAATTCGATACTAAATAAAAAGTTTGAGAAAAAAAACACGTAAAAATACAAATATAATTTCCCTCCTCCCTGACTACAGATATGTTCCCCCTATGCACAACATTTTTATTTATGTGACTTCTTGATCACTTTGTTACATTTTATAGTTCGGACAATTCCCATGTAATGGATGCCAAATACATGTATGTTTTTTTTTGTTTTTTTTTGAAAAGGGGGGATTATTAGAACCTTTATTATTTTTTTTTTGTTGTTTTATGTTAAAAATACTTTTTTTTTTAAATTTTTTAATTCCCCTCTAACCTCAAACATACCTCCCTGTGCACAACAACTTATGCTAGGAGTTGTAGTGCATAAGAAGGTATGCTGGGATGTTTTGAAAGGCTGCTGCCGCGCAACTGCACCTCCCAGCATACCTCCTGGTGCACTACAACTCCCAGCATACCTCCTGGTGAACAACAACTTCCAGCATAATTCCTTGTGCTTTGCAACTCCCCACAAGAAGGTATGCTGGGAGTTGTAGTGCACAAGGAGGTATGCAGGGAATTGCAGTTGTGCAGCTCCTGAGACAACAACTCCGTGCAGCATACATTCTTGTGCACTACAACTCCCAACATGCCTCCTCGTGCACAAAGAGGTATGCTGGGGGATGTAGTGCACAAGGAGGTATGCTGCCGGGAGTTGTAATGCATTAGCAGCCTCCTGGCACAACAACTTCCAGCATGCCTCCTTGTGAACAACAACTCCGCACAAGAAGGTATTCTGGGAGTTGTTGTGCCACTGTATCGGTGGGCCCCGGGGGGGGGGGGGGTGGCAGGATTGTGGACCCGGAGGTTGGGGAACTGGCTGGTGTAAGGGACCGCTGCCGCAGCACCGGCGGGTCCCGCATTTGGAATGGTTCAATGACTGCTGCCCGCGGGATTGCGGGCCGCAGTCATTAGCAGTGAGGGGCCGATCCATATGCAGCAGACTCATGCTGCATATGGATCGGCTCTGCGGGGGTTAAATGCTGCTGTCGGTTATGACAGCGGCATCTACCCTTAAGGGTTTATTCACACGAACGGGCTCGCAGCGAGATTCTCGCTCTGAGCCCGGCAGGTCCTGGCAGTTCCCATACACTACATACTTGCTGCGGTCTAAACAACCGCAGCGAGTATGTAATTCTGCCGCCCTTAACCCCTTCTGCTCCCGGCCGGCTCCCCCGCTGTAAGCATACTTTACCTGTCCTTGCTGCACGGGTCCGGCGTCCTGCTCTCCCGTCCGGCCAATTAGTGTGTTGCCCAGCGGCAGCCACTGATTGGCCGGACGGGAGAGCAGGACGCCGGGACCCTGTGCAGCAAGGACAGGTAAAGTATGCTTACAGCGGGGGAGCCGGGCGGGAGCAGAAGGGGTTAAGGGCGGCAGAATTACATACTCGCTGCGGTCGTTTAGACCGCAGCAAGTATGTAGTGTATGGGAACTGCCAGGACCTGCCGGCCTCGCAGCGAGAATCTCGCTGCGAGCCCGTCCGTGTGAATATACCCTTAAAATAGCCGGCACTAGCGATCGCTATGTGCCGGCTATTTAAATTTGGCGACGCCGGGAGCGGAGAGCGCGCAGGCTGAGGAGGGGACGACAGGGGGCGGCACAGAGAGCACACGGCCGGCGCTCAGGCAGCTGCCGGCCGTGTTCTCTGCACCATACTTCATGTTAATCTGCACTATTATGCAGATTACCATGAAGTATCGATACCAGGAAATCCTGGTATCGAACCGTTTTTCTGCCCGAAATATCGATAGTAGTATCGATATTTCGGTGCATCGTGCATCACTATATGGTAGGGCATTCCAGAGAACTGGTGCAGCACGAGAGAAGTCTTGTAGGCTAGAGTGAGAGGTTCTGATTATGGAAGATTTTAGTGTAATTAGATAAAGTCTTGTCACATTGTTGTCCACTGATACATATAATTGTTCTATTACAATTTTAGGTTTAGGACTTCTGACATGCCATCTTCTGATTTCGGACTCCCCCTGGAGAATACTGGGCTCCGTGGGGCAAGACAGATATCGCAGCCTCGACGAAGACTTGCTTTAACCTTGCCTGGTTCTGATCAGTTTAACACTACTCTTCAGCCCAAGATGGAGCTCTGTGCACCTAAAAATGAATTGCTTCAGCCATCCTGGGAAAAGGGATCACTCGGTCCTCTTCTGACCTCTAATTCCATTTTAGAGAGTGGTCTGAAGCTGTCCTCTCAATCCATTTCATCATCAAACCTCTCTTCTACCTGTAACTCTATCCTGACTGGTGACTCTTCTATGAGTTCTCATTTAGCTGTAAACAATAAATCTTTATCTACATCATTTTCGGGCCTACTAAGCTCACCGTCAGTTTCTGAGACCTTACTGACGACAAATAGATGTCTGACTTCTGAGGTTTCTCGTTCTGCCCTCACCTCCATATCTGCTGGGGTGGCTGCAAATCTGAATTCTTCTTCCACTATCCCTCTTGACACCTCAAGTAACCCATTGTCAGAAATCATTTTGACTCCCAAGGTTGCAGCCTCTAATCTTTCTTCCTCAAGCAATACTGTGTTACCCACCATGAGTTTAAAAGAGGACTCCATCATGGTGACTAAGCCCACCATTCAAGGCAGAATGACTTCAGAACTGCAATCCATTTTGATAGCCGACCAGTCGGCAGATCTTGAATTACAAGATGATGTACAAGCCAATACATGTTTACTTGTATCTGATGAAGAAGAGCAGTCCAGTGAAATATTCATGTCAGAAGATGAGGTATAGTATAGTAAAGCAGTAGAATCATATGCGGTTGTGAGTACGGATACATTGAAAAGCTTATAGATTTGTGCTTTTACATCACAGGCTACCATGGACTCTTGGCCATCACAGTCTTCTCAATCTGGTGAAGGCCTTGCTGAAGAACAAGTGAAACCAATGGAGAAAGAACCTAACATACTTGATATTGAGAAGTCAGAAAACCTGCAAAGGCAGAAGAAGGTCAGTGAGCTGGTTCTGCAAAGTCAATTATTGTGTTTATTTCATTTTGTAATATACCTCTATTAAGTGGGAGCTCTATGTTCCTATTCTTGAGCTTCATTCCCCTTTACACAGAGCCATAAAAATGCTGTATGAATAAGCTCTGGCTAGCTGCAGCTACTACTGGTCAGAATGTAGGAGCTTTAACCCCTAGACGACCCTGGAAGTAACTGTACGTCCTGGGTGTTTCTCCTGCTATGAAGCGCGCTCCGGAGTGCGCTTTTTAGCAGGTGGGGGCCGGATGCAGTGAGCAGGCGGCACCTCACCACTAATGACAGGCTGCAGCGATCGAGCTGTAGCGTGCCATTAACTCCTTAAACGCAGCGATCCCCTGTCACTTACCGATCGGGACCCCCCGCAGTGTGACTGCAGGGGTCCCAATCGTTAAAACGGACCGCCGGAGGTCTCTCACTTGCCTCCGTGCGGTCCGATCGGCGAACTGCTAACTGGCATAGCTGTGTGTAATCAAACTAATGTATGTAAAAGTCCCCCAAAGAGACTTCAAAAATGTAAAAAAAAAAAAAAAAAAAAAAGTTAAAAGCACCAATATGCTACCCCAAAACTTCTCCCCCAATAAAAGTTTAAATCACCCCCCTTTCCCATTATATAAATAAAACATATAAAAATAAATAAATAAACATATAATATACCGTAGCGTGCGTAATTGTCTATTAAAATATAACAAGCGTCATTGCGAGCGGCGAACAGCGTACACGAAAAGAGGGGGAAAAAGTGCGCGGATTACCGATTTGATGTTACATTATATATTAAAAAAAAAATTATAAAAAGTGACCAAATGTCCGATCTTCACAAATATGGTATTAATAAAAACTAGAGATCATGGCGGAAAAGATGACATCTCATACAGTCCCGTAAGTCAAAAAATAAAACCGTTATAAGCGTCACAATAGGCCCATTTTATTAATAACTAATTGCCAAAAAAAGGATTTAATTAAAAAAATACATATAACATTAGAGAATATGTGTAAACCTGCATATGGTTGTGTTCGGACTGACCTATAGAATAATAGTATCATGTCGCTTTTACCATAAAGTACATTACGTAGACACAGGAACCCCCCAAAAGTTACCATATTGCATTCTTTTTTTACGATTTCACCTATTTATATCTTCATAAATAATAATTTTGGAATTCCGTCATACATGTTTTGGTAAAAAGAAAGACGCCATTAGACATTCCTGTAACAAACAAGCACTTACATGGCTTGTAGATGAAAACTGAAAGTGCTAGAGCTCTTAGAAGGGGAGGAGGGAAAAACGAAAACACTAAGATCAAAATTTGCGCGGTCCACTAGGTCATTTTGGGCCTGGTCCCCAAAGGGTTAAAAGAGAAGTCCGGTGAAAATTTTTATTAAAGTATTGTATTGCCCTCCAAAATTTATACAAATCCCCAATATACACTTAGTGCACTTATAGGAAATGCACACAAAGTGCTTTTTTCCCTGCACTTACTACTGCATCAAGGCGTCACTTCCTGGATAACATGGTGATGTCACGACCCGACTCCCAGAGCTGTGCGGGCTGTGGCTGCTGGAGAGGATGATGGCAGTGGGACACTGAGGGACACAGGGCACTGGAGGGACATTGAGCATCCCACTGCCATCATCCTCTCCAGCAGCCACAGCCTGCACAGCTCTGGGAGTCGGGTCGTGACATCACCGTGTTATCCAGGAAGTGAAGCCTTGATGCAGTAGTAAATGCAGGGGAAAAAGTGCATTTCCCTTAATAAGTGTATATTAGTAATTTGTATAACTTTTGAAGGACAATACAATACTTTAATAAAAAATTTTGCAAGATTTCTCCTTAAGGCTACAAACCCACTTGGCGGGTCTGCAGCGAGTCCCCTTGCTGCGTATTTGCAGCAAGGGGAGCTGCAGATCCCGGCCCTATACTTTTAATGGCAGACAAACAGGCAGCAGGGATGTACATCCCTGCTGCGAGTTTGTCTGCAGCCCACCCCATTAACCCCGCCGGAGCTGATACTTCACCTGATCCCGGCTCCGGCTGTTCACGATGTCTTCAGCAAGCCGGAGCGGGGACCAGGTGAAGTATATGCTCCAGCCGGCCGCCTGATCGCCCCCCGCAGCACCGATCGCACGCCCCCCCCCCCCGCAGCACCGATCGCACGCCCCCCCCCCCCCCCAGCACCGATCGCTTGCACGCCCCCCCGCAGCCCCGGCCGCTCGATCGCCCCCCGGCAGCACCGATCGCCCCCTGCGGGGCTGCAGGGGGGCCGTGCGAGTGATCAGGGGGGCGATCGGGCGGCCGGGGCTGCAGGAGGGCGGCCGGGGCGCGGTTGGGGGGGGGGGGGGGGGCGTGCAAGCGATCGGTGCTGCGGGAGGGCGTGCGATCGGTGCTGCTGGGGGGGGGGGGACCGGGCGGCCGGGGCTGCGGGCGGCTGGCTGGAGCATATACTTCACCTGGTTCACATCAGGAACCGCCGGAGCCGGGATCAGGTGAAGTATCAGCTCCGGCGGCCGGGGGGTTAATGGGGTGGGCTGAAGACAAACTCGCAGCAGGGATGTAGCTGCGTTTTTGGTGATGTTGAACTTGCCTGTAAAAAATCATGTGAAAATCAAAACTCGCATGTAAAAATCGCACCAAACACGCAGCGAGAACACACATACATAGACTTGATAGCAATCAGTATCACTGTGGATTTATGTGCGAGAAACTCACAGCGATAAATAAGCAGCAAGTCTGTATGTGTGAACAGACCCTTAAGCATAGAGTTCAGTGAGAATTTTATAAATTATCCTCAATCCGAGCTTTCAGTAAATCTCTTAATGTGAATATAATTTGTGCAATACTCTGTTTTAGAGATCAAAAACCTTTTGGTGTAATAACATGGTTATTAGCAGGGGATTAGAGATGAGCGAAATGTCTGAACCCGAAAGTCTCGGCATTTGATTACCTGTGGCTAAAGAAGTTGGATGCAGCCCTAGGAAGTCCTGGAAAACATGGATACAACCTATGGCTATGTTCACCTAATGTATTTTCTATGACAAGAACGGCCGTTGTTGGCGATGAAAACAATGGCCGTCCTAGTCATAAAATAATGCATTGCAACACTGCATTAAACTCGATGCGAACAGCTACTGTTGTTCATGCGCTGTATTGAACAATGGCCGTTGTTTGCTACGGCCGCACAAATAATTGAGTTGTCAATTGCGGCCACTAGTGCACAAACAATGGCCGTTGTTCCCACTGCACACAATGTATGGCTGTTTTGACGGCCGTACATTGCACCGAGTTCTTTGGTTAATTTCATTGCAGGCACACACAATTGTGCCCGCAATCCAAATAGAAATAAAATGATGTTCCTGTGGCTGACATGGCAGTATTGGCCGCTGGAATATGTAAAACAGCAACCATAGTGTGAACATAGCCCATGACTGTATTCATATTTTCCAGGCAGCTGTAGGGCTGCATCCAACTTCAAATGCCAAGACTTTAGGGTTCGGACAGACTCGAGCATGCTCGAAATGCGCTCATCTCTACAGGCAATTAAAGGAGTAGTGCAGTGAAAAATGTTTTCCCCTATCCCCTCTGCACATGCAAAGTTATATCACTTCCTAATATACTTTGGTACCTAATTCCAGCATCTTACCCCACTTTCCCTGGTCCCGCAGGCCACTGGAAGTGACTTACGTCACGGATCGTCAGGACCAACTTACAACCCTGGGCGACATCTTGGGTCGGGACATAGGGCCGACCATGTCACAATCTGAGGCGTTCCTTGGGCGCTCCTCCGAGCTCCTGGGTGCTCCCTCCCTGCTTTGGCACACCTCCCATACCCTAGTCTAAGCTGTGGTATTGGTTCCCACTTCACCCTGCTGCAAGTCCCAGCACACCTGATGGTCATACACATGTCAGTCCAGTGTATGGCGGGTGTGCTGGGACTTGCAGTTCTAATAGTACTGACATTGCTGTACATAGCGCGGCAGGGTGAAGCAGGTCATACACTGGACTGGCATATATGGAAGATCTAATTGCTGTCCGGGAATTAACTGTATCGTCCATATCATAGTTGGCAACATTTGAAATTCTTTTCCAGGGACACTTTAGCGGTAAAGGGGGTGTGGCTTATTGTGGGTGTGGTCTTAATGGGGTGTGGCCTATCATGGGTGTGGGTTCAACATTTTCCAGTTAGAATTTACAGTCAGAATAACACAAAAGAAGCATTACACACCCTAGTATTAGGTCCCCAGTATATTACACCTCCCAGTTTCAGGCCATCCGGTGTGCTGGGATTTGCAGTTCTAATAGTAATGACATTGGTGTACATAGAGCAGCAGGGTAAAGCAGGTCATACACTGGACTCACAAGTGTATGACCATTGGGTGCGCTTTGATTTGCAGTTCTGGTAGTTGTGACATTCCTGTACATAGAGCAACAGGCTAAAGTAGGAACCAATAGCACAGCTTAGACTAGGGAGGTAAGGGAGGCGTGACAGAGCAGGCAGGGAGTACCCGGGAGCTCGAAGGAACACCCAAGGAATGCCCCGGATTGTGATGTGGTCAGCCCTAAGTCCCGACTCAAGATGGCGCCTGGGGCTGTAAGTTGGTCCTGACTAAACTAGAAGTAAGCCACTTCTGGTGGCCAGCAAGGTAAGATGTGGGGTAAGATTCTGGAAGTGGGTACCAAAGTATATATAACCTTGCATGTGGGGAGGGAAAGGGGGAAAAAAATTTTCGCCGCACTTTTCCTTTAAATACCTTTATAAACTGACATATGCAGTTCTGGACTGGACTCACTGGACTCACAAGTGTATGACCATTGGGTGCGCTTTGATTTGCAGTTCTGGTAGTTGTGACATTCCTGTACATAGAGCAACAGGCTAAAGTAGGAACCAATAGCACAGCTTAGACTAGGGAGGTAAGGGAGGCGTGACAGAGCAGGCAGGGAGTACCCGGGAGCTCGAAGGAACACCCAAGGAATGCCCCGGATTGTGATGTGGTCAGCCCTAAGTCCCGACTCAAGATGGCGCCTGGGGCTGTAAGTTGGTCCTGACTAAACTAGAAGTAAGCCACTTCTGGTGGCCAGCAAGGTAAGATGTGGGGTAAGATTCTGGAAGTGGGTACCAAAGTATATATAACCTTGCATGTGGGGAGGGAAAGGGGGAAAAAATTTTTCGCCGCACTTTTCCTTTAAATACCTTTATAAACTGACATATGTTACTATGCAGCAATATACAGTATGCAGAGCACCTGAAGTGATTGTCTGTGCTATAATGTCAAAGGTTCAGAATAAATTCAGAATCGTTGTTTGTATTTTGTTGCATTTTCCGCTCTAACCTTTACTTTATATTTTACAGATGGCTTTAATTTCCGCTGTATGTTGCTCCCTGGTGAATTCCCCTAAGTTCACTGATCCATCAGACCCCACCCGGGCTGATATTAAGTCTTTGTGTGAAGATATTGCACAGTTTGATCCCGAATTTATACTGAAGGTGAGACAATTTGATCAGTTTGTAGTATGCGTCAGCGTACCAATGATTTATTTTATGTAAGGAAATGCAGGGAAGCAACAGGGAGCCTGAGAAGTGGGGGGTGATCATATCTTTTATAGTTCATACAACCAAAGAGAGATAAGGAGAGATTTCATAGTGTAGAGTACACCAAAGCCACAATAAACAATAGAAAATACTAATCTTTATTTTATAAATGACACAAAATATAAAGCATGATAGTCACAAGATAACAATCCCCAGACCAATTACAATCACTTAAAGTGACTCTGTACCCACAATCTGACCCCCCCAAACCACTTGTACCTTCGGATAGCTGCTTTTAATCAAAGATCTGTTCTGGGGTCCGTTCGACATGGTGATGCAGTTATTGGCCTAAAAAACAACTTTTAAACTTGCAGCCCCGTGCCTAACGGCCCTAACTTTGCACCACCCTTCCGTCCCTCCTCCCCACCCTCTTCATCATTAGGAATGCCTAATGCCCGATCCAGCCCATGTGCCGTGCTGACACAGCTGGCGAATAGTAGGCAGCCTATGCGGTTTTTTGAATTATTTATTTATTTAAAAAAAAAAAACGCATAGGGTCCCCCCTATTTTTATAACCAGCCGGGTTAAAAACCATACGACAGCAGCCTGGTAACACCAGGGTGGGAAGAGCCATTGTTTTAGGCCCTCCCCAGCCTAAATCTTACCAGCCTGCTGCCTCCCGGTCCAGGAGCGCCAATATTGACGCTCAGGGACCACTGGCACCCGGCTCTTCCCAGTACCCCTGGTGGCATTGGGTACTGGGGTAATAATAGGGGGTTAGTGTTAGCCATTTTATACCGGCTAACACTAGGCCCCAACTTAGTAATGGATTCCGTCTATTAGACGGCTTCCACTACTAAGTCTATAAAGTAAAGAAATAAAAACAAGACACAAGTTAAAAAAATTTTTTTTATTCAAATAAAAACACCCCCACACCCCTCATTGACCATTTTATTAAAAAAATTCAAACAACAACCGCTGGCCATCGACGTAGTCCATGGAATCCGACGTAATCCCCAGGATACCGATATCTGAAAAACAAAAAGGGAGAAACATACAAAAAACACACAAACAGGAGCACAACACCCATCATTGTGAGCGGTGTTGTGCTCCTTACAGTATGCAGCATCTTTACAGATCGCTGCTTACAGTCTGGCCCCCAAGGGGTTAAGGGAGGATGTATTGTATCCCCCTTAACCCCCTGGGGGCCAGACTGATGTCAGACTGCACCCATCCCAGCAAGGAAGGGGTTAACTGACCCCCCCTTCCTTGCTGGGAGGGGTGCAGTGCCGGGGAGGGGGTGGGGAGAGCTCTATACTCACCCCGATGTGTCCTCTTCGCTGGTCCGCAGCACAATGAAGTGACTGTACTGCGGACCGGCTCATTATATGTGCGCTCAGCCGAACAGCCAATCAGCTGAGCGCACATATAATTCTAAATGTTTCTTCTAATAATGCTATTGTCATAACATAATTAGAAGAAACATTTGATGTTTTAATTAAAGTAAAGTGATGATTAGTACAGAATGCTCTATTGCCGGGAATATGAATTAACGGCTTATAGAGCTTCCTGTACTAATTAATATTTAATTAATAAAACACATTTTCGTTTAAATAAATTCAGTTTCGGTGTTCAATAATTTAATTCTAACAAATCCATCATTGTGCAATTCAATATACTGTCAAAAAATAAATATATAGATAAATATACATTTATTTATATATCTATTTATTTTAACAGTATATTTAATTGCAAAATGATGGATTCGTTAGAAATAAATTATTGAACAACGAAAAAGTCTTGATTACAAAGAAAATGTGTTTTAGTAATTTAATATATTAACTATTAGAGGCATCGGCATTCGGCATCATTGCCGGCTATTTTTGAAGTACTCCGTACGGGCCGCCTGTCAATCCTCGGCCGCATGTTCAGCCGCAAACAATGGTCTTGTTCATTTTTTACGGGTCCGTTTACGATAGGGCCGTAGATTCAGACATAGTGTGCACTGTGCAGCCGCATATCCTATACTTCCAAGCATACACACGAACCACCAAAAATACCGCCGCACAATTACAGCCGCAAATACAGCCGCACTGTTACAACGTGTGAACCGAGCCTCAAAGTGTCACTATCGTTTAATTTTTTTTTTCTTACAGAAATCAATAGTCCAGGCAATTTTAAGAAACGTTGTATTTGGGTTTATTAGGCAAATATGCCATTATGTACATTCAAAAAGACTTTCCCCAGGTCCCCCCCCCTCCTCTCTCTCATTCATTGCTCAATATCAGGAAATCACGTCTTGTTCTATGGAGGAGGGAGATTAGTCGGCAGCAGAGAACAAAGGATTACACAGCGGGACCTGTGTGAAAGCCTTATTCAGATGTCAATGCTGACCTCTGAGGAGATGTAGCTGTAAATTAACTCTTTGTTGTCCTGTTTTGGTGCCTCATCTCCCTCCACCCCTCCCCTCTCCATAAGAGAACATGAAGACAGGGGGGAGAGCTTCAAACTGCTTTCTTATGATAAAAATGCATTTTTCGGCTAATAAACACAATTACAAAGTTTCTTAACCCCTTAAGGACCAGGCCTGAAATGACCTTAAGGACCGGGCCAATTGTCACTTTTGCGTTTTCGTTTTTTCCTCCTCGCCTTCTAAGACCCATTACGCTTTTTCCACCTACAGGGCCATATGAGGGCTTGTTTTTTTCAGGAACAGGTGTACTTTGTAATGACATCTTTCAATCTGCCATAAAATAAATGACGGAACCCCCAAAATATTATTTATGGGGTGAATTTGGGTCAAATAATGCGATTCCGCAAATTTTGGGGGGTTCCATGTTTAGATAATGCACTTTACGGTAAAACTGGCATTTTTCCTTTATACTTTAGGTCAGTCTGAAAACAGCGATATGCATGTTTTCTAGGTTTTCTAACATTTTTATTAGCAGTAAGACTTTTTTTTTTTGCAAACAGGTATATTTAAAATGGCTGTATTGTAACTCCTATAGCGCATTTATTTTTTCACCTAAGATCGGACTGCACGGAGGTAAGGAGCATTCCTCCGGCAGTCAGGCCATACGTTTGGGACCCCCGCAGACACGCTGCAGGGGTCCCGATCGGTAAGTGACCGGAGATGCTCCGGTCACTTTCACTTAAACGCTGCAACTGCGAACGTTGCCGCACAATCGCAGCATTTAAGTGGTTAATGGGGGCCGGCCGCGAGATCGCGGTCGCCCGCCATTAAGGGTGAGGGCCTGGCTGCAGGTAGCCCTGGACAGCGGCAGGACATACATTTACGCCCTCCTGTGTTAAGGCCCAGGCAGCGGGGGCGTAAATGTATGCCCGCTGTCCTTAAGGGGTTAAAAATCGCCTGTACTATTGATTTGACAATAAAGTGCCACAAATAGGCACCACAGTACATAACCAAAGACATTCAACAGGCGTGATTATAAATAATACAGCTATAAATGAACTCAAAAATCACCAAGCCCACTACAGGGTATAAGGAGAGAACAAGCCAGGGTCCACAAGTATAATCTTATGACTATCATGCTGTATATTTTGTGTCATTTATATAAAATAAAGATTTTGTATTTTCTATTGTTTATTATGGTTTTGTTGGCTCTACACTATGACATACCTCCTTGTCCTATATACCTCCTTGTCTCTCTTTGGTTGTATGTGTTAGTTGATAGGTTTGTCGTAGAGCACCCACCTATACGGGCTGTTTGGTTGAATCATATCTTTTCTAGTTAACGTCTTAATTTTTTTTCTCCCTGCAGGTTGCTCTTTATACACGACAGGAGCTCAATATACGTACAACTGCTAATTTTCTGCTCAGCCTTTCTGCTTTTCTTCCAACCTGTCGATCCCACCTGCGTAGATACATTGGCGCTTCTGTACAGTTGCCAAGTGACTGGATGGATGTTCCACGGATGTATCAGGTTAGACATTAAAATTTGTGCGTTGTTAAATGGATATTCCCCTCCCAACATAACTTTTCATATTTCGCTGTCCATGGTGAGACTAACATTTCATTCCATACTTGTTATCTATTGTCTCTTTCCCCTAGTTCTGATCTGCTGCTTTCTGCTGAAGACACAAAACTGTGTGTGAGCTTTTCTCTCCCTCTCCTCCCCCCTCCCTTTTGAGACGGCTGATGTAAACAAGTCTCTGGCAGGCTTCATCTGCAACTTTTGTAGCTTTAAAATGCTAGAAGGGTTATTCTGAAGCCAAATTGCTGATTGCTGCGGAGTTGCAGATGGAGACTTATTTACATCAGGTGTCTAAGAAGGGAGGGGGAGACGGAAATAAAGACTCACACACAGTTTTTTGTGTCTTCAGCCAGGAAGCAGCTCAGAACCGGGGGAAGGAGACTAAATAGGTAATGAAACACAGCATAGTGACAAAGAATCAAATGGAGTACTTACTGAAGAGTCTCCATTGATACATTGCCTGCTATAAATTTAAATGTGCAAAAGAGGGGTCTGTGGAACCTCAGTTACGAGTCTCAAAACACAGGAATAGCCAGATATCCCTCCAGGAGAGGAAAGCCTATTGCCAAGGGGGTGACTCCCAGTGGGGGAGATCACCAAACCACCCTGATACGTAGCCCCTTAAATCCCACTCGGTTGCGAGTATTGGAACATAAATAGGAAAATACCAGGGTGGCCCCTTTTTGCGTCAAAGTCTGACTCTGTGGCGAGTATTGCGACATGACATGACAAGGGTTAACAAGGCAGACATTGATTTTCTGTCACTGTTCTCCCCGAGCTCAGCGATTGCTGTGTTTTGTCGGTCTATTTTTCATTTCCCCTGTTAGCCAGAATCCTACTCCACACTGACGAGGGGCAATTACCCCGAAACTGCAGTCTGTGGATGGATGCCTAGCCTTGGTAACCCTTGTCATGGTGCAATACTCGCCACAGAGTTAGACTTTGACGCAAAAGGGGCCACCCTGGTATTTCCCTATTTATGTTCCAATACTTGCAACCGAGTGGGACTTAAGGGGCTATGTATCAGGGTGGTTTGGTGGTCTCCCCACTGGGAGTCACCCCCTTGTCAATAGGCTTTCCTTCCCTGGAGGGATATCTGGCTATTCCTCTTTTGCACATTTGAATAGGTAATGAGTATAGAAAGAATTGTTAGTCTCACCATAGGCAGCAACATTTAATAAGTTAGGTTTGAGCAGAATACCCTTTTAACCTTTACCCTTCTAGTATAAGGGGGCTTCTAGTATAAGTGTAAAAGTAAAAAAAAAAGTGATGTTTTCAATCAAAAGCCCCCTCCCCTAGTAAAAGTCTGAATCACCCCCCTTTTCCCATGTAATAAATAAATGTAAATAAATAAATAAACATGTTTGCTATCGCCGCGTGCGTAATTGCCCGAACTATTAATTAATCACATTCCTGATCTCGTACGGTAAACGGCGTAAGCGCAAAAAAAAAATCCCAAAGTGCAAAATTACGCATTTTTGGTTGCATCAAAACCAGAAAAATTGTAATAAAAAGCGATCAAAAAGTTGCATATGCGCAATCTAGGTATCGATAGAAAGTACACATCATGGCGCAAAAAATGACACCTCACACAGCCCCATAGACCAAAGGATAAAAGGGTTATAAGTGTGGGAATAGAGCGATTTTAAGGAACATAAATTTGTTACCAATGGTTTGAATTTTTTACAGGCCATCAGATAAAAGAAAAGTTATACATGTTACATATCGTTTTATTCATAACGACTTGAGGAACATGTATAACAAGTCAGTTTTACCCCAGGGCAAATGGTGTAAAAACAAATACCCCCCAAATAAACAAAATGCTGTTTTTTTTTTTTTCAATTTCACCATACGTTTATTTTTTTTCTGGTTTTCCAGTGTACTTTATGAAAAAATTCAGCCTGCCATTGTGAAGTACAATTAGTGTCACAAAAAATAAGGGCCCATGTGGGTTTCTAGGTGCACAAATGCAAGTGCTATGGCCTTTTAAGCTCAAGGAGGAAAAAATGAAAACGCAGAAATCGAAATGGGCTCTGTCCGTAAGGGGTTAAAAACATTTTTTTTTTTTTTTTTAAATCTTATTTAACGCTTTAGGCTAGGTTCAGACTATGTAACTGTGCGGCTGTGATTGTGCGGCGGTATTTTTGGTGGTTCATGCGTACGCTGGAAAGTATACGATATACGGCTGCACAGTGCACACTATGTATGAATCTACGGCCCTATCGTAAACGGACCCGTAAAAAATGAACAAGACCATTGTTTGCGGCTGGACATGCGGCCGAGGATTGACAGGCGGTCCGTACGGAGTACTTCAAAAATAGCCGGCAATAATGCCGATGCCTCTAATAGTTAATATATTAAATTAATAAAACACATTTTCTTAGTAATAAAGTCCCTTTCGTTGTTCAATAATTTAATTCTAACGAATCCATCATTTTGCAATTAAATATACTGTTAAAATAAATATATATATAAATAAATGTATATTTTTATATATATATATATATATATATATATATATATATATATTTATTTTTTGACAGTATATTTAATTGCACAATGATGGATTCGTTAGAATTAAATTATTGAACAACGAAACTGATTTTATTTCAACGAAAATGTGTTTTATTAATTAAATATTAATTAGTACAGGAAGCTCCATAAGCCGTTAATTCATATGCCGGCAATAGAGCATTCTGTACTAATCATCACTTTACTTTAATTAAAACATCAAATGTTTCTTCTAATTATGTTATCACAATAGCATTATTGGAAGAAACATTCAGAATTATATGTGCGCTCAGCTGATCGGCTGAGCGCACGTATAATTAGCGGGTCCGCAGCACAGTGACTTCATTGTGCTGCGGACCAGCGAAGAGGACACATGGGGGTGAGTATACAGCTCTCTCCACCCCCTCCCCAGCACTGCACCCCTCCCAGCAAGGAAGGGGGGTCACTTAACCCCTTCCTTGCAGGGATGGGTGCAGTCTGACATCAGTCTGGCCCCCAAGGGGTTAAGTGGGATACAATACATCCTCCCTTAACCCCTTGGGGGCCAGACTGTAAGCAGCAATCTGTAAAGATGCTGCATACTGTAAGGAGCACAACACCGCTCACAATGATGGGTGTTGTGCTCCTGTTTGTGTGTTTTTTGTGTGTTTCTCCCTTTTTGTTTTTCAGATATCGGTATCCTGGGGATTACGTCGGATTCCTTGGACTACGTCAATGACCAGCGGTTGTTTGTTGTTTTTTTTAAATAAAATGGTCAATGAGGGGTGTGGGGGTGTTTTTATTTGAATAAAAAAAATTTTTAACTTGTGTCTTGTCTTTATTTCTTTACTTTATAGACTTAGTAGTGGAAGCCGTCTAATAGACGGAATCCATTACTAAGTTGGGGCCTAGTGTTAGCCGGTATAAAATGGCTAACACTAACCCCCTATTATTACCCCAGTACCCAATGCCACCAGGGGTACTGGGAAGAGCCGGGTGCCAGTGGTCCCGGAGCTTCAAAATTGGCGCTCCTGGACCGGGAGGCAGCAGGCTGGTAAGATTTAGGCTGGGGAGGGCCTAAACCAATGGCTCTTCCCACCCTGGTGGGACCAGGCTGCTGTCGTTTGGTTTTTAACCCAGCTGGTTATAAAAATAGGGGGGACCCTATGCTTTTTTTTTTTTAAATAAATAATTTAAAAAAAAAAACGCATAGGGTCTCCCCTATTTTTATAACCAGCCGGGTTAAAAACCAAACGACAGCAGCCTGGTAACACCAGGGTGGGAAGAGCCATTGGTTGAGGCCCTCCCCAGCCTAAATATTACCAGCCTGCTGGCACCCGACTCTTCCCAGTACCCCTGGTGGCATTGGGTACTGGGGTAATAATAGGGGGTTAGTGTTAGCCATTTTATACCGGCTAACACTAGGCCCCAACTTAGTAATGGATTCCGTCTATTAGACGGCTTCCACTACTAAGTCTATAAAGTAAAGAAATAAAGACAAGACACAAGTTAAAAATTTTTTTTATTCAAATAAAAACACCCCCACACCCCTCATTGACCATTTTATTAAAAAAAAACAACAAACAACCGCTGGTCATCGACGTAGTCCACGGAATCCGACGGAATCCCCAGGATACCGATATCTGAAAAACAAAAAGGGAGAAACACACAAAAAACACACAAACAGGAGCACAACACCCATCATTGTGAGCGGTGTTGTGCACCTTACAGTATGCAGCATCTTTACAGATCGCTGCTTACAGTCTGGCCCCCAAGGGGTTAAGGGAGGATGTATTGCATCCCCCTTAACCCCTTGGGTGCCAGACTGATGTCAGACTGCACCCATCCCAGCAAGGAAGGGGTTAAGTGCTGTTCAGTGCTGGGGAGGGGGTGGGGAGAGCTCTATACTCACCCCGATGTGTCCTCTTCGCTGGTCCGCAGCACAATGAAGTCACTGTGCTGCGGACCGGCTCTTTATATGTGCGCTCAGCCGATCAGCCAATCAGCTGAGCGCACATATAATTCTAAATGTTTCTTCTAATAATGCTATTGTGATAACATAATTAAAAGAAACATTTGATGTTTTAATTAAAGTAAAGTGATGATTAGTACAGAATGCTCTTCTGCCGGCAATATGAATTAACGGCTTATGGAGCTTCCTGTACTAATTAATATTTAATTAATAAAACACATTTTCGTTGAAATAAAATCAGTTTCGTTGGTCAATAATTTAATTCTAACAAATCCATCATTGTGCAATTAAATATACTGTCAAAAAATAATTATATATATAAATATACATTAATTTATATATATTTATTTTAACAGTATATTTAATTGCAAAATGATGGATTCGCTAGAATTAAATTATTGAACAACGAAAGGGACTTTATTACAAAGAAAATGTGTTTTATTAATTCAATATATTAAACATGATCGGCATCGGCATACTGCAGAGGATCGCAAACCCCGGTAATAGCAATTCATGTAAACTGTTTCCCTGCTTTCCCAGATGCATCCAGAGGTGTTTGCATCACTTTCTTAAGATTTTATTTGTTATTTTTAGTTGAACCAGATTTCCAAGTAAATGACCGTATGTTTTGAGCCGCATGTCTATTTTTTCCCACGGCCGTAGTTTCATCCGCACATTTACAGCCGCATAAAAAATACAGCCGCACAGTTACATAGTCTGAACCTAGCCTTAACATGTTTAAAACTTTGAATCGTCTGTCTGTCTAATCACACATGATTGTCTATTATTTTTGGATAATCTTTATTTCCTATACAGAGCTTAGCAGGGGAAGGAGACAAGTTGGCTCCTCTGCCTTCAAGCCTCCGTAGAGCATTGACCCTCAAGTTCCAAGAGTTTAGTGAATATCAGCTGGCGAAATACAACACCCGTAAACAGCGAGGAAAACATATCACCAAGAAAAAGAAGGAAAAGACGCCTAGAGTAAGAGCCTTTCCACCAAATGTTTCCTGTTGCTGTTCACATAATGTTTGTGTGCGTTCTATTGGCCATACATATTGCAGTTGACGGTAAAAGGTAGTATACCTATTTTTTAACTCTATTGAAGGCCACAAGAAACTATACTTGTATACATTCTGTGTAGTTTGTAGTTTGTATACATTGTGTACAGTTTAAGTCATTGACATACAGTTTTGTACATCTGTGTTGTATGTTTGGTGACAATGTTTAAAGGGGTAGTGCGGCAGTAAAAAATTATTCACAGAATAACACACATTACAAAGTTATACAACTTTGTAATGTATGTTATGTCTGTGAATGGCCCCCACCAGTGTACCCGGAAGTGTAGTGCTTTATACATACCTGATCCGTGCCGACACGCGTCCGCCATCTTGTGCCAAACGTCATCTTCGGCCAGCCGGCCCGAACACCTTCGATCTTCCCGAGTGCCGGCCGCGTCATCAGCTGCTCAGCCGCGATTGGCTGAGCATAACTGTGCTTGGCCAATCGCGGCTCAGCGGCTGATGTGTTATTCTGTGAATAATTTTTTACCGCCGCACTACCCCTTTAAGGCTATGTTCACACATCATAAGAGACTGGCCGTTCCGTGACCTGGCCGGGTCACGGAATTGACGGTCTCTGAAAAGATCATCACGCAGCAGCAGAGTTCTGATGCGGGCGCTTCCGTGCGCGCCCACATCTGAACTCTCCACTGCACACTATGGAGCGTATAGCTGGAGCCGCTCGCTCCACTGTGTGCACGGACAGGGTTTTCTGTAGCCGCTATTCACTGTCAGTTTTCTACAGCACAGCGAGAGATCCCGGACGGAGCGTATATTATGTGTATACGCTCCGGCCGGGATTCCATAGAAGACTAGGAAACTTATCTTTTCGCAAAAAGTACGTCCGTTGTTGCCGATTGCAACAACGACCGTACTTTTACGAAAAGATACGTTGTGTGGACATAGCGTAAATGTGTATGTAAAATGTGATGTGAACAGATCAATGACCTTGTCATACTCTTTAGATAGTTATTGGCCATAAAAGCTTGTATGTCATACACCTCATATGTCGGACGTGTCTGCTGCTTGCGAGGGGGTTGACCGTAGGTATGAAGTGTGTGGAACTCTTGCTACATGCCCTTGTTCTCATTTTTTCAGAGAGAGAAGCAGCAGCCAGAGCAGTCCCCCCCCCCTATAGGTAACATGGGAACGCTCAGCCATCTTGAGCATTTCTGTGTATGGGGAGGATGGGAAAGCCGTCCATTATTGAAGGTGTATGACCTCCTTTTATTATTCCTCCCAACTTTTCCATAATGCAGAGGAGAAGAAGCTGCTTCCAAACCTTTCTGGCAACAGCTTATCTCCTTTAGGAACAAATATGGAGTATGTTATGCATGAATACACTTCTCACACTACATGTTATCATTTTTACTTTAGGTCGCGGGGAAGTTGAAGGGTGGCATAAATTTACGAAAACTGCAAACTTTATTTAAAGTTCTCGAAGAGCAGGTGAGCCTTCCCCCCTCCACCACCACCATAGTGGGATATTATCATGTTAACTATCAAAAATTCTACTCACAAATGATTGGTATTGTGATATTTATTGTTATTACATATGGACACAGGTGGAGCCATCCACTCCTCCTACCAGTACTGGAAAGAAGACTAAAGACAAGTTCTCCTTGAAGAGTTTGATAAAAAGATTACATATTTCTAAGCCAGCCAACCATGTCATGAGTCTGCTTGGATGCAGGTCAGTAGGTCTCCCCTTGTGCATCTTCTCTTTCCCGTGGTTCTTGTTATCCTTCGTTTTACCACTTTTATTCTACTGCTTTGTTACTATTTGCCTTATACGTTTAAGTTATCTTATTTATGTTGTTTTGCATGCAGGTATCCCAAAGACCTAAATTCCTTCTCCCGCAGCGGTCTTGAAGGTCCTTGGCAGTCCCATCTATCAGGCCAGAGAATGAAATTAAAACAACCTGAAACATGGGAAAGGGATTTGAGTCAGAAAGGAAACACAGGCCCTGTATGGGAAAGTTTGCTTGGTGCGTACCATAAACTAAATGTTTGAACTATTGGTACAAACTGTGACTGTGCCGGAGTATTGGCCATTTTGTTGTTTTGCTTTGCAGACAATCGTAAAGTACCTTTCATGGCATTATTAAGGAATCTAAGGAATATGATCAGAGCAGGGATCAGTGAAAAACACCATATGGAAGTGACTGCACGACTGTCCAACCAGGTATGAAAAGTTTGCGCTGTACTGTATCTGGAGTTTACTTATTTGGGTCACTTTTGATCATTGTTATGATTTTACATCTACTTTATTTGTAGAATTCGGTCATCAAAAGCCGTCTTTTCCCTTTCCGCTTTCTCTCTGCGTACAAAGTCATTAATGAACTAGAGGGTCAGCTAACCAGATCAGGTCAGTTGTCTTTGTTATATATGTGGATTGTAAAGATATTAAAAATGACTTGTTACCTCAACTAACATGTCTTTTCTTGTAAAGAACGGCTTTAAAGGGGTAGTGCACCCAAAAATTTTTTCTTTCAAATCAACTGCTGCCATGAAGTGCCAGAGATTTGTAATTTACTTCTATTAAAAAATATCAAGCCTTCCAGTACTTATCAGCTGCTGTATGCCCAACAGGAAGTTGTATTATTTCCAGTCTGGACAGCAGGAGAGGTTTTCTATGAGGATTTGCTCCTGTTTTGGACAGTTCCTGACATGGACAGAGGAGGCAACAGAGAGCACTGTGTCAGACAGGAAAGAAAACACCACTTCCTGCTGGACACACAGCAGCTGATAAGTACTGGAAGACTTGAGATTTTTTAATAGAAGTGAATTACAAATCTCTGGCACTTTATGGCACCAGTTGATTTGAAAGAAAAATTTTTTGGGTGGACTACCCCTTTAAAGGGTTGTTGTCAGTTCAACTAATATAGTTATACTTGTAGGACCCATCAAGTTCAATATTTTGCAAATACATTCAATCAGCAAACTTGCCTCTTCCTCCCGATATTCTGCTCTTTCCTCCCATTGTTAACAATCCATTGTCTAGGTTACCGAACACCACACTGCTCTAAAAGCAGTGGTTTGGTTGGTGTACAGTATATATTCAGCTATAATGTAGATGTATAGAGATATAGGGAGAGGTTTATAAAACTAGTGTAAAGTAGAATTGCATTAGTTGCCCCTAGCAACCAATCAGAATTCACTTTTCTTTCCTCACAGAGCCTTTGAAAAATGAAAGGTGGAATCTGATTGGTTGCTAGGGGCAACTAAGACAATTCTACTTTACACCAGTTTGATAAATCTCCCCCATAGTGTATATAAACTGTATAATATATATATATATATATATATATAAATACACCAGCCAGGCCACTGCTTTTAGAGTGGTTTTTGGTGGACTATGAACAATGAGATGGAAATAATGGCATTTAAGGAGGAGAAAGCAAGTTTACTGAATTATATTTGCAAAAAAGTTTAACTTGACGAACCCTACAATATTAACTGGCTTGTTAGTTGAGGTGGGAATATCCCTTTAAGGGTGTTTGTAACAAACAGGGTGCATACCCTTGCCCTAGTCAAGGTGTCACCAGACGATCTCTGCTGGAGCCTCATATGCACCTTCCCCTTCTGGCAAGGTTTCTCAGCAACCTGTCCTTAATTGTACAGATTTTTTTTTTTTTTAGAAAAACGGATGGAAAAAAAACGGAGCATTTGTGTGCCTCCATTTTGATCCATTTTTCCATTGACTTCCATTATATAATATATATAATATATAAACCTCAAAAAACATGTTTTTTTTGTTTAGCGTGGTCTGCAAAAAATGGATGAAAAAAACACTGCAAAAACACAGTGCAAACTCAGTTTTACCCATATTGCACAAAATTGTAGTATGCTTTATTTGATATATTTTCCAAATTTAGGTAAATTGCACACGCAGTCATATAAAAGCCACAAATAGTTCTAATTCTCATGTACACACATATACATTACAGTTTATACTAAATAAGGTACCTGAAACTACTGGGTGTTCAGACCTCAACCAGTCATTACAGTGAGGAGAAGCGCTCAGCTAAATGCTTCACTCCCCGTCTCGCTGCAGGAGATGGTTTTATTGTAAGTCTATGGAGATCATCTCTTGCAGTGCGGCAGTCACAGTGATCAGAGGAAGAAGTGCTAAAAGACATACTGGTGGTGTCCCAAAATGAGGTTAAAGATATAATAAATATGTTATGCATTATAAAGCAATAACTAAACTTTCTCTTTTATCGTCTTTTGTATACAGAAGAACCATTTCCCACCAATTCTCAAATCCTCCGTCGGATTTTTAAGAAGCATAAAGACATCTCAGAACGTTCTGTCAAATATTTTGGTCGACAACAGTTGAGAGCATGTTTAGCTTTTCCGTCCGTTCATCGCCTTTTAAAAACAGAGAAAGAAGCCATAAGGAAAGCCAGGTAAGAACTGCACGTCAGATGACTAATACATAGAAATGGATTCACTGTACTTTCTGCTTATGACCTCTCATGGGTTTGCTTTTAGGGTAGTAAATTTTAATCAAGAGGTGTTGGATATGTATAAGAAATCATTGGAGAAAGCCATTCAGATTGCAGCACGTCACAATATCCCGCCATTACCTGGCCGTACAGTAATCCTAATGTGTGTGGATTACTCAATGTATAATGCTTGCCATGGAGCTGCAGAACTATGTATTAGCACTGAGAGTGATCTACTGAGAAGAAAGCCCACAGTGAGTTGTTCAGCCACTATTTGATTTACATGAAGAAATGTATTAATAATTTCTAGGTGTATATTCTGTTCAGCATTTGTCACCTTTAGAAGACTAGACATAAGCGACTGATTGCAGAGCAGGAATATTGCATCAGGCGATGTTGTTTTCCCCCATGGCACAGGTGCATTCTCAGCTATTCCTGCAAAAAGCTGGAGGCGCTCGCAGCACATCTGTTCCGAATGCTGGGTGCTTGTTCCGGCATTTGAAAACAGATGCGGCTGCGAGCGCCTCCAGGCTTCTACATGAATCGCCTGATGCATCACCATCAATAACTTTATAAGAGACCCTATAACGTTTTGTTGTTGGCTCCCCCATATACTCGCCCGAGATTTTTACTTTCCCATGGAGCTATTCTGCTGCTCCAACGTTGCTCAAATCCTATTGATATCTATGTCACATTTCCTCTGACCCTCTTTTTTCCCCAGGGCTTTTGAAGACCGGAAATCACTGTCTTCAATGCAGCTCTATCAGAGCGCCCTTATAGAGATGCATAGAAGACACTGACTTCCTGCCTCTTTACATGGAGGACAGACACAGAATAGGTCACATGGGCACCAGCTGAAATTTGACTGGTGCTGTAGTACTGGAATAACTAGCAATAAACACTGATATAAATGTTTCAGTATTTTAAGGGGTACTCCAGTGAAATTTTTTTACTTTTAAATCAACTGGTGTCAGGAATTTATATCAATTTTTAATTTACTTCTATTTAAAAATCTCAAGCCTTCCAGTTTTTATCAGCTGCTGTATGTCGTGCAGGAAGTGGAGTATTCTTTCCAGTCTGATACATCGCTCTCTGCTGCCACCTCTGTCCATGACAGGAACTGTCCAGAGCAGTAGTAAATCCCCATAAAAAACCTTTCCTGCTCTGGACAGTTCCTGACATGGACAGAGGTGGCAGCAGGGAGCACCATGTCAGACTGGAAGGAAAACACCACTTCCTGCAGGACAGCGGCTGATAAATACTAAAATACTGGAGATTTTTAAATAGAAGTAAATTACAAATCTGTATAACTTTCTGATAACAGATGATTTGAACACAATTTTTTTTGCCGAAGTACCCCTTTAATATGCCATGATGTTAGTAACTGGCCAAACAATAACACCTACTATTATGAAAAGTACCATTTAAGTGTCATTAGGGGGACAAAATAAGCAATTTGCGCATTTGCAGTTTGTACTAGAAAAAAGTAATATGTAATACTCGAGTCAGAAAATTAGAATGTTTGTTTAGTCATTCAGTGAAAACTTATAGGCTTCTTTCTCCTCACAGCTCATGGATATAGGTATACTATTAAGCCTGATGGTGATGGACACAGCAGAAAACGCACAGCTTATCCTATACAGAGAAAAGAAGTATGCCGTGGTAAACCCCTCATCAAGTCCCCTTCTAGAACGTGTGGCCGAGGTTAAGCAACAAGCGCAGGTAAAACGATACAGATTAGAACGTGCACCCTATAATGCGACATTTTCATTGCTTCTGTGGTTTACATTGTATAGTTTAAAAACCAACAATAAATATTAAAAATAAATGTTTAAATGACTGACTGTATTAAAATCTTATTACATTAATTACCATACATTGCATTACATAGAGAACTATATATCTCATCTTATAAGACCCTACACAGGACTACACAGGTTTGTTTGTAGTCTGTAACCATGGAGACCTTTAGATCTGCATAGGAGCTTCAGTGCTAAAGCATTAGACTATTGTGATGCAATTTTCAGATGCATTGGAGCAAAATTCGTTGCAAAAGTGGACACAGCCTTTAGAATAATGCATCAACATGCCCAGTTTGTAGGCTTACAGTGGGGGAATGCAAAAGAGTACAAAGTAAAAAATTACAGATTTGAAATTGGCATCCTTTATCCTATATACAGATGGTTTTAGTTTAGGGTTTTGAGGGGGGAGGGGTGGGGGGGATCACGCCTGCCCCAGTGTCTCGAAGTAATTTGTTGCGCGCCTCCGCTCAAAGAATTGACGTGTCTTAGGGCCCTATTCCACCGGACGATTATCGTTCGCATAATCGTTAACTATTAACGATCTCAAACTACCGCTATTCCGAAAGACCTGAAAACGTTCACTCCTTTCCATGGAACGATAATCGTTACTTATGATCGTATTTGCGATCGTTTTGTCTTCGCTATTTCACTATTGTGTTCGTATCTACTGCGAACGACCAAACAACGTCTTATTTAATGCGAACGTTTTGTGAACGAGCAATGATAAAAATAGGTCTAGGTCTTATAAAGCGATCAACGATTTCTCGTTCGGTCGTTAATCATTAACTGCATTTCAACTGAATGATTATCGTTTAGATTGGAACGATTTAACGATAATCTGAACGTTAATCGTCCAGTGGAATAGGGCCCTAAGACCTGGACCTATTTTTATTGTTGCTCGTTCGCAAATCGTTCGCATTGAATAAGACGTCGTTCAGTCATTCGCGGTAGATACGAATGCAATAGCGAAGAGCTAGCAAAGAAAAAATTATCGAAAATACAATCATAAGTAACGATTATCGTTCCATGAGTGAACGTTTTCAGGTCTTTCGCAATAGGGGTCGTTTGAGATCGTTAATCGTTAACGATTATGCGAACAATAATCGTCCGGTGGAATAGGGCCCTTATAAAGCGATCAACGATTTCTCGTTCGGTCGTTAATCGGTAACTGCATTTCAACCGAACGATTATCGTTTATGGTGCGTTTACATGAAACGATAATTGGCCCGATCGTACGATTAACGATGTCGGAGTAACAATTTTTTTTTTCCATAACGGTCAGCGTTTAGACGGTACATTATATCGTACGGAAAATCGTTTTGCGATTGTTTTGCGATCGCTTAAGCCTATCTCACACATTGGTTAAATCAGCGAACAGCTGTTTACACGGAACGATCTGCGAATTTTTTGTGAACGACGATTTGACAACATGTTGAAAGATCAAAATGAACGATTTCTCGTTCGTCGTTTGATCGTTCGCTGCATTTACACGTACGATCATCGTTCGAATTCGTTTGTTATCGCGCAAATTTGCACAATTATCGTAACGTGTGGCCATTAAAAAAAATAGATTTAGATATTAGATATTTTTAGATATTAGATATTTTTCAAATATATTTTTGTAGTCTCAGATGCCTTGATTTTAACAGTATTTTTTTTACTTTTTTTGCTACTTTTCATAAGAGAGTAGCAAAATTAGTAACACAGTACAGCTCACCTGCATAGTAGTCAGCACATAAAAATGAGCATCAGACACCTACGCTTACCCCGGCAAAAATGGGGTGCGCTAGGGTCGCCGGGCCCATCTCCAGTGCACCATACTAGCTAATCGGCATATTCACACAAACGTAGATCTCTCTGGAACTGGGCGGCGAATTTGATAACAAAGGACACCATTGGAATTAGCGTGGCAGCGACGATCGAGTGGTAATAAAAGATTGATTTAACCCGTCTGGTGAAAAATTAGTTTTAAATGCTATACCTGCCTCTACAGCAGGCACCAGGCTTCTTTGATTTCCGAAGAGTGGAAATGTTTCTAAGGAATACCCCTGTTATACTAAAGGGGTTGTCCAGTGAAAATTATTTTCTTTTAAATCAACTGGTGTCAGAAACTTAGATTTGTAATTTACTTCTATTTAAAAATCTCAAGTCTTCCCATATTTATAAGCTACTATATATCCTGCAGGAAGTGTTGTTTTATTTACATTCAGACACAGTGCTCTTTGCTGCCACCTCTGGCCGAGTCAGGAACTGTCCTGAGCAGGAGAGGTTTTCTATGGGGATTTGCAACTGCTCTGGACAGTTCCTGACTCAGCCAGAGATGTCAGCAGAGAGCACTGTTTCTGAAAGTAACTAAAACAACACTTCCTGCAGGACATACAACAGCTAATAAGTATGGGAAGACTTGAGATTTTTAAATAGAAGTAAATTAAAAATCTATATAACTTTCTGACACGTGTTGATTTGAAAGAAAATATTTTTTAACGTTTAACGTTCAGGATCACAGACATGGAGGAAATGTTCACTAACGCAATCATCCCGCATCATTGAATTACATAAGTCTCTTGCAAAGTTTTCTTTCACTTCGCTAACCATAGCCCACCTTCCTCTTAGGAACTGGATAATCATTCATCACTCCCCTTTGATGAAAAAGACCCCCTGACAGAATACCTCTTAGAGCTTCTTATGAAACGTACGAAGGTAAGAATCTGCATGATTTAGGGCTGCTGTACTAGATAGGAGAGTGCCATGGCTCTGTCAAGTATTGTTTCATACACCTGGAAGTACACAATACTATATAGTCTTTCTTTACACAGGTAGATACTCTGCTGCTTTTCAGAGAGAATCCTGTAAGTGAAGAGTTTAAGACTGTGTTGCAGCATTATCGACGAGTCGTGAACACTGACTGTCTCTCCGTGACTGTGCTGCCTAATGGCTATACAAGGTACATGTACTTATTATTTTATTTCTTATAACTTTTGATTGGCTCCCTATTCAACTGGAGGTAATCCCCCGGTTGTTATTCCTCTGCCTAGTAAATAACATATGTTAGGCATCTCCTCTAGTATCCCCCCTGTAGATAGTGCCCCCCAAAACAGGTATCTTCCCTAGTATCCTGTCCCCCATGGTGGGCATCCCCCTTGGTAGTATGATGACAGTTTAGAAGGCCCGGTGTATTGCAGGGATAGTTCCCCAGATGCGGCGGGCCCCATAGCGGTGTGAGTCAATGGAAAACGGATTCTGCTGTATGGCACACAGCGGCAATAGTTTTTTTTCCTTTTTTGCGTATACATTATACATAAACAGTGTGGAGATGCAGAGTGAACCTAGCCTTATCCAGGTAGTAGAGCCAGCTACTTTTTTGTTACATTAGGAAATGGCATATCTGTGGAAGAAGTCTAGGAAGATTAAAGCGGATGTACAATCACTTTGGGTATGGGGACCTCCTTCCCCAGGGACTTGGCTCCATTGATTCTAATGGGGCTGCGTCACAGAGGGTAGATCATCACACTGGGGGCGGGCAGGTGGGAATAGACCGGCACCATGCACAGGAGCCTATGCGTTAATGTAAAAAAACCAAAATGATGTACCTGATGGTCCATTCGCATTAAATGTTTATAAACAAGTAATGATGTTAACATTTGTCACATAAGGCTACGTTCACACTGAGCAAAACTAGCGGAATTCCGCGACGGAATTGTCTGCCACGGAATGCCGTTAGCCTCCCTCTCATAATGGGAGTCTATGGGAGGCGCGCGCTGCTGCTCTTCCCGCGCTGAAGAATGAACATGTCCATTCTTCAGCGCGGAGAGACGCTGTGAGAACAGCAGCGCGTGTCTCCCATAGACTCCCATTATGGAGGGAGGCTAACGGCATTCCGCTAGTTTTGCTACGTGTGAACGGGGCCTAACTGTTCCTGACATCATCTCCTTTAAATGTTTTCAAGATTTTGAAAGCACTTTATATACTGCATTGCATTAAATTCTGAGGAGTCATAGAAATGAATCCTTGTATTTCTAATGTTCCTTACTGCTCGTATTTGGAACCCTTACTTTTAGACTTTTTTCACATTTTTGTTCACAGTGAGGACTCCCACGATCAGTGTAATGATGTGACCCTCTGCGGTTTTACAGAGCAGGTGTTGAAGTAAGTCTTGCCTTTTCCATGTATAAATTAAACTCTGCCATAGTAGATGTTCATATTCTTAACATATACTGTACCTTTTTGTTACAAAATATTTGCTGTCACTCCTTAGTATAATCACCAGTTAGTATCTGGAACCGCTCTGCACAACTGACACTGGCTAGAAGTGCTGGGAGAGACTCCGTAAGGTCCTGGTAGGTTGTCACAGGTATCTGGAGCAATACTGACTGCAGCCATCCCACCGCTGCTGGAGGGTGTGTGGGGGAGGATCCGTAGAGCAAACACAACCATTGAGGTGGTCTCACAGATGCCTAATTAAAGGGGTTATCCAGCGCTACAAAAACATGGCCACTTTTCCCCCTACTGTTGTCTCCAGTTCAGGTGCGGTTTTCAATTAAGCTCCATTTACTTCAATGGAACTGAGTTTCAAAACAAACCCTACCCAATCTGAAGACAACAGTAGGGGGAAAGTGGCCATGTTTTTGTAGCGCTAGATAACCCCTTTAAGTTCAAGTCTGGAAAATTAGAGTATGTTCACACTGAGTAAAATAGGCATAATTCCGCGGTGGAACTATGCCTGCTTCAGTGTGTCATATCATCTGAATAGGAGAGCGCGCACTCCTCCGCAGCCGCCTCTCTCTGCTCAAAGAAGGGACATGAAGGAGCGTGCGCCCTCTCATTCACGCACGGCGGTATTCCGCAACAGAGAGCTCCGCTGTGGAATTCCGCCATATTTGCTAAGTGTGAACATACCCTTAGGGGGCAAGGGTAGGACTTTGAAGTCTTGGTCATGCTCTTCCAACAAATGTTGGACATTGTCTTGTTGCAAGATCCCATCCGTTCCATGCAAGACAATCTGCATCTATGAGTGTACATAATCTGTAAGGATGGCTTCATACCCAAAGTAGTTGTGTGTGCCTTCTACATGGATGATTGGGCCCAGAGAGCGCCACAAAAACATTCCCTAGGCCACAACACTAGCTGAAAACCCATTGGCCTCATTGGAGAAAGCAACCCTTTACCAATCGGGGAGGTGAAAATCCAATACTGCTGTGAAAATTGAAGCCATATCTGCCGATGCAACTTGGTCAGCAGGGTTGCAGTGACTATCCGTCTGCTGCAGATTCCCATACAGGAAGATTTGCTGACCTGTTTTAGATACATCTGACAGCCCACTAGTTCATCCTAGTGTGTTTGTCTGCCTTCTTACCTTTCTGTATACACTCACTGGCCACTTTATTAGATACACCATGCCAGTAACGGGTTGGACCCCCTTTTGCCTTCAGAACTGCCTCAATTCTTGGTGGCATAGATACAACAAGGTGCTGGAAGCATTCCTCAGAGATTTTGGTCCATATTGACATGATGGCATCACACAGTTGCTGCAGATTTGTCGGCTGCACATCCATGATGCCAATCTCCCGTTCAACCACATCCCAAAGATGCTCTATTGGATTGAGATCTGGTGACTGTGGAGGCCATTGGAGTACAGTGACCTCATTGTCATGTTCAAGAAACCAGTCTGAGATGATTCTAGCTTTATGACATGGCGCATTATCCTGCTGAAAGTAGCCATCAGATGTTGGGTCCATTGTGGTCATAAAGGGATGGACATGGTCAGCAACAATACTCAGGTAGGCTGTGGCGTTGCAACCATGCTCAATTGGTACCAAGGGGCCCAAAGAGTGCCAAGAAAATATTCCCCACACCATGACACCACCACCACCAGCCTGAACCGTTGATACAAGGCAGGATGGATCCATGCTTTCATGTTGCTGACGCCAAATTCTGACCCTACCATCCGAATGTCGCAGCAGAAATCGAGACTCATCAGACCAGGCAACGTTTTTCCAATCTTCTACTGTCCAATTTCGATGAGCTTGTGCAAATTGTAGCCTCAGTTTCCTGTTCTTAGCTGAGCGGAGTGGCACCCGGTGTGGTCTTCTGCTGCTGTAGCCCATCTGCCTCAAAGTTGGAGGTACTGTGCGTTCAGAGATGCTCTTCTGCCTACCTTGGTTGTAACGGTTGGCTATTTGAGTCACTGTTGCCTTTCTATCAGCTCGAACCAGTCTGCCCATTCTCCTCTGACCTCTGGCATCAACAAGGCATTTCCGCCCACAGAACGGCCGCTCACTGGATGTTTTTTCTTTTTCGGACCATTCTCTGTAAATCCTAGAGATGGTTGTGCGTGAAAATCCCAGTAGATCAGCAGTTTCTGAAATACTCAGACCAGCCCTTGTGGCACCAACAACCATGCCACGTTCAAAGGCACTCAAATCACCTTTCTTCCCCATACTGATGCTCGGTTTGAACTGCAGGAGATTGTCTTGACCATGTCTACATGCCTAAATGCACTGAGTTGCCGCCATGTGATTGGCTGATTAGAAATTAAGTGGTAACGTGCAGTTGGACAGGTGTACCTAATAAAGTGGCCGGTGAGTGTATTTGTTTTATGCTTGTTTACATTTTTTTTTTTAGGTATGTGTCAGAGAGAGGAACTGCCCGACTCTTGGATCATGTGGAGAAAGTCAATGAACGGTTCAATGTACCGGAAGACCCAGAGAGCGTCAAAAAGAGGCACAGTGCGGCCACTGGCCTACTTACCACTATTCCCAGACAAAAGTAAGTTATTTTGTTATATTGCGTTTTATGGAGAGTCATGTCCTTTAAGTATTACTATTTATTTATCCCTTAATTGTAGATGTTTTCTACAAGATGCACAGTGAATCGATGAAACCGTACACCATTGCAAATTTCCTTTAAGTTGGCCATACACATTAGACAAACATTCGTTGAGCTTGCTGATATTGTAAAAGAATGGAGCTGTCTGACCAATATGGATCTGGCATGTTGGATTTCAGCATGTTTGATCCTTTTGTTTCCCCCAGAGATAAGCCACTTTATAATATTTCTGTCCTCTTACCACTGATATTGAGGTGGGATCTTGGAGGATCCAAGCATGCATGTTTAAAGGGGTTATCCAGCGCTACAAAAACATGGCCACTTTCCCCCCTCTCTTGTCTCCAGTTCAGGTGTGGTTTGCAGTTAAGCTCCATTTACTCCAATGGAACTGAGTTTGAAACCCCTCCCAATCAGGAGACAAGAGAGGGGGATAAGTGGCCATGTTTTTGTAGCGCTGGATAACCCCTTTAACAATTAGTTGGGAGAGAGAAGAGTTTGGTTACTTGATATCTCATCCATATGTGTTGTGTCCTTGACATTATTCTTTGTAGGTTAGGTGGTTGTCTATAGTGTCACCCACTTGCGTCATCTAGTAATCTTGTAGAAATACAATCATAGTATAATTTTAAGCATTGTGTATGTCTATTGAGTATGTGTATTCTAAAGAACATCATTAAAGGGGTACTCTTTACTTCTCTGGCCAGAATGTGCCAGAGATTTGTAATTTACTTCTATTTAAAATTTACAGTCTTCCTGTACTGGAAGAATAGAGATTTTTAAATAGAAGTAATTTACAAATCTTCAGCACTTTATGACCAGTCAATTTGAAAGAATTTTGACTACTCCTTCAAGACCGGAGTTACTATCCTCTTTTTCTTTGCTAGTAACATAATCTGATTGGGTTACAAAAGTTCTATTCCTTGCACTTGTTTTTTTTTTAGGTGGCGCAGTGTCCGTGTGTTCATTTCCTCCACATTTCGTGATATGCACTCAGAAAGAGAGCTACTGATTGGACAGGTGATGCCACAATTGCGACAGCGCGCTGCTTGCCACTTCCTCTCACTGGAAGAAGTGGATCTGCGCTGGGGAATTACAGAAGAGGAATCGAAGAAAGACAGGTTAGAGAAAAGATACGAGTAATGGAAATTGAGATAGTGAAAACATTGGATTGGTTCTCTGCCATAACCTATTTATATTCTTGACATTAGGCAGTTGGCTCTATGTCTGTCTGAGGTTGTTCGGAGTCAAGTCTTCATCGGTATTCTGGGCGAGAGATATGGTCACGTCCCTAAAACATACTCCGTTCCACTCCTTCCTGAGTATGAGTGGGTAAGAGCATCTTCCTAAAATATTTTCAAAAGATCCAAAATATGCACATGTATAATAAAAAGATTTCTTATGTTTCTTGATCAAATGCAGTGAAACTCAAAAGATGACCTATGAGAATGTCCCATTGCTTTTATACTTTTTTTTTTTTTTTTTTTCTTTTCTTTTTTTATATATAATTGTCCAATATCTTTGTAATGAAAATCCCAGGACTCGCTAGTGCCAGGATTTGCATTCCATTGTTCGTTCATCACTACATGCACCGCAATACGGTCTTGTTACTGGAGTGCCGGTTATATCACATTTAAGACTTGTCCAATATCTTTGGCAGATTCAAACATATCCTTCAGGACGATCCATCACGGAGCTGGAGACCATGCAATTTTTGCAGAATTGTAAGACCAATAAATCGAGCCACCCAAAGGCTTTCTTCTACTTAAGGAATCCTGAAGCCATTAGGTAAAACATGCATGAGTGGCTGCATTGGGTTAGGGAGGGGCTGCACTTTGCACTTTAAGGGTATGTGCACACAACGGATTTCGCCGTGTGTGTCCATCACCGCCCGTGCCATAGACTCCATTCTATGGTCAGGCGGATTCTGTCGTCCGTCCAAAGAATGAACAGGTTCATCCTTTGGACCGACAGTGGAATCTGCCCTACCGTAGAAATGGGAGTCTATAGCATGGGTGAAAATGCACACGTGTGCAAGCAGCAGTATCTTCATGGATTCCGTATTGTGCACATACCCTTTTGCAGGGTGTATTTTTCTTTCTGTTTTTAAACGCTGCTAGGAATCTCTATATTTAAGGGGGAACTATTAGCAGGTTAGGCAAATCTTTGTGCAGGAAGCACCAAGGATGATGGTATGTCTCTTACCTTCCTTTGCGCACTTCCCGTGCATTTAGTTGTTAAGTCAGGTAAGACCGCTTTGAGCACTGCCCCACCTCTCTAGCACCGATCAGTCCCCGGCCACGCATTCTAATGACAAGGGTCAGATCACCGCTATGGGGGTGGAGCAGTGCTCCTAATAGTGCCCCAGTGCTCCAAAAGGTCTTACCAGACTGTGGAGTAGATAACTAAGTGCACAGGAACGGTGCCGAAGGTAGGTAAGAGGTAGGGCTGGGCGATAATGGCCTAAATCAATATCGCGGTTTATCGTACATGTAGCCGCGGTAGCGATAAATTGAACAATAATTATGACACGCCCCTTTTAAAAGACACACCCCTTTTGAAAACCCCATTTTCCGATGGTAATACAAACGTGGATTTATTCCATATAACAATGTGCAGCAAACTTCACAGGTAGTACACAACATTTTGGCATCTCCTATGCCATTTTCAAGTGCCACTAGGAGATGCCAAAACGTTGTATATTACTTGTGAAGTTTGCTGGACATTGTTATATGGAATAAATTCACGTTTTCATGTTTGTATTACCATCGGAGTATTTTTACTAGCTGACTTGATTCAAGGTCTGGGATTCGTTTGCTGGCACTCACAATTCGTTTATTGTGCTGCCTATATTTTTTGCTATATCTATCTATCTATATACTGTGGGGGAGATTTCTCAAACATGGTGTAAAGTGAGACTGGCTCAGTTGCCCCCCGGCAACCAATCAGATTCCACCTTTCATTTTTCAAAGAGTCTATGAGGGATGAAAAGTGGAATCTGATTGGTTGCCGGGGGCGACTGAGCCAGTTTCACTTTACAGCATGTTTGATAAATCTCCCCCAGTATGTGTATGTGTGTGTATGTGTGTGTATATATATATATATATATATATATATATATATATATATATATATATATATATATATATATATATATATATATATATATTAAAAAAAAAAATAAATAAATAATTTTTTTTTTTTATATAAATATATATATATATATATATATATATATATATATATATATATATATATATATACACATATACACACACACACATACAGATAGGAGATAGATAGATAGATAGATAGGAGATAGATAGATGGATAGATAGATAGATAGATAGGAGATAGATAGATAGGAGATAGATAGATAGATAGGAGATAGATACAAAAAAAGAGAAAAAGCAGCACTGCTCAATTGGCTTTGGGTTGGTGCCAGCGGACCTAGGTCTTGACTCTTGACCGTATTCAAATAGTAAGTAGATAGCCCACTGCACTCAAAGGGTTAACGGTGCAAAACGTAGATTTATAAAAAAACAAAAACAATGTGCTGCACTATGTTTTTTTGAATAAATCTACATTACGCACCGTTAACCCTTTGAGTGCCGTGGGCTATCTACTTACTAGATAGATAGATAGGAGATAGAGAGAGAGATAGGAGATAGATAGATAGGAGATAGATAGATGTAATGATAGATAGATAATAGATAGATAGGATATCTATCTATCTCTATCTATTATCTATCTATCTCTATTATCTATCTATCTCCTATATCTCTCTACCTAATATCTGCCCCCAGTCACTGTCACATGCTGCCCTGCCCCCCCCCCTCTCCCGCACATACACTTGGGGTCAGCTATAGGTCAGCACCTCCATGCTCCCCGGGCACCGCTCTCTCTCCTGCACAGGAAGGAATCCTCGGCCCCCTGTCACTCAGTGCTGTAGCACATATACCTGCCGGCAGCGTCCCGGGCAGATCGATTCGTCACACACTGCTGTTTCCAGCACTGCCAAAAGATAAGGAGGCGCCGAGGATTCCTGTGCGGGACACAGTGCGGTGCCCGGTGGGGGGAGGATGTGCCGACCTATACCTGACCCCTGCAGCCACTTTATGTACGGGAGAGGGGAGGCAGGGTACACCGTGCAGCTTCCAGAGCCGCCCGGAAGCAGCAGCAGTGCTGAGCACACAGCATGCCTGTGCGCAGCCTGTCACATCTCCAATCTTCCTCCTCAGGAAGATTAACAGAGGGGAGCAGAGCATGCGGTGAGGAGGAGGAGGGAGGGGGGAAATACCGCAGATACCGTCCTGGCAGAGTTGAGGTCGGTTAACCGACGCCAGAGACTGTATCGGTATTTTGACGGTATACCGCCCAGCCCTAGTAAGAGGCATACCTTCATTCTTGGTGCCTTCTGCGCAATAGGGGGCTGTCAGCAGGTCAGATTTGTCTATTCTTCTGATTGTTCCCCTTTAACTTGCTCTATCCCTAGATTTAGGGACAAGAAGAAATGAATATGATGGTATTATGGTGAGGCCAGACCATTGTATGTGATGATCAAACATTTTGTTTGGTGTGGGTCAGTAAAATCTTTTATCACTACCATACCTAGATTTTTGTTTTATTATTGATTTATTTTTATTTCATTTAAATTACAGTATCATCCAGCTTAGAATAAAAACCAAATCTAAAAGAAACAACGTCATCACCCCTGCTCTCAGGTTATGTGTGGTATTACAACAGTCACTTCAAAGGAACTGAGCTGCAAAAACCACACCCAAACTGAGGGCAAGAGTGGTGCTGCTTCTGGAAGAAAGTGGCCATTGTTTTCTAACTCTGGATATCCCCTTTAAAGCGACTCTGTACCCACAATCTGACCCCCCCCAAACCGCTTGTACCTTCGGATAGCTGCTTTTAATCAAGATAAGATAAGATCTGTCCTGCGGTCCGTTTGGCAGGTGATGCAATTATTGTGCTAAAAAAACATTTTTAGGCTATGTTCACACGTTGGGAGAGACCGGCCGTTCCGTGGCCCCGGCCTGGACATGGAACGGACGATCTCTGCCCAGATAATCCCGGCCGTTACTTAAGTACCGGCCAGATGATGTTTCCGGCCGCAGCGTTCTGATGCGGGGGCATCAGCGCGCGCCCGCATCAGAACCTCCCACAGCACACTATGGAGCGAACGGCCGGTGACGCTTGCTTCATTGTGTGAACTGATAGGGTTTCCTACGGCCGCAATTCATTGAATTGCGGCCGCAGAAAACTGACATGTCAGTTATTTGCGGCGCCGCATGGGATCCCGGCCGGAGCGTATATGATGTGTATACGCTCCGGCCGGGATCCCATAGAAGCAGAGGCAGTGTTCCACAACGTGAAAAGTACGGCCATTGTTTCCGATGGCAACAACGGCCGTACTTTTACGTAGTGTGAACATAGCCTAAACTGGCAGCCCCGTGCCCTACGGGAGTATCTGTGACCTAACTTTGCACCACCACTCCGTCCCTCCTCCCCACCCTCCTCATCATTAGGAATGCCACTGGAACATTTTCTCTATGCTAAACATTTGCACAGGTGTCTTAACGATTCAGCCCATGTGCCGGGCTGACACTGGTGGGGAATAGGAGACAATCTGCCTGGAGCATTCCTAATGATGAGGAGGGTGGGGGGGAGGGACAGAGAGGGTGTGACAGCTTAATGCACACACAATCTAGGCCACTCCCGTAGGGCACGGGGCTGCCAGTTTAAAAGTTGTTTTTTAGCAGAATAACTGCATCACCTGCCAAACGGACCCCAGGACAGATCTTAGATTAAAAGCAGCTATCTGAAGGTACAAACGGTTTTAAGGGCTGAGCATTGACTTGCAGAGACATTACTAATACATGGCACCAGAGAGCAATCTGCTCTTCCTTCTGGGGGAGGACTTCTTTGCACACAACTATGGCAGTGAAATATGACCTAAATGTCACACATTTATATATCCATTTATAAACTATTCCAGTCTACTCTAACCTAAATATTCTCATCTAATTTGGTACGATTGTTAGTCCCCACCTTTACATTTTTTAATTATTGCACTTATTCTCTATATCAATTCCCGCCATTCAGGTCTGTGCCCAGCCATTGGCTCCCAGATTTTGCTTCGGAATCTGCAGAAGCTGAAAAACGTATGATGAACCTCAAGAACAAAGTAGTGAAGCACCCTGCTGCTGTGAATTACATGTAAGTATTAATCTCCCCATCAGCACATGAAGCTGCGTATTGAAGAGTTTCTGGCTTACAGTCTGGTTGTATATTCTTCTGTAGGTACTCCTGCCAATGGGGTGGGGAAAATGACGGGAAACCACACATGACAGAGCTAGAGGACTTTGGAGCTCGTGTCCTCAATGATATATGGCAAGCCATAGAAAGAGATTATCTTAAGGTATTTATCAATCACATTTCCATCTTTTACAGGTTTGATTGTCTTCTACATTAATAAATCATTGCCTACTTCTCCTAGGAAGGGTCAGATGTATCTGAAGAAGATGAAGATCAGCTGACACAGGATGGCTTTCAAGAATGGCATGAACGTCAGTCATTCGCTAGAAGCAAGCAAATTGGGCAAGTGTCTGCCCAGATCCTCGAGAAGAGACGAGCATCTCCGACAAATGGACGAGTGTTTCTGGTGGTTGGAGGGCCGAGCCAAGGCAAAACCGTTTTTATGGTAGGGAAGAAGAACAGTAGAGTTTCCCCTAGTGAGGTTGACATTGACAGATGTGATGAGAATTGTGCATATACAAATTATGTAAGCAGTATTTTCTGTGTGTGTCCATTGCAGGCAGACCTTGTGAGAGAACTGAGATATGCAAGTTCAGCGTCGGTCATCTATCATTTTACTGGGGCAAGTCATAGGTCAATAGAGGCAGAGACCATGTTGAAGAGTTTTTGCAAGCAACTGAATAATCACCTTCAAAGAGAAAGCAAGAACCTCAAATCATACAGGTTTGTGTCTCCTTATACTGACTGGACTTACCAAAGCACGAACAAGTGGGGTCTCCCCTGACGGATGCAAGGGTTTAGATTAGAACTTTTATTGTATTGTGTTTCTCCCTGTACAAAGATCAGTCGACGAATAAGAAAAGTTTGTTAGCTGATGGCATCTTTTGCGTGCTCAGTAAAATATCGTCCATACATTGCCCTGTGTAAACAAGATGTGTGGGCAATAATGGCAAGTTTAAATGGTGGCACAAACAGTCAAAGGGGTTGGGCACTTTATAGTAAAATTGCTCAGTGTACAGTATTTACGCATCCTATTATATTACTTACTGTACTCCCTGTATATACTGACAGCAGCTCCCTTTGTACCTCATAGAGCTAAAATCAGACACCCCTTTTCCTGGCTGGGCTACCCTGCACTGTGGTGAGTCTGTTCATAAGATGGCTGACATGGAGGAGAATGTGACCATGCCCCACCCCCATTGTCCACCACTGAGCCTGTATATACCTATGGAGGCGGGGCATGGTCACATGCTTCTCCATGTCGGCCATCTTATGGACAGAATCACCACAGGGCAGCACAGCATGGAGGAGGTGAGTCTGAGTTTAGCTCTATGAGGCACACAGGGAGCTGATGTCAGTAAGGCCCCTTAGTACTAATACTGTACACTGAACAGTTTTACTATAAAGTGGCCAACCGCTTTAAGCTATCGTTTGTGTGCCTGGCTGCTCGATTATTTTAACCATCTATAGGCTCTATGAACTAGCACCAATCAAAAGATCCTGCACTTGTTAATTGGAGCCTTCGGCCCATGTGAAAGGGCCCTTAGTCTTTCAATGAAGCCGGGCTGGGTGGGAGAAGGCTGCATTGAGCGTGACTTTAATGTTCTTTTTGATCTATGTGGCATCACACTGTTCTCACCTGTCAGGTGCTAGGGATTGTGTGAGGTCCTGGGGACCTGACCGGTTCTAATTGAGGGGTTAATTATATAGGTCTTTTCTTCCTGACCTCAGATGTACTTGTCGTTAAAAACAGTGGTTTCTCTTTACTGTCTTACTACAGGGATGCCTTAGCGGAGTTTCAGGCTCTGCTTCTATTAGTTTCTCGCTCTTTGAAACGGAATGACACATTAACGCTACTTGTAGATGGAGCCGATGTCTTGGAGGGTTGTGCTGGGGAGCTTACTTCTGACTGGATCCCAGATCACCTCCCTCAGGTACTAAACTTAACTCCTCTTTGTTGCCAGACAGGCTGACAACTTGTTGGAGAAATAAGCCATGATATTAAAGCGAATGTACCACTTTGCTTACTTACTTTGCAAAAAACATTTTTTTTTAGACTATCTGATCGATGCTAGTGCGTACATGACGGTGGCGTGTTCCATTTAAAAATTCTGCCCAGTTGCCGCAATCTGTGCACCTCAGCCCGCCCTATGCACTGTAGACGAACCTGGCACCCCCAGTGTGCCGATCTCCTCTTACTTCTGTGACATGCCAGATTTGATTTTGATGGAGGGGTGTCACCGAGTGGAGGGGATATCCGTAAACTGGAGACGCTGGCCTACCTCCAGCGCATAGAGCAGGCCAAAGTGCACATAAGTGTGGAAACCCAGCATTTCCAGAAATGCTCCGCGCCCCTGTGATGTCCAAGCCAGCCATGTAGTCTAAAAATAATTTTGAAAATTGAGAATTAAGGGAAGCGGTAAATTCATTTTAATGATCAAGAACATTGCAAAATTATTGGTGGAAATTAGGGGACATACACTGTAATAGTGCTATGTTTTTCTAAGTTATAATCTCTTATAATAGTTGTATTTTGTTTCTGCAGAGAGTTAACATGGTTCTGAGTGTAACTGAGGGATCATCTTTATGTGGCACCCTAAGCAAGTGTAGGGGCATCACTGTCATTCCCTTGGGAAGACTGGAACCAAGTGAGCGGGCTGAGCTGGTCAGAGGAAAGCTTGCTGTCTACGGAAAAAAGCTGGAAGAATCGGCCTTTAATAACCAGGTCAGATCTTGGTTCTCACCTCCTTAGGCAGTCAATATGTAGTGTACTGTATCACTTGCTTTCTTATGTTTATATGCGATTTATATATACTACTTTTTTTAGCTTAACACAATAGTTTACTACGTGCCTCCCTGTGCTGTAAAACATAAAAAAAAAAAAAAAAAAAACACTGCCGTGACACTGCACTGTCCTAAGTTCTGCTTCTCCGTTCTAGTCTGTGATTGGCTGGTTTGGGGGGGGGGGGGGGGGGTGGTCAGGAAGGTCAAGAAGCAACAGCACAGGAGCAGTGACCAGAATATCTGAGAGCTGCAGCACCAGGGGAGGTAAGTATGCAGGCTTTTGTTGTTTTTCAGCACATGGAGACACATAGAAGACTATTGGGTTTTCCTGGAAAACCCCAGTTTTTTAAAAAGAAATAGTAACTTTTTTTTTTATAACATTTCTTTTTCCATTACATATATTATACCACTTTGCAGTTTTTTTTTTCAGTTCTGAAACAGTTTAGAATTCATATGGTCTCCTATTGGGCAGTGCATTGTGGCAGTGTACATAATGGAGTTGCATAGCTAACTAATCCATAAACAAAATAGAGCAAAATAACTCCACTAATATCTATAGATCATATAGACATTGTACGTTCTTGTGCTTAGGACCCCCCTTTAGCTATATCAGAGATGCTTAGCTTCTCTAACTTCTCTAACAAAGATGACCCCTTATTCACAGTGACTTATACCTAATTTCCTGAATAACTGTATCCAGGCTGGACCCCTGGTAATAGCTGATTGTTGAGGTCCTGACAGCAAGAAGGTAAAGCAGATTAGAGGTCCCCATACACCTTTTTTGCCGTCCATACCCGCCACTCGTGCACTTGCACCTTGATAGGCACTCATTACATTATTTATGCATTATTTATGATCTTTTGTCTGTACGTATTGTTTAGTAGCTTGTACTAGTAGTTAACTTAAAGTGTAATTGTCACTTCAAACAACTTTTCAGAAATCAATAGTACAAGTGGTTATAAGAAACTCTATTAGTTTTTATTAGGCAAAAGAGTCTTCTGCAATCACAGGGGGAGATTTATCCAACATGGTGTAACGTGAAACTGGCTCAGTTGCCCCTAGCAACCAATCAGATTCCACCGTTCGTTCCTCACAGACTCTTTGAAAAATGAACTGTGGAATCTGATTGGTTGCTAGGGGCAACTGAGCCAGTTTCACTTTACACAATGTTTGATAAATCTCCCCCACATTGTTTATTATATCCTAAGGAGAGGGAGGGGCAGAGGGTTATGAGTAAACAGGGAGAGGAGAGAAGGCAGCCTGTGCAGTTTGCAGTACAGTAGCCAGCACAGCACAGCACAACATCCTGCACTCTTACCTCATCAAGTTCCCAGGCCAGCACTGAGCAGTCTGACCTGTAAATCCAGCGTTTTCTGTGGCCAGACAGTTTGCAGGGCTGGTTCTTTCCTCTTCCTGCTCACTCACCCCTCGGCCCTCCATAGGTTATAATGGATACAGCAAACCTGTCGTCTTTTTGCTTCTCTGTAGTGTAGATGACTTTGCCTTGATTAAGAACAGATAAGAATTTAGGGGGGGGGGGGGGAGAGAGAGGCTGGAATAAAGCCTTGTAAATACAGGAGGAAGCTCTTATGCCTATTAAAACCTATTAAAAATTTTCTTATAATGGCTTGTACTATTGATTTCTGCAAAGTTGTTTAAAAAAGGACAGTTACACTTTAAATTCTTCAACTGTGTCATGATTTTTTTCTACATTGGTAAAGAAGCCTTAAGTCACTACTTACAGTTACTTCCCTGATTTCATACAGATGCGTAGTTTAATGATGAAGAAGGGAACACGTGACCCTCTGTATCTTACTCTTGCCTGTGAGGAGCTGCGAGCTAATGCAGTCTTTGAGAAGGTCAGTTTGCACATCATACTTATCTTCCCACCCTGTGTGTATTCAGTCAGGTAGTTACATATGCCGTCCTTCTCAACCTTATAATCTTGTAGCTCTCTGAGGATATACAGACGTTGCCAGCCGCTCTTCCACAACTGCTGCAGAAGAGACTAAGTAGCTTAGAAGAAAAACATGGATCAGACATTATCACTGTTGCTTTGGCTGCTATATGCGTTTCAAGGAAAGGTATGAACATGGCCACCTGTGAAATTAAGCATGCCAGCAGATGATGCTATAAGTAATCTGTATACTCTTATCCTCAGGGTTGTTGGAGAGAGACTTGCTCAGAATCTTGAGTTCGGTGCAGCATGTTAGGTCGGTGTACACAGACAGCTGGGCTGAGATGCTTGACGCAACATCTCATGCACAAAACCTTCCCATGGCCACTTTTTCACTGCTGCTTGGGGAATTGAGAAGGTAAGACTTATTGACAATTTGTTCTGTACATGACTTGTCACTCTCTAAGTAAATTGTAATAATCATAACACTTCTGGAGCATATTACCTTGAAATGTATGAAGTTGACAACTGGGTGATGCCATTCTCCTTGCCTATAAGGGTTGTCCTTATTCAATATGACACATTTAGCAACATGCCTCATTGACAAAGGAAATGTTAAAGTTCAGCTGTGGGGAAAATGTTTTAACTGGTGTAATGTGCTTCAATCACGTATACGCTCCCTATATCCTCCCCCCCCCCCCTCCCAACCCATCTTCCCCCGGAAGTGTACTAAATCCATACTTACCTGATCCCCATTGACCACAGATTCCTAGGCAACCGCCATCTTGTGTCGATGTCATCATCTGTAAAGGGAGGCTGGCCTAACTAACGTCCCTTAGTTAGGCCAGCCTCCCTCTACTATCGATTGGCTCTTAGCCATCTGACAGTCTTAAGCCTCCGAACCCGGAAGAGAAGAAGTTGTTGTTCTCTTAGTGTACCTGTTATTAAATAAAACTTTGTACACTTCCCAGAGGCATGTCAAAAGTTTTGATTGGTTAGGATCTGAGTGTTCCGACACCGACCGATCAGTAGAACAAGCCAAGAAGAGCCAGGATGTTCTCTCCTGACTCTGTTACATGAGCAGGATGGCTGAATGAATAATGTAAGTCTATGGAGCCATCCTGCTCACACAGATGTCTGTGGATGCTGTTGAACTCTCCTTTTCTGCATGTCTATGTGATAGGTCAAAAGTTTTTTTTCTAAGGACAGGTATGCTTTTTTTTTTTTTTTGTTCAATCAGAAACTTTTTATACACCTTTTTGTGCCAAAAAAGAGACAGGACAGGTATGCTTTTAACTCCCAGATGTTCATACATTTCCAGGTAGATATGTTATAGCTCCGGAAATATTATTTTATTAGAATTACAACAATTGACTAACAGAGGAAATGCTGAGATTGATTTATAATAAAGATTTTTGGGGAAAAGTAGGCTTGTGATTATACCCCAAACATTCATTAATTCACTTAGTTGCACTGAAGGTGTTTTTTTTTTATTTTTTATTTTCAATTGTTGCTTTGCAGTGTTCTTGGTCTCTGGAGCCATAACTTGACTAGTGAGCCCAGGCTGAATCTCTCTAGTTATCTTCTACGAGAAGCTGTGGAGAAACGATATCTTGAAAAACCAGATATTGTGCATGCAGTGAATCTTCTTATGGCCGGTGAGAAACTTGCCGACATCTTCCTTATCTCCTTATTATTAATATAGGACCTCATTCTCATTCTTTATTTGCTGTCTTATAGCACACTTCTGGACAGTGTCCTCCCCTAAGCATCCCGACACCTCTCCTGTGCTCCATGCTGAATGTCTAAGCGAGCTGTCTCACCATCTGGTATGTAACCTCTGTAAGATCTATCTTTCCAGTTCTGTAGGATGTGTAGGGGTGTTTAAAGGGAATGTACCATCAGGCCTGGGCTGAAGCACTGTAAGCCGGCTGACCCACCACCAGTGGGAGGAAACCCCTGCCCCTTTATGATGCGGCTCCATTGATTCTAATGGAGCTGTATCATAGAGGGGCGGAGTATATAGTGCCACACAGGGTACCTAAGAGAAACCGATCGCTGATCTCAGGAAGACCAGACAAAGATAACACTGCCGGCTGTTAGTGAAAGTGCTCAATGCAGTGAAATCCTAAGTGAATTGTCCCCTGGGAAACATGAATATGCAAAAGAAGAGCCTGTGGAGCCTCATTAAAGGACAACTCCCACAAAAATTTTTTTTAGCTTATTTAACACACATTACAAAGTTATATAACTTTGTAATGTGGTTAAATACCCGGTCTGGCCCCCTTCCCCCACTTTCGGACCCCCATTTCCTGCCCCCCCCCCCCCCCCCCCCCGGAAGTTAAAGAATGTACACATTACCTATTACGATCGTCACGGTCCTCTTCTCCCGGGCGGCATCTGGTGACAACGAGGTCAGAGCCGGGGGGCGGTCCGGGTCTTCTTCCTCCTCGGCGTCTTCATAGAGAGTGAATGCGACGGAAAAGGCTGGAGCGCATCACATGGCTTCCAGCTTGCTCAGCCCTGATTGGCTGAGGTTGCTGGAAGCCATGTGATGCTCTCCAGCCAATGAAAAGGCTGCCGGTGCGCAAGCGCACTGGCAGCCTTTTCCATCCCCAGGACCCGGAAGTCAGAGACATCGCTGGACGGCGGTGACGGTGAGGCGGGCGAATGGAGTGGCTATCATCACCGGAGGGATGGTGAGTATGGTGTCTGTGTTTTTTTTTGGGGGGGGGGGGGGGTCCCGCCGGGGGTCCCGCCGGGGGTCCCGCCGGAGTTGTCCTTTAAAGAGTCTCGAAACACAGGAATAGCCAGATATCCCTCCGGGAAGGACCCAGCCAACGGGTGGCTCCTGTAGGGAAACCAGTAAAACCACCATAATAAGTGGCCCTATAAGTCAATAAGTCAGCTGTTTCGGGGTGTTGCCCCTCATCAGTGTGGAGCCGGATTCTGGCTAGGTGGGAGCAATGCCTAGTAGAGCCTGTCCTGTGTTTCGAGACTCTTTAATGAGGCTCCTTGGTGTTTTCTTTTGCATACACAGGGTACCTGACCTGGAACGAATAAAACTGTTTCCTAGCACATAAGGTCCCATTGACACTATGGGGTTCTGAGGTAAATTTATAGTAGAGGTCCTTTGCCCCGAAAAGTGGCAAGTACTGCATAAAACAGCAAAAAAGTCACCAATGTTTATGCAAATGAACTTTGCACAATAATTTGCCACTTTTGTATCAAACAAACCATAATAAATTCTTCTCTGTGTATCTTATTTCTCAGCTTTGTGGTAAGCAGTTGCAGACTCTTGGTGAGCTTCTTGTACACCTTCCTTTCCTGCGGGCACATGCCATTTTGGGCCTTTTGCCACACCTGTGCCAGGTTTACAGCAGATATGGTGAGTCTCTGCAGTTATTCCTCAGCTATTCTTATACATAAAGTTTGGCTGTTATCTTAAGTCTATACTAGGTAACATGTGCTCGATACTAATGCGGTAACATAATAAACAAAGTATACTTACCCATCTCTGTGCCTCTGTTGCACCTCACCTTGGTTTCACTGACAGTTGGCGGCTGTCATTTTCAATTGTCCCACCCCAGTCACTGATCGGCTGATCGATTGCCCGCTCAGCCAGATACGTGACCTTGCAGCTGTAGGAACTGCAGGAGTTCGCTGGCAGGACCCGGGAGCAGCGCTATGGGGCACGAGGATAGGTAGTATACTTTTGTTTATTATGTTCCCAGCCGCCTTCCTGTCATTTTTTAGTTTCATGGAACTTCTCCTTTAAGACCGCTCTATACCTGGCAGCATGCAGCTGCCTTCAGCTGGAAACTTTATTGACTTTTATTTTAACTAGTGGTTTAGGTATCACAGTATATATATGGAAATGTCCTTTCAAAAGATAATGTTAATTAAACTGCATGGTGTAAATGTAAAAAAAATAATTGTGGTACTTGTTTCGAATCACATCCTATCATAAAAAAAATTCAATTAAAAAGTGATCAAAAAGTCTGATCAATACCACAATTGTATTGATCATCAAATTACAATTAAAATATAAGTTCTTTTTCTATAAGTAGTAAAACATGACCGAAACCGTGAGGACTGGTTATCATTGTAATTGTGCCAACCTGGGGAACATAGATAACATGTCAATTTTACTGCAAAGTGAACAGCATGAGAACAATATGACTCTGTAGAAGAAAAAAAAATTTAAACTCAAAATGTAAAATTCATTAAGGGGTTAATGTGCTAAACCATCTCTTTTTTTTAAACAAAGAAATCGTCCGTTCAAAAATGCCTTCATCTTGGGAAGACATGGAGATTGATCAGTCAGCACCTGAACCTCCTGTGAGGGTATTCAGGGAATTCATTGAGCGATCCTTACATGTCCTGTCCCAGGATCCCTCCCTGTTTTATCAGTTGGCTCTGAATGAGCCTGCGTGTTCCCCAGTTTGCATCCAGGCTCAAGAGATTCTGGCGGACTGGAAGAGTTCAGAAGATCAGGTGATCACAGCATGGGACAACAAGCCGATTGCCCAAAGTTTCTGCAGCAGGTAAGGAATGGACTGATGTGGAGCTGCAATGGTGTATGGTGTGGTGGAGACCAATTGTATTCTTTATGATTGAGACCACGTGTATGATGGAGACCCCGTGTATGATGGAGACCACTTGTATTCTGTATGATGGAGACCACATGTATGATGGAGACCCCGTGTATGATGGAGACCACTTGTATTCTGTATGATGGAGACCACTTGTATTCTGTATGAGGGAGACCACTTGTATTCTGTATGATGGAGACCACGTGTATGATGGAGACCATGTGTATGATGGAGACCACGTGTATGATGGAGACCACGTGTATGATGGAGACCACGTGTATGATGGAGACCACGTGTATGATGGAGACCACGTGTATGATGGAGACCACGTGTATGATGGAGACCACGTGTATGATGGAGACCACGTGTATGATGGAGACCACGTGTATGATGGAGACCACGTGTATGATGGAGACCACGTGTATGATGGAGACCACGTGTATGATGGAGACCACGTGTATGATGGAGACCACTTGTATTCTGTATGATGGAGACCACTTGTATTCTGTATGATGGAGACCACTTGTCTTTCTCAACCACAGCAAATCGCTGGATGTTCCTTCTACTCCGGGTTGTGTTGCACTGAGTTCCAAAGGAGACTTGGCGGTTGTGGGTACCAGTGACGGCTCATTGCATGTTCTTCATTCAGACAGTGGAGAGGTGACTACTTCCATTAGGTGCTATTAGGCTATTAGGTGCTTGTTTTTAACGTGAAAATTAATTTTTTTAAAAATTATTAACCAAATGGCAGCCTTTATTTTACAGCGTGTTAACATGGCCTAATAAATATATATTTTTTACTTGTCCAACCCCTATTCTACAGTAATTTTCTTGTTAAAGACCAGAAAACCCAGATAAGGGGTTATCCAGCGAAAATCTTTTTCTTTCAAATCAACTGGTTTCAGAAAGTTATATAGATTTGTAATTTACTTTTATTCAAAAATCTCAAGTCTTCCCATACTTATCAGCTGCTGTATGTCCTGCAGGAAATGTTGCTGTCTTTTCATTCTGACACACTGCTCTCTGCTGACATCTCTGTTCGAGACAGGAACTGTCCAGAGCAGTAGCAAATCCCCATAGAAAACCTCTCCTGCTCTGGACAGTTCCTGTCTCGGACAGGGGTGGCAGAAGAGAGCACTGAAAAGAAAACACAATTTTCTGCAGGACATACAGCAGCTGATAAGTATGAGAAGACTTGATATTTGTAAATAGAAGTAAATTACTAATCTATATAACTTCGGGCAAAGGAGGGACCATTGTTACTACTTGGGTACCATTTTATTTTTCACACCAGGCAGCAGAAGAGCTAGAACTGTTCCTGCATGTAATATTACACTAGGAGCAGTAGAAGGACAAAGGACAGATTAGTGTAGTAAGAGTGGCTCCAGTAGCACAACGCTCTGCAGCTGCTTTGTGGACCTCTGCAATGATCTGTAGCGAGGTTCTCTCCGAGAGGCTGCAGGGTGATACTCTTATAACGTAGGAACTGGAGGTGAGGGGGGCTGGGTAATTGCTCGGTTTACCTCTCCCCCCAATGCTGGCCCTGGATAAAACACTTGTAACACATGTACAAGTATTAGGTTTAATATGTTTCTGTGTGTTGCAGGAAATCCGATCTTTGTATAGTGGCTGTGATGGAGTCTCTAGCTGTGCATTTATTTCTGACACACTACTTTGTGTTGGTTCATATGATGGAACATTGGAGATATGGAACATAACAGATGGATGCCGGTAAGATGCTCATACACCTGCTGACTCTATTCCTTCAAGTCACATATAGAGTAAGACACATAAAGGGCTGTCAGATCACACATGTAATAGATTACGATTTACAAGGAATCTGTCAGCTGCAATTCACAATCCAAACTGCTGAAACTGTTAGATAGCTGTCGGGGCAAGGAGACACATGGTACCTTTCATAAATCTATCTGTGATTCCAGAATAAAAAAAAATACTTTTTTTCTATAGTAAATTAAAAAATAGGCTTTCCCCAGCTCCTGAAATGCAGCAAGAGCAAGCTGTAACACCTCCCACTCCCATACCTGACCCTGCAGGGGACTCAGCTTCTAAGTCTCAATCAAGAAGGGAGAGGGAAGAGGAGGCATTCCAGCTTGCAGCTATTCAGGAGCTTGGGAAAGCCTATTTTTTAAATTTACTATAGAATAAAAGTATTTTTTTTTTAATTCTGGAAACACAGACAGAGAATAATAGCATTTTTTTAATATTCTGGAAGCACAGACTCCTATATGAAAGGTACCGTGTGTCTCCTTGTCCTAACAGCATCTAACAGTGTCAGCTGTTTGCAACATGAATTACAGCTGACAGATTCCCTTCAATATTAGTATATAGAACCTGACTTTTTAATCTAAATTTGTTCACTTCACCTTTTAAAGCTGAGAAATAATGAAATAAGGATTTTCCCTATATGGGACCTACTGTATATCCTACTTGAATATTTCACTTTTCACTTCACCAGCATACATAGAATTGAAGCCCACAGACGAGAGGTCACCGGATGTTGTGTTAGTCCAGATCGCAGGCAGATACTCACTTGCTCTCTGGACTATGATGTCAAGGTGACTTCCCATTTCTGAATATATTGTATTCCACATGTCTATATAAGTGCTTCCTTTTCATTCATTGTACCCCCCCCCCCCCTGTTATTAAGGTATGGGACGCCAGTCGTTGCACCCTTATAGGCTCCAGCTCCTTCTCCAGTCCTCTGAACTGTGCAGCATTTCATCCCAGCCGCCATATGGTTTCTGTGGGATCTTGGGACGGCAAAGTCTCCGTTGTCAAACTAGACAATTGGAAAAGAAGTGCCGTAAGTGACATCATCTCCTTACAGTTCATTGTCCACTCATATTGATGAAGGGTTTAATAATAATTAAAAAAAAAAAAAAATGTTTTTTCTTGCAGGTTCTCTGTGGTTCCTCCTCAGTGAGAACAGTGTCCTTTTCCTTAGATGGCAATGTATTAGTCTCGGGGAGTCTTGATGGCTGGGTGTCCCTGTGGTCCTGGGAGGCTCAGGTTCTCCTGTCTAGTTTCAGAGCTCATGGTGGCTATACACTGACTTCTAACTTTCTGCGGCATGGGGAATATCTCCTGACTGGTGGAGAAGATGGCAAGGTAATAACTTTACTAAGGGTATTAGTGTAATAACGACTTGAAAGGGTTGTCTTATAGTCAGTCCCTTTCATGTAGGAACTGACAGTACCTGTAACAAGTTGGTGGCTGTTGAGGTGAACGGCAAACAGCCAGACATTTTCTTTGTAGTGTATTGGCCATGTGTGCAATACATGGATGTCCTAAAGGCATACTCCAGTGAAAATCTTTTTCTTTTAAATCAACTGATTTCAGAAAGTCTTCCCATACTTATCAGCTGCTGTATGTCCTGCAGGAAGTGGTGTATTCTTTTCAGTCTGACATAGTGCAGGGAAGGTTTTCTATGACATGGACAGAGGTGGCAGCAGAGAGCACTGTGTCAGACTGGAAAGAAAACACCACTTCCTGCAGGACATACAGCAGCTGATAAGTACTGCAAAACCTGAGATTTTTAAATAGAAGTAAATGACAAAGCTATATACCTTTGTGAAATCAGTTGGTTTGAAAGAAAAATATTTTTGCTGGAAAACCCCTTTAAGCCTACCAGGGTGAGATCTCTTATGTGCATATGCTCTTATGAGATATAAGAACAGGTGACTTCATGACACAAGTGTGGAGCATTACAATTCAGCTGTCTTTACAGGTGCGGGTGTCCTCCGGAGGACTGGGGAGGCTTCATGCACACGGCTCTGTGAGGATTGCCTTGTCTTCTGCACTCTCTGTAGCTATTTCTCCAGACAGACAGAGGTTTGCTGTTGGTTATCATTCGGATTCCGTTTCCATCTACAGAGTGGACAATGGTAAGAGTCTGGGAAGTTTAATGCTGAACCATTTTTCAAGAAGCCAAATGATGTTCTATTTTGTTCTGTTTTGTTCCAATGTTACATTAACAAGAATCTTGTTTCTTTCCAGGGGAGCTTGTGTCGCAGTGTCCATTTGAGAACATGGCGGTGGGCAGTTTGGTTTGGCTCTCGAATGACACATTGGTTACGGGCAGCTCTGATAGTTTAATACGCGTCTGGAATGTATCACCGGGAATGTCTACCTGTAAACTCACTCTGTGTGGACATCAGCGCCCTGTCCAGGCCTTGGCATTATCCTCCCAGCTTCTGGCATCTGCTTCTGGTGAGAATCGCCCGAATCTGTTTCAACACATTGCTAGAATATATAGGGGGAGATTTATCAAACATGGTGTAAAGCGAAACTGGCTCAGTTGCCCCTAGCAACCAATCAGATTCCACCTTTCATTCCTCACAGACTCTTTGGAAAATGAAAGGTGGAATCTGATTGGTTGCTAGGGGCAACTGAGCCAGTTTCACTTTACACAATGTTTGATAAATCTCCCCCATAGTGTTATAAAACCCTGTTGGCTCCTCCATACATACTCAACCTTGTGTTCAGCTAGGGTCTGCTGTATTTGCCCCACAGCCCCACCTTCCTTATACATGGACATAATGGACTTATCACTTAAGGCCCATTCACACTACAGGGAACAGGCGGAAATTCTGAGCGGAACCTCCGCCCGTGGACTCCGCTCGGAATCCCACCTGCTGTCCATTTCAATGGGATGCCTCGCGTGCCTCCGCTCAAAGAATTGACATGTCAATTCTTTGAGCAGAGAGCAGAGGTGCATTCCATTGAAACAGACAGCAGGCGGGATTCCAAGCGGAGTCCACGAGCGGAGGTTCCACTCAGAATTTCCGCCTGTTCCCTGTAGAGTGAACGGGCCCTTACGTGGATCATAAAGCTGTTGCTGAATGGTGAAGCACAATATCCGTTCATAACTCTTTTTCGTAGTTACTTTTTATGTAGATGTGACCTGCATATTAATGCCTTCTTTTATCCCAGAGGATGTTTCTATCGGTCTGTGGTCCGTGGATAATCTCATGACGACCGCTCCATCGGTTTCTCCTGTCTCTGTTCTTTGGGGTCACAATGCAGCAGTTACATGCTGCGCCTTTAACATAGATGGGAAGCTGCTTGCTACTGGTGGAAAAGACAAGGTAAGAAGCTGCTAGTAGTTTGTAGAAGGTGTAAGTAGTGTGGAGATCTTTTATACACAACTATATCCTAAACCAACAAAGAATGAGGACCATGCACTAGCAACAATTATAAATACAGGGTCCACAAATTCATGACATGTCAATCATGTGACATATAACACAATAGAGAACAAGATATGTCTTGTAGAAGTATTGGCACTTCACCTAAAGAAGTAATAAATCAGACTATATCTTTATCTTTATTGAAACACCACAGACAAATACAACTGACAAAAGAGAATAAAAGCACTTAAAAAACATGTAAACACTCTAGTATATGGCATGTGTACTTGCTATCAAAGTGAAGTGAACGCAGTGTGCCTTGGCCAGTATATGTGTAAGCTAAAGTAATACTATATATAAATGCAACTTTGATTATATATGAACTGGATGTCAATGAGTAAGTGTGAATAATCTGCAGTATACAGTATTGGTAGATTTGCAGTAATTGGCTTAGTTTTTCTTTTCCACAGTCTCTGCTGTGTTGGGATGTCTCAGAGAACCCCCCTGTTCTAGCACACACACTGCTGTCATGTCACAAGGACTGGGTGACTTGCTGTTCGTGGACAGATGACAACATGTTGGTAAGAACACAATGGGCCTTGTTTACTAACAATGTGTTAATTTTAAGCCGTTATGCTGTTGGTTGTGCCTGTTTTTTTTTTGTTTTTTTTTCGTGTTAAATAATTAGTATTCCGCATCCCCTTAGTAAATCTGGAAGGTTTTTCAAAGGATAAAACTAAAATCCGACCATCGTGCCACCCAAAAAGTGGCTGGATTTGTCAAAAAATTGACACTTTGCTTAGTAAATCTGTCAGTTGTGGCGGGTTTTAAAGGACACACCCATTACACGCCAAAATGGAGGGGTTTTGGACAAAAATGATGGGTTTGTTGGGTTAGTAAATCCGCCCCAATATGTTTTGCCTGTTTCATTAGGTGTATGTTAATTTGGGTGAAGAAACAAGCAGTTTCTGTCTCTAATTAACTTCAATAGAGAATGCAGAGTTTTCAAAAAGCAGCGCTGAAAAAAAAGGTCTCTACCACTAGGAAGATCACACTGAAATCAATGGGAGCTTGAGACTGGTGTAACACTGGCTACATCTTTGCATAAACGCCATGGCCAGATGTTAGTTGTAAGTCAATGGAATTTAGTGTGCGTGTGTATAGGGTGCATTCAAATGCGACAGAAAAAAACACCAAGATAATTTTTGGACGTTTTTCTGGTATTTCTTTGGAGGCCAGAAAACGCCACAAAAAAGCAGCGCATGTGAAAAGACCCTGACATTAAACGCACTTACGTTTGTTTTACGTTTGTTAGTACACAGTATAAAATCCAATCTCCGTGTACTTGATAACAGGTTTCCTCTTCAGGAGATGGATCTGTGTGTCTGTGGGACATCTTGAGTGAGAAGCAGCTTTTAACATTTGCTGGACACCAAAGTGCGGTCAGCAGCGCCCTGTGCATGGTATGTATGTTGTTTTATTTCCTGTCTCTATAATCTGCTACACTCTGTGTGACCGTATCTGTTGTCTTCTCTTAGGGGGAACGCGTCATCACTACTGGCCGGGATGGCTTCTTAAAGGTCTGGAGTCTTACTGGGACAGAGATCGCTAATATTGTGACTCACCACAGTCAGATAAATCAGAGCGCTGCATACTGGGAGCCAGAAGATAGTAGAGGTACAGATCTGCACCCAGTGTTTTAAATAAAATCGTGAAAAATAGAGAAAGAAGTTTCTTTAAAAAAAAAAAAAAAAAGCTGAAAAGTTATATGATTATAGTTGACAGTATTAAGCACTTTTTTTTTTCAGATGATGCTGATTTAGTGGTTTATACAGCCGGTTCTGATGCCATGGTATTAAAGTGGAGTCCCCTGCAGGTGAGAATGTATACGGCACTTAATAGCCAACCTTTGAGCAACATCTGATGAGCTAAAGGATGCTTATTGACATATACAGCAATAGGGATGACACATCCTGTGATATGTCTTCTAGATGGAGCACATACAAACTCTGTTTGGTCATGGTGCTGCTGTAGTATCGTCTGCATCTGTGCCTCAGCTTGAAGTAACTGTGACAGCGGCCCAAAATGGCTCCATACGGCTGTGGGGAGCCCCGTGCAGAGATGGTATGAAACAATAACGTGGATACCTTTATAAGATCTAAGGAAGGGCTTGTCTGTTCACTTTTCTGCATAATCTTCTCACAGAATCTCAGTTGGGAACTAGTCACAAGGGAGCAGTTACTGCTGTTGCATGGTCTCCTGATGGTGAACTGGTGGTTTCCAGTGGAGAATGTGGAGACGTGATCATCAGGAACCAGCAGAAAACTTTACTGACACTGCAGGTAAATGGAAGGTCTTAAAGGGGTTTTCATCTCAGAATTAACTTTTTAATATGTTGCTGCCCAGGCGCCGAACATAACAAACAGCTTAATGTTATGTTATCTCTGAACAATCTCCTGGTGTCGTCCTACGTCATCTATGGTCCCCGGCTGAACAATCGAGACACATTTGGCAATGACAGCCCGCTCAGCCAATCACTGACTGAGACAGGACAGCACCATGGCCAGTGATTGGCTGAGCGGGCTGTCACTGCCAGATGAGTCGATCTCAGAAGTGGAGACGGGATCGTTCAGCCAGGGTTATAGTACGACATCGGTGGAATGTGGAGAGATTAGAATATGCTGTTATGTTCACATAGCGAGCAGGGTGCTGAGGATGAAGGTACATTTTTTTTACCTTGATTGCCAGTGCCATTTTCAGGAAATCTTGACTTTATCCCATATGAGGCAGTTTGGTGCACTGGGGTGAGACTACAACATTCACTGACCGGGCTACATGGGACAGGTGTAGATAGGTGCAAGTCTGTAAAACTGCTAAAAAATACAATTTCTGCTTTAGAAAACTAAAAAGGTTAAAAAGTTAAACTTTTGGCTGCTCAAATGCAGAGTAGCATAGACTGCCCCCTCAGATCCTTCATTCAGATTTCATAGAACAGTGAATTACCTAGGTTACTGACCTAGTCCTGACTGATGATGATGATGTGTTTATTGCAGTGTGGCGAGCATTCCATTTCCTCAATAATTTTCTCTACCAAACGTTCATTCTGCTGTGTGTCCAGTGACCTCACAATTTCCCGCTGGGTCTTGTTTCCCTGTAAAGAAGGCGGCTTAAGGTCAGTTAAAGGTTATGAATAGAATATGATATAGTGATGATGGGGAGAAGAACATGTTGTTTTTATCCAACTGCACTTTTCTTTAAATGGAGCTTCTGTTATATTGCAGAGGGAAGAAGACTTACACTGTTACTATACAGTCCCTGGTAACGTCCGCTGTCCTCACCGCCTCGCAGCAGCTGCAGCTTCACACATTGTCAGGAAAAGATTTCCTCTTGGATCCCAAGACTGGATCTCTTAAGGTATGATTTTCATGAGGCTTCTTTCATGCCGGCATATTTTACATAGGCAATCCATGACCAGGACTCCAAACATAAGCAGAGGAAAAGAAAGACTGGAAAAACTTGTACGCTTGTATTCTGGCTGACTAATACCGCTGGAAACTACTGACCAAAATATTGTCATATGGAAGTGGCCATGGTCATAGAAGCTTGGCGTATCGCTTTATTACTAAACTTAAATGGGCGTTGTCATGAAAAAAAGAGAAAGCGAGACAAAAGTTTTGATCAGTTGGGGTCTGATCAGGAGATTGAGGCAGCAGAAGTCAGCTCGCTGCATGTCCACTCCTGGCTCTATGTCCTTTTTTGACCTAGTCTGCTCCATAGACATACATTATGCAGCCATCCAGGTCATATAACACAAAGCCAGGAGAGAACCTGCAGACTTTTCCCGGCTCATTCTCATGATCGGTCGCAATCTGAACACTCAGACCTCCGACTGATGAAAACTTTCGACATGTCTCTCTTGCATTTTTTTTTCCCATTCAGGTACTCTTTAACCCCTTAAGGACAGAGCCTGAAATGGCCTTAATGACAGAGACAAATTTTATGAATATGACCAGTGTCACTTTATTCATTAATAATTTCGGGATGCTTTTATCCTGCTGATTCTGAGATTGTTTTCTCGTGACATATTGTACTTTACATTTCTGGTAAATTGGAGTCGATACTCATAACGAATCTTTATGAAAAAACCCCAAATAATGTGAAAAAATGTGAAAAACTGCATTTTTCCAACTTTGAAACTTTTTTGCGTATACAGAAAGTGGTTATACCACATAAATTATATATTAAATAGCATTAGCAACATGTCTACTTTATGTTGGCGGCATTTATTAAACGATCTTTCATTTTTTTTAGACAATAGGAAGCTTAAAACATTAGCAGCAAATTTCCAAATTTTCAGTAAAATTTCAAAATCAGATATTTTTAGGGACCTGTTCAGGTTTAAAGTGTATTTGAGGGGCCTGTATGTTAGAAAGCCCCACAAAGCACCCCATTTCAGAAACTGCACCCCCCACACTCTGCAAAAGCATATCCAGAAAGTGTTTTAACCCTTTAGGGGAGTCACAGAAATAAAAGCCAAGTGTGTAAGAAATTAGAAAATTTAAATTTTCTGTGCAGAGATTTTATTGTAATCCAATATTTTTCATAATTATAAACCTATTACCAGAGAAATGCACCCCAATAATTATTGCCCCGTTTCTGCAGTTTATAGAAATACCCCATATGTGGCCCTATTGCGCTATTTGATGCAACCACAAGCCTCAGATATAATGGAGTGCCTAGTGAATTTCAACGCCTCCGTTATATTTGGTCATTTTTGACTGTACCACTTCAGGTTGGCAGAGGCTCTGGGGTGCCAAAACCTGAAAAAGACCCCTAAAGGGACACCATTTAGAAAACTACACCCCTCAAGGAATGTAACAAGGGGTGCGGTGAGCATTTGGACCCCACAGGTGCTTCACAGATTTTCCGAACAATATGGCGTGAAAAAAGAAAAAATTATTTTTTACACTAAAACGTTGTTCTAGCCTTCAATTTTTCATTTTCTTAAAGGGATAAGAGGAAAAAAAGACACAAAATGTGTAGCGCAGTTTCTCCCGAGTACGGAAATACCCCACATGTGGCGATAAAGTGCCAAGGGGGCGCAGGACGAGCCTCCAAAGGGAAGGAGCGCCAATTGGCTTTTGGAAGCTGAATTTCACTGGAAAGGATTTCAAGGGCCATGTCGCATTTACAGAGCCCTCGTGCTGCCAAGACACTGGAAACCCCCCACGAGTGACCGCATTCTGGAAACTACACCCCTCAAGGAATCTAACAAGGGGCACAGTGAGCATATGGACCCCACTGGTGACGGGCACAAATGTGGAACAATGTGACGTAAAAGTAAAAAATTTCATTTTTTCACTTTCATGGCACAAATGTGCCCGTCATCAAGGGGTCCATATCCTCACTGCACCCCTTGTTAGATTCCCTGAGGGCTGCAGTTTCCAGAATGGGGTCACTTGTGGGGGGTTTCCAGTGTTTTGGCAGCACGAGGGCTCTGTAAATGCGACATGGCGTTCATCATCCATTCTAGCCAAATCCAACCTCCAAAATCCAAATGGCGCTCCTTCCCTTCGGAGGCTTGCCCTGCGCCCACATGGCGCTTTATGTCCACATGTGGGGTATTTACGGACTCGGGGGAAATTGCTCTACACATGTTGTGTGTTTTTTTCTCTTTTAACCCCTTGTGAAAATGATAAATTCAAGGCTAAACCAACATTATAGTGTAAAAAATGTAATATTTCATTTTCACGCCACATTGTTCCACATTTGTGCCCGTCACCAGTGAGGTTCATATGCTCACTACACCCCTTGTTACATTTCTTGAGGGGTGTAGTTTCCATAATGGGGTCACTTGTGGGGGGTTTCAACTGTCTTGGCAACACAGAGGCCTTTTGAATGCAACATGGCCCCTCGAAATCCATTCCATCCAAATCCAGCCTTCAAAAACCAAATGGCGCTCCTTCCCTTTGGAGGCTTACCCTGCACCCGCATGGCGCTTTATGTCCACATGTGGGGTATTTCCGTACTCAGGGGAAATTGCTCTACACATTTATTGTTTTTTTTTATCTTTTAGCCCCTTGTGAAAATGAAAAAATCATGACAAGATTAATGATTTAGAGTAAAAATTTTACAAAAATTACACTAAATGTTGGTCTAGCCTTGATTTTTTCCATTTCCACAAGGGGTTAAAAAAGAAAATGAACACAAAATGTGTAGGGTAGTTTCCCCTGAGTACGAAAATACCCCACATGTGGACATAATGTGCCATATGGGCACAGGGCAAGCCACCAAAGGGACAGAGCGCCATTTAGAGGCTGGAATGGAGGATGGAGGCCATGTCGCAATTACAAAGCTCCTGTGCTGCCAGGTCAGTAGAAACCCCCGACAAGTGACCCCATTCTGGAAACTACACCCCATAAGGAATCTAACAAGGGGTGCAGTGAAGATATGGACCCCACTGGTGACAGTCACTTACGTAGAATGTGCCGAGAAAATAAAAAATACAATTTTTTTTCATTTTCATGTCCCAAATGTGGCCGTCACCAGGGGGCCATATCCCCGCTGCCCCGCTTGTTAGATTCCTTATGGGGTGTAGTTTCCAGAATGGGGTCACTTGTGGGGGGTTCCTACTGTCCTGGCCGCACAGAGGCTTTGTAATTGCATCATGGCATCCTCTAATGGGAATGGCGGCCATACCTACTTAGCTGGGGAAAAAGGAACAATTCTAATTTATTTGGGGGTATTAGGCCAACTATTGGTTTATAAGGTTGGAAATGACAGGTGCCCATCAAATTCTATCTGTGTTGATCCAGAGGAAGGCAAAAAACCCTTGTGAGGCAGACGACAGTAGCTTTATTACGGGAAAAATTCCTTCCCGACTCCATAATGGCGATCAGAATAATCCCTGGATCAACGTGACCCCTGAAATAGGAATAAGGGACAGAATTTAGATAATGTAGAACTCCAATGACGTGTGGTGCGCCTTGAAGCGATCCAGTATGCAGAGGCCGGGGGGATCAGGACAGGTGTCACACTGGAAAATGGTGTCCTTCCTGATCCCCCTGTTACGCCACACTCTGCACTTCTTCTGGGGTCTCCCTTTCTCCAGTGTGGGGGACGTCACCTGGAAAATGTTGTCCTGGTGCGATCCGGGGTCCTTCATATCCAGAAGCGCTGGGTCCGCTCCATGGCTACTAATTATTAGGGCTTTATTACTGCTTCTGATATTTTCAGATTGTGCCGCAAGCTACAGTAGCTCGGGCAGTGACGGACCGGAAGAGGGGGTGCTGGTATAAAAGTTATCCCCGTACAGGTGGTAACCTTTATCCAGCAGTGGGAAGATCAGTTCCCGATCTTCCCACTTGTTCCAAGGATGGGGGGGGGGAGGGGGCATCTGGGGGCTGCATTCGGGTGTCCCTTCCTACATACACTCTAAGGGTACGTGCACACTGCGGAATCGCGACAGATAATCCTTCGTGCATTCTGCAGTTGGCACCCGCCGGCGGACTGATGCAGGCGCACGTCTCCACACGTGTCATAGACTCCATTCTATGCACGGGCCGCCCGTGCATAGAATGGAGTCTATGACACGGGTAGAGACATGCGCCCGCATCAGTCCGCCGGCGGGTGCCAGCTGCGGAATGCACGAAGAGTTATCCTTCGCCATTCCGCAGTGTGCACGTACCCTAAGTCTGTAAGTGTACCCTGGGGTACTCTCACAGAGTGTGTAGAATTTCACGCCATACCGCCATCTCTTATTGGGACGGTACTGGCGGAAAAGACGTGTCTGGGGGGCAGCGTACGCTACGCTACCCCCAGACACGTCACCGGATGATGATGAGGAGGATGAGGATGAATGGAGGAAAGAAGGATCCCCCCCATTCATCCTCACTGGCTGTTTCGGTGTCGGAGGCAATAATAACGTATGTGTCTGATGCCGAAAACACCCTGGGGGCCATCTTTATATGGGGATTGGTATATGGGGTATGTAGTGGTGTAGTGTCAAACTTTATTCAATGTAGTGTGGTGTAATGTAGTGTTTTTTATGTGTTTTTTTTTTTTACAGTAAGTATAAAAAAAACCTACGCCAACAAAGGAGTTGCTGATAAATACCGCACTTATGTGCGGCACTTATCAGCAGACCGTGGCAGTAGAATATAGAAAAAAAACACCCTACGCCAAAAAGGAGGAGTTGCTGATTAGCAGCGCACTTTCGTGCGATGCTGATCAACACTCAGCGGCGATAGGGTGCGGAAAATAGAGAAAAAAAAATTGGGAAAAAAAAACAAAAAACTTTTTCTACATTCTGAACATCCCTGTAGCTGCTGATAAGTGTATTACACATATCAGCCGCTAGAGGGCAGCAGAGCGCAAATTCCGGAAAATGACGAGGCTGGAGCCGAAAATAGCCGAAAGAAGACGACGGGGACCGCCGGAAAGACCCGAAGACCGAACGGAATGACGGAGGACGCCGCGAACCCGGAAGACGCCGATCAGGACCCCGGGACAGGTGAGTAATGTACAAATACCTGCTCTGGACCCCTCAGCTACCTAGCTGAGGGGTCCAGGGCAGGTATTTTTTATTTTGTGGGACTCTGATCGCCGTGCCACCGGCAATCGGGCCGGTGGCACGGTGACCACCATTACTTTTTACAGTAATGGCGGTCGGTGCCGTCCTCGGACAGCAACGACCGCCATTTTTTTCCGGGTCATCGGGTCACCGATGACCCGGAAAGGTTCCGATCGCCGCTATTGGCTGATCTGAATTGATCAGCCTATAGCGGCGATCGTAAGCACGGGGGGTGTTAACCACCCCCCGTGCCGAGAAGCTATGATGGCCTGCTATGATTTATAGCAGGCCATCTTCCCCGATCACTGTGTGCGAACACGCAGCGATCGGGGAAACATCGGGCGTAAATTTACGCCCTGATGCGCCAAGTACCAGGGCGCGAGGGCGTAAGTTTACGCCCGTTGTCGTTAAGGGGTTAAAGGGTATGTCTCATAACATCACCTTACTTTCCACATGCTCTTTTGAACTCTTTGAGCCAAATGAATGTATGAAAAATTGTCAGTGGATTGACTGCAGTTAGACAGAGTAACATACAGACAGAATGCGGTAGCTTGTAGTAAGTCTTATACATCTCCAAGTACCTAATTGCTCTGTAATGTCTTCCATGCTGCTGCTGCCTCTAAGGGGTTCTACAGAGATTTAGGGTTGCAAGATCGTATCTGTGTGAGTGTATGCAAGACAATATCGCAGCTAGTCTCAATTTGATCATCAAGTCTTGGACAACTAAAAATTAAAAGGAACAACTTCATATAGAGAATAGAGATGAGGCACTCACCCATCCATCAGCATATGTTTACTTTATTAAAATATCTTCATAGTAACACAGGACGCGGTTCACTCACTCAACCGTGTCCTGTGTTCCTATGAAGATATTTCAATAAAGTAAACATATGCTGATGGATGGGTGAGTGCCTCATCTCTATTCTCTGTATGAAGTTGATCCTGCTATGTTTCTGCTGCGACGGATGATTGAGCACCATCGAGTCCATAGGGTGGATTAGCTGCAGTTCACATGCTGCGTCTGTTACAGTCAGTAGTAGTGCCAAGATAAGACTGTCTTCAGAGATTCTTTACTTAGAATTAGAGATGGAGCCTGCAGAGGGGAAACTAGAGAAATGGCGACAAATAGTGCTACTACCCAAATATACACATTACGCTAAAAGGTTTGTTAAAAGTGCAGTGACCGTTCGTGTTTTTTTTTTACATGACACCTAGACAAGTTATTATATTTACAGCCTATCTGTCCCCTAGATAAATAACTGCTTCAGGCTGCATTAGCCTTTTACATTACAGTGTTATTATAAAGGTTTCTTTCTTTTGTGGCAGGATATAAATGTTGGTGAAGATTCACTACCAGATGCACAGATCCACCCTCCACAAGAACAGCTAGATCCTGGCTGTATTATCACTGCATCCCATCCACAGTTTGGTAAGAACCATATATAAGCCCTTGCACTTGTGGGTTGCTGTTGCACCTTCTGTTTTTTTTGTCTGTACTTTAGCCACAAGCAGCATGCAACCTGCAGTGTGAACAGAGTCATAGATGTGTGGCCATTTTTTCCTTTTTTTCTGTTGAATGTGGGGGGGTGTGGCTACCTCCTGCTGGCTTGCACTCCACCCATGTCCCAAGGGTGCTATAAAAAGAGATCATTTGGCTCCTAAGGGTGCTATAAAAAGAGATCATTTGGCTCCTATCTACCCAGTTGTAGGCTTATTCAGCCCAGGAGAGGCCATTGCTAGTGCGAAAATGCTAGAGTGCAGACCATGTCTCGAGGACACCTTAACGTGGCGACATGGTACACTCTGTTTGATCAAATAGTTTGCTAAGATCCTCACTAGAGATGAGCGAACCTCGAGCATGCACGAGTCCATCCGAACCCGAACTTTCGGCATTTGATTAGCGGTGGCTGCTGAAGTTGGATAAAGCCCTAAGGCTATGTGGATGGACTCGAACCCGAATCCGGTTCGCTCATCTGTAATCCTCACTTTTTAATATCTACAAAGCAGGTGTTTACCGTGTGTACGCTGGGAGGAGTATATATGGTAAGCCCTTGCACCTGTGAGTTGCTGTTTCACCTTCTGTTTTTTTTCTAGTACATATCAGTTGCTGTATGCCCTGCATGAAGTGGTATTCTTTTCAGTCTGGAGAGCAGGAGAGATTTTCTATGGGGATTTGCTACTGCTCTGAACAGTTCCTGACATGGACAGAGGTGGCAGCAGAGAGCACTGTGTCAGACTGGAGAGAATACACCACTTCCTGCAGGACATACAGCAGCTGATAAGTACTGGAAGAAGTAAATTACAAATCCCTGGCACTTTCTGGCATCAATTAATTTTAAAGAAAAAAAAAAAATTGGCGAACAAACCCATTTAATCAAAAAGTTCCTTTTTCGCACTTGTGGTACCAACAAAAAGTACAGGTCATGGTGCTAAAAATGAGCCCTGATATTAAAAATATTTAAAAAGTAGTAAAATAAAGCAAACGCTTTATAATCTAGGTATTCTAATTGTACTGACCCACAGAATACAGAGAGCATGTCATTTTTACCGTAATGTGAACTGCAAAAAAGCGAAAGCCCACAGAATTTTTTTTTTTTTTCTTTTTCCATTTCACTGTATACATTGTGGTAAAATGTAAAGTGTCAGTACAAAGTACAATTCACAGAATACACAGAAGGCAAGGGGGAAAAATGAAAATGCAAAAATGAAAACTGTCTGAAAAGTTTTTTGTTTTTTTCCAGTGATTTTTGTCAATATTTTGCTGCGAATTGACTAGTCTCTGTAAAATGGGCTATTCTACCGCAATTCATGGCAAAATAACAGGAAAATCCCAGCAAAAACACACACACACAAAAAAAAAAAAAACACGTGTGAACACAGCCTTAACCCCTAGACGACCCTGGACGTAGGGTTACGTCATGGAAGTCTGTCCCCAGACGACCCATGACGTAACCTTACGTCACGGGTGTTATTCCCGCTATGAAGCGCGCTCCGGAGCGGAGCGCGCTTCATAGGAGGTGGGGGCCGGCTGCAGTGAGCAGCCGGGACCTCACCGGTAATGACACGCTGCAGCGATCGCGCTGCCGCGTGTCATTAACCCTTAAACGCCGCGATCACGGCGCGACCGCGGCGTTTAAGTGTAAGTGACAGGGGGAGTCCCCTGTCACTTACCGATCGGGACCCCCGCAGTGTGACTGCGGGGGTCCCGATCGGTATAACGGACTGCTGGAGGTCTCTTACCTGTCTCCATGCGGTCCGATCGGCGCTCTGCTACTCTAAGCCTGCACAGGCAGGCTCAATGAGCAGAGCGCCGATAACACTGATCAATGCTATGCCTATGGCATAGCATTCATCAGTGTAAAAATCAAACTAATCTATGTACAAGTCCCCCAAAGGGACTTCAAATGTGTAAAAAAAAAAAAAGTTAAAAACACTAATACACTACCCCAAAACCCCTCCCCCAATAAAAGTTGAAATCACCCCCCTTTCCCATTATATAAATAAAACATATAAAAATAAATAAATAGATAAACATATAATATACCGTAGCGTGCGTAATTGTCCGATCTATTAAAATATAACAAGTGTCATTGTGACCGGTAAACGGCGTACACGAAAAGAGGGGAAAAAGTGCGCAGATTACCGATTTTATGTTACATTATATATATAAAAAAATTAATAAAAAGTGATCAAAACGTCCGATCTTCACAAATATGGTATTAATAAAAACTAGAGATCATGGCGGAAAAAATGACACCCCATACAGCCCCGTAGGTGAAAAAATAAAACCGTTATAAGCGTCACAATAGTCCCATTTTATTTATAATTAATTGCCAAAAAAAAGGATTTCATTTAAAAAAAATATATAACATTAGAGAATCTGTGTAACCTGCATATGGTTGTGTTCGGGCTGACCTATAGAATAATAGTGTCATGTCGCTGTTACCATATAGTGCATAACGTAGACACAGGAACCCCCCAAACGTTACCATATTGCATTCTTTTTTGCGATTTCATCAATTTATATCTTCATAAATAATATATTTGGAATTCCATCATACATGTTATGGGAAAATGAATGACGCCATTACAAACTACAACTATTCCTGTAACAAATAAGCCCTTACATGGCCTGTAGATAAAAAACTGAGAGTGCTAGAGCTCTTAGGAGGGGAGGAGGGAAAAACGGAAACACTAAGATCAAAATTTGCGCGGTCCACTGGGTCATTTTGGGCCTGGTCCTCAAAGGGTTAATCAAACCAATGTTTGATGTAATTAGTCAGGTTATTGGGAATAAGTATTACACATTCCACGTGTGATTATTACTAGACATTTCTTTCTTTCCCTATAGGTGTGTGTGACTCAGCTGGTATCTTGTGGCTTAAAACCTCAGAAACTTCCAGTGAAAGTACAGCTGACACATGGGAGCGAAAGCAGGTAATAATTATAAATCTAATTATGGACTGTATGTATATTATTTATTTGAGATTAAGGCGCTCTCCTATGCACATTAAACATTAGCCAAACTGGCTAAATCTGCACTGATTCTCGTCTGAAATGTTGTTGGGAAAGAGAAGGATGGGCGGGTTGAATTTCAGTGAGGGTCCATTTAGACAGAAAGATTATGTGACAGGTTATCTGCCAAAGATTTGAAGCCAAAGCCAGGAATGGATTTCAAACGAGGAGAAATCTCATACTTTCCTAAATATTAAGGTTTGATATTTATTAACATTTTGGATTGACCAAGATCACTGCAGTTCAATATTAAAATTTATCTTCAAAAACACAACTTGCCCAAGTGTATACTGCTTTGATTCATTTCAGTAGTAGTTATATATGTGATAGATAGATAGGACGCGGTCACACAGCCTAATAGTTTAGCAGTTGTGCTGTAGTTTGGTATCTGAGACCAGGAGTGTGGTTTATCCAGGTCTAAACTTCATATACCTTAACTGTGGTAACTTAACATTTCTATTAAACAGTGACCAGATTGTGTTGTATTTTATTCAAACATTTAAGTCTAATAAAACAGGAACAGGCTCATATCACTTGCAGACTATGAAGTAGTGGGGAAAAAAACTATTAAAGTAACCACAAAAAATTATTTTGGCACCACAATTCATTCCACAGGTCTCAGGGGTGGCATTTTAGAGACTGTTCACGTCTAAATCAGAGACCCACAGGCTGACCGCCATAGGATGTTGTGCCACTTCAGCTGGCTGTGGTTGGCCATGTACGTGTGACATCATTGTTGATAAAAATCACTTTTTATTGATTTAAGTCTGTTCTTTCTTGTTTCATGGGCTATAACCAATGTATTCATTATGAAGGAAGCTGATTTGAACTTTTATGATCCGAACTTCATGAGCAGAATCCCAGAACAACAGTGACTACAATTGTAACTTATTCTGCTCAGCTGTATAGTAGATCATGAATGATGCGTTGGATGGCTTGAGAATTTATATTTAAGCACGAGGGATGAGAAACGAGCACAACTTACTGAATCAGTGTTTAGGTGTTTGAGTTTCCCCAGAACAGTCAGTCTGGGATGGAACTCTGTGGTCTCCTAGGATTGTGTCATACCAGACTTTGCCAGTCAAAATCTTTGGAAAGCAGAATTACTTTTTCAAAACTAAAAGGATAATTCACTATATCTGATGAATCTTAATATATTTTTGCCCATCTCTACTTGCTCATTCATAGTTAAAGTGTCACTGTCGTGAATTTTTTTTTTGCAGAAATCAATAGTCCAGGCGATTTTAAGAAACTTTGTAATTGGGTTTATTATCCGAAAAATGCATTTTTATCATGAAAAAGCAGTTTGAAGCTCTCCCCCCTGTCTTCATTGTTCTCCTATGGAGAGAGCTAAAGAAAAGACCAAAACAGGACAACAAAGAGTTAATCTACAAATCCCTCACGGGATATCTCCTGTGACAGTTACCACTGACCTCCCTGACCTCGGATTACAGCTGTCACCCAGCTCTGTGCCTGTAATCCACTGTTATCTGCTTTCTGCTGCCGGCTAACTCCCTCCTTCCTCCTCCCCCCTCCCCTCTCCCTAGAACAGACAGGGGACGTCTCCTGCAACAAGTCACAATTTTCAGATTTTTCAGAGTGGATGAAAAAGAGGAAGGAGGGGGGGGACCTGGGAAAAGGCTTTTTACATGCAGATAATGGCAGATTTGGCTAATAAACCCAATTACAAAGTTTCTTGAAATCGCCTGGACTATTGATTTCTGCAAAAAAAAAAAAAAATACGACAGTGACTCTTTAAAGGAGAATTTTTATTAAAGTATTTTATTGCCCCCCAAGTTATACAAATCACCAATATACACTTATTATGGGAAATGCTTATAAAGTGCTTTTTCCCTGCACTTACTACTGCATCAAGGCTTCACTTCCTTGATAAAATTGTGATGTCACGACCCGACTCCCAGAGCTGTGCGGGCTGTGGCTGCTGGAGAGGATGATGGCAGAGGGATGCTCAGTGTCCCTCCAGTGTCCTCCCCAGCAGCCACAGCTCGCACAGCTCTGGGAGTCGGGTCGTGACATCACCATGTTATCCAGGAAGTGAAGCCTTGATGCAGTAGTAAGTGCAGGGGAAAAAAAGCACTTTATAAGCATTTCCCGTAATAAGTGTATATTGGTAATTAGTATAACTTTTGGGGGGCAATACAATACTTGAATAAAATTTTTCGCCAGACTTCTCCTTTAAAGTGACTTTGTACCCACAATCTGAACCCCCTAAACCACTTGTACCTTCGGATAGCTGCTTTTAATCCAAGATCTGTCCTGGGGTCCGTTCGGCAGGTGATGCAGTTATTGTCCTAAAAACAACTTTTAAACTGGCAGCCCTGTGCCCAACGGTCAGGGCTTACATTGTGTATGCATTAGGCGGGCAAACCCTTTCTGTCCCTCCTCCCTACCCTCCTCATCATTAGGAATGCTCCAGGCAGATTGCCTCCTATTCATCAGCTGTGTCAGCCCGGCACATGGGCTGGATTGTTAAGCACATGTTCAGCATGGAGAAAATGTTCCAGTGGCATTCATAATGATGAAGAGGGCGGGGAGGAGGGATGGAGGGGTGTTGCAAAGTAGGGGCACAGATACTCCTGTTTGACACAGGGCTGCAAGTTTCAAAGTTCTTTGTTTAGGACAATAACTGCATCACCTGCCGAACAGACCCCAGGACAGGTCTTGGATTAAAAGTAGAGATGAGCGAACCTGGAGCATGCTCGAGTCGATCCGAACCCAAACTTTCGGCATTTGATTAGCGGTGGCTGCTGAACTTGGATAAAGCCCTAAGGCTATGTGGAAATCATGGATATAGTCATTGGCTGTATCCATGTTTTCCAGACAACCTTAGAGCTTTATCAAAGTTCAGCAGCCCCAGCTATTAAAATGCCGAACGTTCGGGTTCGGATCGTCTCGAACCCGAACCCGGTTCGCTCATCTCTAATTAAAAGCAGCTATCCGCAGGTACAAGTGGTTTGGGGGGTCAGATTGTGGGTACAGAGTCGCTTTAAATCAGAACATAACTCAGTCCCTAATGTATTAGGTACTGCCTGTGTTGTTACTGGTTGATGTATCCATTAGAGATAAGCTCTACTTAAAGCGTAACCGTCATTTCAGGGTCATTTTTTTGAAAACATTAAATATCAACAGTTCAAGCGATTTTAAGAAACTCTGTAATAGGTTTTATGTACTGAAAGAGTTAACTTCTGGACTAAAAAAGCAATCTCCCAGCCCCCACCCTCACTGCAAAAGAAGCAGGATTTCTCTGTCCATTATGTGTCTATGGAGAGGGGAGGGGCTGTTAGGAGTGACTGAGCACGGAGGATTTCTGCAAAGCACAACACCCTGCAGTCTTCTCTCAGTAAGTTCAAAGATAAGCACTGACCTTTCTGACCCCAGAATCCTGCGGTTTAGGTGCCCAGAGAGTCTACAAACAGCTGACCTTCCTGTCACCTCTTCCTGCTCCCTCAGCCCCTCCCCCCTTCATAGGCTTATAATGGAGAGAGCAGAGCCCGTCTTCACTGGCTTCTCTGTAATGAAGACGTGTTTGCCTGATAATGCACAGATAAGAAGTCAGGGGGGGAGGCTGGGAGATTGCTTCTTGAGTACAGAAGGAGGCTTTTTTGGCTGATAAAACTTATTACAGAGTTTCTTAAAAACGCTTATAGTACTGATTTCTGCAATAAAAAAAAAACATGACAGTTACGCTTTAAGCTTTTTAGTTCCTGTTTGAATCTGCTGGATGCAACCCTAAGGATGTGTTTACACAGACAAATTTTCCATTGCAATTCTTAAAGCCAAAGCCAGGAACAACTTATAAACAGAGAACAGGTCATAAACGAAAGACTGAGATTTCTCCCCTTTTCACATTAATACCTGGCTTTATTTTCGCCAGTTGTAACCAAAAATCTGTGGGTGTGAACACACCATAAGGCTTCCTGGAAAATGTGGATACAGTATCTGTTTTCCTGGACTCCCCCCAAGGGTTGCATCCAACCATTGCATCAAAAAGGATCCATTTTTTTTTAAGACACAAAAAATGTTGACTGTTTTTGTGTACGTTAAAAAAAAAATCGGATTTTATTTTTTTATAATGGAAGTCAAAGGAAAAAGGGATGCACATATATACATTTTTCCATCTGTTTTTTGCAAAAACGTAGTGTGAACCCAGCAGACAGTCATTTCTATCTTCTCTATTTTCAGATCCATGCTGCTTCTATTTCTTGTCTGAGTGTGATTGATAATCTTGTTATCACGGCATCCACTGACCACAGCGTGAAGATTTGGAAACGCAGCCCGTTCACACAGGTGGGTGGGTGTTTGTATGGGTGGGAATCCTTGCATGTTAGGAGTTATCTAAAGTTCAACACTATGTATATTTCCAGGTTGGAGTTTTTCACTGTGAAGGAGCTGTAACTTGCCTGTCGTCCCATCCTGTGACTGGAAGCGGCGTCTCATCAGCGGCCTGCCAGATAGCTTGCGGTGATCAGTATGGAAAATTGTACATGCTGACCTGCATTACACTATGAAACAAGTAACCATGGGCTTTATCTGCTCCCTCACACATATACGTGTAGTTGGATTTTTCCATTCGGACGACTGCTCAGATGAGGAGGGGTGCAGTGTATGAATCTGTATAACCCATGCTGCTTACACAGGAGGAATTATGAATAGTCGCATAGTGGAACTGATCATTTTCAACGTTAATGTGTTTAAAAGAAACCTTTTGGATTAAAGCAGTGAAACCTCAAAAATGTGTGTTGGTTAACTGTGCCTAGCACGGCAGAAGTCATGAGCTAGACATGGTTGTATTGTGGGCAGGATGTGGGTACGGTCAGGAATTTGTCTGCTCGCTTCTATATGTTCATGTTTTCTGGACTGCGGTAAAAGCCAGAGGATCAGCACAGGGACATATACTAAGAAAGAGAATGAATGTGAATATATGTATGTGTGTATTGAATATAAATCTATATATGTAGTGAATACGTTATATGTAGATGTGGAATTATTTTCCAGTACTCAATAGACATATGCTTCATGATGAAAGAACTGCAGTCATTGAGATTCCCACATCCTATCCCACACCAGATACATCCAGTCATTAAAAAGTATATCCAGTTATATAAGGGAAAAAAAACTGTGCACGTTGTATATAAGGCAGCCAGAAAGTCATGTACTTCATTATTGTTAATTTAAGTATTGTCTTGGCGTGAAATATTTAGTGGTACAGAACTGTGTTTCATCGTGACCTTACGTGCACTAGTGTCAGAAGTAAACTGCATAGCGCACATAGTTTTACGCAAGTGACAAATCCAAAGACAGACTATATACTGTGTTACTGTAACAAGGATAAAATGTGTGCGCTACATGTGATCTCATAACTGATATAGGATTATACAAGAGTCTGTTACAAGACTAAATAGTAAAAAAAAAAATGCTGTGAAAAAGTTAAACATGTTTTGCAATGATATCTGACATTCATCTAAGCATGCCCACTCTTTTAAAGGCATATGTATGCATATAAGGAGGATAGAGCTGCTAGGTCAATCAGGAGATCGCAAGAACCTCAGTCTCTACAGAAGGGGTTGTGTTCATTTAAACTTGGACGTTTGTTTTTCCCCTTCGGAGAGGCGACTGAGGAGGTGCTCTCCTGACTAAGTAAGCTCTTTCCCAGCCACAGACAGATGTGACCTGAGGTCTGTAAATAGGAGGGGAGGTACAAACCAAAAGCCTCCTGGGACAAGCATAATAGTTTAGTATAGAACAGAAAAGGATTAAAAAAAAGACAATATCTAGTTAAGCATTTTCTGGTATCTTTATTTTCTAAGCAGTTAACATTTATAAGGAAGACAGTATAATATTTTTTTTAGTAATGTAGAAAAAGGTGTATATATATATTTTTCATTTCAGAGATAAAATTAATATAATTGAGAGACTGTTTTATGTAGAAATACCATTATCAGTGTTTGGTACTCCATTAAAGTCAATCTGTCAGATGCAATTTACATTCTAAACTTCTGACACTGTTAGACAGCTGTTAGGTCATGGAGACACATGTTACCTTTCATATATCTTCCTCTGCTTCCAGAAAATAGAAAAGTGTTAGAGAAGCTTTCCTAAGCTCCTGTTCGTTTGAGTGATGTAACACCTCCTCCCCTCCCATCTCTTTACCCTCCTTAGAGCTGACTGACTATCAAGCATGGTCAGGTATGGGAGGTATTCCAGCTATCAAAGATAATAAAAGCATTTTCTCTGTCCTGGAAGTACAGCTGGATATATAAAAGGCACCATGTCTCCTTGACCTAACAGTGTCAGTAAATTCAAATGTAAATTGCATCTGACAGATTCTCTCTGTTTTAGGTAATTTTGTGATAGAACATTAAGATACAAGATTACTACATATTATTACTGATTTATAAAAACTACTGCAGTACACTACAAGAAAAACAAACTATTTTCCAGCTTTGCTTTGACATTTGTTGCATATGTGCTGACTACCATCTCTTACAGCAAAGGTTTCTTCAGTTAGCCATGCAGCAGTATTCATGGATGTATCTGCTATTGCCTTAAATCCCAAACTTCACTGCTGCACCACTACTCTGTTACCACAATGATTCATAGTTAAAGCGAACTTGCAGTAAATACTTCATCCGGACCTGACGGCTATCATACACAATGTACTCGTTGTAATTCAGCGTGTAGCCATTTTCATTTTTCAGTCCTGTGTCTATGAGAGGGCCCATGGGAACCACAGCACCGTCACTGTAAAAAAAACAAAAATGATCTCCTTCAATAAGCTTCTGTAAGATGTGCACCATTTCTGGTGTAGATATGTGCATGCTGATATTCATGGAACTATGACACTACTGCCAAACCTATCTATAAGTGATAAACTTACTGAATAACTCTCTTTTGAGGATCTGGGCTGCTACGGCCTAGGCCTTTAGTGCTGTGTTTGCGTTTTAGCTTCTTCTGAGCATCGTAATCTGCTTCTAGGAGTTCATTACATTCACCGAGTGCAACCTGATAGAGAGAGAAATATGGTCAATACAAAAGAATAGAACAATGACCATCCAGCAGTGTGCAATACAAAAAACATGTCACTGCAGCCTCTACTGGCATTGGCTGGGCATTTTCTAGGGTGATCACTGATGATCTATCTAAATTATCATAATTCTGGTGACAAATCAACAGTATAAACAGTGACGTGGCCTTCGCTTTTGTGTAGGTCCAGAGTCACAAACTGTACTGTACCTTTCTGTACCATATGTCAAACTGTGAGCCGCTCTTGGTGAGGATAGGCAAAAACAAGATCCAAGAAGTCACATAATCTGCCAACTACTCAGGATTAATACAGAATGTGCAGTGTAGCATTCTTTATTACAATCCAAGCATATAGAGAAAGAAAGATGAGGGCACTCACCCATGTGTGGCACAACGACTTCTTTATTCATTACATTTGTGGTTAAAAGTCCATGAAGACATCAGGACATGCGGGCAGACGCCAAACACCTTCACAGTGTTAACATGATGGCCATTTCGCGCGCATGCGTAGAAGCGCGCATGCGCGCGAAATGGCCATCATGTTAACACTGTGAAGGTGTTTGGCGTCTGCCCGCATGTCCTGATGTCTTCATGGACTTTTAACCACAAATGTAATGAATAAAGAAGTCGTTGTGCCACACATGGGTGAGTGCCCTCATCTTTCTTTCTCTATATGCTTGGATTGTTCATATGCTAATGATTGAGGAGCACCCCATACACGACTGAGACATAGTCCATAGTGCCAGATAATATTCCACTAGAAAAGCCGCCGATAGAGAGTGGTGCCGGTGATTTCTACACACGTGTAATTCTTTATTACATGCACAATGCTCACAATGTGCTGCTGCAGATGTTGTAACAAACACTTGTCTGCCTTCTCTTCAGAGAGCCTGGAAGCTGGAGCCGTTCCTGTCACTGCACAACTGTTCAGTTATGGTCAGTGGGTGGTCTACACTTGGGTTTAGAATTGGTTTTCATATAATCTCATTGCACTAAAGTTAAAAAAAAATCCAATGCGCTACACTATTCAACCAAGAGGCCATATTCACGAGTACATAGAGAATGATGTAAAAAAAAAAAAAAAAAAAAATCCAACAAGTTACTAGTTCTAGTGTCCAAATAGAACCACAAATTCCATAGAGTAAAAAAAAAAAAATTATTTATTCCATCATAGCAACCAAATAGCATTTCAGCACGGAACGGCCAGGTGGAGCATCAGTAGTGGCGGCGGGAGGAGGCAACATGCCACTGCCCCCTCCCGCCGCCTGATCGCCTCCCAAACCACAAATCTCCCCATAGACGCTGCGGTCATTGACCGCGGCGTCTATGGGGTTAACTGCCCGGGGGGAGCGCGGCTCCCCTCCGGGCAGAGGCAGCGGGAGGATGCTGTGTGATACTGCCTCCTCCCGCTGCCCAATCTCACCTAGGGACAGCGGGGGGAGGAAGGGAAAGCATGACGTTTGGGAAACGTCATGTTGCAGGAACTACCTGCTTTACATGACGTTTCCCAAACGTCATTTTGCGGCAAGGGGTTGAAGAAACCATAATCTGATAAGCAAACATCACTTGGCAGGACTAAATCATGAATAGAGATGATCAAACATCAGAAAATTTTTAGAACTATAGAACTCAAACCTTGTCGAACCTTCCGCATTTGATTCCTGATGCCTTTAGAATCCTGAAATTCCAGCCGGTACCCGGGCTGTCTCCTCCTTTCCCACGGAACGGGAAGGCATCGGAAATCAAATGCGGAAGGTTCGACAAGGTTCAAGTTCTATGGAACCTAAGATTTTCTGATGTTTGATCATCCCTAATCATGAAGACATCGGATTCATGACTACATTCTGATATTTGTCAGCTTTTGAGTCTCGAGGAGAAAATGTTTAGGCTGCTTTAAGACACGGTTTCAGCAGCGAGATGGAAGGGTATTGTGAGTTAAAAGGGTTGAGCCATCAAGCAAAGTGAGTAAAATCTGATGTGTACTAATGTGCTGTTTTTACTAAAATAGCTGTCATTCCTGTACAGTTTTCTCCCCATGGATCTATCCACTTCCTGGTTGCCTCTCTGAACAGTAACCCTGCTGTTGCCATGCAACAGAACACACACTTTCCCACAATTCCCCTTGCTTGCAGGCTGAGTGGAGACCAACTGCCAGTTCTTCCTGGAGATTGCATGCCTGGCCCGTTATAGTGGTTTGTAATGAAGGGCGGCAGGTTATCAAAACAAAGCAGGCACATGGGGGATTTGTAGGACTATATCTCTCAACCACCATTTCAGAAATCCTCGTTGTTTGATTGGGCGTTAAAATCATTGTTATCAGCAACACATTTCTGTCTAAACAGGAGATGTGTGGCCAATGACAATCTATTTACGTGGCCGCACAAACGATACTGTGTAAAAGGGCCCTTAGACCTAGTTTTCTAAATAGCACAAACCCTTTAAGTATTCCTGGCTACAAACTTCCAACATTTTAGGTGTAAACAGCATCACAGGGTACTGCTCTGGCAAGAAGCAACACCTGTATCTGAACAGTTTTACAGTGTCATAAAGCTTTACATATAGAGGTGTCAAAATTGAAGCTGTAGCATCAAAAGCACTGACCTATCGACTACACCTCCTTGTACATAGGCACAAGGTGGAATATCCTTTCTATGCTATTACTTAAAGGGATTATCCAGTGCTACAAAAACACACAAACCACACCTGACCTGGAAACAAGAGCGGGGCAAAAGTGGCCATGTTTTTGTAGCACTGGATAACCCCTTTAGGGTATGTGCACACTGAGAAAAGGTGAGGAATCCGCTCTTATTTCAGCTTGAAATTCCTCCCGTAAAATATGAACAGAGCAATGTCCTATTGTGTTCAATGGGATTTCCACTCTGTTCACACTGCAGAATTTCAGAGCAGAAATTTCTGCGGCAGATCTGCTTTCTGCCCAAAGAATTGACATGTCAATTCTTTGGGCTTGCATTCTGCTCAAATTCTGATTGAATTATGCTCAAATTCTGTCAGAAATTCTCGAGGAATTGTAGAGGCAAGTTTTCTGCGTGAAATTCCTTGCCTATTCAGCTCTCAGTGTGCACATAGCCACAATTACCTATGCCTGGCTACTGGTGTAAGACTGATAGAGCTTGGAACAGTATTGATTAGAGATGAGTAAGTTTGGTTTCGGGCAAACCCAATCGATCTGCATTTGAATCCCAGTAGCCTGCAGAAGACGGATGCAGCACTAGGGCTACCTGGAGAACATGGATAGAGCCTTTAAGAACTCCAAATTACTGCAAGTTCGCTCATCTCCAGTATTGATCCTATATGCAGCTAAGTTTAGACAAGGACAAATAAAAGCTAAAAAAAAAACTAATAAAATAGTTGGTATTACCTCTGACAGCAGAATAATTCCCACATTCTTATCTCTGGTTGTGAAGCAATAATTTGCACTTTTTGAGGAGACATCCGCAAAATATATTCCTTTTCCAAACTAGGAAGAGAGAGATTAAATAAAATGTTTAACAGACTCCTGAAAATGGTAAGGGGATGGATGGAAGGAGAAAGTATTGTGTTGGTTGGCACTGTTCCATAATGACTGTAAGGATAGGTGCATACCATGCGTTTTGCTGTAAGAAAAAATAATTTTATATCTGTATCACTGGGGGACATGGTTTTATGTGTGTGTGGGGGGAAGTGACGTGATACTTTTCTGTGCGGTCCTGCAATGAAAACAAATGGGAGCTTAAAGGGGAACTCCACAGAAGGGAAAAAAATTCTATTAAAAATACATTTAAAGTTATATAGATGTGTCTATACAATGTATTACCATATCTGTGCGGTTCTGCCACACTGGTAGCTGATAGAAATCCAGGAAGTGAAGTTTGTGTTTGCTGAGCACAGGCTGATGATGCAGAGAGGGGGAAGGGCGTGATGTCACAGGAGGCTTGGCTGGATCCCCCAATCCCCTGAGTGATCCACCATCTCTGACCGGCCAGAAGCAGGTGCATTAAGGACTGTAGACTGTGATGAACAGCTGAGGTAAAGCATTACATTCTGGAACCAGTACTGCATTCTGGGAACTGCTCAACCGGGAAGTACAGAAACACAATACAGAACAAGAACCCCCCAAACAAATGGATTTTTGGTAGTTTCAAAACTGGGATAGATAGGTAAGTAATGCTATATGCTTCTGCAGAAGTAAAAAATTTTTTTAACCTCTACCTTAAGTTCCCCTTTAATGTGGTATACCTGCTGGAGAGGCATATAGCATTGCTTAACTACACCCCCCAGTTTTGAAACAAAAAATCTATTAGTTTAGTCTTAGTCCTGTACTTTGTGATTGTACTGCCTGGTTGATCAGCTAGTCAGCACTACAATTCCCAGATGCCTTTCCCTCAGTTCTGCATCACAGTCCTCCTACCCTATCTAATCTACTCCCACAGCCCTCTAGCCAGTTCCCTGCCCAAATCTGTTGCAGAACATCTAATTTCACAGCAGACTATTGCACAGTGAGGTTAGAGCACCTGCTGCATCCCAATAATGTATACATGTATCTGTGTATATGGCAGGGAGATGGTGATGTAACCTGGAGAGGCTGGGGTGGGACTAGAACAGAGAAACAAGATCCAGCCAAGCCTGCTTTGACATAAAAGGATGATGCATTGTCTACGAAAAGAGAGGGAGGAGCCAGAGAGCTGGAGACAATACACATTTTGTAGTTCTTACATTTTCAACTTCCTGTCAAGGGTGAACCATGTAAAGCCAGTACTACTAGTGATACTAGTGACTACAAGTAATTTTGTGAGTGATTGTATTATCTATTCAAATCTGTTTCAAAAAGGCAAAATGATGCAATGCATCAACTTTAATACCACCAACTACCCTAAATGGAAAAGTTGCAATATAACACCTAAAGACCTTTTACAGGCCACCACCTAGGAGAATAGTGCATTAAACATTGCAGAATGTTACTTACCATGTACCCAGTGACTGGAGCCTCTTTAGGAGCCACACGTAGGCCCTGACTAAGTATGCCAACCCAGTTAGACATACGAGATCCATGCCACAACAGCATCCTGTGGAAGAAAAGCAGCTGGTTACAGTAACACAATTCATCAAAGGTGTGATCAGAAAACTGTAGTTGCTTTCTTTCAGAAACAGCACCACTCTTGTTCTCAGTGTGTGCAATTACTGACCATTACGGGCGATAATTGCTTAGTGTAATAGAAGACAACGATCAGCTGACATGAAAATATTGGCTTATCATTGTCTTTCAACATGTTGAAATAGCAATGATCTAGATAGTAGCAATATGCTGCCATCGCCCTGTGTAATAGGAGCGGCAGCAACAGACCGCCGCTATCTATGGGCTGCCCGGACGATCTAGTGATCTAGCTGCTGACAGGCTCGCTTTATTTTTCATTTGAACCATCCTGCTCCATCTCTATTGCTCCTGCATCCTGCTCCATCTCTATTGCTCCAGTCTCTAGTGAGAGACCCAGCACCATAGACATGGATCTGTTCAAAGTTAAAAGACAGCTCTAATGATTGGCAGCAGGCAGCTTTGGCCATAAATCAGCTTAGAATGTAGTTCAGGAGAGGAGACAGATGGGCTGGAGAGTAAAGCAAGCTGTCAGGCTGCTCCTCTTGTACAATTCACTCTGAAGCAGAAAGAGCAGCGTGCACCAGGGCTGGATTGAGGTTGCTGGGGGCCCCCCATTCCCCCCCCCCCCCCCCCCCCAAAAAAAAATAAAATAAACTATACAGATCTATACAGATGGCTGATTATTGTAGGGGACTTAGGACCTGCCCCTGATCGCTCCTGACTGTATGGCTCAGCATATGATGGCCACTAGAGGCTGCAGTGCAGTGGAAGGCAAGCCTAGAGACAGGAGCAGGGAGGGCTGAGTATCAGAGTGTGTTCCCACATTGTGTTTGTGTTAACAATGCAGTGTGAGAACCCAGCACTTTCTGTGCGCTCTTGCCCGCTGTGTAAGGGCAGTATTACATGGCCACATATCCTGGGTAAGCACCGTTTTGCTATATTGGCTCTTGCTTACAGAGCCTAAAAGGCTCAATTATTATCTTGCTGCATGGACATCAGACACTGGTTCCACATCGCTATTACAGGTAGCAATGCACAGCCAGTGGCCAATGATTTTTTTCAACATGTTGAAAGACTTCGATCAGCTCATGATCGGTTTCTTGGCTGAAGCACTAGCTTGACACTAGCTGAAGCAGTAAAAAGCACCCATCCAGAACTGAATACTGAATTTTTTTTTTTTTAGGGGGGGGGGGGGGGTGCTGTAGATCACTATAGATCCACAAGCCTGAGCCCTGCTTCTGGCTTTGGGCTGGTGGAGGCCCCAAGTGGTGGAGGCCCCTGGGTGCCCTCCCTTTAATCCGGCCCTGGCGTGCACTATTTGTAAAAGAATGCGGGCTATAGAATAAAAACCAAGCACAATATAAGTACAACACAATAATAAATAAAATGGCACCTTAAGTCAGCTAACCCAGTACACTCATCTTTAAGCCTAATTTAGCCTACTGTATATGATTTTTTTCCTTGCACAGAACACACCTGTTGGGTAAGTCTTCTCGAAAGCTGCCTTCCACCTCTTTCTGCACACAGAGAACATTCAACAGGGTCATTGTGTAATCATTGTGGGTTGGCGCATGGGTGCTTTGCAAGTAACGTTCAATAAGCTGCGGGATGACAGAAGATGGAAGCAGTCAGTCGTCAAGTACAGATGCAAGAAATAAGTTGGCCATACTAAATGACAATGTTTTATTAGCGTTTACCTGTCACAAGTAAAAACTTTTCATAAGTCACACAACAAGTTTTTATCAGTCGGGATCCCAACCAAGCAAGATGGCCTTTTACACTTATATTATGCTGTTGTCTTAATCATGTACCATTGAGCCTGGGATAAATGCACTTACCAGGTTTTACCACCTCTTTCTCCTGATCACTGGGGTTCTAAACACTCAGACCCTAAGTGATAAAAACTTACGATATATCTCTCTATACTATTTCAAAAGTTTTTTTTGCATGACCCCTGGCTTCTCTGCTGATCAGCTGTTTGGTGGCTGCACTACAGTGAGAACAGAGGAGGATGCAGGTGGCTCTGGTCCCTGTGTAGCAGTGGTGCTGGTGCTAGTGTAGTGCAATTTTTTTTTTCTTTTTTCAAAAAGTTACACAGATTTGTAATTTACTTCTATTTGAAAATCTAAAGTCTTCCATTACTTATCAGTTGCTGTGGTGTATTCTTTATAGTCTCAGTGCTCTCTGCTGCCACCTCTGTCCATGACAGGAACTGTCCAAAGCAGAAGAGATTTTCTATGGGGATTTGCTACTGATCTGGACAGTTCGTTCTGGTCATGGACAGAGGTGTCGAGAGCACTGTGTCAGACTGGAAAGTATAAGGCACTTCCTGCAAGACATTTAGCAGCTGATAAGTATCGGGAAAACATGATTTTAAAAAAAAATAGAAATAATTTATATCTATCTCCTATATAACTTTCTAGTACCAATTGATTTTTGATTTGAAATAATTAGTACCCCTTTAACCCCTTAAGGTCAAAGCTTTTTCCCCTTTATGTTTAAAAGGCCATAGCACTTGCATTTTTTCATCGAGAGACCCATACGAGCCCTTATTTTTTGCGAAACCAATTGTACTTTGCAATGACAGGCATTATTTTTCCATAAAATATGCTGCAAAACCGGGAAAAAATCATTTGCGCTGTCAAATTGAAAAAAAAACGGAATTTGTTTGGATTTCGGGGAGTTTTGCATGTACGCCGTTCACCCTGGAGTAAAACTGACTTGTTATGCATGTTCCTCAAGTCGTTACGATTACAACGATATATAACATGTATAACTTTTATTTTATCTGATTCGAACCATTGTTAACAAATATATGTTCCTTAAAATCCCTCTATTCCCAGGCTTATAGCGCTTTTATCCTTTGGTCTATGGGGCTGTGCGAGGTGTCATTTTTTGCGCCATGATCTTTACTTTCAATCGGTACCTCCTGATTGCACATATACGACTTTTTGATCACTTTTTATTACATTTTTTCTGGATTTGATGCGACCAAAAATGCAATTCTGCACTTTGGAATTTTTTTGCGCCGACGCCGTTTACTGTGCGAGATCAGGAATGGGATTAATTAATAGTTCGGACAATTACGTGCGCGGCGATACTAAATATGTTTATCTATTTGTTTATTTATTTATAAAATGGGAAAAGGGGGGTGATTTGGACTTTTCTTAGGGGAGGGGATTTTTTTATTAATAAAAACACTTTCCTTTTTTTTTTTTTACTGTAACTGGAAGTCCCCCTGGGGGACTTGTATATAAACAGCACTGATCTCTCATAGAGATCAATGCTGTGTATATACACAGCAAAGATCCATCAGATCTGTGATCCATTGCAATGGCCTGCTGCAGGCCAGTGCAATGTATTGCCGAGCCGGGATCAGCATCATTGCGACGCTGAGGCCCGGCACGAGCAGAAGAACGGATCTCCCCCCTGGGATCGCATCGCGGGGGGAGATCCGTCCCACTAGACACCAGGGACGTGAGGTTTGAAGCACTTCAATGCAACTGTCAGGTTTGACAGCTGCATTGAAGTGCTTAATTAGCCGGCGCGGCAACGGGACCCGCGCTGGCTAATAGAGGCACTGCCCGGCTGCAGATATCAGCCGGGAGCGGCGCCGTTCAGAGCGGGGTCCTGGCAGGGCCCCTCTCTGAACTCCCTCCGCGCCACCATGACGTACCAGGTACCTCATGGGTCGCTAAGGGGTTAAGGATGCTTATAAAGATGATCTGGTTTTACCAAAACTTATTTATTGTAAAGTGCCAAGTTTGAAAACTAATGGGATACAAGATCTCTGCTTTATGGGAATAAATAAGAATCTTATTGTTTTTTTTTCAGAGGCTGAATGTCTGTCTTGGTCCTATAATAGTTTTTATTCATCCTGGAGGTTTGATAAAGAGAGCATAAGACTCTCGAAACGCGTTACCTATGGATTCGTATGTATCAATAAACTAGAGATTTTCACTTGGTCTGCGCGAGGACAGTTTCTCCTTTTTTCTGTTTTTTTGGATTTTGCCATTGATTACGCACACCTAGAGTTTGCGGTGGAGAGTCCTCAGCAGCGACCATCTTCTACTTTGCTACTTTGAATACGCTGTATAGTGGTTGTGACTTCTCACAACCTCACCAGGTGAGCCTACACCCTTATATGTTGCATAATTGCCATCTATTCACACAGTGTCATACTATGAGGCGCTCTGCCTTGCGTTTTTTCTGTTTTTTCCTCATCTGCTTGGTCCTATAATGGTCACACAGGTGCATGCCTCGTTAGAGATACATTACAGTAAGCTGTGAACAAACTTAACACCTACTGTATGTTAAAGGTTGTCATCCAAGTATTGCAGTGAACGTGAATACATTGAATTTTTTTTATATAAAGTAAGACTCTATTCACATGGAGCAAAACAGGCGTAATTCTGACGTAGAATCCGGCCAGCCTACCTGTCCTAATGACAGTCTATGGGAGGCTCACGCGCCTCCACTCTCGGCGTCTCTTCGCGCTGAAGAATGGACATGTCCATTCTTGAGCGCGGAGAGAGGAGGTGTGCGAGCCTCCCATAGACAGGGGAGGCTGGCGGGAATTAAGTTTGTTAACGGAGTCTAAATCTGTAAGACTTGTAAAATTACAGCTTACAAGCAAAGGCTCAGTATGTCCAATCATCTACATAGTACATGTTATTCCTTTCAAGCTAAACTTTTTTTTACAACTTTAACAGCTAACTTTTACCTGAAATTCACTTGACGTTTTGTCTAAAGGTTCCAAATTGCATTGTAACTGTCTGTACTGTCTGTCCACTGGATGTTCATGGGACTTCAGATCCAAGCTGGCTAATTTTACAGCAATCTGTATATCTCCTAAGGCCTGGAAAGATGGAAGAAGTGTTATAATATTGTATTTTAGTGACAGACAGACACTATATTGCCAATTCTGGGTTTGCTGGGATTATTGTACGGCAGGGGTGGGGAACCTTTGGCCCTCCAGCTGTTGCAAAACTACAATTCCCATCATGCCTGGGCAGCCGAAGCTAAAGCTTCAGCTGCCCAGGCATGATGGGAATTGTAGTTTTGCAACAGCTGGAGGGCCAAAGGTTCCCCATCCCTGTTGTAGGGGAACCCACTTGAGAGCCTCGTGATTAGCCAGGGTGAAATAGTTGGCTGCAGCTTCCCCGGGAAAAGTCAGCTAATGCTTAATAAGGGCCAGTTCAAACAGAGTAAAATCAGCAGAATCTAACCTACTGTCTTTTTCAATGGGACGGCTTGCTCACCTCCGCAGCCCTCCGGTCAAAGAATTGACAAGTCAATTCTCTGAGCGGAGAGCTACGGAAGCGCACGAGCCCTCCCAATGAAACAGATGGCAGGTTAGATTCCGCTGATTTTATTCTGTGTGAACTGGCGCTTAGAGGGGTAACATTGAGAAGTGCACAGATGAAGCCTATGTATTCTTCGTAAAATAGTCACATGCTCTATTTAGTATATTAGCATGTGCACCAGTTCTTACCTCAAGAAGACGCACTTTCATGGCCAGTTCTTGTACTGTTCTTATCAGAGGTGGAGTCTTGAGTCTATACATAAGCAGCACATGTCAGTTTACTTGCCAACGCAGACAGGTACCAGTATGAGGTCATTTAAAATACTTACCCAAAGTCATGGGGAATGCGGGTGTAAAACTCATTACAAGCCTCCAGAAGTTCCTTGCCAAACTTTTGTTTTTTGATACAGTTCTCTATACGCTGCAGAGAACTATAGCCGGCACTGATCTGCTGCACAGTTAGCTTACCTAAAGAGGAACAAGATATAAAAGAAACTTTTATACCAGTAAGCCATATGATGGCAAATACTTTTGTGTTAAGTCAAGGACCAAAGTATCTTGGTAGTGATACCTTTATTGGTTAACCAAAAAAATATTTTACCCACAAGGTACTTAGACTTCCTCCTCAGAATAATTTACAAATTAAAGGGAACCAGTCACCATGAAAAGCTATCGGCATCATGTTATAGAGCAGAAGGTGCTGAGCAGATTGATATATATCTGTATGGTAAAAGATTCAGTATAACGTGTAAATTATCAACTGAAGTCTTTGATCATTCCATGCTGAGGAGTCCAGTCCATTGAGAGGCACCTCCCACTGGACTCCTTGTCACAGAAGGAGCAGGAATGTTAATCAACAAGTTCCAAGTTATACTGAATCTTTTCCCACAAATATATATATATCAATCTATTCAGCTCTTCCTGTTCTATAACATGAAGGTGATAGATTAGATAGCAATGTCTTGGTGACAGGTTCCCTTTAATGTCTGAAAGAATAGCACAACCTTTAAAAAGATGTTACATAAAGACATTTGTACATGAGGAAGGAGGTATACCACCATTAACCCTTAAAGGCCGTCCGCCTGGGTTTTACAGCACCAAGTCTATGAACTTCAAAAGCTAGTAAAAATAATATATTTTTTTTGTTAACCAATAAAGATATAATTTCAAAAATACTAAAAGGGACACAGACATATCTGCTTGTATGTACTCTTAGGAAAAAATACTATAATTTCACAAAAAAATATAAGCTGCTGTCTCACCCAGAGGAGCTTTCTTGGTGTCATACTTCATCTCCAGTACAGTTTCCTCCATGTTCTGTAGATTACAGATGAGATTAAGCAATTCCTGAACTGAATTATCTAGCTTGGACTCCACTTTAGGAATGATAGCTGGCTTATCCACCTCTACAGTGTTTTCTTCTTCCTGTGGGAAAGACAGGCAGTTAATAAAATCAGCAGTCCTATATAAAGTAAGGGCGACACATGCAGATAGAAGCTTCTTTTACACTGTACATAAGACCATTGGGGGAAGAGAAGAGGACGTCTTTAATTTGTGACATTATAGAAAAATCTCATCATAGAAAACATAGATGTTATACGTTTCTGAATGGCGTAACTTTGCCACTTTCAGCTTCCCAACTTCCTCCGACAGCCGCAAACAGGTAAGGGAGGCCAGAAAGATATGATTATGAGATGGGAATACGCCTTTAATACATCTGATGCATCTCTGACTGCCCAAGAAACACTTACTAAAATCTACATTACCTATAAGCTGGCATTGATTTCTGGCATCTATGATATCTATAGCAATTTTCTGGGGTGATCTATAGTACATGTGTCAGGCTGTGACACACTCTAAAAGTAATGTAAAAAAACAAAACAAAAAAAACTTCTTTGCATAAAACGAGTTACGTTTTACGCCAAAAAAAAAAAAAAAAAAAGGCATATATATTACAATATACTTCACCAATTCTTTTAGTGTTGCCCGTTTCTCTTAGGCTGGGTTCACACTGCGTTTTTGCAAAAAACGGCTGAAAAAAACGGATGCATTTGTGTGCATCCGTTCTGATCCGTTTTTCCATTGACTTCCATTGTAAAAAATGTAGCTGACACTACTTTTGTGTCCGTTAAAAAAAAAAACGGATCCGTTTTGATCCGCTTTTTTTTTTTTTACAATGGAAGTCAATGGAAAAAACGGATCAAAACAGATGCAGACAAATGCATCCGTTTTTTTTCATCCTTTTTTTTTGCAAAAAAAAAACGGATTGCAAAAGCGCAGTGTGAACCCAGCCTTACAAAAATATCTTTGCTAACTCTGCCCTTACTAACAGTTAGCTGAAGGCTTCTTCTTACCTCTTTGGTTGAGCTATAATCCAAATGCAGAAAGTCATATTTGCCAGGAACCTTTTCGAAATGTGCACGTTCAGACCAGAGATTTTTTGTCTTATCAAAAAACCTAGAAAGACATAAAGAGTTGAGCAACTCTAGGAATATACAGTGCTGCTCTAATCTTGCTGGGGGAATTTGTGCAAACACTAAACAGGCAAGAAGTGATGGGATAAAGAATTAAAAGTTTTATCTACATCAGAATGCAAAAGAAAGACTGAAGGGGATGAGGCTTCTGTTCAAGTGCTCCAGCCTCTTCAGGGTTTGCTTCTACTTGTTCTTTACATCACTATACTAATCTGTAAGTAGTGGCAGGGCAAGGTATAGTAGCATTGTCCCACTCACTTGTGGACAGGCCATCAATTTTATTACGCTAGATAACCCCAGATGCAAGTGACTGCACTTGATGACATACACCAATCAGCCAAAACATTAAAACCACCTGTTTAATAGTGTGTTGGTTCAAAACAGCTCTTAGTTGTGGAAGCATGGACTTCATAAGATCTCTGTGTCCTGTTTCATCTTTAAAAGTAGATCCTTCAAACGGGTACTTTCACTTATAAAAAATGTTTGACAAGTCATAGAGACAGATCAAAAGTTTGTATCAGTTGTAGCCTCTGTGTTCAGTGACTGACCGATTGCTAGAACTAGTCAAAAGTGCATGCTGAGCACATGCCCACCTTCATGCCACATAAGTGAGATTGATTCTCAATGTATGGGCCCTATTCCACCGGACAATTATCGTTTGCATAATCGTTAACGATCTCAAAGGACCGCTATTGCGAAAGACCTGAAAACGTTCACTCATTTCCATGGAACGATAATCGTTACTTATGATCGTAATTGCGATAGTTTTTTCTTCGCTATTTATTCGTTATTGTGTTCGTATCTACTGCGAACGACCGAACGATGTCTTATTCAATGCGAACAATTTGTGAACTTTTTTATGAACGAGCAACGATAAAAATAGGTCCAGGTCTTATAAAGCGATCAACGATTTCTTGTTCGGTCGTTAATCGTTATTTGCATTTCAACCTAACGATTATCGTTTAGATTCGAACGATTTAACGATAATCTGAACGATAATCGTCCGGTGGAATAGGGCCCTAAGTCTACCTTGTGTCACATGCTCATTCTTGCGATTGGCTGGGGTATGAACTCCAGGGGCCAGACCCTGACTGATTAAAACTTTTGACATATCACCCTAAGAGTTTTTTTAATTGACAGGTACACTTTATGCTGCAACAGGGAGCTCTCATAGATTAGACTTGTTCCTCAAGTACAACTGAGATATGCTTCATCAGAATGAAATCTTAAGAATTTGCAGGCCAAGATCCTGGAATTGACACGTTTCTTAGGCCATTCCTGAGCAACTAAAACAGTATGGCAGGATAGAGAACATTACTTTATTGAGAAAGGCCACTGTCTTTAGGAAATACCGCCGCCATGAAGGGGTGCATTGCACCTGCAAAAATTTAAGGTAGGTGGTTCATGCAAAAGTTCCACCCACATAAATGCCAGGAGCCAAACTTTGTCCAGAGTATTACACTGCGTCTGCTGGCTTTCCTTCTTCCCATAGTGCATCCTGGTGTCATCATCTCCCCAGGTAAGTGACACACATAGATCCAAATTATGTAAAAGAAAATGTGATTCATCAACTAGTTCACCTTGAACACATTCGACCTTCCTTCGGTGTTTAGGTTCCCAATGTAGTTGATTTTGGCATTTGACAGGGACACAATGACTGGTCTGTGGCCATTATCATAGATGTTATTCACTTTCTGTTCAAGATTAATAATAACTGAAAGCAGACTCACTTCTTCTGGAAGATGTCTTTTGCTTTCTTTAGGTCTCCTCCACAGGCTGCTAGAGAATGCTGCCCAACCTTACCCACTGAAAAGGAAATACACATCCAGTTATTTGGCTTCTCATCAATGAAGTTCTATTTTATATGAGTGTGCTGCACATAGTGGGAAGAAGGCGGCTTTCACTAGCATATGATTGTAAACATTTACAGCTCCCATGGGGCTTCCCACCACCGCCAGCCCAAAAGTGAGACGTGGTGCAGAGGTAGCAGACTAGCTGCCACATGAAGCTGTATAAACAAGTGTTAAGAATTCTAACCTCGCCCCCAGCGCATCCAGACAGAGAAATTTCTAGCATTGTCATCTTCAAGCAACTGGATCAGGTAGTATTTATTGTTATTAAATTGCAGGTTTGTCTAAGGGAAAAAAACAAAAACAAAAAAAATTTAAATTATTTATTGCAAGAAATAGGTTATAATAATATATACATAATTTTATATATGCAAAAGTTTTTTTTTTTCAATTATTAGAAACGGATAATGAATGTCTTTTTTTTTAATTATAAATCAGTTTCTATTTCAGATTGTAATTTTTAAGATTTTTTTTATTATTATTACTATAGGGGCATCCATCTGGCTTGATCTGTTTTAACAGCATTTAGTAATATGCTTTACAGCAAATCCCCTGGGCACAGACGACAATGTACAGCAATGATGTCAGACATGAAGGGAAAGGTGTCTAGGCATGCTCTGTGACTTTCACAAAGGTTATTCTACAGTGAGGGTTGAGCTGTTATCTATTTATGATACATAGTAAAATGGAAAATCATTAACAAAAAATGCTTAGGCTTGGTTCATACTGTGTTTATGCATGTGTTTCACTGTATTTGTATTTGAATGTTTAATTTTAACGTACAGAAAATTGTGGTCAAGCTCACTTTAGTGCATGATTAAAAAAAAAATAAATAAATAAACTGATTTTTTTTTTTTAAAATAATGATTAAGGTCAATGGAAAAAAGAACCTGAGGATGGCATACAATTGCATCTGTTTCCCCCCCCCATTAAACGTATATGCAGAAAATAAGGTTAACATTAGAGATGAGCGAACCTCGAGCATGCTCGAGTCCATCTGAAACCGATTATTCGGCATTAGCGGGGGCTGCTGAAGTTGGATAAAGCTTTAAGGTTGTCTGGAAAACATGGATACAGCCAATGACTATATCCATGTTTTCCACATAGCCTTAGGGCTTTATCCAACTTCAGCAGCCAATCAGCAGCTAATCACATGCCGAAAGTTCGGGTTCGCTCATTTCTAGTTAACATTAAATCTGTATTTAAAGAATAGGTATAAAAAAAATTCAAGTCACTCAAAAAACTCCCCCACATTCGAAACAGAATAGACTTGAAACCCCGGGGTGGGGGACAGGGTGTTACTGCAGTACACCTATAAAGGGTTCTAGTATCAAACCAACAAACATATGAAGGACAACTGAACCTCTAATTAATCAACACATAATCTTTATTAAGAAAAACAAATAAATAAATGGAATAGTAATAGAGGAAAAACAATGAAACACGACTGGAAAAGATGTTAAAACCAATAGCAACGAACATACAAATGGGGGGGTAGTACAGGTGGACACTAAGCAAGACATAAGTAAAAGTTTAAGAGCATACCAGAAAATCTTCAAGAAACAGTATAATAACATTCAAAGATCAACATGATAACCAAGGTATATTACCAAAGTGATAGGAGTGTCCGTCTGCTGCCCCCGACCCCGACGTACGTTTCGGCGACTTGCCTTTTTCAAAGGGTTTGAAAAAGGCAAGTCGCTGAAACATGGGTCGGGGGCAGCAGACGGACACTCCTATCACTTTGGTAATATACCTTGGTTATCATGTTGATCTTTGAATGTTATTATACTGTTTTTTGAAGATTTTCTGGTATGCTCTTAAACTTTTACTTATGTCTTGCTTAGTGTCCACCTGTACTACCCCCCGTTTGTATGTTCGTTGCTATTGGTTTTAACATCTTTTCCAGTCGTGTTTCATTGTTTTTCCTCTATTACTATTCCATTTATTCATTTGTTTTTCTTAAAAAAAGATTATGTATTGATTAATTAGAGGTTCAGTTGTCCTTCATATGTTTGTATATTTAAAGAATAGTCCACTTTACACAAATCTACACCACTGGCAAAAAATATTCACTGCATTTTTTTTTTTTTTTTTAAGTGGATAGCAAATAGACAAACAACCAAACACAATGTTTGATGGTTGAAGGTTATTTAAATTTTTCCAGATCAAGTAAAAGTAAAAAAATAAAAGTTATCATCCTGAAGTCCAAGTTGCCTAGTTAGTACTTTGTTGCTCCTCCTCTGGCTTTTACGACAGCCCGAATTCTCAGAGGAATGGACTTCACTAATCCTCTACATCGAGCTGGGTCCAACTTTGTTAAAGGGGTTATTCAGCGCTACAAAAACATGGACACTTATTACCCTCTCGTCTCCAGATTGGGTGGGGTTTGGAATTCCGTTCCATTGAAGTAAATGGCGCTTAATTGCAAACCACACCTGACCTGAAGACAAGAGGGGGGGGGGGGGGGGGGGGGGGGGGGGGGAGTGGCCATGTTTTTGTAGCGCTGAATAACCCTTTTAAAGAGCGGCGACAGATCAGCTTTACAGGATGGAGCCTAGTCATGGACCAGTTTCCACAACACAGTTCTCATCGGGCTGATTGAAAAGCTTCAGCACTGTTTGCAAGATGCATTCTCAACCAGAAAGTTGACTTCATCATTAAATGTATTAGTGGAAATTTATCAAGCGTTTACATCTGTTTTCAGGCATCAGAGTTTTTGTAAAAACACCCAGATTTGCAACTTTTGTAGTTCATGCTCTTGCACTCACTTTTATGCACCAAAACATATGCCCCCATGCAGTTACCAATAGCCACACAACGTTGCTGATAATCTGCAAGATCAGTTGGGAAAGTTTAGTTTTTGCAGGTATTGCAGATTTCTTTACACAATACCCTCTTTGTTCATTAAAAGGGGAGGTTTGTGGGTATCATGCTGCATTTGCAGAGCTCCTGGAGAGAGAGTTTTGATTTTACATGTATTATTTTTTGGCATTGGGCCATGAAGATAAAAAAAAAAATGCTTTTTTTAGTATTTGTCTAGTGTGCGCTAAAACTAAAAAGTGGGCGCATAATGAATAAACTAGCCATTATTATAAGATATCATGCCATTTTAGTGCACCATATGTTGTCTCTGCAACAGTGCCCCTAGAGCCTTGATGGTAAACCTATGACACGCGTGGGAGAGGTGGCACTCAGAGCCCTCTCTACTGGCACATGCGCCATAGATCGCTCGCCAACAGGGAATCCAGGACAGCTGTCCCAGAATCCCACGCAAGCAAGTGTTTTTTTTTTTTCCCCAAGTGTATGTGTGTTTGCAGATATACCTAAGTGGGCAGCGGGATCACAGCTTTAGCTTACTGACTTCGACCTCTGTCCCAATGCAGATGCGATTACGTCAGTCAGCATGCACGCACGCACAGCATAAGGAGGCCATCCAGCAGCTGGAGTCCAGGTATGTGCACAACAGAGGTAAGTGGTGATGCCTAGTATCAACACTTGCCTCTGGTGGCAGTACACAGCAATGCAAAAAAGCACGCCTGTGTGCTATGTGGAAGCCTAGACGTCTGTCATAATTACCCGAATCCCTGCTCTGTACAGGGTTTCCTACTCAAGAGCAGATAACTTCTGCCCAAGATGTAAATTATATGCCTCCATGCCTCCTGCTCCGCCTGCTAAGGGTTAAGTGGTAACTTACCAGTATGTCACCACTTTACTCTTCTGGGGCCAGACAGCAGAGGAGCAGAGTGTAGTCACTTGTCAGTATCTTCAGTGCAGCCTCTAATAGTCATTAACACTGCATTCGCATGTCTGTGATATACGGTCCATAAGCCAACCGTATATTATAGAGTAAACTCCTACAGAACTCCCTGCATCATAATTCATTCCCAGTATTAAAACAAAAAGTCTTAAAATAGTCTAATAGTAATTATCTTGGCATTCACCATGTGGTATAAATAACATGTTATTTTTATTCTACAAGTCATTAGGATTATATTATTGCAATGTTGCACAATAAAATGAATTTAAAAAAAAAATTAAATTTACTACAGCACCATATTCTAAAAGCCATAGTGTTTTTGTTTTTCAGCTGTGTGAGTGTTTGCTTTTTGTGGGACAAGCTGTACTGTAGTTTTTACTGGTACAGTACACGCAGCAATTAGTTAATCGTTTTTCCCTGCAGTTGTGCCATGAGCCACCGACATGGTTCCTGGGACATATACATTGCAATGTTTCCACAGAACTTTAAAGTGCATACAGAAATGTCTGTGATACAGACATGTAGCAGACATCCAGGTTTTGGATAAGACCATCAGTAATCCATCTGTATACCAATGGGTGTGTCTTCTACACAGGAAACTGTATTGCACTTTGTAAACACATGACAAAATAAATAAAAATACCGATCAATAACCGATACATCCGTATTTTAATCTTCCTCTATAGACCTCAATAGGCATATTTCTTCCGCAAAATGGTTAAAACTAGTACACGCTATGATTTTAGAATACTTCATAAGCATTAGTTCTGTATTAGACTGCAAAACCCTTTTTTTGCGGTATGGTGAAAACAAACAGCTGGGAGAGAATTGTCATGGTAGAATACAGGTGTGTGTGGGCACTCTCCTCCCTAGTTCTCAAATATTACAACTTCCAGAAACTAAAGAAACATTTCCTTCTGACCTCCACGTTGGCGCTGTGTATTTATATAATATACTCCTAGCATTTCACCTTCCACCAACCGCCACTGTATGGATTCATTGTTTAACGTAGGAAATAAACCTCACCAGGGTTCTAGCCCAGTAGGCTTGGTACCTCAGATTCACAAATCTGCAAAATTCTTAGTGTTACCCTGGCCTAAGCTAAGAGGGGGAATATATCCCTGCCCCCTACATACACAGTCAAAAAGTCACATTTTTGTGCAAAACACAAGATACGCACTGCTAGCAGATGTAATTGAAGAGAAGCCCAACTTTTAATTGCATCTATGTAACATTTGGGTCATTTTCTGAATGTACAAATGTATTTTTGGGACGCAAAAGTATGGTGTACAATTTAAGTCAATGGGGCCCATGGCAGAATATTTCGACATTCTATTTTTACAGGCTGCAAGTGTATATAAGGCTGCAGAATTTTATTGTGATTCCAGCCTAGGACTGCAGATTAGAGATGAGTGAATTTACAGTACTAATAAAGCAACGCAATTTGTTATCTCTGCAATCCGCTGCTCAGCAGTCAGTTGCCTTTTAAAGGAGTTATCCAGCGCTACAAAAACATGGCCACTTTTTCCCCTCTCTCGTCTCCAGGTCAGGTGAGGTTTGCAATTAAGCTCCATTTACTTCAATGGAACTGAGTTCCAAACCCCACCCAATGTGGAGACAAGAGAGGGGAAAGTGGCCATGTTTTTGTAGCACTGGATAACCCCTTCAACTCACAGCCGCTCCATGCTGCTTCTCACCGGGTGCCTGGAAAAGCTGGATCCAGTCCTGGGAAACTTCTCTAGCTGGATCCAGCTTTTCCCAGCACCTGAGTTAAGGTATGTTCACACTACGGAATCAGCAAGAATGTAAATTCTTTGAGTGAATGGCAGAGTGCACGTGAGACATCCTATTGAACCAATGGGACAGGCGGTGCGAACTCTGCTTGAAATTCCTCACCAATTCCAAGTGTGAACATATCCATAAAAGGTAGCCAGCTGATGAGCAGATACAGCACTTCGCTTTGAGTGGCATAAACTAGTGACAGAGAAGCTGAACAGAATTATGCATCACTTACATTGTTCTGTGCAGCCAATTCAAAGATATACCCCTAAATAACAACAACTCTGAGCATGTCAAACTAGTCCTCTCCATTATGTGCATGTGCTCAGTAGTCCTGGATATTCATAGAACACTCAGCCCACCAGCTGCTGATGGTCAGTTGTCTACTGTGTATACATAGGGAGAGATTTATCAAACTGGTGTACAGTAGAATTTGCTCAGTTGCCCCTAGCAACATGATTCCACCTTTAATTTTCCAAAGAATCTGAAGAATTAAAAGTGGAATCTGACTGGTTGCTAGGGGCAACTGAGCAAATTGTACTGTACACCTTTTTAATATAGTGTAAACAGGCAGCTATCACATCAACAACTGGGGGGTGGAGGAATTGGCGCAGTACAAACCCATTCACCTGCATATCAGGAGAACGCCTGAACTTTATGACCTGTTCAATGTTTATAGTCTGTTCCTGGCTTTGGCTGCAAAATCCATCAGATAAATCTGTGTAAAAGCACCCTTATATACCAATCTGTTCAGCATTTCTAGTTTATTCTGCTCTCATTTAAGGCAGCATAAACCTAGTGACAGATTCCCTTTACGGCCTAAAAGGAGGCTAGAAAACTGCCTAGATTATGTGCATCCAATGTTTTTTTTGTTCAGAGCAGTTTACTTTTATTCTGCCTAAAATGTTTTTTTTAACCTTTTTTTATTGAATTTAGACACAAGTCACTAAAGGCCCTATTCCACCAACAGATCTGACACCAGATTATCTGCCAAAGATTTGAAGCCAAACCCAGGAACAGACTATAATCAGAGAACAGGTCATAAAGGAAAGACTGAGATTTCTCCTCTTTTCAAACCCACTCCTGGGTCTGGCTTCAAATCTTTGGCAGATAATCTGTCGTCAGATCTGTTGGAATCTGTGGAATAGGGCCTTAAAGGCCCTATTCCACCAACAGATCTGACAACAGATTATCTGCCAAAGATTTGAAGCCAAACCCAGGAACAGACTATAAACAGAGAACAGGTCATAAAGGAAAGACTGGATTTCTCCTCTTTTCAAATCCACTCCTGGGTTTGGCTTCAAGTCTTTGGCAGATAATCTGTCAGATCTGTTGGTGGAATAGGGCCTTTAGTCATCAGAAATAGTCACAGTAATTGCAATACAGGGCTGTAACTACTTATTAGAACCAAAGTAGACAGCAAGCTCATTTTTAAAAATTATAAGACAGTAAGTAGTTTAAATATATGTTTATAAAATGGTGCTGTTCCGCGCTATGTAACAATTTTTTTAAATTGCTGGGCACTCCAGGTGTCGGCTAGAGGGGCTACAATGGTGAACAGGTGTCGGCTAGAGGGGCTACAATGGTGAACAGGAAGCAATGTACTGCAATGCTAATATAGCCTATCATATTGTAGCAATGGAAGATACAGGCGGATTGTATCACAATTACGATAAGTAGTGGTATGGTATCAAACATGCTGACCTGCAAATTGTAGTGCAAGCATTTTCTTCTGGCAGGTGGTGCGCTCTGGCCGGTAGGGTGCACAGTCCTGCCAAGTGGTGAGTTCAGTCACTGACAGACTATGTGACGTCACAGCAGTAGCTACGGATCCTGGTTAGGGTCAGAAGGCTCATTGCACTTCTACCCGTTTCAAGAGTCACGGCTCTCTATGTCAAGAAGACGAGCAGCCTTCAGTGCTTATATCAAACGCTCATTTGTTCTCCTAATGTAAATAATTCTATTTCGGAATTAAGTCAGTTTCTATTCTATTAGATTTGCATTTTTATAGAGCATTAGGAGAACAAATGAGGGTTACCCTATATAAGAATCAGCACTTAAGACTGCTCGTCTTCTTGACAAAGAGCCGTAAGTCTTAAAACGCAAAGAAGTGTGGTGAGCCTTCTGACCCTAACCAGGATCCGTTGCTACTGCTGTGACGTCACATAGTCTGTCAGTGACTGAACTCACCACTTGGCAGGACTGTGCACCCTACCGGCCAGAGCGCACCACCTGCCAGAAGAAAATGCTTGCACTACAATTTGCAGGTCAGCATGTTTGATACCATACCACTACTTATCGTAATTGTGATACAATCGGCCTGTATTTTCCATTGCTACAATATCATAGACTATATTAGCATTGCAGTACATTGCTTCCTTTTCACCATTGTAGCCCCTCTAGCAGACACCTGGAGTGCCCAGCAATTTAAACCAATTGTTACATAGCCTGGAACAGCACCATTTTATAATAAGCACCTTGTATTACACAGTTGGCGTGCAGATAGCCATATTGCTCAGTACACTGCTTCACACATCTTTCCCAGGGTTTTGAACGGCAGCGCTGGTATCTATTTTTAAATATATATTTTTGTTATTAAAATGTTATTAATGTTTTAAGTATCAGAAAATGCCGGCTCTTAATCATGAAGCATTTGTATTTTTTTCTATAATATTAAAGTGGTTAATGTATGATAAGCATTAAAAAAAAAAAAAAAAACACACAAAAATGCACTTTTTGGAGTTTTATTTGCTACCAATCAGTTTATATTTCGGCGTATGTGTTTGAATGTTGTTGACAGATACAAATTACTGGTTTTGACAGATCCTAAAAGCTACATAGCCAAAATACTTATGCATGTTTAACTGATTTGATTTTTCACATTTGATTTAATATTTTTCAGTAAAATCTGCTAATAATTCTGGGAGTCTAGCTGCAGGCTTGCCAAAGATTTGCATAGCAAAATCATAAAAAAAATATTGATAATCTCTCCCTAAGGCTTTAAGTAATTTATACACAGCTGATGTAAACAAGTCCGTGGCAGGCTTTATCTGCAACACTGTAGCTTCTTTGTAATGCTGGGAGGTCAAGTTGCCGTTAAACTCACTGTTGATTAACCCTCCCAGCATTACAAGGAAGCTACAATGTTGCAGATAAAGCCTGCCAGAGACTTGTTTACATCAGCTGTCTCAGATGGGAGGGGAATGGGGGACAGAGAGAAAGGCTCACACAGATTTTTGTGTCTTCAGCACAAAGCAGCAGGTGAGAAGTGGAGGAAGGAGAATAAATAGATAACAAGCATGGAAGGAACTGTTAGTCTCACCATGGGCAGCAACATATAAAAAGTTATGTTTGAGTGGAATACCCCTTTAAATGTGAATACATTTCTATAGCTGACCACTTTTGATAGAATATGGGATTAATTCTATCATGCACATATTTTTAAAGGAGAGGGAAGCAGAGGTTGGGTAAGCCGCTGCCTGACTCATCTGGCAGCAGCATACTGTCTTGAGAAAAAAAAAAGCATCGGACAATTGAAATCCAACTGCTTGATCCTTATGTCTCCCGACACTATCAGGTGTGAGTCAGGAAACTTTTATGCACATTGGACAGTTGGACGAAAATAAGACACAGACACTTGATTTACTTAAAATTATTCATTAAACCATAAAATAAATATTTTTCACATAACATGTAAAAAAAATAAGCACCCACCCTCCCCTGTAAACTTTTCAATTTACTGTAAAAATACACCCCAATAACAAAGCTACCCCTCCCTCCCAATAAGAAACCCCCCAAAAATAATAATCGTTTTCAGTTTAAGGACAACTAAACCTGAAGTGACCCATTTTGGACTTCTTGCAGGTAAATTAATTGAGCATTACAGTCAGCATCTCCCCAACCTAACAATGCTGCTTATAAACAGCAAAGCAAAACGTAGCTACGATACAACTTCAGCTTTAGTGTCCTTCTATACAAATGTTAAACCAACAACACCCCAAGAAGCCTGCCAACCCACCGTGATTACATAACCCCCAAACTTGTTTCAATAATAAAAAAAAAAAAAATCCCCACTCGGGATGCATACCTCCATTTTTTAATGGAACAAAAAAGTTCATATATATGCAATAAAAAAAAACAAACAAACTTGGAGCAAAGGAATGAAATGAACTGAATCAGGAGGTAGTGGTGGAAGGAAAGTTGTTGGCAGAGGTGAGGCTGGGTATATTACAGTATGAAGAAGGCCAAAGAAAACTGGATGTGGAGGAACAGGAATACAAGGTGATAGAAAGACGAGCGATAAAGTAGGCCGAAAAAGTTATGGAAAAAAGTATATTAGACTGTTAAAGATGTTACAGACATGGTAGAGCAATGTCACCAGAAGTGTTATTGATTTTGGGGTGAATGGAACTGAGAACCACCTGTTTGTGGGGTGCACGCCATTCGGAGGTTAGCCACCAATGTGTCAACCTCAGGTGGGTAAAAGGGGGGGAGAAAATACTCTACAGAGCTAAGCACATAAGCCATAAACCTTGAGCGACTAGGTTCAGGCAACCAACGTATTCGGTCGGCCAGTGTGCGGCTAAAGGCATCAGCATCATCCTCAGCCCATGTCCTCCGCAACAGAGCCAGAATTTCATCATCCAACTCCTGTGTAATCTTGGCTCTGCTACGGATAATACATTTTCCTCCCATTTTCGATGGTGGCACACGGGGTGGGGGCACTGGCTCAGTACTTTGTCCAGCAACAGCAAAGTCTGTGTTCGGCGCTTCAGTTTCCACAACAACTGGCACAGAGGAGCCTTCAAGAGGTTCGCTTTCCTTTGGCTGAGGCAACCCCATTTCTTTGTCCAGACCTGATGAAGTCCTGTAATAGAAAATCAAAAAGTTTAAGTTACAGTAATTGTATACAGTATTAAATGTATTCCCTGTTTTGTTGCAAATACAGTTTAGAAAGCAGATGGAAAAACAAAACAAAAAAAAAAAAAACACAACTTACACTTCGTTCTAGGTCCACACCATTTTCTTATTCTGTATCTGCTTCAGGAACAATAAATGTTGTCTGGAATCCAAGGGTGCCATCCATGGACACATTTGGCATCCCTGGATGGAGACAGCAGGCTGTAGACTGCTTTAGACAGTCATAAATCAGTTGCCTGTATTGGGGGACCACCACATATGTGTATCCAAGATGATTATACTCTGCTGTATTATGCTTGTTTATTATGTTTACACTGTGTACAGATTCGTTTTTGGTCCGAGCGTGTGTTTCACTCCAAATAAACCATCATCATATAGCACAGCGCAGTCCATTTTTACAGTTGGTCAGTGGGGCTATGCTCAATTCCAAGGCGAGTGGCATTTCAAATGTTACTGTCCGCCAAACACTGCAGTAGACAGTGAATTGAGTGGTGGCTGAGCAGTGGTAGCTACTTCATTCAATTGGGGGACAAAGGCCCTCAGATCCGATCATGTAATTGATAGAAGTCCCAGCAGTCCTGTGTATAGTGGGATGACTTTTAGGCCTCTTTCACATTAAATTTTATGGCCAGCCAAACCCAGGAGTGAAACCAAACACAGTAACTACAATGGAAAGACTTGCTTTTTTTTCTGTAAAAACCACGGATCAAAATACTTAAAAGTGTACCTGTCGTTATAACTTTAAAATCTAAACCAAAAGTAGATGTGAGTTAAGGCAAGTTTGCAATTTACATTAATTTTTTTTTTTAGTCATCATGGAGAACACAGCACTTCCTGTTTTCTGAAACAGTCAGAATTCCTGTGTTTAGTCTGTTTTAGGGCCGGAATTCCTGTGTTTAGTCTGTTTTTTTACAACCAGCACAAGTCAGAAAATCTGCCTTCTGGACCTGGATTTCTGGTAAGTTCAGCTTTGTTTTACAGCTTAACAAAAAATTATGAATGTATATGGCAAACTTGCTTTATTTCACATCTACTGTTGATTTAGATTTTGGAAGTTATAACGACAGGTACACTTTAATCTTGGAGTATAACGACAGGTACACTTTAATCTTGGAGTAAACCATTAAGGGTAGCTTCACACATACCAGATCCGCAGCGGATTTCACGCTGCGCTTTCCGCTGCGGATATTTGACCCAACCCCTTTAACCCCCTGCAGCCCCAGAGCATACATTACCTGCTCGGTGCCGTGACTGTGTGCGAGGTTCCCAGCTCCCCCGCTGCCCGTGCACTGACTGGCTGATGAGGCGCGAAGGGAGATGGGAGCTTCACACAGCCGCAGTGCCGAGCAGGTAATGTATGCTCCGGGCCGGGGCTACGGGCGGCGGGGGGGGGTTAAATGGGCCGGGTCACATATCTGCAGCGGAATGAATATTCAGCTGTGGGTATGTGACCCCATAGAACTTCACTATACCAGGATCCGCAGCGGATTTCGCTGCAAACTCGCAGTGTGAAAACCGCTGCAGATCCGGTAAGTGTGAAGCTACCCTTAGATTGCAATCATGCATTAAAAAAAAAAAAAAAACTCCACTGCAGGTTTCTGAGCCAGAAGTCAGTAGTAGATTTAGAAGCAAAAGGAAATACGGAGCAAGTCAAGAGTCCAAGGACACCCATTTTAGAAAGAAAAGGTGAGGGGGTCTTTTAGGCTATATCTGAAACATGGCAGACATATTATATCTATTGCAAAATTGACCAATGGGTGGGTAGCATATTAAAGACGGCCAGATTTGTCATCAGATTTGCAATCTCTGTGGTTTTTGGTTCAAAAGTTATAGAGACAGAAAATTGGGGACTTTCCTAGTGATGCACAGCCATTTGACATGTTCAATGTATTGCCCCTGGTGTTGAAAACTGAGCTAAAGGTGCTGGATCAACTTCCAGCTCTGGGGGTCATCTCAAACAAAAAATTCAGCAACAAACACCACCTTCAGCACCACATCACGGAGGATTGTTACAGCACTTCCCCAGAGATTTTCATGTGGGTTCATATCGACTGGATCCAGCTCCTTCAGCTCTGTGTTCGGCACTATGGACCACACATTGAACACGTCAAATGGCTGTGCATCACAGGGAAAGTTCACAGTTGTAGGAGCTTTCTGTGAGAACTTTTAAACCACAAGAGAGATCTAAAATCCCATTGCGGCAATGGATTTCTAAGATAGTTTTGGTCTTCCTTGATATACTACCTACCACAAAACTTACCCTTGCAGTCATTTTTCGAACATAGCCGAAAAGACTCCTTCACCCATTACTGCTTCATTTTCCCTTTCATTCCTGACAAAAGGGTCTGCCAGTAAATTTGGGTTCGTCTGAACCTGATAGCTCAGCATTTGGATCCTGCAGCCTGGAGAAGATGGATGCAGCCCTAGGGCTACCCAGAAAACAGGTAAACAGCCATAGGACTGCATCCATCTTCTCCAGGTCGTGGGATTCAAATGGAGAGCGATGTGATTCACGTGAATCCGAACTTACTGAAAGTTTGCTCATCTCTACCTGAGACTTTTGAATCCATCTGTATAGAGGAAAGACTTCTACTTACTACTGGCTCAAAAAACTGCTAATGCAAAAAATTGTAAAATTAGTAAAATTTACGTGCTACCCTAAAGGGGTTATCCCGTGAAAGGCACAGTAGGTGATGGTGATGTATGACCACTAAAGGCCCCACCACTCACTAGAGTGGAGCTCCGGAGCGCTCTCCTCACTGCACAACCACAGTGATAGAAGCGGTGATTACGTATGTGCACTGCTGCTCTGTTCTATTTCAATAAGTGGGTCCTAGCAGTGGGGCACCCAGTGATCATACATTATCTGTTGTGTGTATAGGCGATATTTTTCTCATTTAAGTCCAGAGAGACCCTTTTAATGTTATAATTGCAATGCTTACGGGCAAAATTGCCTGGTTTGCCTGAGGAACATCAGCTGCTGTATATATTGGTAGGGTCTTCGCTTGGAAGGAGACGACCCACTCTTTTCTTCCATTGACATCTCCTTGCGGAACCTGTCTCGCACAGACCTCCACCTATTTTTAACATCCTTTTCTGAAAAGAAAAAACAAAAAACATCAGTAAAGGAAAATTAGAAATAAGCATTTTTGAAGCACCGAACCTAACACCTAAGAAAAAAAAATGTGTTTAACAACTTAACATTAGTCAGAGACTATGGGGGAGATTTATCTTACAATGTTCTTTGTTGCCCATAGCAAATCTCCCTCTATGTATGGGGCAATTGGAAAAAGCAAGTCAATGAGATTTAGGGGGTAGAGGGAGCTCCAATGGTATCTGACACGTGTAACTGTCCGAGGTGTAGTATGGAAGAAGCTTTATTAATGTACATGCTATGGGAGTGTAGAATGGTGGGAGATTTCTGGAAAGGAGCATATTATATCAAAGAATATTTCTGTACCATCTACCCTGAGAGCCTGTCTGTTGGGCATTTTGGGTCTCACAGGGGTTGAGGAGTTAGGGCCCTATTCCACAGGAACGATGATCGGCCGAATCGGCCCCATTTGGCCGATTATCGCTCGGTGGAATAGAGAACGATCCGCCGATGATCGTGTCATCGGCTGATCGTTCATTTAGGGCCAGACCTAAAATCATCATTCCTCCACCGCGCATTGCTACGGTGGAATAGCGGTGCGTGGCGGGCGACCGACGATTTGAGAAGCACAATACATTACCTGCAGGGCTTCTCCTCCGCTCTGTCTTCCTCCCCGGGTCCCGCACGCTCTAGCTGCAGAGTGGCCTGTCAGCTGACGGAGCGCTCAGCCACAGGCCAGCTGACAGGCCATTCTAAAGCTAGAGCGCGCGGGACCCGGGGAGGAAGACAGAGCGGAGGAGAAGACCTGACAGGTAATGCATGCTGCAAGGACATTAGTAACGATGTCCCTGCAGCCCTCACTCAACAATCATCGGGCCGTGGAATAGGCCCAGTAAACGAGCGCCGAACTAGCAGATCGGCGCTCGTTTACATCGTTGATCAGGCCCTGCTCGGCCCGTTGAATAGGGCCCTTAGCTGTCCAAAGGCTGCATTATGTAGCATGGAAAACCACTGCAGAGCATTGGATTCAGTCCGATCCTCCCACATGATTCCAGTCTAAGGTGAACAACATGGAAGGACTACAAAACTTGTATTAAACCCCAGCTTCTCTCTCCTGTGACAACGCATCATCTGATGTCACAGGAGGCTTGACTGGATCTCCCACCCTCCTGAGTGATTCAACAATTCACCATCTCTGACCAGCCCCTCCAGCCTACCCCTGAGCAGGCAAGGATTGACAGAAGCAGCCGCTGCAACTTCAATATTTGTGCAAAAGTCTGCAGTGAGATTAGGGCTATGTTTACACACCGTGTTTTATTGCAGAACTGTCGAAATACTGCAGCACCTTCACAAAATGGATGCAGTTCTGCAATGAATTGCCACTGCCAATCCCACCCGCACAAAAAACAAGGCATACACATTATATTCAGTGTAAGAGAATATTGGAGATGAGAAGAAAAAAAACTGCACAAATTAAGTAAAAATATTTTTTTAAAACTTCATTCCAATATCAGCATTACAGGTAGAAAATACAGCAAGCTGTGTGGTGTTAGGGTATGTTCACACTGAGCAAATATGGTGGAATCCCACCTGCCTCAGTGTCACACTGTTTCTCTTTGGGCTTGTGCGCCTCTGCTCCTGATGCTCTCCACTCAAAGAATTGACAAGTCAATTCTTTGAGGAGAGTGGAAGCATGCGAGCCCTCCCCTAGGCAAACAGTGTCACACTGAGGCAAGCAGGATTCCGCATGGCAGAGCTCCGCCATGGAATTCCATTACATTTGCTTAGTGTGAACTAGGGCTGGGCAGTATACCGTGAAAATACCGATACCGTCACTGGCGTCGCGCTCCCAGCCGCTCACACACAGAGCTGCTCGGTGTCTGAAGGAGCAGGTGGCATAGACCGGGGGATCCATATTGTGCAGGAATCCCTAACTGACAGCTTCATCTATGGGACAGCATGCAGTGCTGGGGGTCTCGCGCTGCGCTCCCTTCCCTCCACCCTGTCACAGGGGAAACAGCTGGGGTGACTTGGGCAAGGTATATCCTCCTGCCAGACTCAGCCCGGGCAGAGACACTCCTCTTCCGGCAGCTTGCACGTGGAGCTTCTCGGTCACTGAAAAAGCACGTCGCACAGACCGCAGCTGCCGTCGGAGTGGGTGATAGCGTCGCTGCGAGTGCTGCAGCTGTACAGCGGGATCGGGGCATAGTGACGCTATCACCATCTCCGGCGGCCCCTGCTTCAGTGACCGAGGAAATCCACATGCAAGCTGCCGGAAGGGGCAGCTGGGGGCCCGGGTGACGCTGACATCATATCATTTGCAGCATCTGGCGGCCTCCCAGACATGCCGGGTGCTGCAAATGGCGTTCCGGACCTGTCACTTTAACTGCGTGCGCTCCTGATGAACGCTCGCAGTTAAATGCTGGGCTTTGATTGACAAGGTCAGGAGCCATTGGCTCCCGACCCTGCCAATCACCCTTGTGTCCGGAGGCAGCATTCTGCCTCCGGTCACAAGAGGCCGCTCTCCCTCCCCAGCGCTTCGGAGCATGAGTGATGTCACTCATACTCTGAGAGCAGGATGAAGGAGACGCTGCAGTTAGGTGAGTAAAAGTTTTTATTTTGTTTTAACATGAGGATGGCCACATGGGGAAGGGGAGAAGGAGGATAGCTTCATTGGGGAGGGGGTTAATTTACATGGGATTGCCTACATGGGGGGGAGGGGTAATTTGCAGGTGGAAGCCTGTATTAAGGAAGGGGTTAACCAAGGGAGATGCCTACAAGGGGCCCAGCCAGTTTTAGTTACGCCCCTGCATGGGGGGAATGTTCTGCAGAAAGGTGTCGTGGGGGGGAATGTTCTGCAGAAAGGTGTCGTGGGGGGGAATGTTCTGCAGAAAGGTGTCGTGGGGGGGAAATGTTCTGCAGAAAGGTGTCGTGGGGGGGAAATGTTCTGCAGAAAGGTGTCGTGGGGGGGAAATGTTCTGCAGAAAGGTGTCGTGGGGGGGAAATGTTCTGCAGAAAGGTGTCGTGGGGGGAATGTTCTGCAGAAAGGTGTCGTGGGGGGGAATGTTCTGCAGAAAGGTGTCGTGGGGGGGGAAATGTTCTGCAGAAAGGTGTCGTGGGCGGGAAATGTTCTGCAGAAAGGTGTCGTGGGGGGGAAATGTTCTGCAGAAAGGTGTCGTGGGGGGAAATGTTCTGCAGAAAGGTGTCGTGGGGGGGAAATGTTCTGCAGAAAGGTGTCGTGGGGGGGAAATGTTCTGCAGAAAGGTGTCGTGGGGGGGAAATGTTCAGCAGAAAGGTGTCGTGGGGGGGAAATGTTCTGCAGAAAGGTGTCGTGGGGGGGAAATGTTCTGCAGAAAGGTGTCGTGGGGGGGAAATGTTCTGCAGAAAGGTGTCGTGGGGGGGAATGTTCTGCAGAAAGGTGTCGTGGGGGGGAATGTTCTGCAGAAAGGTGTCGTGGGGGGGAATGTTCTGCAGAAAGGTGTCGTGGGGGGGAATGTTCTGCAGAAAGGTGTCGTGGGGGGGAATGTTCTGCAGAAAGGTGTCGTGGGGGGAATGTTCTGCAGAAAGGTGTCGGGGGGGGGAATGTTCTGCAGAAAGGTGTCGTGGGGGGGAATGTTCTGCAGAAAGGTGTCGTGGGGGGGAATGTTCTGCAGAAAGGTGTCGTGGGGGGGAATGTTCTGCAGAAAGGTGTCGTGGGGGGGAATGTTCTGCAGAAAGGTGTCGTGGGGGGGAATGTTCTGCAGAAAGGTGTCGTGGGGGGGAAATGTTCTGCAGAAAGGTGTCGTGGGGGGGGAATGTTCTGCAGAAAGGTGTCGTGGGGGGAAATGTTCTGCAGAAAGGTGTCGTGGGGGGGAAATGTTCTGCAGAAAGGTGTCGTGGGGGGGAAATGTTCTGCAGAAAGGTGTCGTGGGGGGAAATGTTCCGCAGAAAGGTGTCGTGGGGGGGAAATGTTCTGCAGAAAGGTGTCGTGGGGTGGAAATGTTCTGCAGAAAGGTGTCGTGGGGGGGAAATGTTCTGCAGAAAGGTGTCGTGGGGGGGAAATGTTCTGCAGAAAGGTGTCGTGGGGGGGAATGTTCTGCAGAAAGGTGTCGTGGGGGGGAATGTTCTGCAGAAAGGTGTCGTGGGGGGGAATGTTCTGCAGAAAGGTGTCGTGGGGGGAATGTTCTGCAGAAAGGTGTCGTGGGGGGGAATGTTCTGCAGAAAGGTGTCGTGGGGGGGAATGTTCTGCAGAAAGGTGTCGGGGGGGGGAATGTTCTGCAGAAAGGTGTCGTGGGGGGGAATGTTCTGCAGAAAGGTGTCGTGGGGGGGAATGTTCTGCAGAAAGGTGTCGTGGGGGGAATGTTCTGCAGAAAGGTGTCGTGGGGGGAATGTTATGCCAGGAGGTGCTGTGGGGGGGAATGTTATGCCAGGAGGTGCTGTGAAGGGTACAATGCTCTGCAGAGAGGTGTATTTGGGGAATTCTACGAAGAAATAAATACTCTGCAGGGAATTGTACTGGGGGGGGGGGGGGGGGGGGAGATACTCTGCAGAGATATGCTGCATGGGTATGCTCTGCAGGGTGCCCTTGTAGGGGGGAAATGTTCTGCAAAGACCTGTCATGTGGGAGGATATGGGACAATGTTGTGGGACAATGGTCTGCAATGAAGGAGAGTAGAGAAAAGTTCTGCAGACTATTGTCATTTGTGAGAATGCTCTGGAGGGAGGTGTCACATGTGGGAATATGGTATGCATGTGTAAACAGAGTAGAGAGGCGACATCCTGTACAGTAACAGGGTTTATTACTTTCCTAGTCTGCACTGTTCCTACAGCTGTAGTATGTACATAGCTGTATACCTGTGTATACACAACCTGTAGTATGTACATAGCTGTATACCTGTGTATACACAACCTGTAGTATGTACATAGCTGTATACCTGTGTATACACATCCTTTAGTATGTACATAGCTGTATACCTGTGTATACACATCCTGTAGTATGTACATAGCTGTATACCTGTGTATACACATCCTGTAGTATGTACATAGCTGTATACCTGTGTATACACATCCTGTAGTATGTACATAGCTGTATACCTGTGTATGCACATCCTGTAGTATGTACATAGCTGTATACCTGTGTATACACAACCTGTAGTATGTACATAGCTGTATACCTGTGTATACACATCCTGTAGTATGTACATAGCTGTATACCTGTGTATGCACATCCTGTAGTATGTACATAGCTGTATACCTGTGTATACACATCCTGTAGTATGTACATAGCTGTATACCTGTGTATACACATCCTGTAGTATGTACATAGCTGTATACCTGTGTATACACATCCTGTAGTATGTACATAGCTGTATACCTGTGTATACACATCCTGTAGTATGTACATAGCTGTATACCTGTGTATACACATCCTGTAGTATGTACATAGCTGTATACCTGTGTATACACATCCTGTAGTGTGTACATAACTATATACCTTTGTATACACGTCCAGGTCTCTGCTGAGATAATAACTATAGACTAAATGGCACAGTCTTGTGTTGCTGCTCAGTGAGTTCCTTATTTATTTATACAAAATATTGCCAGTTTGGGTGTGGCTTGCAAAAAGGGGAGTGTCATAATTATCATTCAATTATCGTTACCGCGGATACATGTACAATTAACCGCGATATTGATTTAGGCCAATATCGCCCAGCCCTAGTGTGAACTGGCCGTTACAGGCAGAGAATACAGCGTGGTGTTACAGGCAGAGAATACAGCGTGGTGTTACAGGCAGAGAATACAGCGTGGTGTTACAGGCAGAGAATACAGCGTGGTGTTACAGGCAGAGAATACAGCGTGGTGTTACAGGCAGAGAATACAGCGTGGTGTTACAGGCAGAGAATACAGCGTGGTGTTACAGGCAGAGAATACAGCGTGGTGTTACAGGCAGAGAATACAGCGTGGTGTTACAGGCAGAGAATACAGCGTGGTGTTACAGGCAGAGAATACAGCGTGGTGTTACAGGCAGAGAATACAGCGTGGTGTTACAGGCAGAGAATACAGCGTGGTGTTACAGGCAGAGAATACAGCGTGGTGTTACAGGCAGAGAATACAGCGTGCTGTGTGGTGTTACAGGCAGAGAATACAGCGTGCTGTGTAGTGTTACAGGTAGAGAATACAGCGTGCTGTGTAGTGTTACAGGTAGAGAATACACCAGATTCGGGTTCCAACAAGTAGTTGTAATCCACGCTGGGAGTACGCCCCGGCCGGTAGCGCAACTTCAACCAGCTAGCGGTGTTCCGGTACAAGTTCAGTGTGACGTCACAGAGTGTGTTACAGGGTGTAGTAAGGGGCCAAAGTTCCTCCAACGCGTTGCGCTACCGGCCGGGGCGTACTTCCAGCGTGGATCACAACTACTTGTTGGAACCCGAATCTGGAGGACTGAAATATCTTACCATCGAGAAAAACACCTTTACGGAAGAATTTTCGTGAGTGACCTACCATATATGAGTTCTTTTTAGTAGCGCTTGATGCAATTTTTTCTACTTCGCTGTTACCAATACAGGGAACTACGGGTATCCCCACTCCGCATCAATATAGCAGCATACTAACAGCCAAATTGATACAGCGCCGTGTACAATATACTTTTAGTATATATTTTACTAGGTAGAGAATACAGTGTGCTGTGTGGTGTTACAGGCAGAGAATACAGCGTGGTGTTACAGGCAGAGAATACAGCGTGGTGTTACAGGCAGAGAATACAGCGTGGTGTTACAGGCAGAGAATACAGCGTGGTGTTACAGGCAGAGAATACAGCGTGGTGTTACAGGCAGAGAATACAGCGTGGTGTTACAGGCAGAGAATACAGCGTGGTGTTACAGGCAGAGAATACAGCGTGGTGTTACAGGCAGAGAATACAGCGTGGTGTTACAGGCAGAGAATACAGCGTGGTGTTACAGGCAGAGAATACAGCGTGGTGTTACAGGCAGAGAATACAGCGTGGTGTTACAGGCAGAGAATACAGCGTGGTGTTACAGGCAGAGAATACAGCGTGGTGTTACAGGCAGAGAATACAGCGTGGTGTTACAGGCAGAGAATACAGCGTGGTGTTACAGGCAGAGAATACAGCGTGGTGTTACAGGCAGAGAATACAGCGTGGTGTTACAGGCAGAGAATACAGCGTGGTGTTACAGGCAGAGAATACAGCGTGGTGTTACAGGCAGAGAATACAGCGTGGTGTTACAGGCAGAGAATACAGCGTGCTGTGTGGTGTTACAGGCAGAGAATACAGTGTGCTGTGTAGTGTTACAGGCAGAATACAGTGTGGTGTTACAGGCAGAGAATACAGCAAGCTGTGTGGTGTTACAGGTAGAGAATACACCAGATTCGGGTTCCAACAAGTAGTTGTAATCCACGCTGGGAGTACGCCCCGGCCGGTAGCGCAACTTCAACCAGCTAGCGGTGTTCCGGTACAAGTTCAGTGTGACGTCACAGAGTGTGTTACAGGGTGTAGTAAGGGCCAAAGTTCCTCCAACGCGTTGCGCTACCGGCCGGGGCGTACTTCCAGCGTGGATCACAACTACTTGTTGGAACCCGAATCTGGAGGACTGAAATATCTTACCATCGAGAAAAACACCTTTACGGAAGAATTTTCGTGAGTGACCTACCATATATGAGTTCTTTTTAGTAGCGCTTGATGCAATTTTTTCTACTTCGCTGTTACCAATACAGGGAACTACGGGTATCCCCACTCCGCATCAATATAGCAGCATACTAACAGCCAAATTGATACAGCGCCGTGTACAATATACTTTTAGTATATATTTTACTAGGTAGAGAATACAGTGTGCTGTGTGGTGTTACAGGCAGAGAATACAGCGTGGTGTTACAGGCAGAGAATACAGCGTGGTGTTACAGGCAGAGAATACAGCGTGGTGTTACAGGCAGAGAATACAGCGTGGTGTTACAGGCAGAGAATACAGCGTGGTGTTACAGGCAGAGAATACAGCGTGGTGTTACAGGCAGAGAATACAGCGTGGTGTTACAGGCAGAGAATACAGCGTGGTGTTACAGGCAGAGAATACAGCGTGGTGTTACAGGCAGAGAATACAGCGTGGTGTTACAGGCAGAGAATACAGCGTGGTGTTACAGGCAGAGAATACAGCGTGGTGTTACAGGCAGAGAATACAGCGTGGTGTTACAGGCAGAGAATACAGCGTGGTGTTACAGGCAGAGAATACAGCGTGGTGTTACAGGCAGAGAATACAGCGTGGTGTTACAGGCAGAGAATACAGCGTGGTGTTACAGGCAGAGAATACAGCGTGGTGTTACAGGCAGAGAATACAGCGTGGTGTTACAGGCAGAGAATACAGCGTGGTGTTACAGGCAGAGAATACAGCGTGGTGTTACAGGCAGAGAATACAGCGTGGTGTTAAAGGCAGAGAATACAGCGTGGTGTTACAGGCAGAGAATACAGCGTGGTGTTACAGGCAGAGAATACAGCGTGGTGTTACAGGCAGAGAATACAGCGTGCTGTGTGGTGTTATAGGTAGAGAATACAGGGTGCTGTGTGGCGTTACAGGTAGAGAACAGTGTGCTGTGTGGCGTTACAGGTAGAGAACAGTGTGCTGTGTGGCGTTACAGGTAGAGAACAGTGTGCTGTGTGGCGTTACAGGTAGAGAACAGTGTGCTGTGTGGCGTTACAGGTAGAGAACAGTGTGCTGTGTGGTGTTACAGGTAGAGAATACAGTGTGCTGTGTGGTGTTACAGGTAGAGAATACAGTGTGCTGTTACAGGTAGAGAATACAGCGCTGTGTGGGTGGGACCACAATGAAATCATGCAGTACTGCAATAAAATAATTCAGTAACACATTAAAACAGCAATGTCTAAACACAGCCTAGATGTTCTGCAACAGTTTTGGCGAAAAAATGGGCAGGGTGGAGGACTATGATGAACAGCTGGGGGAAAGCAATGCATTCTGGAACTCGTAGTACTGAGCAACTGCTCAACCAGGGAGTACAAACGCACAATACAAAGCCAAGACTCCTAAAACAAATGGATTTTTGGTAGTTTCAGAACTGGGTCAGACAGGTAAGCAATGCTGTATGCTTCTGCAGCCTTTTTTTTTTTTTTAACTCTAGTTGAAGTACCCCTTTAACCTCTTAAGGAAACATGACGTACCGGTATGTCATGTATCCGCAAGAGGTGTTCAGAGAGGGGCCGCGATCCCGGGTGCCGCGTGTAGCCCGGGGTCACGGCTATTAGTGGGCACGGCCCGATCACCTTGCCCGCTAATTAACCTCTTAAGGACGGATGACGTACCCATACGGGACCGCGGGTATTAGCGGGCACGGTCCGATCGCCATGCCCGCTAATACAGTACAGTAATCAGATGCAGCTGTCAAACATGACAGCTGCATCCGATTACTGGATGCAGCATTTCCCTGGTGAGATCGCTCCTCCGGGACGTTGTCCTGGAGGAGCGATCTCCGTTACTGAAGCCGGCCAGGGACCAATCCAAGATGGCGCCGTCCCCGTCTCGGCACTCGTTTGCTTTCGGCTGCAGCAGCATATAACTATACAGCAAAGATCTCAATGAGAGATCAGTGTGTATATACTAGAAGTCCCCCAGGGGGGCTTCTAGTATATGTGTATAAAAAAAAAAAAAGTATTAGTAAAAAGCCCCCTCCCCTAATAAAAGTCTGAATCACCCCCCTTTTCCCAGGTTTTAACCCCTTCAAGACTAAGCCTATTTGGGCCTTAATGACCAGGCTCATTTTTCAAAATCTGACCTGTCTCACTTTATGCGCTCATAGCTCAGTGATGCTTTAACATATGCTAGCGATTCTGAGATTATTTTTTTGTCACATATGGCACTTTATATTAGTGGCAAAATTTGGTCACTACTTTGTGTGTTTTTTGTGAAAAACATCAAAATATCATGAAAAATTTAAAAAATTAGCATTTTATGAATTTTGAAATTCTCTGCTTCTAAAAAAAGAAAGTCGTAGCACATAAATTAGTTACTAAGTCACATTACCGATATGTCCTCTTTATTCTGGCTTAATTTCAAAACATTTTAATTTTTTAGGGTGTTACGGGGCTTAGAAATTTATCAGCAAATTACCACATTTTCGTGAAAGTTTCCAAAACTGATTTTTTTTAGGGACCAGTTCTTTTCTTAAGTTGATTTAGGACGCTTGTATACTGGAAACCCCAATAAGTGACCCCATTTTGGAAACTTCACACCTTAAAGAATTAATCTAGGGGTATAATGAGCATTTTAACCCTACAGGGGCTGGAGCAAAGTATTCACTATTAGGCCGTAAAAAATGGAAAATTAAAATTTTCCAATAATATATACGTTTAGAGTAAAGTTTCTAATTTTCAAAAGGAACATGAGAGAAAAAGCACCCCAAAATTTGTAACAGGTTCTCATGAGTACAACGGTACCCCATATGTGGGCGTAAACCACTGTATGGGCACACAGCGGGGCTCAGAAGGAAGGGAAGCACCAATTAGCTTTTCCAATGCAGATTTTGCTGAAGAAGTTTCTGAGCACCAGGTGCGTTTGCAGCGCCCCTGCAGTGTCAGCAGAATAGAACCCCCCCAAAAGTCACCCCATTTTGGAAAGTACACCCCTCAAAGAATTCATCTTTGGGTAGGATGAGCATTTTGACCCCACAGGTGTTAGAGGAAAGTATTCAAAATTAGACCGTAAAAATGAAAAACTCGAATTTTTCCAATAATATGTTCGTTTAGTTTGAAATTTCTCAATTTCACGAGGAACAAGAGAAAAAAATTACCACAAAATTTATAAAGCAGATTCTCTTGAGTACAACGGTACCCCATATGTGGGCGTAAACCACTGTATGGGCACACAGCGAGGATCAGAAGGAAGGGAGCGCCAATTAGCTTTTTCAATGCAGATTTTGCTGTAGAAGTTTCTGAGCGCCAGGTGCGTTTGCAGTGCCCCTGTAGTGCCATCGGAGTAAAATCCCGCCATAAGTCACCCCATTTTGGAAAGTGCACCCCTCAGAGAATTCATCTTGGTGTGTGGTGAGCATTTTGACCCCACAGGTATTAGAGGAAAGTATTCAAAAGTAGACAGTAAAAATGAAAAACGCGAATTTTTCCAATAATGTGTTCCTTTAGTTTGAAATTTCTAAATTTCTTGAGGAACAGGAGAGAAAGTTCACCGCAAAATCTGTAACGCAGGTTCTCCTGAGTAGAACGGTACCCCATATGTGGGCATAAACCACTGTATGGGCACACAGCAGGGCTCAGAACGGAAGGAGCGCCAATTAGCATTTTCAGTGCAGATTTTTCTGAAGAAGTTTCTGAGCACCAAGTGCGTTTGCAGAGCCCCTGTAGTGCCAGTGGAGTGAACCCACCCCATAAGTCACCCCATTTTGGAAAGTGCACCCCTTAAAGAATTCATCTTGGTGTGTGGTGAGAATTTTGACCCAACAGGTATTGGAGGAAAGTATTCAAAATTGGCTAGTAAAAATGAAAAACTCGAATTTTTCCAATATGTTCATTTAGTTTAAAATTTCTAAATTTCACAAGAAACAGGAGAAAAAACGTACCACAAAATCTGTAAAGCAGGTTCTCCTGAGTACAACGATACCCCATATGTGGGCGTAAACCACTGTATGGGCACACAGCAGGGCTCAGAAGGGAAGGAGCGCCAATTTGCTGGAGCAAAACCGCAGCTAGTAACAGTTATTAGAATAGCGCAGTTACTAAAATACAATAAAAAAAATGAGATTACAGGTAACGTGGGGTGGTTACGGACAGTCTGGGGTGGTTCCAGGTAATCTGGGGGTGGTTACGGGCAACCTGGGGTGGTTACTGGTAGTCTGGGGTGGTTACTGGTAGTCTGGGGTGGTCACGGGCAACGTGGGGTGGTCACGGGCAACGTGGGGTGGTCACGGGCAACGTGGGGTGGTCACGGGCAACGTGGGGTGGTCACGGGCAACGTGGGGTGGTTACGGATAAACTGAAGTGCTCATAGGTAATCTGAGGTGGGTACCTGTACTCTGGCGTGGTTACGGGCAATCTGGAGGCGGTCATTGGCAATTTGGGGTGGTTAGAGGCAAGGTGAAGTGGTCAGTGGCAACGTGCGGTGGTTGCGTGCAATCTGGGGGGGTTACATGTAATCTGGCATGATTACGGGCAACCTGGGGTGGTCACGGGAAACCTGGGGGGGGGGGTTACAGACAATCTGGCATTGTTATGGATAAACTGAAGTGTTTATAGGTAATCTGGGGTGGGTACATGTAATTTGGGGTGATTATGGACAATCTGGAGGGGGTCACGGGCAACGTGCGGTGGTTACGGGCAACGTGCGGTGGTTACGGGCAACGTGCGGTGGTTACGGGCAACGTGCGGTGGTTACGGGCAACGTGCGGTGGTTACGGGCAACGTGCGGTGGTTACGGGCAACGTGCGGTGGTTACGGGCAACGTGCGGTGGTTACGGGCAACGTGCGGTGGTTACGGGCAACGTGCGGTGGTTACGGGCAATCTGGGGGGTTACGTGCAATCTGGCGTGATTACGGACAACCTGGGGCGGTTACGGGTAATCTGGGGGGGGTTAAGGGTAATTTGGGAGTAAACTGCAATTATTACTATAATAAAAAGTGTGTGTTTTATTTTTTTGTATGTTTGTCACTTTTTGTATTTTATACATTCATTTTCACTGTATTACTATGATTACTGTGATATTTTCTATCACAGTAATCATAGTTCAGTGACAGAGACCAAATTGGTCTCTGTCACTTTAAATTTTCAGAGTTGGCTGGTTATGGAGCGCATGTGCACTTCATAACCAGCCTGGACGTCGAGGAGGAAGGAGCTCCAGGAGCAGGTGAGTATATGGGGAAGGGGGGGGTGACTGGGGGACGAGGGTGACAGGGGGGGTGGGGGGCGACTTGGGGGGGGGGGGGGCACGGTGACACTTTTTATCCCCTGTCACCAATCATTGATGGTGACAGTGGATAAAAAGTGCCGGGTTCCACATGGCACAAGCGATCAGCGGTATATAGTATATACCGCTGATCGCTTGTACCGGGACCCCACAGGGGGGTCCCGATGACTGCCCCATGCTCTCCGCTACCTCCGGTGGCGGAGAGCATGGGGCTTTCATTCATTTTTATTTTCTGATCACTGTGAACAGACATTAGTCTGTTCACAGTGATTGCGGCGGCCATCTTGGATCTGATGGCCGCCGCGGGGAGGGAGAGGGTTAGTGACCAGCCCACTAGGGGGGCTGATCTGGGGTCTGATTGACTTATTTCATCTCCCCCCGCCGTGGATTCACGGTGGGGGGAGATGAAATGTAGTACAGCGCCGGCCCGTTAGTGACCGCCGTATCGGCGGCCACTAAGGGGTTAACTGCCAGGATCCGGGCACGGCACGGATCTCGGCAGTTGCGGCGGGTGCCCGGCTATCACTGACAGCCGGGCCCCGCCGAGGATGACAGGAGTGCAGCTCCTGCGCCCCTGTCATCCCGTGGACGTACCGGCACGTCCATCTGCAGGAACTGTATGCAGATTTGGACGTGCCGGTATGTCCATATGCGGGAAAGGGTTAAATAAAAACAAACATGTTTGCTATTGATGCGTGCGTAATCGCCTGAACTATTAATTAATCACATTCCTGATCTCGTACGGTAAACGGCGTAAGCGCAAAAAAATCCCAAAGTGCAAAATTGCGCATTTTTGGTCGCATCAAATCCAGAAATTTTTTTATAAAAAAGCGATCAAAGAGTCGTATATGCGCAATCAAGGTACCGATAGAAATGCTGTAAGCCTGGGAATGGAGCGATTTTAAGGAACGTATATTTGTTAACAATGGTTTGAATTTTTTACAGGCCATCAGATACAATATAAGTTATACATGTTACATATCGTTTTAATCGTAACGACTTGAGGAACATGCATAACAAGTCAGTTTTACCCCAGGGCGAATGGCGTAAAAACACAATCCCCCCAAATAAAAGAAATGCGTTTTTTTTTTTCAACTTCACTACACTTTGAATTTTTTTCTGGTTTTGCAGTGTACTTTATGCAAAAATTCAGCCTGTATATGCAAAAATTCAGCCTGTAAATGCAAAGTACAATTAGTGACGCAAAAAAAAAAGGGCTCATGTGGGTTTCTAGGTGGAAAAATGCAAGTGCTATGGCCTTTTAAAGACGAGGAGGGAAAAACGAAAACGCAAAAACGAAAAGTGGCCCCGTCCTTAAAGGGTTAAGTAATCGGAGACAGCTGTCAAAGTTGACAGCTGCATCCGATCTTTACTGCAGCCGATCAGTGGTGGTATAGTGGGGAGATCGCTCCAGCGATCTCCGTGTCTTTTACCTGCCGGGGTCCACTCCAAGGTGGCGCTGACCCCGGCTCTGCACTTGGTTGTTTTCGGCTGCAGCAGCCGAAAGCAATCAAGTGCCTATCTAATCGATCTATGCTGTATAACTATATACAGCATAGATCATTTAGAGTTTTGAGTGCATATACTAGAAGTCCCCTAGGGGGCTTCTAGTATATATGTTTAAAAAAAAAAGTGTTGTTGTTAATAAAAAGCCCCCTCCCCTAATAAAAGTTTGAATCACCCCCCTTTCCCCATGTTATCAATAAAAATAAACAAACATGTTTGCTATCGCCGCGTGCGTAATCGCCCGAACTATTAATCTCATTCCTTATCTCGTATGGTAAATGGCGTAAGCGCAAAAAAATCCCAAAGTGCAAAATTGCGCATTTTTGGTCGCATCAAATCCAGTAAAAATGTAATAAAAAGCGATCAAAAAAAGTTGTATATGTGCAATCAGGAGGTACCGATAGAAAGTAAACATCATGGTGCAAAAAATGACACCTCGCACAGCCCAATAGACCAAAGGATAAAAGTGCTATAAGCCTGGGAATGGAGCGATTTTAAGGAACATATATTTGTTAACGATGGTTTGAATTTTTTACCGGCCATCAGATACAATATAAGTTATACATGTTATATATCGTTTTAATCGTAACGACTTGAGGAACATGCATAACAAGTCAGTTTTACCCCAGGGCGAATGGCGTAAAAACAAAAACCCTCTAAATAAAAAAAGTGTGTTTTTTTGTTCAACTTCAACACACATTGAATTTTTTGCTGGTTTCGCAGTGTTCTTTATGCAAAAATTCAGCCTGTCATTGCAAAGTACAATTAGTGACGCAAAAAATAAAACTGGAATTCCTGTGTATCCCAGGCCATCTGAGCGCTCACAGAGAGAAGACAGTCATGTGATTGACTTAACACATGAATTCCGGCCAGTACAGATAATCACGGCTCAATGTACCTGTTTTTTACAAGCAGCACAAGTCAGAAAATCTGCCTTCAGGAGACTGGACCTGGATTTCTGGAAAGTTCAGCTTATTACAAAGGACTGTATATTGCAAACTTGCTTTATATCACATCTACTGTTCATTTAGATTTTGAAAGTTATAACGACAGTGACACTTTAAGGGCGAAACAAGTAAGGACATGTTTATTATTTGGTGCTTTGGTGGAGATCTGCTAGGTAACATTATATTTTCACATGTTGAGAAGTAAACTCATAGGTGTATGCCATTTTATAAGCACTTGCTTACTGAGCCCATACATGGTTCGATTATTGAGCAGCAAGGTCTATGCAGCCCTTGATTTTAACATAAAAATTATCAAGTCTATACTAAATAATTAATTTTAGTAAAAAAAAAAAAAATACAACAAAAACAAAACACACAGTAAATTTATACTTATTCTTCCCCGTTGTCCTGCAGCCTTTTCCTGTGTTCACTGCTTACACTGACACTTCTGGCACAGTCTCTTCAGTGACAGGCTGCTCAATCAATCACTGGCCTAGACTGGACAGCGCAGCGGTAAGTGATTGGCTGAGCGGCCTGTCCCCAAACAAAACCAGGCCAGAAGCGTCAGCCGGGAACATTAGGAAAGGCTGCAGTACAACGGGGGGAGAACAGGAAAGTATCTTATTTTTACACTGTCATCAGCCGTCGCCAGCGCACCACTAGATGTAACAATGCGAAGCTGGCGGGTTAAAACGACAAACAGCGGATCATTTTCTTTATTACACAGAACGACAATCTGACGAATCTGCCTGATTCAACAGATTACTGCTTCATGTAAATAAGGCTCTTAGGGACTCTAATGTACCTTGTCATTTCGGTCTTTGTATTTTATTTTTGCTGCTAATATCTATTGTTATAAAACAAAGAAACTGTTTTAACAGGGCTCCAGATGGCGACCAAAATGGTCGCCAATGCGACTGATATTTTGCAAATGGTGCCCAGATTTATTAATCTGGGCGCCATTTGCGACTGGCCCCGGCGGCGGCGTGCTGTCTCTTTAAGTCCGGGTCCCCGGCTGATGCGCAGCTGCCGGGGGTGTCCCATCCTATCCCCGGCAGCGCGGCGCATCAGTGAGCTGCCTGGGGCCCTGACTTCCGGCACAGGAAGCGCGCGTCAGAGACGCTTCCTGTGTCAGAAGTCACAGCCCCGGCGTACAGGGAGCTCACTGATGCGCCGCGCTGCCGGGGATAGGACGGGACACCCCCGGCAGCCGCGCATCAGCCGAGGACAGCGTCCGAAGAAGAAGAGGATCGCCGGGGGAGCGGGTTGTCAGGTGAGTTTGTGTGTTTGTTTTTTTTAAATACTGCTTAGCATAGAGGAAAGGGGGGGGGGGGGGCCCCATCTTCAAGGGGGGGAGAGGGGGCTATCTATAAGGGGGGGAGAAGAGGGGGCATCTATAATGGGGGGGGGGGGAGGAGGGGGCATCTATAATGGGGGGGGAGGAGGGGGCATCTATAATGGGGGGAGGGGAGGGGGCATCTATAATGGGGGGGAGGAGGGGGCATCTATAATGGGGGGGGGAGGAGGGGGCATCTATAATGGGGGGAGGAGGGGGCATCTATAATGGGGGGGAGGAGGGGGCATCTATAATGGGGGGGGGGGGGAGGAGGGGGCATCTATAATGGGGGGGGGGGGAGGAGGGGGCATCTATAATGGGGGGGGGGAGGAGGGGGCATCTATAATGGGGGGGGGGGAGGAGGGGGCATCTATAATGGGGGGAGGAGGGGGCATCTATAATGGGGGTAGAGGGGGGTCATCTATAAAAGGAGGGGGTCATCTATAAGGGGAGGGGGCCATCTATAAGTGTAGGGCAAACTGGCTGCAGACACTGGGAGATAGATATATGCACAATTATTATTATCAGGGCCCCTCAGGTGTCTGTATTGTAGGGGGTCACTTGCATTAGTCACTAGGTGAGAGATATATCTATCTATATACACATCTTGTGGGGGGTCACTATGGCTGCAGTCATAAGTCTAGCTCAGTATGTATAGACTGTTGCAAGCTTTTAAAGGGAACCTGTCACCCCCGGTGACGGGGTGACAGGCTCCCAACCCCCCGTTAGAACCCCCTATACTCACCTCATCGCGCCGGGTCCCCCTTCTGAAGATTGTCGGGTCACGGAGATCTCAGCCACTGCAGCCCGGCGCGCACACTGAGAGATGAGTCCAACACTCATAGAGAATGACGGAGCGCTGGACTCTCCCGTCATTCTCTATGAGCGTTGGACTCATCTCTCAGCGCACGCCGGGCTGCAGCGGCTGAGATCTCCGTGACCCGACCATCTTCAGAAGCGGGACCCGGCGCGATGAGGTGAGTATAGGGGGTTCTAACGGGGGGTTGGGAGCCTGTCACCCCGGCACGGGGGTCGACAGGTTCTCTTTAAGTTCAAGTTCAGAAGAGTAAGCCTCATTAAAAGGCTAGCCAAGTGAAGCTGAAGTACTGAGTCAGACTGTATATGGTTGTCAAGTTGCAAGTTTCCATGTTGAACATTTTCAAACTAAGAAAAAAGAGAGAATCTAAAGGAGGAGGCTGCTGCCGTGGCCTCTGCACACAGTAAGTCCCATTTAACATAACATTAATTTTACATGGTTTAAAATGTTGGCGACCAAATATTCTATTTGGCGCCTAAATTTTTCAGGTTAGGAGCCAATGGCTCCCAGGTAAATTTTTTAGTCTGGAGCCCTGTTTAATAAAATCTTTCAGGGGGGAGGGAGTGGGTTGGACAAAATTTTCCAGACAGTACAGGCCCATCCTGAAACTGCTCATAATATAAACTGCATTCAACGTAACAAAAAAAAATGTAATTTTTTAAATTTTAACCAAAAAGATTTTATACTGAATCTGTGTGTTGGACACTTACCAATGGCCCCCTGTTCTTTGGCGGTGAGCGCATCCCAGGTGGGGTACAGGTGGCGGAAGATGCTTGTCCACGCGTCCTCTCTTGCCTGCCGGTCACTGTACCCCTCTGACGCGGCATCCCAAAGCTCAGGATGGGTTTCCACCTGCATTAGAAAATTAAGGAAAGGTAAAAAAAACAACACAAATCACTAAATGCAGAGCACACAAGAACACCAGAAATATACAAATAAAAAAATTCAAGTTAAAATAAAAAATGAGAAAACATTATTACAGAAATAAACATAACATATGGAAACAAAAACATGACAATTAATACTTAACACAGATCTTTACAATGGAGTTACTCACTTGTTGAATGAGGTGCTTCACATTTATGGACATCCTTTGGTGGGATGGCAGTTTCACATTAGATTTCTGAAGCTCCCAGTCCTGTTCCCTGAAGCATTCAGTCATAAAATGCTGCCGAATTGCTTCCTGTTGTTAATTTGCATGTTTGACAGTGTGAGAAACGTATATAAAACTGCATGTAAAACCGCATGTCAACACGCACATGGGTCTGCGTTCTCTTTTCCTCGTCCTAACGGAGTCAATATTGTAGTATTTGGCTCCAGCATTACTGTACAATTAAAATACAGCCACAGCGAATTCCAGTTTGAACGGGGCTTTAAGCATGTCCCGTATATTTTCAGCAATTAGAAACAAATTTCATAATGACAGACATACAGTTTTTGCCAAGACCACTTATTAACAGTCCAAATGGTTAAATTCTCAGTGAGTCTATGGCCATCTTAAAGGTTGAAAAAATTCTGGTAATTTGAATTATCCCATTGGGAAAAGGGATATGCACTTCAGATTTACAAATATTTGACGCACAAGTAAAGAATATTTTATGTTTAAAGGGAATGTATTATATATTTACATTTTATTTGCTTGAATTAAGTCAGTAGAATTTTTTTTTTAAATGTTAGTTTTTTTTAACGTCATTAGGGGTGGTCATTCTGGAGACATAAGCTTCCTGTATTGTCTGTATAGACTACTTTAAGGCAGTTGAAATGACGGGATCTAATTGACAGAAATGTTAAGACTATCGGTCTCCAGGAGTAAGGTCCCTCCTCTAAAAGACAAGGGAGTGGCAAAAATAATAGACAAAGAATTTAAAAATTTTATTAAAAAAAAAAGAAAAAGAAAATGAAATGTTTATAATAAAAACCTGCATCCAATAATATGCCATTTTCTGATACATTTCCTTTAAATTGGTAGTCACTTTTAGTCAGGACTATATCCCCTCCTGTAATATGATTATGTAGCTAAGATCTTCTGATATTCTGCGATCCATTCACGTTTTGTTTTTTTATGCAATTTGATCTTGTGAAATTGAAGCGTAATTCCTCAGTAAGCGCTTTAAGTGCCAACCACTGCAGATTGTTAATAAGTTTTAACTTTTTTTTTATATAAAAGGGAATGTGTTTTTCAAAAATAAAAACAAACAAAAAAACACATCAAATAAAATACAAATGCATGCCAAGTGTAACATTTACCAAACAACGCACGGACATAGATTTAAAAGAAAAGACATGACCTTTCTTACCTGGTTCAACATAACATCGTATACCTCTTCACCTTCGCTGTATACGTGAGCCTGAAACAAAAAGAAAAAAAAAGTTGGGCTGTTGTTGACACTTGAGTATTTTATTTTTTTTTATTCCCCCCCCCCCCCCCCCCCCCCCCCCCCCCCCCCCTAACAATTCTTAGTCTCAGGAAAATAAAAACACATTAAAGGGGTTGTCCAGCAAAAATCTTTTTCTTTCAAATCAACTGGTGTCAGAAAGTTATATAGATTTGTAATTTATTTCTATTAAAAAATCTCCAGTCTTCCCATACTTATTAGCTGCTGTATGTCATGCAGGAAATGTTTTATTTTCAGTCTGACAGTGCTCTCTGCTGCCACCTCTGGCCGATACAGGAACTGTCCAGAGCAGGAGAGGTTTTCTATGGGGATTCATCTAAAACCCGAGAGAGTTCCTGTCTCGGCCAGAGATGTCAGCAGAGAGTACTGAGTCAGACTGAAAATAAAAAAACATTTCCTGCATGACATTTAGTAACTAATACGTATAGGGAGACTGGAGATTTTTTTTTAATAGAAGTAAATTACAAATCTATATAACTTTCTGATATCAGTTGATTTAAAAAAAAAAAAAAAAAAAAAAAAAAAAAAGATTTTCGCAGGACAACCCCTTTAAGTGTTACCTCTCCTCGTGCCCCATGGCACCTCTCTTAGGTCCAGCTGACAGACGGCAACCTCATGCAGCTCCTTCAGCTTCAACGCCATGTACCAAAACTTAGCCAATCAGTGACTGGGGTGGGACACAGCCTCAGTCTAACTTGCTGAGCTGGCAATCGATCAACTGGGCCGTGACATTGCAGCCAGAGAAGTTGGGTGTCTGACGTACCCAAATCCCAGCCAAAAATTACAGTTGGCGGCCTTCAGTGGGACGTGGGAGTGGTGCTACGGAGGCACCGGGACAGGTAAAGAATATTTTGTTCATCAAGTTCCTGCACCCCTCTGCGCTTTTTTTTTTTTTTCTTTTTTTTTTTTTTACTTTTCTGACTTTTCTTTTAAAGGGAATCTGTCAGCTGCAATTCATGTTCTAAACAGCTGACACAGATAACCGTTACAACAATGCAACATGGTACCTTTCATATATCTGTCTTTACTGCCACAATGTGGAAAAATACTTTTATTCTCCAGTGAAAAGTGCCTAGGAGACTTTCCCAATCTCCTGACCTTCTGCAAGTGGGAATGCCTCCCAACTCCCCCTAACGTATCTGACCTTGCTTGACTGTCAGTCAGTTGCAAGCTGAGCTCCAAGCATGGTAAGGTTGCATTCACAAGTCTGTAAATTTTGCAGACCTTATGGAAAGTGAAGGCTAGTATAGAGAGTTTCCCCACCCGGCATGATGTATCAATATCATGCCGGCATCGGAGCAAATGTTTGACTCTCCGTGGCACTTCAGTGACAGAGCTGCGCAGCTGCTTCGCTACAATGCTGCGGAGATTCAAACAGTAGTATTGATACATCATGCCAGGCGGGGAAACAATTCATTACAGGCCTTCACGGTCCGTAAGGTCTGCAAAATTGCGGACGTGTGAATGGAGCCTTGTGGACGGAAAGCGTCACAAGCCTCAGATGATCAGAAGCTTGTGAAAGCCTCAGACAGTTTCATTGAAAAATAAAGGGATTTTTCTACAATCTGGAAGTACAATTGGATATATGAAAGATACCACGTCTACTTAAACTAACAGCTCTCCTTGATCTAAACAGTGTCCGCAGTTTGGAACGCGAATTACACCTCACAGACTTTCCCACTATGGAAATTTACCATGTGACAAAACACAAGCAAAAAAAAAACGCCAAGAAAGCATACATTTCTATAATTCTTCCTTTACAATTGTATGTCTAGAATACAAGTGACAACATCCTATCAGAACCTCTCTCCCTCCCTCTGTTAGCCACTTAGGTCCTGCAGCTGCATCCAAATGGTCAGGATTGGTGGTTCCTCCATTTCAGGTGTCATTAATACATAAAATGACAAATCTGAATAATAATAATAATATTACTAATATTAATATTACTAATATTAATAATACTAATACTAATACTAATATTAATACTATTAATACTAATACTATTAATACTAATACTATTAATAATACTAATACTACTACTACTACTACTACTACTACTAATAAATAAAAATATGTAGCTTCAGCCTAAAAGGCCACAGGAGAATAAGTTTGTTACAGTTTCTCTAGATTACAGTAGTACCCCACATGTGGTCATAAACTACCACGGCAACGTTAAAGGAAGATGTGCCATTTTGCAGGAATAGTTTTTTGGCAACATTTTCAGTGCCCCCCCCCCCATGGTGCCAGTACAGTGAAAAACCCCAAAAAAGGGACCACCCCTCAAAGTAGGGCATTCCTCTCCCACAAGTGTTTCAGGTAAGTTTTTAGCATTGGGCCATGAATATGAAGATAAAACATTTTTTTCAGTAAAATAAAAGTTTTGCCTTTAATTTTCATAACAGGAGAGAGTTCATTACGGCTAAAAAAACCATGCAACTTAGTTTTGTTCAAAATTTTCACAATGATTACAGGAGCATATGTACACTAACATTTATATACTGCTGTTTGGGCACATAGGGCTCAGGTGGGAAGGAGCACAATTATTTTGTGCAGATTTAGCTAGAATGGTTCTAGGGTGCTGACCTTAAGGTACCAGTACAGTGGGAAGTGCTGACAAGTGGCCCAATTTTGTAATCTAAACCCCCCAAGGAATTCATTTAGAAGTATAGTGAGCATGTTGACCCCACAACCCAATGGTATTTTCCACAACTTAATGCAAATCAGTAGCAAAAGGGAGAATGTTCCCACAGGTATGCCAGTACTCAGTCCGCCATATGTTGCATCCCACTTAAATATATGCCTATTAGGAAAATGTATCGGGGAGCAGTTTATGGAAAGACAGTTCTCGGTGATGTAAACATGGGCAAACTTTGCACTGAAACATCAATCTTTTGGCTGGATTCCAAAGCCTAATTTTGGCGTTCTGGGTGCACCAGAGCATAAGAATACAACTGATCATGGAAACCCAACTGCTAGAACCCTACCATTACAGTAATGAGTCTTCTGAATGCCCCAGTAGGAGTGAATCGGTCACTGATGTTGTGTATGCACACTACTGCTACATTAAAATTTTAGGGAGAGCTAAACAAAAAAGTAATCAAATTGTCAATTTTTTTTAAATTTTTTATAAGATGTCCATCAGTGTGCGTCATAAATGACATGCTATATTTATTCTGCAGGTCATTATGATTACTTTGATACCAAATTTATATTAGTTTTAGGTTTTTATTGGTACATGCTTCTATGGTTCCACTTTTTTGTATGCAAGGTAACCAAAACCAGCAATATTGTTTTTTCTTTTAATGGTGTTCACCGTTCAAGTTTAATAGTACAGGTTTTTACAAATGTGTTGAAACCAAATTATGTTCCTTAAAAAACAAAACAAAAAAAAAAACAACACTTTCTGAGAAAAAAGGCTTTAAACTAGAAGTCCCACAGAGATTAAAATCAGCAGGCAGGTGGGGGTGAAAATAATAAACATCTAAACTCACCATTGCAACGCTCCAGGGTCCAGATGCCGGCTGCAGCAACGTCAGAGCACGACTGAGCAGTTGCTCGCTCAGCCAGCCAGTCAGTGACTGCAGCGGTGTCCTGCCCCAGTCACAGATTGGCTGAGGGGGTCGTGAGGTTGCAGCTAGCAGAGCTGCAGGACCCGAAGTGGTGCTACGAGGAGGGGTAAGTTTAGAGGTTTATTTTCACCTCCCGATTGCCTCCACTGATCATTTTTATTTTTGGGCGGTGGAAGAGGATACATTTTTCACTGATAGAAATGAAAAACTTACATTAAATTGCACTATTGATTTATAAAATAGTTGTTGGATAATGGTTGGATACCCCAAAGTGAATTCTAATTGAGAAACCAGAAAACCTTAAGACTTGAAGTCTGCTATACTATTCACCTATAACAGCCTACTCAAAAATCAGATCACACAAGATGATACTTACTTAAATCTGCTAATATTTCATGTGTTTGACACTGCTAACACCTTAAAACGCTTATTCCCCGCTCCTTATGCCAGTTACCCTTTTACTAGGCATCGGGGCGGTCGTTTCCTGTGAACTAGCTCTCTGGGCTTGATCACAGTGCAGGACCCGCAGCGTCACAGAGGGACTGTCCATATATTTCCCTGAGCTTCCATGTCTTCACTGGGCCGGACATACGCAGTACAGGAAAGAGGCAGTGGGGATTGGACACTAAATGTTCTGCTCATGTCCAGCCCAGTGAAGACATTGGAGCTCAGAGAAATATACGGACGGCCCCTCAGTGATGCTGCAGGTCCTGCACTGTGACAATGCCCAGAGAGGCGTGATTACAAACTATTCCTTACACACAGACGCGACTTGTTCAGAGGAAAAGACCACACCGATGCCTAGTTAAGGGTAAATAGGACGCAGCGCAGGAAATACAAGAATGTTATCAGGGGTTAGCAGGTTGTGTCAAACACAAAATATTTGTTAAGACAAATTGAATTGAGCATTATAAAGCACTATTTTAATATGCTATGTGTGAAAATACTATTTGAAGAGAACTAATAGCATATCTGTTGAGCATACAAAATCCTGCCCGCGATCCTCAGCAGATTTGCTACCTATTGAATTCAACAGGTAGCAAAACTTGCAATTATTGGTCTAGTAGGTTGCAAAGTCATCTTAAGGGTTTTAATTTTTTGCAAATACCTTTGGTTGTCGGCTCACCCGTTTATGTCCGGGACCAAGTTCATGAATCAGGCGGTGCAGGGATCCTGAGTAGCCAACCCACTTGTAGCAAGATTTCAAGGAAGGAAGGCAGGCAGGCATGGATCCAGCACATCCAAGGAGGTAAAGAACTGTTAAACGTAAAACTTTAATTTATATTCAAAATTAAAAGAGACCAACTCCGGGGAACACTCCAGTCGGAGTGTTCCCCCAAGTGGGTGTCGCTTTTAATTTATGAATTAAAGTGTCACGATTAACAGTTCTTTACCTCCTTGGATGTGCTGGATCCATGCCTGCCTTCCTTAAAATTTTAATTTTATGGACTGACATCTGAATCAGCTTACTGAGGTACCAGGTTATACTATGGATCAGGAGCAGCGCACTCACCTTACAAAGTCTAAGAAGTGTTGATGCATAGCATAATCACTTAACTCCTCAGGCTGTGCAGCTAGCAGCACTGCATCATTGGTTACTATACACAAGTACTGAACAGGGTTTTTCACATAAGAGCAAGCATCTAGTGAACTGGGCCCATGGCTATAGAACCCCAGCTTAAGCTGAGCAGGAGGCAGTCTGCCAGAGAGGACATAAGTGGCAAAGCTGTACAATGAAGGGGTTAAGTGGGGTAGCACAAAATAGCCACTTATCCTCTTTGGAGCCAGAAAGCAAACTGTGCTCTCTGCATCTCGCTGCTTACTGTAGAAGCAGAACACCTACAGAATGGGTGTTCTGCTCCTCTGTGTGTCCTGGTATCCCCAGTTGCACTGCAGCCTATAGTGACCACCCAGTTACCTTCTAAAAGCGAGTAGGTGTCCTTTTCCATATGCAGCCTAGTAATACCATGAAGGAAAGGGACACTTAGGGTACTATTACACGGCCAGATAATAACTGTAAAGGAGCGCCGATCTGCTAGATTGGCACTCATTTACTGGGCCTATTACACGGTCCGATAACACTGGCCAACAGTGAAAATGTTTCTGAAATGAATGAAAATAGCTGGTTTGTAATAATTTTAGCATCCTAAAAAAGAATATGTTACTTAAAAGTCATTTTTAGCTCTCGTTTCTGAGATACAGGTCATTTATGATTATGCAGGAATTATCAGGGAAATGTAAAAATTTTCACCAAATGTGTATTGGTAAACCTGATTACAGACCTGTTGAACCAATGTCAGCCATTTTATTCATTGTGTCTGCATAGTTTGTACTATAAACAATAAACAAAGAAAGCATTCTCGTGAATAGGTCTTGTCTGAACTGTTGTGTGCAATTAATGTATTGTGTTCTTGCTATTTTGTGCTATTTTAAACATTCACTGTGAAATATTTCAAGTTTGAACATGACATTTGTGTGCAATTTATACTCTTGTAATAAAAAAATGTATAGTATGGTACCGTGTTAGCCAGAAAAATCCATATCGTGGTAATTACTTGAAATCAAAGTATTTAGGAGTGATACCTTTATTGGCCAACAAAAAATAGTTAGAGCTGTGAGCTTTCGGGATTCACAAGATCCCTTCGTCAGACAAGTTCACAAATGAATGACTTACAGAAACAGCACAACATTTTAGGGATGTTATAAGCAAGAAGGGAGAGACATCTGTGAATGGGGGGGGGGTTATACATCACATAGATAAGCCAGGGCAATAAAAAGGACTTGTTGTAAATTAAAGCTTATTTGGAAGTCCAAGATTGTTGTTCAGTTCAGTCTTATCTGTGGAGTGTGCCAGGTTTAGTCCATGTGTTAATGACTGGAATGTTTTTATCAATTTGAATTTTATTTTTATTGTATGTCTATGTAAGTTCATTCTAGTTTGTAGTTTCTGTTTTGTTTCCCCAATGTAAATCCCTGTGGGGCATCGTGTACACTTTATCATGTAGACCACATTGGAGGATGGACATGGGAAAGCATTGGTGATTGTATAGTCCCGCTGTGTATTGGGGATGCGGATTGTGTTTGTTTGCAATATGTGGGGACAGGTGCTGCATTTTCTGTTGTTGCAAGGGAAGGTGCCAGTCTCTGTTGTTGATGTCAGAGCGCTTTTTACAAGGAGGTTTCTTAAATGTTTGTTTGAATGAAAGAAGAGGTAATATTGGTTATAGTTCAGCAGCAATCTTTTTTTTTTAGGATCTTCATAGATTGCTGCTGAACTACAACCAATATTCCAGAGGGACAACAGACAGAGATTTTCCCAGAATTACCTCTTCTTTCATTCAAACAACCCCCGAATTTAAGAAACCTCCTTGTAAAAAGTGCTTTGACATCAACAACAGAGACTGGCACCTTCCCTTGCAACAACAGAAAATGCAGCACATGTCCCCACATATTGCAAACAAACACAATCCGCATCCCCAACACACAGCGAGACTATACAATCACCAATGCTTTCTTATGTCCATCCTCCAATGTGGTCTACATGATAAAGTGTACACGATGCCCCACAGGGATTTACATTGGGGAAACAAAACAGAAACTACAAACTAGAATGAACTTACATAGACATACAATAAAAAGAAGTCTCAACACCCCTGTAAGCCAACATTTCTCAGGACTGGACCATAGAATACAGATTTAAGGGTTATGGTCCTCAAAGGTCACTTCCAGAGTGACAGAGAAAGGAAAGTGTGGGAATTCAAATTGATAAAAACAGTCCAGTCATTAACACATGGATTAAACCTGGCACCTGGATTTATGACCCACTACATGGACACACTCCACAGATAAGACTTAACTGACCAACAATCTTGGACTTCCAAATAAGCTTCAATTTACAACAAGTCCTTTTTATTGCCCTGGCTTATCTATGTGATGTATATTCCCCCCCCATTCACAGAGGTATCTCCCTTCTTGCTTGTAACATCCCTAAAATGTTGTACCGTTTCTGTAAGTCATTCATTTGTGAACTTGTCTGATGAAGGGATCTTGTGAATCCCGAAAGCTCACAGCTCTAACTATTTTTTGTTGGCCAATAAAGGTATCACTCCTAAAATACTTTGATTTCAAGTATTTACCACGATATATACTCTTGTAATGAACGCTTCTCGCTACCTACAGCACATACTTCCATGGCGTGTATCTAAAAAACGAGAGCTAATTAAACAATTCTGTGGGTATATTTGAGTTTCTTGACCCAAAATTAGTAATATTTGCATATTTTCATCAAAGAAACATAAAAAAAGTTGTTTTTTGTTGGCCTGTGTAATCAGTTAACAAGGGCTGCATGGTCTATCTTCAAGAATGCTGAGAAAGGGTTCTTGAATAGACTGTGCCTGAAACCCAGTGGCTCTACGTAATAGCAACCAAGACTACAGTTTTAGGCTATGTTCACACAGAGCAAAAAGAGCGGATTACGCAAGGAAATATTTCCGCCTGAAATCAACTGACGCCGAATTCCGAGCAGAATATAAGCAGAATGTAAGCAGAATCCCTGCGGATTCTGCTAGGAAAGTGTTCAGCTCGTAATCAGCTCTTGACAAATTCAGCGCGGAATACTCGAGGAATCCGCGCTGAATCCGCATGCATTCAGCGCTGAAATTCAGCAAGTATTTGATGAGTAAACTAGACTATACCAGAAGATATACTAGAATCCTCGTCCCCCCCCCCCTTTTCCCCATTTCCGCGCTGATTCAGCGAGTAATTTCCGCTTGTATTACGCTTGTATTCCGTGCTGAATATGCGCGTATTCCGCGCTGAAACAGAAAATCAGAGCCCCATTGATTTGTATAGGCTTCCGCTAGCGGAAGAATGAACATGTTCATTCTTCTGGCGGAAAGCGGATTAGTTCAGTGCGGAAATTCCACTGTGTGAACTGCAGAGCAGAATTTCCATTCAACACAATGGAAATTAGCTCTGCACCTATTTTAACGGCTGAAATTTCAGCGCTGATTCAGCGCAGAAATTCAGCTGCTTTTGCTCAGTGGGAACGAGCCCTTAGGTTAAGTAGTCTTACAGATATAGAGTAAATAGGCTGGAGATACAGAAAGATCTGAAAGCACAATTTTTAAGGTCCAAGGGTAGGGGGGAGTGGGTGAATAAGAAGCTCACTAATTCTAGGTCTACTTCTCTCCACTGTGCTAATAAACTTAGGGCCCTATTACACAGGACTATTATTGCGCAAAAAAATCCTTAAATTGTTTGAATTTAAGCAATAATTATTGTGTGTGTATGGAGGCAAGAATCGACAAATTGTGTGTGTGTCAATCGCATCTTTTAACCGGACACAAATTATTAAATCGTTCACTAATCCTTTGCTAATCATTGTTTGTTCTTTGGCTGGGATCAGACGGAGTAAACGATTCTGTGTTTTGGATTTCAGGTCGTTCCCAAAAATGCTCATTTGTCATTGTTAATACACTAATACAACTGCCAGCTGATCTGACCTGCTCGTCTCTTGTTACAGGTATGTGTCCACTACAAACCCCAGCATCCCCTCAGTAATTGTGTCTTTGTACTTTCATTGGTATGTGTATTATTGTTTTACCATAGCATGGCACAGTCTTTACTTTCCCCACTGATTAGTTTCTCCCCTTTGCTCTGCCCCCCCACCCTTTTCACACCTGAGCTCTGATCAAATCTGATTCAACTTCCTGGACCTAGTAGTATAAATTTAGAGACAAGGTCTCATTTTTGCACATCTTAAAGTGCAATCTTTAAGTGTTAAATTCAGAATTAGGCCAGAATTGGATCAAAATTGATCAGAGAAGGACTGCTGAAAATACACTCTTTTGTAAGTTACATCTGATCACCATGAAATACTTCACTAACTTCCTAACTATCCTTGTCTGCACCTCCTGTGTTTTCTGTCTGTCCTACCCACCCTCTATCCACACTATAAATTACATCCACATCAGCCCCTCTCTCCTCTCCTCCCCTATGCATTGCTCCCATACCCTGTACACTCTCACTCACCTCCCTACAACTCCTTCCACTGTTCAGCACAGAAGTCGCTCTCACAAGTCTTTTAACCTTCTGCTTAACCACCTGCTGTCTCTTTCTACCCTCCTGCTTCTGGCTGCTGGTGACATCTCTCCTAATCCTGGTCCTCCTTCCTTTACTGCTAATCCTTCTCTTTCACTTCCATCCAAAAACTGTTTTAAGCTCACTGAGAACCACTGTCTGCCGTCCTCCCTTTCCTCGGTCTCTCCAGCATCTTTCACCTGCGCCCTCTTGAACTCTCGCTCAGTGTGTAACAAACTCACTGAGATTCATGATCTCTTCATTAACAAATCCTCACTGAAACCTGGCTGCAACCATCGGACACTGCTTCCCCTGCTGCTCTATCCTATGGTGGTTTTCATCTCTCCCACACTCCCAGACCTGAGGGTAGGCATGGTGGAGGAGTTGGGGTCCTTCTCTCCCCACAGTGCACCTTCCAGGTAATCTCACCTGAGCCCTCACTCTCATTCCCCTCCTTCGAGGTTCACACCCTCAGACTCTTCCGCCCACTCCCCCTTAGAGTAGCTGTCATCTACCGTCCCCCTGGCTCTCCTCGACAATTCCTTGACCACTTTGCCACCTGGCTCCCTCATTTCTTATGTACAGAAGTCCCCACACTTATTCTGGGTGACTTCAACATCCCTATTGATACTCCCATCTCCCCTGCTGCCTCTCAGCTTCTCTCTCTAACCTCCTCCTTTGGCCTCTCACAACTAACCAACTCTCCCACACACAATGGTGGGAATTCCCTGGATCTGATCTTCTTCTGCCACTGTTCTGTTTCTAACTTTTCTAACGATCCATCTGAGCTATCAGACCACAACCTTCTCTCTTTCTCCATTACCAACATCTGCCCCACTCCTGACACTCCTACCCCATACATATACAGAAATCTATGTGGTATTAACACTCCTCAACTCAAGACTCCCTTCAATCCTCACTGTCCCCAATCTCATCCCTCACCTGCCCAAACACAGCCACACAACACTACCACAACACCCTTAAAACTACCCTAGACTCTGTAGCTCCCCCTACTCTCCGCACACCCCGCCACAGATGCCGGCAGCCCTGGCACACCCCGGAAACTCGCTTTCTTCGGCGGTGCTCCAGGACGGCCGAACGTCTGTGGAGGAAATCGAGAACCTCTGCTGATTTCATTCATTACAAATTCACCCTCAAATCTTATTACTCTGCCCTCCACCTTGCCAAACAGGCTTACTTTACCTCTCTCATCTCTTCCCTCTCCAACAATCCAAAACACCTCTTCAACACCCATTACTGACCTCTGCGCTGAAGACCTGGCCTCCTCCTTTAAAACCAAAATTGACACTCTCCGCTCCGACATCACCTCCCAGCCCCAAAGTCCCACAGCTCCTATTACTTCTCCCATAGGTCCCCTTCCCTCTCCCCCTTCGCTCTCAGCCTTTGACCCAGTGACAGAGGAAGAAGTCTCCAAGCTCCTCTCCTCCTCTCGTCCTACTACCTGCCCTAGTGACCCTATTCCCTCGCACCTCCTCCAGTCCCTCTCTCCTGCTGTCACTGCTCACCTCACCAAAATATTCAACCTCTCCCTCTCCTCTGGTATCTTTCCCTCCTCATTCAAACACTCTATTATAACCCCACTGCTGAAAAAACCTTCTTTAGATCCATCCTGTGCAGCCAACTATCGGCCTGTCTCCAATCTCCCCTTCATCTCTAAACTCCTGGAACGTCTTGTCTACTCTCGCCTAACCCGCTATCTCTCTGATAACTCTCTTCTTGACCCTCTACAGTCTGGTTTCCGACCCCTTCACTCCACTGAAACTGCTCTCACCAAAGTGTCAAACGACCTCCTGAAGGCCAAGTCACAAGGAAACTACTCCTTGCTGATTCTCCTGGATCTCTCAGCAGCGTTTGACACTGTGGACCACCAGCTTCTCCTCTCCATGCTCAGCTCTCTTGGCCTCAAGGACTCTGCTCTCTCTTGGTTCTCTTCCTACCTCTCTGACCGCTCCTTCAGTGTATCCTTCTCGGGCTCTACTTCCAGTCCCCTACCTCTTACTGTTGGGGTTCCCCAGGGGTCAGTCCTGGGTCCCCTCCTCTTCTCCCTCTATACAGCCCCCATCGGACAGACCATCAGCAGGTTTGGTTTCCAATACCATCTCTATGCTGATGACACCCAGTTATACACTTCTTCCCGTGACGTCTCCCCTGCCTTCCTGCAAAATACTAGTGACTGCCTATCCGCTCTCTCTAACACTATGACCTCTCTGTTTCTCAAACTTAATCTCTCTAAAACTGAACGTCTTGTATTTCCTCCCTCTAACAAACCTAAACCCGACATCTCCCTCTCAGTCTGTGGTACTAGCATCACTCCTGTGCATCAGGCTCGATGTCTGGGGGTTTTGTTGGACTCCAATCTATCCTTTACTCCCTATATCCAAGCTCTTACACGCTCCTGTCATCTCCATCTCAAAAACATCTCCAGAATCCGCCCATTCCTCACCACTGACACTGCTCAGACTCTGACTGTCGCCCTGATCCACTCCAGTCTTGACTACTGTAACTCCCTACTAATCGGTCTTCCTTTCTCTAAGCTCTCCCCTCTCCAGTCTATCCTGAACGCAGCAGCCAGACTCATCTTCCTCTCCAGCCGCTATACCGATGTCTCTCCTCTGTGCCAGTCACTGCACTGGTTACCCATCAAATCCAGAATCCACTTCAAGCTCCTCACCCTCACCCATAAAGCTCTCCACAACTCTGCCCCTCCATACATCTCCTCCCTCATCTCCACCTACCATCCTTCCCGTGCTCTGCGCTCTGCAAATGATCTAACCTTAACATCTTCCATAATCAGAACATCTCATTCCCGCCTCCAAGACTTCTCTAGTGCTGCACCAATTTTCTGGAATGCCCTACCCAAACACATCAGACTAATACCCAATACCCACAGTTTCAAGCGTGCCCTGAAGACCCATCTCTTCAGGCTCGCTTATAACGTTCCCTAAACTGTTTCCCCCTTCTGTTTCCCTTGCTCTATTTCTCTGACTGTTCCTGCACTTTATATGTTTACCTGCATCAGACATTGGCGTTGTTACTGGCTCATCCTGTAATTCTAATTATGTACAATGGCTGGACCATGGACAAATAAAGCACTTATGCCTGGTGTCTATGAAAATTAGTCTGTAAGCTCCAACGAGCAGGTCTCGTCTATACTCTGTATTTTGTATTTTTTGTTATTTTTATTAACTATGTACTTATTTATTCCAATTTAACTGCGTATTATGTACCTCTGTACTGTATGCATAGAAAAAAAAAGCGCTGCGGAATCTGTTGGCGCTAAACAAATAAATTTATTATTATTATTATTGTTAAAATCGGTAAAAATAAAAAAAATTGTACCTAATAGGACCCTTAGAAACTCAACTGTTCATGATCCAGCCATGGGACTGAAGAGGATACATGGTTCTGCCGAGTCTGCTATAATAAGAATGTTGTCCACGCAAGGAACTACTGCTCTTAAAGGGAACCAATCACACTAAAATTGGCCATAAAGCTAAGGAAAGGTGCTGGTACATCAGCCAGCACGCTTCCTAAACATCCCCCTGTACCCTCCGTCCCATGTACATACAGCCCGCAAAGTTAGTTTAATAGTTTCCCGTGCTCTATGTAAATTACCATGCAAGAAGTCACGGTGGGCGGGTGGCTGGTCAAGTAGTCACGGTGGGCGGGGGCTTCTTCAAGCAGTCACTGGGTCCTGGGCCGGCTCCGGCGCTGTAATCACGCCCCCCTTGGAGTGTTGGAAAGCGGCGCCTGGTGACGTCATTCGGGGGGGGGGGGGGGGGGGGGTGTTTCATTGCACGTCGGCCACGCTGACGTCTTTACTGTACTGCGCAGTGGGTGAAGCCGCTGCTGTACTACGCCGCGCAGGCGCATGACAGCAGCTTCTTATCCGGCTGCACTGCGCATGCGCAGTATAGTAAAGACATCGGCGTGGCCGATGTGCAATGCCAGCCCCCCCCCAGTGACGCCACAAGGCGTGATTACAGTGCCGGAGCCGGCCCAGGACCCAGTGACTACTTGAGGAAGCCCCTGCCCACCGTGACTTCTTGCATGGTAATTTACATAGAGTGCGGGAGACTATTAAACTAACTTTGCGGGCTGTATGTACATGGGACGGAGGGTACAGGGGGATGTTTAGGAAGCGTGCTGGCTGATGTACCAGCACCTTTCCTTAGCTTTATGGCCAATTTTAGTGTGATTGGTTCCCTTTAATCTTTTTTTTTTTTTTATTAGTGCATCAGAACAGCAGCGTACACCACAACAATAGTAAATGTATGGCATAAAAAATGTCAAGGAACACTTAAAGTTATGCTGATATGTGTGACAGGTTATATTATCAAATGTCCAAACTCTATAAAAATAAAAAGATAATGTAACAATTGAAAAAGGACAAATGTCGGAGAAAAAAAAAAAAAAAAAAATCAACCATATGAGTAGTTGAAGGTACAATAGTACCTCGGTTTAAGAGTAACTTGGATTGAGAGCATTTTGCAAGAGCAGCTCACAGTTTTTCAAAATTGTGACTTGGTTTAAGAGCTCCCTGTACTGGGTCGGAGGGGAGTGGAGGAGGGGGGTATGACTTGCATAGTGTGGTCTACAGCACTGTACTCTGACCCAGGAAGTCTCCCTCATCTTCCAAATCATAGCAAATTCACTTCAGGCTGGGGCTTGCATCAGGGGACAGGACTGTGGCGGTAATATCTCCATAGCTGTAACCCCTCTCTCCCCGGACAGAGTGTGCTGCTATACTGTGCCCACATCTGCCCTGCTCATTACTTCATGCTCCCTGCAGTCTCTGTGAGCCCTTGTGTTTTCCATCCTCTCCATTACTGTACAGTAACTTGACATATTTAGCTGTTTCTAAGTTTCTAAATGTATGTTTTTTATTTGTTTTACATGTTATTCAGAATAAATTATATTTGGGGTGTGGAACTAACTGTCTGCATTTCTATGATTTCTTATGGGAAAATTAGGTTTTGTTTAAGAGTGAATTTGGATTACAAGCACGGTCCCGGAACGAATTATGCGCGTAATCCAAGGCAGCACAGTAATGTCAATTATCAGAGGAATAGAAAGAAAAGGGAGGCAGATGCAAAGATGAGGTTAATTTAGTAGAGGCAGCTCATGGGAGTTACCTATAAAGAGTATAAAGGGGCTTATGGAGGGCGTCCATGGTAATAAGCGTTTTAAGCATGGTATCATAGCAATTGTAATATTTTTTTTTTTAAAAAAGTTTTAATTTTTTTTAAAAGCCATAAAATAAAAGTTTACCCTAGGGCGAACGGTGTAAACACAACCCCCCCACCCCAAAAAAATAAAAAATAACTAAAAAGTTATTTCATTTCAATTTTAGCACACTTTTTTCTGATTTCGCAGTGTACTTTATGCAAAAATTAAGCCTGTAATCGCAAAGTACAATTAGTGGCACAAAAAAATAAGGGCTCATGTGGGTCTCTAGGTGAAAAAATGCAAGTGCTATGGCCTTTTAAGCACTAGGAGAAAAAAGCGAAAGCGCAAAAATGCGGTAATCCAACTCTACATAGGTGTTGAGCAGGCATGTTATTCTTGATTATGTTGGCAGGGCCGTGTTGGCCTCAGCTATGTCATGAATAAAGGTCTATATTGTATGTCATTGATAGAATATTTTTTATAATACAAAATACATCACTATTGTGTACACTGTCAGACTGACAGCAGCAGCAGCAGCATACATTACCTGCAGGTCTTCTCCGCGCTGTCTTCATCCCCGGGTCCTCCGCGCTGTCTTCATCCCCGGGTCCTGCGCGCTCTATCTTTTGAATGGCCGGTCAGCTGACGGAGCGTTCAGCCAATCACAGGCCGGGACCGCCGCGGCCTGTGATTGGCGGAGTGTGGCCTGTCAGCTGACCGGCCATTCAGAAGATAGAGCGCGCGGGACCCTGGGATGAAGACAGCGCGGAGAAGACCTGCAGGTAATGTATGCTGCTGAAAGGACATTGGTAATGATGTCTTTGCAGCCCTCACTCAACGATCTTCGGGCCGTGGAATAGGCCCAGTAAACGAGCGACGATCTAGCAGATCGCCGCTCCTTTACTTCGTTGATCGGGCCCTCCTCGGCCCGTGGAATAGGACCCTAAGGGTCCATTTACACAGAAGCTCTAATGAGCTCTGATAGACTTGATTGCCGCAGCTAAGTAATCGGGTGTGTCACACAAAAGCAAAAACCAAGCCCAGTTCACACCAGGCTACTGCACATTCCTGACATTTTACAAGAAAAGAAGAAGTACAGCCCTATTCACACATCTGTAATATACAGTCCGTACAGTACGGACCTCCCGCCATTATGATGCTGAGAGCTCCAAAACAATTTAAGGCTATGTTCACACGCTGTGACCTACCGGCCGTAGGGTTCTGATGCGATGTGTATACGCTCCGGCCGGGATCCCATAGATCAATAGGCAGTGTTCACAGGCGCATTAACCCCTTAAAGACCGCGGGCGTAAGTGTACGCCCCCAAAACCCGTGCCTTAACGCAAACGGGCGTACATTTACATGCTGGAGAGGATGAGTGCAGAGGGATACTCAGTATATCTCCAGTGCCCTGTGTCCCTCAGTGTCCCCCTGCCATCATGCAACAACGGACGTACTTTTATGTAGTGTGAACTTAGCCTAAATCTTTATGCTACTGTACTGACACAGCCACATTTAAACTGTTCCAGTAGGACAGGCTCCCGACTCCCAGCTAGATCCCCTTATACAGACCTCATCTGGCCAAGTCCCGCTCCCGGGACGGAGATATCCTGGTCAGAAGCCGGCGTGCACGCTGTGGAGATAGGTCCGGCGTCCATAGAATGGAGCTGGACTCATCTCTGCAGCGTGTGCACGGCTCCATTCATTCTCTATGGACTCCGGACCTATCTCCACAACACGTGATTGCTTCTGACCGGGATATCTCCGTCCCAGGACCGTGACTCTGCTAGATGAGGTCTGTATAAGGGGATCTAGCTGGGGGTCGGGAGTCCTCTTTAAGTAGAAGCATGGAAGGGTGATTTCCTCATCTCAAATAATGCTTTGAAACAAAAGCCAACAGTGGTAGTGGGTACACCCCAACAAAAAATGTCAATGCCTCAATAACTTGTCATGTGCCCTCAAGCATCAATTACAGCCTGACGACACTGTATGCTATTCACAAGTCAATTTATTGTCTGCTGGGACATGGCATTCCTTTCTTCTTGAAGCACGGCCCTCAGGTCATTGAGGTTCTGGGGTAGAGAATTACGAGCCTCTACATAGTGACTCCATAGGTTTTCTATGGGATTTAGATTTGGAGAATGTGCAAGTCATTCCATTTGAGATATTAGTCTCCAGCAGCCAATGCTGCCTCACATAGTGGTGGTGTTACAGTGGGAGCAAGTGTGTTTAGTCAATCGAGAACTGCCCTACACTTTGTGAATGGTACAGTAACAAGTCTATACTACTTGAATATCATCAATAATCCAATCATTGTGCCTCCCCATGAACACAGGCCTAATTTCATCTTTATGAAACCTGTCACAAAGGACCCTGGACCCGATCAGCATGCAATCAATTTGCTGCTGGAAGTTCAGGTATCCACACCACACCGCAACCCTGATTGTATCAGAATGTGGGTCATGCACAGTTGCATGTTGATTGGGTCCGGTGTACTTTGTGCCAGGTAAGCTTCAGGATAAATCAGACAGCGTACCTTTCCAAGCTTGCTTGAGCATTCTGGATCCACAGGGGCCTTACCCTTTAAGACAAGGGTTCTAATGTGTTCTGTATTTAAAAAAAAAAAAAAAGTTTGGATTAAAGGCCTTTAAATATAAATTGCTGAGTAGATGATAAAAACAAATAAAAGACATGAAGTAAATGATTACCTTTGCTGTCCTCAGATTCACTGTCTCCACTTTCAATACTCCTGTTTCCTCTCAGTCGTTTTGCAGAAGGTCCATTACTAATACTGTCATCTTCATCATCGGCTAGGACATCTAAAGCAACTGCAGAAACATTTCATTTAATACAGAAGAAATAAATATCAACAAAAGTTGCTTCACTCTTAAGTATTTGTATTACTCATTTGTGACAGTTTTCCTACAACTATATACCTTAGAAAAAAGTTCTCTTGACAGCTAAGGCTTAAATCACATCTGTATCCAAGATTTTGCTCAGAGCCTCCATTGCTGATTCTCATATTTAAAGTCACAAATTTAAAAATCTCAAACTTAAAAATCTCAGGCAGGGGAGTGGGAACATAAGAAAGCATACAGTACTTACCCATCTCTGCGCCTCTGCAGCCCTGACATTCCGATGCCTGCAGCTGCAACATGACGTACCCCACTGACGGACTGCCCAGTCAGCCAGTCAGTGAGTGGCTGAGCGGGCAATCCCTCAGCCAGGCTGTGACATTGCAGCTGGAGAAGTCTGGTAAGTGACCCAGCTGCTGGCAGAGAATGACATCTGGGGGCTGACAGCAGCACATCAAGGGCACAGGGACAGGTAAGCATACTTTATTGTGTTCCTGCACCCTCCCGGCCTGCTTAAGATTTTTAACTTTAGTGGGACTTCTCCTTTAAGGGGAAATTCCAGGATCGCAATTTTGATGGCCTATTCTAATGATAGCTACCAGTATCAAACCAGTGGGGGCCAAACTTTGAGCCCCAACAAGTATGGATGTTGGAAAAAACAATATTTGGTCAATTTGGTCAGTGGCCAATCTGAATTTCAAGCCACTTTAAAGGTTTCACCCTCAATGTTTTCATCTATGAAACCCTCTTTAAGGCTGGGTTCACACTACGTATATTTCAGTCAGTATTGTGGTCCTCATATTGCAACCAAAACCAGGAGTGGATTAAAAACACAGAAAGGCTCTGTTCACACAATGTTGAAATTGAGTGGATGGCCGCCATATAACAGTAAATAACTGCCGTTATTTCAATATAACAGCCGTTGTTTTAAAACAGCAAATATTTGCCATTAAATGACGGCCATCCACTCAATTTCAACATTGTGTGAACAGAGCCTTTCTGTGTTTTTAATCCACTCCTGGTTTTGGTTGCAATAGGAGGACCACAATACTGACTGAAATATACGTAGTGTGAACCCAGCCTAAAAAGGGTGAAAAACCACTGCTGCATGTAGTGATTTTTTTTTCCCCTAATAAAACAAGCAGCTCAGCAGAACCCCACAGGTTAGTCTGCCAGGTTCCATTCAAACTTGTTCTTCACGGGCAGATATAATTTCAATGTGATTGTCAAGAACGAGCAGACCATTATGGTCATCTAATCTGTATGCTTATCATTTAAAGAGGTGTTCCCAAAATAGTAACTGGGTCTCACTACTACTAAAATTAGGTTTGTTTGTTTTGAAGTTATAATAGTAAAGGGGTTATGTAACAAAAAAATAATATACATTCCCTTTAAAGGGGTTATCCCCAAATCTTTCACCTATATTTTTCTTCACTAAATGCATTGGTATCTCGTTTTAGAGTTTCATTTTAATATGGTTTTAGTTGCCAATAAGAGATTTTAAATTTATGCTATTTTCTGTAAATAACTGTGGGGAAAGCCACCTTGCCTGAGCTGCCTTTAAAGGGATACTCCAGCACTTAAAAACTTTATGATGCTGCCCTGTAAAACAAACATCTTATCCTTACCGATCCACACTCCCCCGGTGTCCTTCAGCAATGTCTCTGAGTCTTTAAAGATGCCAAAGGAGGACATTAGGGGGAGTGTGAAGAGTTAAGCATAAGACCGACATACCCTCTAGATCAGTGATTTTCAACCAGTGTGCCGCGACACATGGTTGGGTGTGCCGCGGGGAAAGTTCCCCAAACTATGGTGCCCCTGTGAAACAGGAGATAACAATGGGGGAGAGAAACAGCGGGGAGAGAAGTTTGGTGGAGAGAAGTTTGGTGGAGAGAAACAGCGGGGAGAGAAGTTTGGTGGAGAGAAACAGCGGGGAGAGAAGTTTGGTGGAGAGAAACAGCGGGGAGAGAAGTTTGGTGGAGAGAAACAGCGGGGAGAGAAGTTTGGTGGAGAGAAACAGCGGGGAGAGAAGTTTGGTGGAGAGAAACAGCGGGGAGAGAAGTTTGGTGGAGAGAAACAGCGGGGAGAGAAGCAGGGGAGAGAAGCAGGGGAGAGAAGCAGGGGAGAGAAGCAGGGGAGAGAAGCAGGGGAGAGAAGCAGGGGAGAGAAGCAGGGGAGAGAAGCAGGGGAGAGAAGCAGGGGAGAGAAGCAGGGGAGAGAAGCAGGGGAGAGAAGCACGGGAGAGAAGCACGGGAGAGAAGCACGGGAGAGAAGCACGGGAGAGAAGCACGGGAGAGAAGCACGGGAGAGAAGCACAGGAGAGAAGCACAGGAGAGAAGCACAGGAGAGAAGCACAGGAGAGAAGCACAGGAGAGAAGCACAGGAGAGAAGCACAGGAGAGAAGCACAGGAGAGAAGCACAGGAGAGAAGCACAGGAGAGAAGCACAGGAGAGAAGCACAGGAGAGAAGCACAGGAGAGAAGCACAGGAGAGAAGCACAGGAGAGAAGCACAGGAGAGAAGCACAGGAGAGAAGCACAGGAGAGAAGCACAGGAGAGAAGCACAGGAGAGAAGCACAGGAGAGAAGCACAGGAGAGAAGCACAGGGGGGAGAAGAAAACAGGCCCAGGTTTCACACTGAGTGAGTATAAATACATTTAGAATCTATATTATTAACTATATGTATAATATGTACTGTTTTAGTGTCATTTTGTGCCATTTTGGTTGGTGGTGTGCCCCGGGATTTTTCAAGTATAAAAAGTGTGCCGCGGCTCAAAAAAGGTTGAAAATCACTGCTCTAGATCAATGGGCAGTAAAGGGGAGCTGTACCCATAACTTATTGAGAAAGACAGATGTGTTAGCTACATATTTGGGACAACTTTCATTAAATTCCTGCTGGTGATGATACTGAGGAGACAGCAGAGCAGTGAGCTCTACAGAACAGGAAGTGCCAGCTTATTATAAGGCTTAAAGTGTCACTGTCGTTTAAATGTTTTTGCAGAAATCAATAGTACAGGTGATTTAAAGAAATTTTGTAACTGGGTTTATTAGCCGAAAAATGCATTTTTATCATGAAAAAGCAGTTTGAAGCTCTCCCCCCTGTCTTCATGATTTTCTATGGAGAGGTGGAGGGAGATAAGGCACCAAAAGAGGGCAACAGAGTTAATTTACAGCTACTTCACCGGCTATTTCCTCTGACAGTCAGGACTGACCTCTGAATACCGGCTTTTATGCAGCTTCCGCTGTGTAATCCTTTGTTCTCTGCTGACGACTAATCTGCCTCCTCCCTCCCCCATAGAACAGACAGACTGATGTAAAAGTCGAGATTTCCTGATAATGAGCAGTGAATGAGAGAGAGGAGGGAGGGGGGGGACCTGGGGAAAGTCTTTTCGAATGCAGATAATGGCATATTTGCCTAATAAGCCCAATTACAAAGTTTATTTAAAAATCACCTGGACTATTGATTTCTGCAAAAACAAAACAGTGACACTAACATAAAAACTTTATATGGACAACAGGTCTTTTTCCAACTATACATTCCCTTTAATTATTCAGCAGACATACCAGATAAACAGCGCTGAATCTGTCTTTCATACTGTGTTTGGGTATTTTTCTGCACCATGGCTCCAAGATCAATCGTATAATGCTTGCCACCCAGAGAAAGAGACACAATCTTGCTGTCTGTGTGCAGTGCCGTTTCCAGAAAGATGGATGTTTTAGCATCATAGGAGATCCACGATTCATCATCTGACAGCCACTGCCATACAAAAACTGTGAAGAGGGGAAAAAAACCACATAAATGGGATAAGTCATAAATATTGAGCAAATAATATTGATTTGTATATGTTGCAAACATGTCTACAGATTAAAGCTTATTTGATAAACTGAAAGTACTTTAAATAAACTATATAATATGCTACATATTGTGTATGTATAGTTCACTGCAAACTACATACAAAATCACCAACAAAGTGGACAAGAAAAAAAACAAAAAAACTTTTGATATGTCAGTCTATGGGGCCATCTCGTCACAGGCAGGGGCACTCCACCACTGACATGTCAAAAGTTTTTTTTCCCATGACAGGATGACCGGTGCACTTTGCATAAAACTGCCCAAGCAAAAAAAAAAAAAAAAAAAAAAAAAAAAAAAAGAGAGAAGATACATTCAGTAGTGCTACTGCTTATGTAAAAACACACAGCTTATTCTGCAACCTTTCTTAAAGGGTTACAGATCATTTAAACCTCACATTTATGACTTGTTACATTTATGATCTACTCACATGACGAAATACATAACTCTCCTAAAGCTCACAGTACAATCTATTTGTAAGCAATATTTTGAGAAAAATCGGTACTCATTACTTGTATCCATTTAAAGGGGTTATCCAGAGCTACAAAAACATGGCCACTCCCCCCCCCCCCCTCTTGTCTCCAGATTGGGTAGGGTTTCAAACTCAGTTCCATTTAAGGAAATGGAGCTTAATTGCAAACCACACATGAACTGGAGATGAGAGGGGGAGAAGTGGCCATATTTTTGTAGCGCTGGATAACCCCCATTTAAAATATTTAGCACAAAAACTGTGCATTTCTTACAACCTATGAACCTTTATTGCACCAAACAACCACAGGACCGCTGCCCCTCTTTCCCTCCACCATTGCCCTCCTGCACAATGAGGTAGCTATAAGGCTCTGCTTACTTTGAAAAGACCTGCCCAAATATCACACGACACCGCAATGTACTCTTCCAGCACAAATGCAGTGAAAGATGGGACCGTGATCACAGCTTCAGAAAGTCACTGAGCATGAAAAGAACATTGTGGTACTGGAAGAAGATTTGGGCAGGGATTTGCAATGTAAGGCTAGGTTCACACTGCGTTTTCAGCATCCGTTTAACGGATCCGTTTTTTTTAACGTCCAGAAAAATAGGGTCAGCAACGTTTTTTTGGTCCGTTTTGGTCCGCCAAAAAAAACGGATCCGTTTTTTTTTATAATGGAAGTCAATGGAAAAACGGATGCACACAAATGAATCCGTTTTTTGCAATCCGTTTTTTATGCGTTTTTTGCAAAAAACGGATGCGTTAAACGGATGCTGAAAACGCAGTGTGAACCTAGCCTAAGCAAAGCTCTTCACCTACCTCATAATGCAGGGTGTGGGCAGAGGAGGAAAAGAGGTGCTGTGGGTCTTAGGGCACCCCCTGCAACACACCTCTTCTTGACAATAAAGACACGGACTTGAGAGGTATGCCATAACCACTTTATTACCTGTCACGTAATGCAGCCAGGTTCATAGGCTTGCATTTGGCAGAATCCCTTTTTTAATTTTTTTAAATGTTTCATAGTTATATTCTCATTGGCACATAAAATGTCTGCCTTCACCATGCAGGCTAAAGAGGCAATGAAACTAAAGTAAACTTACATTGATCCTGCTCCTTCACTGCAAGTCGTATAGGCCGTTGGTAGCCACTCTTTTTATTCTTCTGTACCATATTTCTCAGATCCACTTGAAAGGAGATCCCAACGTCAGGAGAGATGGTGACAGAGTGTTTTCCAGTGCTGAAAAGGAGTTCACAAATCTTTAACACAACAATTAAGAATTAGCGTTAGCATTAAGCACACATTATTTTGAGCCTCTGGAATGTTCTTCAGAATTTTAGTGACCATTTTTTTTTTATCTATAATCTTTCCTAGCTAAAGCATCAATGACTACAGATTAGGGACTGAAATGCAGCTTATCATTCTGTCCCCTCCTAACCATGGGCCCTCTCAAATCTGGCACAGTTGTGAAAGACCAAATAACTCTGCAGTCCAGTTTCCCAGGATTGGATCCAGCTTTTCCAGGCACCCGGACAGAAGTGGCAAAGAGTTCAGAGGCAGCCGGCTAACAATTCAACTGTCAGCCTAGCGAAGCGCTTCACTAATAGTGTAAATTTGCTCGTCCCTACTTCTCTCCAATGAACCATAACTTTTATTTTTCAATCTACAGAGCCATATGTGAGCCATAAATTACGCAAGATCAATTCTACTTTGTAATTACAACCTTCATTTTACCCTAAACTACAGTAGAACTGAAAAAATATGTTGAGTGAAAATGAAAAAAACAAAAACCTTAATCTTTCAAATTTGGGAGCAGGTTTATCTATATCTGCACCCCTTTGTTCCTCCAATGATAGCCCACCCGTTAGCTCAGCCACCCTCAATGACCAGTTGTTTGGGGGAGCCACTGCGCTGGCACCCATATATAGAAAACCCTGCTAGAAACTCTGAGTGAGCTGCCTGCTGTGTAGTAGTGATGGTGGGGTACTGCTGCTCAGGTACCATTTAATAGAAGCCGAGCTGCAATAACCTATGCCACAACTGCACATTGCACAGGGTCCAGGTACTGTTTGTGCATGAAGTTCACAGTGATTAAACCAGGACACACACACACATATATATTACATATACACACACATATATATATATATATATATATATATATATATATATATATATATATATATATATATATATATATATATATATATATATATATAGCTCTAGAGCGACCAGAGGGGAAACGTCTTCTTACGTCTAACTGGGAGGTGCCAGATCAGTTTGGTTGGATATAGGTGCTGCACAGCACACTAACCACCACAAGAGACATGGTACATCCTTTCCTCATACACATCTCTCAGCGCAGACAATATAAGCATTACATACAGCTCTCAATTCTCACCTAAATGCTTGGTTGATCTGGTTGTTAAGTTCATCTGTATAAGCCATCCACAAATCTGCATCACTCAGCCATTCCCAGCGAGTCTCCAGCTCTGAATCTTTGTCAGAGTCTCCAAGTGCCTCACTTTCATCTTCAGTCTTCACTACAATGTCGAGATCGACCTCAGATTTTCTCTTCTGCGATCCTACGGGAGAAAATAAAAATGCATTTCACCAAATGGATAGTTATCCCTGAGGTCCCACTAAACGATTTTTTTAGCGAACGATAACACATAACACACGTGGGAACGTGAATGATATATGTAGGGTAACAATTATTTTGCAGTCGTTACATGGTCGTTCGCCGGGGTGATCATGACCATATGACACCTACTTTTTTTTAAACCTTTTTACAAACGACTGAAAGATTTCTAATTTTACAAACAGATTAGCGATTTATCTTTCAAAGACCAACATTTTCTTTCCGACATGCTGAAAAACTATTTTGAATGACAATATAACGATTTCGCCTTTGTTGTTTGCTCGTTTACACCTCTCCCACGAAGCGATTATCGTTAACGAGCGGTCGTTGGAGCGAGTTTATGAACGAAAATCGTTACGTGGAATAGGGCCTTAACCAATTTGTAACCTACTAACAATACCATATCTTGCACCCTGCTGCTGCGTATTTTTTTTCCCCTCACATTCTCCCTTCTGTTCGTTCTGATGCCTCCTCCCCCAGCCAGCAATGATTTCCTGTAAGGCTGTGTTCACACTTTGCAGCTACATGCAATTTTTTTTTTTTAAGTCAAAGCTGGGAAGCAATCCAAACAGAAGAAAGCTTTATTACACTTCTCTATTTAGGCTCCACTTGTATGCAAAAAAAAAAAAAAAAATGGACTGCACAGGCCACAGATTTAACCCTCTGCACAAATCTGTCATGCCTTTATATAAAAATTAGGCTATGTTCACACAGCGATTTTTTAAGGTGGTTATTTGATATGCGAAATAACTGGGGTTTTGAGAATCAATAACGGACGTTATTCAACATACTTTGGAAGCAGTTGTTACAAGGAGATGGCTGCTTTTTAACACCCTTTTGTGTGTAGCTATTTTTAAAGTTTGATTTAAATTGTGTAAATTACGATAAAGGGACGATAAAATATAAAAACCCAACTGAGAACAAATAACGACCATTGTTTGTTACATAACTGCTGCCAAAAAATGTCCTTAACATTAATTTGACAGCTGTTGCGAACAACGTCCGTTATTCTATGCATTGTGTGAACTGCCAATCTTTTCATAGACTTCAATGGAAATCATTGAAGACTGAAAACAGCGGACGTTATTTCAAGTATCAAATAATGGCCTTTATTTTAATTTAAAAAAAAAAAAAAAATTAACAGTGTGAACATGGCCTAAAATAGATTTTTTTTTTCCCAAGCAAGAGCAGGTTAAAGAGAACCAATCAGCACCTTGCACCCGGGTCTCATATGTCGGGAGATCCGGGCTCCCTGGGCTTCAATTAAATGCATTTTAACACCGCATGGAAGGTGGGGGAGAGCCGTGAACACAGCCAGATGACTAGTTCACGCCTCTCCCCGCGCCCTGCATGCGGTATTAAAATGCCTTTTACCGCACATGAAGCCTGTATCCCCCGACATTACCAGAGAGCCAGATGCCTGGTGCGTGCAGCCGTTCTGGGAGCCCAATCAGGACAAATGTGCTGATTAAGTCCCTATAAGCGTAGATCCCTCTTATGCTGCATTTACACGGAATGATTATCGTACAAATTTTAGCAATAATGATCGCATTTAAGCGATAATCGTTCTGTGTAAACACAGCAAATGATCAAACGACGAGCGAGAAATCGTTCATTTTGATCTTTCAACATGTTCTCAAGTTGTCGTTCGCTAAAGACTCGCAGATCGCTTAGTGTAAACAGTCTTTCAAAGATTCACCCTATGTGAAAGATGGGCTTAAGCGATCTTAAAAACGATCGCAATAACGATTTCTCTTACAAATTTTCTTACGAAGTATTCATCTAAACGCTGATAGTTATAAAAACCAAATCGTTGTTTCAAAATCATTAATTGATCGATTAGGCGGAAAAAAAACAAAAAAAAACAAATGTATCTTAAAGGGAAACTATCAGGAGCGCTGAGGAAGAAGGTAAGTCTTGTTCCTGTGCTGTTAGCAGTTAAGCCACGGCCCGGCGCACTGTTCCACCCCCCTCGTGCCACTTTATTCATCATCATTAGAAGAAGTGGGCAGGCTCGGTGTGATTGGGGTAGGGAAATGGTCCGGGCTGTGGATTCAACTACTAACTGGATGGAAACAGCACAGAGGAGGCCGGTAAGAAAGAGACATACCTTCCCCCTCTGCAACCTGTGCGCATTAGGGGGCTATCAGCAGGTTAGATTCCCTCAAGGGTGGGTTCACACGTACTGTCAGTCTGTATGGGTTCACATGTAATCCACTGTGATTCCGGTAGGTGTGAACCCACCCTTAACCCTAGTGGCTGAGAGATGTTCTGTGAAAGCTTCGCAGTAAATGCTCATATTAAAAAGCTCTTGTTGCCCACTTGTTTTGATAAGGTATTTATTTTTGTTAGAAACTACAGAAAGCGGCACCTCCCCTCCCCCCCAACACACACAAAAACTAACAAAAACTAATTCCTTAAAACTGTTTTTCTGACACGTCGTTTCTGTACTTAGCTGAAGGGTATGTTCACACCTGCAAGATTTCTGTTGCAAAATATTCAGTGAGAAGTGTGTGTCAGGCTGGGTTCACACACTGTAAAATGAAGGGAATGAAAAAAAAAAAAAAGCCGTACAATAGGTACAAGCAGCCGTCTTTTTTCATCTAATAATGTACTCTATTAAAATCTGTGAAAAAGAAGCCATCGGTACGCACACTATATAAAAAGGGTGGAGATATATATATATATACACACACACACACACACACACAATGTGCATGCAAAGGCAGCCTCATTCGTCTTCAAAAACACTGCAGAAATCCCACCATTTCAGATGTATTTGTACGTGTGAACGTGCCCAAAGATGTGAGCAGCTGTGAAGAATTCAGCTTCCCACATTTGCTCTCAGCACCATCAGCTGATTTATGGCGTCATCCCTAATCCACATAGCAGAACTGTGTGCAGTCTCTCTGTGGCTCCATGCTAGGACTCTGTGCGCCACCATACAGGGCAGAACAGAAATTCTCCCCATAGAAACAATGCTTCTCTGTGAACACCTCTGTACTACACTGACTGGAATGTCTCAAGACATTTCTGTATGATTTCAGAGGAACAGGAGCGTGCTACAGACTTCTAACAGGTTGTAAGGATTTTTTTTAGCAAAGAGAAATACAGTATGTCACCAAAGTGGAGGATGTCTGGTTTATTTTTATCTAATTTTTTTTGCAGAAATCAATAGTCCAGGCGATTTTAAGAAACTTTGTAATTGGGTTTTTTAGGAAAATATGCCATTATCTGCATGTAAAAAGCCTTTCCCCAGGTCCCCCCTCCCCTCCCTCCTCTCTCTTTCACTGCTCATAATCAGGAAATCTCAACTCTTTTACATCAGTCGGATCCTGTTTGTTCTATGAAGGGGGAGGGGGGGAGGAGGAAGGTGGTAATTACTCTTTGTTGTCCTGTTTTGGTGCCACATCTCCCTCCACCTCTCTCCATAGAAAACAATGAAGACACGGGGGAGAGCTTCAAACTGCTTTCTCATGATAAAAATGCATTTTTCGGCTAATAAACCCAATTACAAAGTTTCTTAAAATCGCCTGTACTGATTTCTGCAAATAAAATTTAAACAGTGACACCTGCCATTTCAACAAAGCTCTCACATGTTATAGCTACGTCATAAGTTTGCATCAGTGAGGGTATGGGTGCAGAGACCCCTGCCAATCGCTAGAACGAAGGGGATGGACCACTCGGCAGCAGGTGCTCTGCCCTTTCATTTCTGCTCTTAATAAAGCAGTGAACAGAATAATAATGGAGTCTATGGAAGATCCAGCAATCTCATCTACAGGAAGTTCCATACGTTCCATTATAATTCAGTCTACTGCTGCATTAGCAGCGAGAACGGAGATGAAGAGGCAGAGCACATGCTGCTAAGTGCTTCTGCCCCTTCGTTCTAGTGATCAGCAGGGGTCTCAGCACCCGGACCCCCACCGACAATCTTCTTACATGTGGCTATAAACATGTCAGACAGGTAAGGTGACCTATTCCATTTTTTTTTTTATTCTAATTTTTGCGTATTTTATCCCTTGAAGGAACGTGTAATGAAATATACAAAAGTTAAGAACAAAAAAATGCATTAGGTTTTTGCAAGACACATTAGAACTCCGGAGGTATGCAGTCAATTGCTAGAGAATGGAGTGCCATAGACTTTACTGGTACTCAGTACGGCAGTGGATTTCACGGCTAAACCCACTGCAGTAGGCTACATGTGAAGGTACACTTAAACAGTTCTGGAGCCTCCAGCATCATAACGAATGAATGATGTCAGGAGCTTAGAAAGTTTAAATATTCGAGCTACTGTGCGGACACACTGATTACAATAGTGCACCCTGAGCTGTTCAATCAAGCATCAACCTCGATCGAGCACCCCTTGCTAGCTCTGTCAACACTAGTCTAAACCCCTGGCAACAAAAGTGAGGACATCTGTAAGTGAAAGTGGGCAAATTGTGCCCAAAGTGTCAATATTTTGTGTGGCCACTATGATTTTCCAAACATTGCCGTAACTCTCTTGGGCACGGAATTTACTAGAGCTTCACAGGTTGCTACTGGAGTCTTCTTCCACTCCTCCATGACGACTTCATCTTTTGTGTGAGGATGTGCCACAGATTCTCAATAGGGTTTAAGTCAGGAGACATGCTTAGCCAGTCCAACAACCCTCACACAGTTTCTTCAGCAATGGAGTTGTGTTTTCAGAGGTGTGTTTGGGGTGGTCATTATGCTGGAATAAGAGGCCCCGTTTCCAAAGGGAGGAGATCATGCTCTGCTTTAGTATGCCACAGTACATGATGACACTAATGGTCGCCTTAATGAACTGTATTAGCAGGCAGCACTCAAGCAGCCCCAAACCATGACACTGCCACCACACACGCTTGACACCATCATCTGAACCAAATGAGTTTATCTTGGTCCCATCAGACCACAGTACATCGTTCCAGTAAGGCTGGATTAACACTGCGTTTTTAGCATACATTTAACGGACAAAAAAAAAATAGTTTCAGCAATGTTTGTGTCCGTCAAAAAAAAAAAAACAAAAACAAAACACTGGTCCGTTTTGATAGTTGTTTTTTTTTTTTTTATAATGGAAGTCAATGGAAAAACGTATGCACACAAATGCATCAGTTTTTTTCAAAAAAACGGATAAAAAAAAAACGGATTGCAAGGACGCAGTGTGAACCCAGCCTAATCCAAGTCCTTAGTCTGCTTATCTTCAGCATACTATATGCAGACTCTCTTAGGCATCATCATTAGAGGAGGCTTCCTTCTGGGACGACAGCCATGTAGACCAATTTGATGTAGCCCGCAGCATTTAATCCGAGCACTGACAGGCGGAAACACCAACCCCCTTAACCTCTGCAGCAATGCTGGCAGCACTCATACAGACCCTGGATATGAAGCTGAGCATGTGCACTCAACTTCTTTGGACAGCATTGGCGAGGCCTGTTCTGAGCGGCACCTGTCTTGGTCACTATGGTGCAGCTAGGTACCCTGAAAATCATCTTATAGCCTAGGCCATCTTTATGTAGAGCAACAATTTTTTTCTTTCAGATCCTCACAGTTCTTTGCCATCGAGGTGTATTGCTAAACTTCCAATGACCAGTATATGAGAGCGATAACACCAAATTTAACACATCTGCGAGACCTTGTATCACTTACAAGTCACATGACACCGGGGAGGTTAAAACTGCTACCTGAGCACAATTTGGCCATTCCCACTTAGGGGTGCACTCACTTTTGTTGCCAGGGGTTTAGACATTAAAGTGTCACTGTCGTGAATTTTTTTTTTGCAGAAATCAATAGTCCAGGCGATTTTAAGAAACTTTGTAATTGGGTTTATTATCCGAAAAATGCATTTTTATCATGAAAAAGCAGTTTGAAGCTCTCCCCCCTGTCTTCATTGTTCTCCTATGGAGAGAGCTAAAGAAAAGACCAAAACAGGACAACAAAGAGTTAATCTACAAATCCCTCACGGGATATCTCCTGTGACAGTCACCAGTGACCTGTCTGAGCTCAGATTACAGCTGTCACCCAGCTCCGTGCCTGTAATCCTCTGTTATCTGCTTTCTGCTGCCGGCTAACTCCCTCCTTCCTCCTCCTTCCCTAGAGCAGACAGGGTACGACTCCTGCAACAAGTCACAATTTTCAGATTTTTCAGAGTGGATGAAAAAGAGGAAGGAGGGGGGGACCTGGGAAAAGGCTTTTTACATGCAGATAATGGCAGATTTGGCTAATAAACCCAATTACAAAGTTTCTTAAAATCGCCTGGACTATTGATTTCTGCAAAAAATACGACTGACTCTTTAACCCCTAGACGACCCAGGGCGTATAGTTACGCCATGGAAGTCTGTCCCCAGAAGACCTAGGGCGTAACTGTACGCCCTGGGTGTTTCCCCCGCTATGAAGCGTGCTCCGGAGCGGAGCGCGCTTCATAGCAGGTGGGGGCCGGCTGCAATCAGCAGCCGGGACCTCACCGGTAATGACACGCTGCAGCGATCGCGCTGCCGCGTGTCATTAACTCCTTAAACGCCGCGATCGCGGGGCGACCGCGGCGTTTAAGTGTAAGTGACAGGGGGAGTCCCCTGTCACTTACCGATCGGGACCCCCGCAGTGTGACTGCGGGGGTCCCGATCGGTAAAACGGGCCGCCGGAGCTCTCTCACCTGCCTCCGTGCGGTCCGATCGGCGCTCTGGTCACTGAGCCTGCACAGGCAGGCTCAATGAGCAGAGCGCCGATAACACTGATCAATGCTATGCCTATGGCATAGCATTCATCAGTGTAGAAATCCAAGTACTGGATGTACAAGTCCCCCAAAGGGACTTCAAATGTGTAAAAAAAAAAAAAGTTAAAAACACTAACACACTACCCCAAAACCCCTCCCCCAATAAAAGTTGAAATCACCCCCCTTTCCCATTATATAAATAAAACATATAAAAATAAATAGATAAACATATAATATACCGTAGCGTGCGTAATTGTCCGATCTATTAAAATATAACAAGCGTCATTGCGAACGGTAAACGGCGTACACGAAAAGAGGGAAAAAAGTGCGCGGATTACCGATTTTATGTTACATTATATATATAAAAAATTAATAAAAAGTGATCAAAACGTCCGATCTTCACAAATATGGTATTAATAAAAACTAGAGATCATGGCGGAAAAATGACACCCCATACAGCCCCGTAGGTGAAAAAATAAAACCGTTATAAGCGTCACAATAGTCCCATTTTATTTATAATTAATTGCCAAAAAAAAGGATTTCATTTAAAAAAAATATATAACAGAGAATCTGCGTAAACCTGCATATGGTTGTGTTCGGACTGACCTATAGAGTAATGGTATCATGTCGCTTTTACCATATAGTGCATTACGTAGACACAGGAACCCCCCAAACGTTACCATATTGCATTCTTTTTTGCGATTTCAGCAATTTATATCTTCATAAATAATATATTTGGAATTCCATCATACATGTTATGGTAAAATGAAAGACGCCATTACAAAGTACAACTATTCCTGTAACAAATAAGCCCTTACATGGCCCTGTAGATAAAAAACTGAAAGTGCTGGAGGTCTTAGAAGGGGAGGAGGGAAAAACGGAAACACTAAGATCAAAATTTGCGCGGTCCACTGGGTCATTTTGGGCCTGGTCCTCAAAGGGTTAAAGGGATAGTGCGGCGTTTGACATTTATTCACTAAATAACACATTACAAAGTTATATAACTTTTATTACAAAGTTATACAACTTTGTAACGTGTGTTATTTAGGTGAATGGCCCCCTTTCCCCGTGTTCCCCTCCCCCCCACGGAAGTGTGGTGCATTATACTGACCGATCCCGGCCGCCATCTTGGGTCAACGACATCTTCGGGAGGCCGAACCACTACAGCCGTCCCTCATGCTGGTCTCCCTCTGCAGCGTCATCAGCTGCTAAGCCGCGATTGACTGAGCATGACTGATGATGCGGCAGCGGGGGGCCCGGCCTGAGGGACAGCTGGAGTGGTTTGGCCGGCCTCCCGAAGAAGACGTCATCGACCCAAGATGGCGTCCGGGGTCGACAGCAATGGAGTAAGTATACTACACCACACTTCCTGGGGGGATGGGACACTGGGAAGGGGGCCATCATTCACTTAAATAGCACACATTAAAAAGTTTTATAACTTTGTAATGTGTGTTATTTAGTGAATAAATGTTAAACGGCACACTACCCCTTTAATGGCTGTATGTTTAGTTATTTTGAAGGCACACCAAATTTACACTGTTATACAAGCTGTACACTGACTACGTTGTATCAGTGTCATCCTCAGTACTGTCCCATGACAAGATATAAAATATTTACAAAGATGCGAGGGTTGCACAGATTCCGGCTGCACCCGAGTGCCTGCCTTCTGTCTACTGTGCCAGGGGAGCATCGCCGAATTCTGAGCTAAACTGTAGCTGAACATTTAAGAAGTCATTATGACACAGCGCTGAGTAGATCAACAAGTTGACTGTCTTGGGGCCATAATATAAAGTCAACTACATGAGTAATGTACAGAGATCCAGATTTTGTATACGGGAGGAGTAAGATTCCATAAAAACTATTGGTCCCCCCCCAATACACAAGTCAGTTGTTGGCCAAGGCTGCAGAGTTCAGCACGGCATGACCGCCTGACTGTCTTATGTATATGGGGGGGGGACCTCCTAACACACCAGACAGATGTCAAATGAATGAAGGATGGGCATTGTGGATTTAAACTACCTAATTTTTGTTCTTGGATAGATAAGCCATCGCCAAAGGAATCTGGCAATGGCTTACCCCCCTCCTCTCTCCACTGAGAGTACATGAATATGGATGGTTCAAACATTTATGTGGGGAATAGGAGAATGCATTGTCAAATGAACATCCAGCTGTTGAAAGTGTTTGGGCTTCTTAGGATCCAGGAGACACTAGGGCAGAGCTGACGTCCTTGAGATGCAGATAACCACAATGCTAAAGATCAATAAGGCTCATCAATAACATATCATATGGCTCTTTTCACACATTTAAAGTGTCCCTGTCATTATAACTTTCAAAATCAGCAGTATATGTGATATAAAACAAGTTTATGCAAAAAAAGACCAGCTAAACGATACCACTATCAGCTGCTGGTTAAAGCGCTCAATGCAGTGAAATCCTAGCTGCATTGCCCCCTGGGAATCATGAATATGCAAAAGAAAAGTCCCTGGAGCCTCATTTAAGAATCTAGCCAGATATCCCTCCGGGAAGGGCCCACCGAAGGGCTGGCTCCTGTAGGGAAACCACCAAATCCACCTTAGTAAGTGGCCCTAAAAGTCAATGTAATGACAAGGGAGAAACCAAGGCCAGGTATCCATCCACAGACAGCTGTTTCGGGGTGCTGCAGGTTTCTGGCTAGGTGGGAGCAAGGCTTAGTAAATCCCAGGTACATTGCTCCATAAAGCAAGTTTACATGATTATTATTTTAGTTATGAAAAACACAGCACTTCCTGTGTTCATACTTTTTCCCCCCCAAGAGAGTCTAAAAACACAGACTCCCAGGTCATCTGCGCTTACAAAGAAGGCAGTCATGTGACTGATGCCTATTGAGCCGTCACTCTCTGTACTGCTGCGACGTCCTGCGTTTAGTCTTTTTTCAATCAGTACAAGACTAAAACGCTGCCTTCAGGAGACTGGACCGGGATTTTAGGTAAGCATAGCTTTGTTTTAAAGCATAACTAAAATATAATGAATGTAAAATTGCAAACATGCTTTATATATGTAGATTTTGAACATTATAACAACAGGTACACTTTAAGGCTCTGTTCACATCAATCAATTCAGTGGTATCTGGCACCACCGTGATATTCATTGTTCTGCTACTATGACAGATCACACATCTGCATCATTCATTGTCATCGTTTTTATCCAAGCCTCAGGCATTACTGTCATTCTGCTCTGCCATCGCAGCATAATTAATAATGTCAGTGGTAGATCTGACATAACAAACGTGCAACACCCAAAGGACCCCACTGACCATTATGGGGATTGTTGGGGATCCATCATAGCATCTAATTTTACCAGCAAAATACTGCTGTATGCTGTTCTACTTTTTAAAGGAACAAATCTCTGATGCAGATGTGAACAGGACCTAAGGCCCGACTCTTTACTATCAAGCTTCGCTTATTTCCCAGAACAGCATAAAGCAGTATTGTATCCACAAAAAGACGTATCGCCTGATGGAAACCTGATTCACAATAAGTCAACTGTAAGGACGGAAAAAAAAAGGACCCATGAAATGGATCATACATTCCTCATGGCTCCCGTAAAAACTGAAATCATGTCCCCAGTGTGAATAAAGCCTAATAATATTAGTCACCAAGACCTTGTACAGACTCCGCATCTGACCATTGTCAGGCTGGGATCACAATAGTATGGCATGTGATCGATGGCCGTGGTTTTTACAGACAAAACCTGTAAAAAAAACAAAAAAAAAAAACCATGTCCAATAAATACATTCTACAGCCCAGGCAATTTTTGGTTTTGCCATACAGCAACAACCCACATGGCACATTACCGCTATGGGTGAACCTATCCTCACACAAGGCTTTTGCCGCAGACGGCAAGTTACATAGACGTTAAGAGGATTTTTAAGAAATCCCGTTCACATTATGTGGCACAGAGCCATGCTGTTTCTAGGCCATAGGGTTATGGGAAACATCACAAGCCTGTCTAACTCTTCGGACTCGTGATTCAATGGTCACTAGTTTCACACACAGATGTAGCAGAGGGATATTTCACATTTAGTCTGGGTTCACACAGTATTTAAGACAGACAGATCACCGGGAGCAGAGGTGATCTGCCGGGATTCCGTTGTGTGCACATACCCTTACTGATTGAGGATGTTACAGTGGGTTTTAGGCTGAGGTCACACCTGCATTGGTCCAGTGACATGACAGACTCCTTGCCGGGAACCGAACAGATAACATGATAGTCAATGGGATGTGAAATGCTATGGATCCACTGATGCCGCTTTTCCATCATTTTGCGCTAACAAAGGAATGAACAAAACAGATGCGAACTTTGCCTAAGGCTTTGTTTCCCACACAGTATTTTTGCTCAGTATTTTGCAACCAAAACCAGGAGTGGGTTGAAAACACAGAAAGGCTACGCTCACAAACTGGTAAAATTGAGGGGATGGAGGCCACCTACCGGCAAATAACAGCCATTATTTTAAAACAGAAGCAATTTTTTTGCCATTAAAAAGTGACTGTACCACCAGGCCCAGGCTGAAGCACTGGAGGCGGGCCGACCACCCTTAGTGGGAGGAAATCCCCGCCCCTCTATGATAGGGTTACATTCATTCTAATGGCGTCACATCATGGATGGGCTGGGGTTTCTTCCCACTAAGGGTGGGTCGGCCGCCTCCAGTGCTTTAGCCTGGGCCTGGTGGTACAATCATTTTAAATGGCGGCCATCCACTTAATTTTACCAGTGTGAACATAGCCTTACTGTGTTTTCAATCCACTCCTGGTTTTGGTTGCAAAATACCACCAAAAAAATACTGTGTGGGAACAGCCTTATACTGTAACCTTACAGAGCAGGGATGGGGAACCCTTGGCCTCCAGCTGTTGCAAAACTACAATTCCCATCATGCCTGGGCAGCCAAAGCTTTGGCTGTTTAGGCATGATGGGAATTGTAGTTTTGCAACAGCTGGCCAAAGGTTCCCCATCCCCGCTATAGAGTATGCTACCAATGGCAGGTACGCAGGAGCCTAACCTCAGACCCTATGTGCCGGCCGCTGCAGTGCAGAGGTGACGCTGATAAGTGTACCAAGCGGCACCTATATGTGTATAGGCCATTACTCTACTCGTATTTGCCTCACATTGCAAAAATAGGGTTTTATTTATTTCTTAACATATTATACCCCCCACAACCCTCACGTGCAGGGAAGAATAGCTCCTACATACAAAGCATGATATGGTGGCGCACAATACAATAGTGAAGGTTTCAGACTACGATCACATGGCTGTATACTGTATTTGTACACAGAACCACAGAAAAAACGAAAAAAAAAACAGTGGAAAGATGTGTATCCTGTATACTGTGGCTAGCCGGACTGATGGGACAGCCTCCACCGACTACAATGGGAGCCTTCAGGTGTCCGGCGGATTACTGCATACTGTGCTCACAAGTCTGGGACGCCTGCCAGAAACTGCAACGCAAGTGTGAACACGACCTTTCAGGCGATGCGGTGTGAAGATGGGCCGGGTACTAGCTGTATCCGATCATGAGGAGCGGACGTGAGCCCTATAACAGTGTGAATACCGCCCTAGGCCTCACCCACACCTATAGGGATAGTTTGGACTATAGCCAGTAACACTATACTGATATTTTTCCCTATGTTCAGCTGATTTTTTTTTCCCCCCTCAGGCTACAAGACGCTGTGTGTGTACATGTATCCATGCTGAGCAGCACTGCCCTCACATACAAGGTGATTCCCCTACGTGCACAAGGCAGGAAACCCTGTGATGTGAATGAGGCCTTGCGGCTGGCTGCGTTAGTCGCGCGCTTTGTGCCCTCCCCGCCATGGCCGAGCGCCCCCCCCCGGAGATGGCGGCACGGGTCAGGCTCCAGGTGCAGGAAATGACCGGGGGGAGGAGGCTGCACCTCCGCCGCCCGCGGTCACCCCGCCCGTTACACGGGCTCCTCATTCAGCCACATAAATACGGTAAATAAAGAAGCGCGGACACGCTCGCCTCACACACACGTCTCGGGCGCCCGAATACGGGGATTTTATTACGGCGACAAGTAAAGTCACGTATTCTAAGCACTCGGCCAGAGCGGCCCATTCTCGCCAGCCACACTTCATCTCTCACCCCGGGGATTACGCTCCCGCCCTGAGCCTCTGCGCCCGGACATCTTCCGCAACCAGCTCTTTACTTCTTGCCTCTCAAGACTCTAAGCCTGTCCGCAGCTACGCCTCTCATTGGCTGTCCGACCTGTCACTCAGCCGATAACACGTTACAGCTGAGGGGACAGAACGCCGGCGAGGAAACACGTGATTAGAGAACTCTTGTTTTCGCGGGAGATTGGCTAAGGAAGCTCGCCGGCTGATTGGTTGAAAACTTTAAGGCGGGGACTAAGCGGACGTACGCTGGTTGGCTACGTATTCCGGACGGCCATGTGATTGGCATTCTGTGCGTTTAGCGCTGACATTGACCGGGCGAACGATGCTGGCTTTACGGACCCGTTTCCAGCCCTTTAGGGTGAGTTGGTCACGTGTGCCTGTGCGGTTACGGAAAGCCTGTTTGCCTTGGAGGCTGAACGGCTTATAGGTAAACACGTTTTCCGTAAGCCCTGCCTTATAATTTGCATATTAGTGGCGCAAGTGCTTCTGGGAAGGCTCATACTTATAACCATATCACATTATACCATAGTAATTTTTTATGTAGACGCGCTTATTGCTGAAGGAAGGAACGATGTATGTTATATAACCAAACAGGCAGCCGACTTGTGTCCTCTCTCTAAGCTAAACCTCCCCGGCCTCAGAGCCCTATATATACGGCTGGTGAGGGCTCAGCGTGCGAGCGGAAGGGAAGCTCAATGCAGAGGTCACGTGCTGAGTGCGTCATTCCGGTGACGTCATCTCCCCCTTGCCTCCGGGAAGGTCTGAGACAAGAGCCCCTCGCCGCCCTTACAGGGCGTCACCCGATATCGGGTGAGTGAGTCCCCAACAACACCACGCTGGAGTGGAGCGGTCCGTTACGTGGGAGGGGCTATGCAGAAGACGCCGGGCGGTGTGTGGTGACACTGGGCGGATCACTGAATACAGGTCCGCCCGTTGTTCATTCGCATCTCCTGCTCGGCGGATGCCGCCCCTCCCCCGGATCTTGGAAGCGACTCACGGCTGGCCCGCTAAGTCCAATGGCTGAGGTGAGGCAGCGCCACGTGCGCGCCCCACAACCCAAGTCAGACTACTCTCCCGCCGCCGCTCTTTTGTCGCTGGGGGCGGGGCTTGTCTCGCTTCAATAAATTAAACAGATTCCACTTCTGGGATCACGTGATGTCTGCTCTACATTGTAGACTGATTTACCTCTCTTCGAAATCAACCAATCAGGACTCAGCTTTCATCTGGTAAAATAAGAGCTGAGTTGTGATTGGTTAATATGGAAAATTAAAGAGTCATGAAGAAAAGTTAAAAAAAATATATATATGTACACACATCAGGGGAGATTTATCAAACATGGTGTAAAGTGAAACTGGCTCAGTTGCCCCTAGCAACCGAGGTGCAATCTGGTTGCTAGGGGCAACTGAGAGATTCACTTTATACCATGTTTGATAAATCTGTCTCAGTTGCCCCTAGCAACCAATCAGATTCCACCTTGGTTGCTAGGGGCAACTGAGCGAGTTTCACTTTACACCATGTTTGATAAATCTCCCCCATCATGTAACAAAAAAAATAAATAAATAAATAAAAAATATATATAATTATTATTTTTTTATTTTATTTATATAAAGGTATATAACTTTAATAAAATTGACATTTTTACACACAGGCGTCATAGCGCCACCACTGCCACCAATGACCAATAGTGCATTTGCATAATACAGTCCTGTGCTATACAAGGACAATCTATATACATGACGACTGTAATGACCCATATAACCAATTGGTAGATGCCAGTATTATATAGGAGCTCTGCAGCCCATATATATGAATACAGTTCCGTCCAGTGACTCACAGGCGACCTCTCTGATCAGCGGCATTCTCTTTCCCTTTTTTTCTCTATCTGACTCGGCCATCCATGCAGTGGCGCAGCTACCTTAAAGGCAGACCACATCACTGCCATGGGGCCCGTGCAACAACTGCGAGCGTTTGTGATGTCTATCCTGTGGCAGAAGGGCCTACCACAAGAGGCAGCTCTTGGTCTCAGACCACTCCTGCATCCATGAATGACAACTACTTTCAACTTGACTCTGCAGAGTGTGGAGCCCCCAGTGTTGTAACATATGGTGATAATGTCCTCACTAATAATGGCCCCAACTGTGCCCCCCCATTTACCAGTTATCCCCAAATTGTAACCCCCCCCCCCATTAATAATAATGACGTTTCCTTGTGTAATGCCCTCATACCATAATATTAGCCTGTAAACTTCCATGCAGTAATAATGCCCCCGAGCCACAGGGTAATGGTGCCCTATACATAATACTACCCCCAGTGCCCCATATAGTAATAATGCCCCCAGTGTGCCCCAATACTGTATTCATGCCTCCCGTGCTGTCATATAGAAATAAATCCCCACTGTGCCCCTATGTAGTAATAATGTCTACACCATGCCATCATACAGTAATGTCCCCCATGTGCCCCTATCTAGTAATAATATCCCCACCATGCTATCATACAGTAATGTCCCCCATGTGCCCCATCTAGTAATAATGTCCCCACCATGCCATCATACAGTAATGTCACCCATGTGCCCCATCTAGTAATAATGTCCCCACCATGCTATCATACAGTAATGTCCCCCATGTACCCGCCTCTAGTAATAATGTCGCCACCATGCCATCATACAGTAATGTCCCCCATGTGCCCCATCTAGTAATAATATCCCCACCATGCTATCATACAGTAATGTCCCCCATGTGCCCCATCTAGTAATAATATCTCCACCATGCCATCGTACAGTAATGTCCCCCATGTACCCGCCTCTAGTAATAATATCCCCACTATGCCATCATACAGTAATGTCCCCCATGTGCCCCCTCTAGTAATAATGTCCCCACCATGCCATCATACAGCAATGTCCCCCATGTACCCCCCTCTAGTAATAATGTCCCCACTATGCCATCGTACAGTAATGTCCCCCATGTGCCCCATCTAGTAATAATGTCCCCACCATGCTATCATACAGTAATGTCCCCCATGTGCCCCATCTAGTAATAATGTCCCCACCATGCCATCATACAGTAATGTCCCCCATGTGCCCCATCTAGTAATAATGTCCCCACCATGCCATCATACAGTAATGTGCCCCATCTAGTAATAATATCCCCACCATGCCATCATACAGTAATGTCCCCCATGTGCCCCATCTAGTAATAATATCCCCACCATGCCATCATACAGTAATGTCCCCCATGTGCCCCATTTAGTAATAATATCCCCACCATGCCATCGTACAGTAATGTCCCCCATGTACCCGCCTCTAGTAATAATATCCCCACTATGCCATCGTACAGTAATGTCCCCCATGTACCCGCCTCTAGTAATAATGTCCCCACCATGCCATCATACAGTAATGTCCCCCATGTGCCCCCTCTAGTAATAATGTCCCCACCATGCTATCATACAGTAATGTCCCCCATGTGCCCCCTCTAGTAATAATATCCCCACCATGCCATCGTACAGTAATGTCCCCCATGTACCCGCCTCTAGTAATAATATCCCCACTATGCCATCATACAGTAATGTCCCCCATGTGCCCCATCTAGTAATAATGTCCCCACCATGCCATCATACAGTAATGTCCCCCATGTGCCCCATCTAGTAATAATATCCCCACCATGCCATCATACAGTAATGTCCCCCATGTGCTCCATCTAGTAATAATATCCCCACCATGCCATCATACAGTAATGTCCCCCATGTGCCCCATCTAGTAATAATGTCCCCACCATGCCATCATACAGTAATGTCCCCCATGTGCCCCATCTAGTAATAATATCCCCACCATGCCATCATACAGTAATGTCCCCCATGTGCCCCATCTAGTAATAATATCCCCACCATGCCATCGTACAGTAATGTCCCCCAAGTACCCGCCTCTAGTAATAATATCCCCACTATGCCATCGTACAGTAATGTCCCCCATGTACCCGCCTCTAGTAATAATGTCCCCACCATGCCATCATACAGTAATGTCTCCCATGTGCCCACTCTAGTAATAATGTCCCCACCATGCTATCATACAGTAATGTCCCCCATGTGCCCCCTCTAGTAATAATGTCCCTACCATGCTATCATACAGTAATGTCCCCCATGTGCCCCCTCTAGTAATAATATCCCCACCATGCCATCATACAGTAATGTCCCCCATGTTCCCCATCTAGTAATAATATCCCCACCATGCCATCATACAGTAATGTCCCCCATGTACCCGCCTCTAGTAATAATGTCCCCACTATGCCATCATACAGTAATGTCCCCCATGTGCCCCCTCTAGTAATAATATCTCCACCATGCTATCATACAGTAATGTCCCCCATGTGCCCCATCTAGTAATAATGTCCCCACCATGCCATCATACAGTAATGTCCCCCATGTGCCCACTCTAGTAATAATGTCCCCACCATGCTATCATACAGTAATGTCCCCCATGTGCCCCCTCTAGTAATAATGTCCCTACCATGCTATCATACAGTAATGTCCCCCATGTGCCCCCTCTAGTAATAATATCCCCACCATGCCATCATACAGTAATGTCCCCCATGTTCCCCATCTAGTAATAATATCCCCACCATGCCATCATACAGTAATGTCCCCCTTATAGTAATAATGGCTCTTGTGTCCCCATGCAGTAATCATTGTCCATAATAAGATAACTTTATTAAAGGAAACCAGTCTGCGCATTTGTGCTGCTTGGGCTCCAAGAACGGCTGCACGCACCTCAGGGTGATTGACAGGCAAGGAGGCCCCGTTAGAGGCCGCTAATATGTCTCCTTGCCTGCCAATCAGGAAAGCACTGACAGGAAAGAGAGCCGTGACAGGAAAGAGCCGTGATTAGTCACAGCCTAGAAGACTAGTTCACCGCTCTCCCCTTGCCTCATACGTGGGATTAAAATGCATTTTACCGAACATGAAGCAGACGGAGCCTCGATCCCCTGACAACACTGGAGAGCCGACTGCGAGGTCTGTACAGACCTTATGGGAGCCCAAACTGCACAAATGTACCAATTGGTTTCCTTTATAGCAATGTTCAAAATAAATAGTTCCTCTCTGCAGGACATACATCAGCTGATAAGTACTGGAAGACTTGAGATTTTAAAATAGAAGTAAATTACAAATCTGTATAACTTTCTGAAACCAGTTCATTTGAAACATGCCAATGTCCTGCACCTTGCCCCACTGTGAGCTGCCCCTGACCATTTAGGTGCGCCTTACAGTTTGTGAAGTGCTGTTTTAAAGGGGTTATCCAGTGCTAAAAAACATGGCCACTTTCTTTAAGAGACAGCACCACTCTTGTCTCCAGTTCAGGTGCGGTTTGCAGTTAGGCGCCATTCACTTTAATGGAACTGAGCAGCAAAACCCTGCCCAATCTGGAGACAAGAGTGGTGTTGTCTCTGAAAGAAAGTGGCCATGTTTTTGTAGCACTGGAAAACCCCTTTAAAGAATACCTGTCAGTAAGACCGCTTCTGTCGGATCAGCTGTGAATTCCTTGCCTAATCCGGAAGTTTGGGTATCCATGGCAACAAACCCCGCTGTGCCGGAAATACGTGTGACCACTGTTGGATCAGAATGGAGGTTGTGCGCATTTCCGTCACCGCATGGTTGTTTGCCATGGATACCCAAACTTCCGGATTAGGGGAGGAATTCACCGCTGATCTGGCAGCAGCGGCCTTACTGACAGGTTTTTAAGGCTATGTTCCCACAACGTACTAAAGATGGGAAAGAACCCAGGTGCTAGGGGTGCTAAACAATGGACGGAAATAATGTCCTTTCCGATCTTTACTATGTGGTGGGAACATAGCCTAAAAGTGATTGTTGTGCGTAATTAACATAATGGTTTACTATCTTCCACTAACAGGCGCTGAGTTCAGTGACTACGGCAGTGCCACAGATTGACAACTCCTCAGATTTCCTGTCTCGAGTTCCTCATAGAAAACACCCTGGAATTCTACATATAAAGCTGGCTCGCCTGCCAGAGGAAGCTCAGGATGCAGTCCATGTGTTACTGAAAAGTATGTGGTTATTGTATCACTTTTAGAGTACGTTCACACGTACCGAGTCAAGGTCCTGGCAGGCCCCTGGGACTACATACTCCCGTGCAGCAAGGAGAGAGGTAATGTATATACAGACAGCGGGGGAGCCGAGCGGCAGCGGAAGGGGTTAAGGGGGCTGCTGCATTACCTACTCGCAGCAGTCTCTCGCATACTCGCAGAACGCTGCAAGTATGTAGTCCCAGGTGCCTGCCAGGACCTTGACTTGTAGCGGATCTCGCTGCAAAACTTGCAGCAAGATTTCCGCTGCGAGTCGGTACATGTGAACGTACCCTTAAGAAAGATTGTAGAGTGAAAGTAATAAATATAATATATACGTGCTGTGTGGAGGTGCTTACTAAATTCACTAAAGTAATGCATATATGCAGTGTGTAGAAAAGAGAGAATGAGGGCACTCACCACTTATGGGTTCACACTACGTATATTTCAGTCAGTATTGTGGTCCTCATATTGCAACCAAAACCAGGAGTGGATTAAAAACACAGAAAGGCTCTGTTCACACAATGTTCAAATTGAGTGGATGGCTGCCATATAATGGCAAATATTTGCTGTTATTTTAGAACAACGGCTGTTATATTGAAATAATGCCTGTTATTTACCGTTATATGGCGGCCATCCACTCAATTACAACATTATGTGAACAGATCCTTTTTGTGTTTTCAATCCACTCCTGGTTTTGGTTAAAATATGAGGACCACAATACTGACTGAAATATACGTAGTGTGAACCCAGCCTAATTAGGCTGCGTTCACACTACGTATATTTCAGTCAGTATTGCAACCAAAACCAGGAGTGGATTAAAAACACAGAAAGGATCTGTTCACACAATGGTGAAATTGAGTGGGTGGCCGCCATATAACGGTAAATAACTGCCATTATTTCAATATACCAGCCGTTGTTCTAAAATAACAACAAATATTTGCCATTAAATGGCGGCCGTCCACTCAATTTCAACATTGTGTGAACAGAGCCTTTCTGTGTTTTTAATCCACTCCTGGTTTTGGTTGCAATACTGACTGAAATATACGTAGTGTGAATGCAGCCTTAAGATGTGCACTGTCTTAATTTCATCTGTAGTGAAAATACTATTCAGCTGGTAAAATTCATGTCGGGCACGGACGCCAAACACTCATTCATTGATTGCAGTCACAGCTGTATCGTGCGCATGCGCCTGATGAAGCGCGCATGCACGCGATACAGCTGTGACTGCAATCACTGTCGAGTGTTTGGCGTCTTTTGGCAAATTTTAGGGCCCTTTTACACAGAAAGATTATCTGACAGATTATCTGCCAAAGATTTGAAGCCAGAACCAGGAACAGACTATAAACAGATCAGGTCATACATGAAAGAGTGAGATTTCTCCTCTTTTCAAATCCAGTCCTGGCTTTGGCTTCAAATCTTTGGCAGATAATCTGTCAGATAATCTTTATGTGTAAAAGGGCCCTAAGTGGTGAGTGCCCTCATTCCCTCTTTTCTACACACTGCGTATTGTATCACTTTATTACTCTTTGGGCTTTGCTCCAACTTCTGGAACATAGTAGGGAAAGGCAGCTGTCTCTTACTATTATTACGAGACGGACGTCCTTTCCCCGCAACGTTCCCGAAATGGGAACAAAGCCTTAGGTTATGTTTGTGAACAGTATTTTTGGGCTTTAAATGACATTAAAAACAAAAAAAACAACTGAGAAAGATCTGTGTAAACATAGCCGTGTGCAAAAAAGTATCAGCTGCTGGTTGTCCTGCAGGAGTTTTCTGTCCGTGTCTGACACAGTGCTCTCTGCTTCCACCTCTGTTCGTGACAGGAACTGTCTGGAGTAGTATCAAATCCCCACAGAAAGATCAGTAGCACCACACACCTGCTTCCTAAGGTGAACGAAGAAGCCTGTGGGTGGAATACAAGCACCCTGACCTGTTCCAGCTCGGAGGCACAATGCCAGCAACAAAGTATGGTCCAAGAATTCTTTACAAATTAAAATAGTAGTGGCACTCACCAATTTGCTGTTTAGAGCCTTTATTCCTCATAATGTGTCAGTGCAGGGAGGGAGGATCCTCTTCTGTTTAAGACAGAGGTGGCAGCAGAGAGCACTGTGTCAGACCGGATAGAAACCACCCCTTCCTGCAGGACATATAGCAGCTGATGAGTACTGGAAGACTTGAGTGTTTCAAGTAGAAGTAATATATAAATCTGTATAACATTCTGAAACCAGTTGGTTAAAAAAACAAAATTTTCTCTCTGGAGAACCCCTTGAAGAGAACCTGTCATCACTTTCATGCTGTCAGAACCAGAAATCATCAGGGCGGTCCCTGGAGGCCTTTTCACCAGCTTTGATTGGTAGATCTCATTCACAAACAGGGAAAGATGTATCAATGAAGGCTGATGGGGCGGGGAGGAGCCAGGGATCTACCCAATGACTTGTTTCAGGTAGCAGAAAAATTTTATTTTTTCTCCCCTTTAAGAAATGAAAAGTAAGCAGTGAGTGGTTCATATAGACCACCAGACCAGTTTTGATGAAAAATGTGACTTTGATGACGTCATCAGGCAGTGTATGTGATTATGTGATCTCTTATTACGCCAGTGATGCTGTATGATGACAGGTCTGCTTCTTATGGGTCATAGGGGTTCTGTATGGACGCTACAAGTGTAGTGGTTTTAAAATGACGTCCGGAATTTCCTTGAGTTCCAAATGCTGTCAGTCATTTTGACTTTTAGTGATGGCTGTTGGCATATTATTCTAGTAAGGCACTTTTGGGTATGTTTTTTAAATTTTATTTTTTTTAGGTCCATTGAATTTAAAGCGGTTATCCAGCGAAAATCTTTTTCTTTCAAATCAACTGATATCAGAAAGTTATATAGATTTGTAGTTTACTTCTTCCCATACTTATTAGCTACTGTATGTCCTGCAGGAAATATTGTTTTATTTTCAGTCTGACACAGTGCTCTCTGCTGACATCTCTGGCCGAGACAGGAACTCTGTCTTGGTTTTCTATGAATCCCCATTGAAAACCTCTCCTGCTCTGGACAGTTCCTTTCTCAGCCAGAGACGGCAGCAGAGAGCACTGTGTCACACTGAAAATAAAACATTTCCTGCAAGACATACAGCAGCTGATACGTATGGGAAGACTTGAGATTTTTTGATAGAAGTAAATTACAAATCTTTATAACTTTCTGATATCAGTTGATTTGAAAGAAAAAGATTTTTGCTGGACAACCCCTTTAATACTGAAGACGGTGAAAGGGCGGTGAGCGATCTGTTTGCAAAAAAACAACCGCGAATAATTGTCATGAACATTAATTTGACGTCCGCATAAACAACGTCCGTTTTTTGATACACTATGGGGACATTTATTACGTCTGGCATTATTTTGCCGAGGTTCGCCAGATTTATATAAAGGGACAATGCCAGCTCCGAGCTGGCATAGGTTAACATTTTTCCGCCAATAGATTTATACCCAAGTGGGTCCTCTGCACCAGAAAATGCCCACTGCGCCGCATAATAAATTTCCCTCTATGTGCATTGGACTTCAATGAATTCCATTGATGTCAATTAAATTGCGGTAATAACGGACATTATTTTAAAAAAACAAAAACAAATGTATTCTTTGTTGTTGTTCATTAATAATAATTTATTTGTCTTGTAGAAAGCCCTGTCAGACAGCTGCAAGAACACGTCACATCCCTGAGTAGCTACCTATGGAGCCGCAAACGCCCGTCTGAAGACAAAGACCTCAGAGAAAAAGCTGTGGATCTAGAAAAAATGTTTAAAGAAAAGTCACACATCGAATCCGGTGACTACAATAAACCTGATTTCATCCGATCTGATAATCTGGGACCTCAGCTGTTCCTGTACACTGAAGGACAGCGGAATGATAGAATTTTAATTTTAATTTTGACTAAGCATGAGTTTTATTGTTTCAGATAAAGGCGAAACATTCAGGAGGGACAGAAAATGTTGTATTGTTTGTTAAAGAATAAATATAAATAGATAGAAACCCAAAGGGGGAGATTTATCAAACATGGTGTAAAGTGAAACAGGCTCAGTTGCCCCTAGCAACCAATCAGATTCCACCTTTCATTTTCCAGAGTCTGTGAGGAATGAAAGGTGGAATCTGATTGGTTGCTAGGGGCAACTGAGCCAGTTTCACTTTACACCATGTTTAATAAATCTCTCCCATAATGCCTTTCTAGCAACAATATATTAAATGAGAGTCATGTTACCATATACACTCTCCCATTAGGAATATGGTAACACACATGCCTAGTTTTGGGACTGGTAGGGTCACAGCAGTCAGACCACCACTGATCAAATATTTATTACAGGGATGGGGAACCTTTGGCCCTCCAGATGTTGCAAAACTACAATTCCCATCATGCCTGGACCGCCAAAGCTTTAGCTTTGGCGGTCCAGGCATGATGGGAATTGTAGTTTTGCAACAGCCGGAGGGCCAAAGGTTCCCCATCCCTGGTATATTATATATTCAATTGACGTGGACAGTTCAAGCCATTGTCAGTAATAGTAAGAGCACAGGTGATTGGGATTGGAATTCTCAGCATTTTACAGGTCATAGTAAATTGCTGATGCGCCTCTCGGTTTATGAGTTGTAATTATATTATTACTTATGGGTGAATGTTGGCTGCCTGGCGTAAACGGAGATCAGTTGATTGTTATCTTTCTGCGTCTTATAACAGATCTAAATATTTTTCAAAAAGAAGAGAAGTTAAAAAATGAGGTGTTGAATTCTTTACGAAAGAACACGTATCACTGGCAGCCTTTAAGGTAAGATGCTGTATGGGGCCTCGAAACACATGACATGTTCCCAAAATTTCAATTTAAATGTTAAATGGGCACTGTCATTCAAATAATTTACAAGTTTGGACAGAGGCATCAATATCTAACATATTTCTAATTATCTTTGTTTTCCTGTGTGTAACTGAAAGTTATAATATTGGCCACTAGGTGTCTCTATTTCCATGCAATACATTTTTTTTTTTTTTTCCAAACAAATTTTTTATTGTGATCAGGAAAAAATAAGGAAGATGTTCCTTATTTTTTCCATGCAATACATTTTGTCTATGAAACGTGTCAAACTGTGGCCCTCCAGCTGTCCCAAAACTACAATTCGCATCATGCATGGACATTTGGCTTTGACTGTCCATGCATGATGGAAATTGTAGTTTTGCAACAGTTGGAGGGCCGCGAATTTGACAACCATGGTCTGTGACAGGGCTTGGACGAAATACAGAAAGTGAAGGCAGGATGTTCTCCTGTGCTGTCAATCACAGTGCAGTGAGGCCAGCAGCAGACGTCTTATAGATGAAACAAGTAGTTTGTCTGCATAATTTTGTACTTGTATTTTCAAAGACCGCTGTAAGGGTGGGTTCACTCGTACAGGATCAAAGCGAATTTCACACTATGAGTTCAATGTGTCCTGTCATTCTGTATGGGTTTACATACTGTGAGTGGGACGCCAGAGATCTGGAAGCCACAGAAGCAGGCCAGAGAGCAGACGGGAAAAGTATTCACCGGGGGGCGAGGCTTTACATACAGCGGAATAAAAAATCTGCTGCAACTGTTACCCATACAGAATGAAAGTACCGGGAATCGCAGTGGATTTCTCTGCGGAACTGTCAATGTGAAATCGGCTGCAATCCGGTACATGTGGACCCACCTTAAATTAAATTTTTTGTTGAATTATCACTTTCATGCCTTTCACAGTCATGTCTTTTTTGATGCGTAATTTTACCGCAACTGCAAAATTAGCTGTGTAATAGCAAAATTCTGAGAGGCATGAAAGTAATACAACATAAAATTACATTTCCAGTGGCCTATGAATGCTGCTTACCTTATATTCTATAAGAAACCTGCAGCAGGGACAGTGCATAGAGCGGGGCCAGTGCACGGCAAAAGATCAGCGCCGAGAATGAGAACAGGGATCCCATGGTGGCGCCAATCTGCTACTGCTGGCACATTCGCTTTAAAGGGGTTCTCCAGTGAAAATTGTTTTCTTTCAAATCAACTGGTGCCAGAGATTTGTAATTTTCCCTTTTTTTAAAAAAAAATCTCCAATCTCTTTTCAGTTGATGTATGTCCTGCAGGAAGTGGTGTATTCTTTCCAGTCTGGACAGCAGGAGAGGTTATCTATGGGAATTTGCTGCTGCTCTGGGCGGTTCCTGTCCCGTACAGAGGTGGCAGCAGAGAGTACTGTGTCAGACTGGAGAGGATACACCACTTCCTGCGGGACATACAGCAGTTGATAAGTCCTAGAAGACTGGTGATTTTTTTAAAATATAGATTTAAATTGCAAATCTCTGTCACTTTCTGACACCAGTTAATTTGTAAGAATTCCCCCCGCTGAAGTACCCCTTTAAAGTTTGCTGTAGAAAAGTTGTAATATGGTAACATGTATGCACTATAGTATCTATGTGGTTAATATTCCCACAAAGCATTCTTACTGTTTGTGTCTTTTGTTTGTCGCAGTTACACAGAGCAGATTGGCTTGGTATATTTAGCCGCACGCTTTGATGGAGGATTTGCTGCTGTATTTCGAGTGCTACAAGAGGTGAGGAAATGCCAGAAAATAAAATCCCACTAAATGTGACTTTTTACCCATGGTTACATATTACCTATTATTGAATGATCACTTTCATATGGGTATATAAGGTATGCCATAAGCTGTCTGCACACTTACCGCTCGTTACTGTCAGGGGTAAAAGCGGAAAGGGATTATTATTGGCTTTTTGGTCAAAGGTGGCAGGATTTCTGAAACTGCATTGTATATCATGATATATTGTATAACTTTAACAGCACGTCCATTGATGTACCAGGCGATGGTCTAAAGAATATTTTCATGGCATACCCTGGGCCCACTCATCCATGTGGAATTGGATAAGTGTCCATCCTTGCAGATCACACTTACCCATACATGCTGACTGTCTTTGCTCATGTGGATGGCATCTTCCAGTAAGACAATGCAACATGTTGGTTGGAAGACCAGGAGCAATGCTTCCAAGTACTACTCAACACCCCCCCCCCCCCCCTAATTCCCCAAACTTGACCCCCGTTGTACGTTGTTGGGACCAACCTGATCATCATGTTGATTCTTTTCCCTTATGGTGCGTTTACACGTAACGATTATCGTACGAATTTGCGCGATAACGATCAAATTCGAACGATAATCGTACGTGTAAACGCAGCGAACGATCAATCGACGAACGATACATCGCTCATTTTGATCTTTCAACATGTTATCAAATCGTCGTTCGCAAAAAATTTGCAAATCGTTCCCTGTGAACAGTCGCTCGCCGATTTAACCAATGTGTGACATAGGCTTAAGCGTTATGAAAAAAAAATTGTTACTCCGACATCGTTAATCGTACGATCGGGCCAATTATCGTTACGTGTAAACGCACCATTACACCCTCCAGCAGCTGTGGGAGTCACTGGAGTCGGCATGGGAGCATGGGAGTCAGCATGGCCTATAATACCTGTAGCATCTACCAGGACCCTATTGAGTCTCGCCTAGCCCGTCTATCGGCTGTCAGTGCTGCACTTAGTAGTTACTCGATATTAGTTGGTAGTCATAATACCGTGACTCAACTGTGTCTATACAGATTGTACTTGGCTCGTATATTATGTGCAGAGCTGCACGACTAATATCATTAATTCTGGTTTCTGGCGATGTCATATAGCTGAAGATTTCACTGTATCCTCTGGTTAAAAAAAATAGCAGAGCATGTTGTTGTTTTTTTTTCTTTTTTTTCTAAAAGCTAAAACTAAAAGCAGACAAAGCATCTCCAGTACATGGGTGATCACTGGTGCTTTGTTTTACCAAGGTTATAATTAAGACATTTACAAGAACTTAGTAAGGAATGCATGTAAAGCATACTTAAAGGTTTTTTTCGGATAGGTCTCCAATAGCTCACTTACAGCTGTTCGGCACATGTGAACAACGTATGAATTGGATAGGAAGTGATCTTCAGTAACATGACATATCAGACTCTGTACATTGTGTGCATGTGGACTGCCTGGCTGTGCCAAATTTTTGATTGGTGGGGGCATTCCAATGATCGGCTTTTGGTGCTGATATTTTGGCCGGAAAACCCTTTAAGGCTATGTTCACACGTCAGGATTTAGCGACCGACATTGGAATCCATCGCTTGTACCCGCTCACAGAGGCACACATATCCACCTGTGCCATAGCCACCATTCTATGGGTGGGTGGATTCCACCATCCGCCGAAATAATTGACGTGCCATTTCTTTTGGCAGTCGGCGGAATTCGCCCGCGCATAGAGTTGAGTCTATGGGACGGGCAGAGATGCATGCCACCATGAGCGGATTCTGTTGCGTGAACCCCCCCCCCCCCTTAATGTCAGTGTTTGAGGGCCTTAAAGGGAACCAATCACGCCGAAAATCGCCCTAATGATAAGGAAATGTGCTGGCACATCACCCAGCACGCTTCCCAAACATCCCCCTGTACCCTCCGTGCCCCCTCAATTAGACCGTATTCTTACTTTTATGATTTCCCTCGCTGTATGTAAATGCCGAGCAAGTAGTCACAGTGGGCGTATCTAGTCACGGTCCTAGGCATATCTAGTCATGGTCCTGGGCTGTTGGAATCGCTGTAATCTCGCCCAGAGGGGCATGATTGAAAGACCTGCGTTCCGTGGACGTCACCCGGGGCCTGCAGTCCATGTCGGCGGCGTGCCGCCGTCTTCATGATGCCGCGCGTGCGCAGTACGTCAGCATGTTCTCCCCGCGTACAGCGCATGCGCGGCATGCTAAGGACGTCGCCGCACCACCGACGTGGAACGCAGGCCTGGGTGATGTATACAGAAACGCAGGTCTTTCAGATATGCCCCTCTGGGCGTGATTACAGCGTTTCCACCGCCCAGGACCGTGACTAGATATGCCCACTGTGACTACTTGCCCGGCATTTACATACAGCACGTGACATCATAAAAGTAAGAATACGGTCTAATAGGGGGGGTGCGGAGGGTACAGGGGCGATTTTCGGTGTGATTGGTTCCCTTTAAAGATGCCCAAAAACATGAGATAAAGTTTGCTATGGCTGGCTGATGCAGCTAGCTGATGCAGCAAGTAACTAACTCAGCTGATTTATTCTGCCATGGTACGATTGTTCATATGAATGATAGGCAGATTCAAATGGTTACAGGAGAATTTCTTGTAACCCTTGTGTAAACCTGTCACCACAAACCATAGGATAGCTATAGGCTAGGTTCACACTATGTAACTGTGCAGCTGTATTTTTTATGCGGCTGTAAATGTGCGGATGAAACTACGGCCGTGGGAAAAAATAGACATGCGGCTCAAAACATACGGTCATTTACTTTGAAATCTGGTTCAACTAAAAATAACAAATAAAATCTTAAGAAAGTGATGCAAACACCTCTGGATGCATCTGGGAAAGCAGGGAAACAGTTTACATGAATTGCTATTACCGGGGTTTGCGATCCTCTGCACTAATGCCGATGTCTCTCATGGTTAATCTATTAAATTAATAAAACACATTTTCTTTCTAATAAAGTGCCTTTCGTTGTTCAATAATTAAATTTAAACGAATCCATCATTTTGCAATTAAATATACTGTTAAAATAAATAGATATATAAATAAATGTATATTTATATATATATTTATTTTTTGACAGTATATTTAATTGCAAAATGATGGATTCGTTAGAATTAAATTATTGAACAACGAAACTGAATTTATTTAATCGAAAATGTGTTTTATTAATTAAATATTAATTAGTACAGGAAGCTCCATAAGCCGTTAATTCATATTCCCGGTAAATAGAGCATTCTGTACTAATCATCACTTTACTTTAATGAAAACATCAAATGTTTCTTCTAATTATGTTATCACAATAGCATTATTAGAAGAAACATTTAGAATTATATGTGCGCTCAGCTGATTGGCTGATCGGCTCAGCGCACATATAATGAGCCGGTCCGCAGTACAGTGACTTCATTGTGCTGCGGACCAGCGAAGAGGACACATCGGGGTGAGTATAGAGCTCTCCCCACCCCCTCCCCAGCACTGCACCCCTCCCAGCAAGGAAGGGGGGTCACTTAACCCCTTCCTTGCTGGGATGGGTGCAGTCTGACATCAGTCTGGCCCCCAAGGGGTTAAGGGGGATGCAATACATCCTCCCTTAACCCCTTGGGGGCCAGACTGTAAGCAGCGATCTGTAAAGATGCTGCATACTGTAAGGTGCACAACACCGCTCACAATGATGGGTGTTGTGCTCCTGTTTGTGTGTTTTTTGTGTGTTTCTCCCTTTTTGTTTTTCAGATATCGGTATCCTGGGGATTACGTCGGATTCCGTGGACTACGTCGATGACCAGCGTTTTTTTATTAATTTTTTTAATAAAATGGTCAATGAGGGGTGTGGGGGTGTTTTTATTTGAATAAAAAATTATTTTAACTTGTGTCTTGTCTTTATTTCTTTACTTTATAGACTTAGTAGTGGAAGCCGTCTAATAGACGGAATCCATTACTAAGTTGGGGCCTAGTGTTAGCCGGTATAAAATGGCTAACACTAACCCCCTATTATTACCCCAGTACCCAATGCCACCAGGGGTACTGGGAAGAGCCGGGTGCCAGTGGTCCCGGAGCGTCAAAATTGGCGCTCCTGGACCGGGCGGCAGCAGGCTGGTAAGATTTAGGCTGGGGAGGGCCTAAACCAATGGCTCTTCCCACCCTGGTGTTACCAGGCTGCTGTCGTTTGGTTTTTAACCCGGCTGGTTATAAAAATAGGGGGGACCCTATGCGTTTTTTTTTAAATTATTTATTTATTTAAAAAAAAAAAAACGCATCCATCGTTAGAATTAAATTATTGACCAACAAAAGGGACTTTATTACAAAGAAAATGTGTTTTATTAATTTAATATAATAACTATTAGAGGCATCGGTATTCGGCATCATTGCCGGCTATTTTTGAAGTACTCCATACGAACCGCCTGTCAATCCACGGCCGCATGTCCAGCCGCAAAAAATGGTCTTGTTCATTTTTTACGGGTCCGTTTACGATCGGGCCGTAGATTCATACATAGTGTGCACTGTGCAGCCGTATATCCTATACTTTCCAGCGTATGCATGAACCACCAAAAATACTGCCGCACAATTACAGCCGCAAATACAGCCGCACAGTTACATAGTCTGAACCTGGCCATATAATGTACAATGTAACATATAATGTAATGGAAGAGAATAAAAGAACTCTGCTACTGCATTCATATAGGAGAATGGTGCCAGATCTTAATACAATGAGGAGTTTTTATGGAAGGAGGAGAGGAAACAGAAGTGTGATGATCATGATATCTTTGCAATATGACAGGACTACATGAATTGTACTGTAATGATTATGTGTTGTCTCCTCCACAGATACATCAACGTGTTCCTGAGTTCAGCCCAAAGACATTGATGGATTTTGGATCTGGCATTGGATCAGTGATTTGGTGAGAGCTATTAAAGTGAAACTGTCAGATGCGGTTCAAGTTCCAAACAAGTTAAAAAACTTCTTTCTGCTCTAAAATAGCTTCATTTCATAAGTGGACAGTGTCACCTAGGCGGGCTTCACGGCAGTTGGGCACTCTCTGCAGCCAGGAGATGGGGCCAGCTGCAGAATCCTGCACAATTTACACTGTTAAAGAGACTCTGTCAGTAGGTTTATGATGTCCTATAAGCTGAACAGAATGATGTATCACTTACATTGTTCTGTGCAGCTGATCCAGAGATATCCAACTGAATAACATGGACAATAAGTAGTCCTCTTCATTATGTGCATGATCCCAGTAGTCCTGGATATTCATGAGAAGAAGAAAACTCCACCCACCAGCTGCTGATTGGCAGTTATCTATCCATGCTGTGTATAGGCAGTCAACTGTATTACTCTGTGTGTTTCTATACACCTTCTATACACCTTCTTTTTGCTCTAAAATTGCTTTATTTCACAGGTGGACAGTGTCACTTAAGTAGGACTTCATAAAAGTTGTGCCCTCTTTCCAGCCAGGAGATAGGGCCCAACTGCTATCAAGCCCCACCCAGTTGACACCAGAGTGACGTTGTATACATATTTAAAGCACTTTAGGTCATCCGTTCAGCACCCTTAGACTTATTCTGGCTTACAAACTGAGATATTATTGTTTTGTTATGTGGTAATTTTTAACCTTTTTAAATAGTATACTATATTTTATATACATCATGTTTTTAGGTAAATCATGTGAAAAAAAGGAACATTATTGTGTATGAACTATGCCCATAGTGTCTTTTCTGTATATATGGGGAGATTAATAGAAACATAGAAGAAGACCACTGGGTCCATCTAGTCTGCCGTTTTAGTATTTTCTTTCTTATTATCTTAGGATAGATGTATGTTTATCCCAGGCATGTTTAAATTCTGTTATTGTAGATAACCAATCAGATTCCACCTTTCATTCCTCACAGACTCTTTGGAAAATAAAAGGTGGAGTCTGATTGGTTGCGAAGGACAACTGAGCCAGTTTCACTTTACACCATGTTTGATAAACCTCCCCCATGCCCCCCCCATAGTTTGTAAGTGGGTTGTTTGTGCATAGGATAGAGTGACATCTCGTGGTACAGGGATAGTTTTTTTTCTACTGTTAACCCTCTCTATCCCAAACCTTTCTTGTGTTTAAATGCTTACAAATGTGTCCCATACAAAGAATAGGGTCTGGAGATGTTTATAGTTTCTATGTCCATGGGCCATGTTGCTAAAACAGCTCAGGCAAGATGGCAGCCCCCCACATGCTGCACTAAAAAATTTGTTTCATTATTTATCTATAATCAGTAATTTTTATCATTTTTTACACGTGTCCTTAATGCATTGCCATATTTTGTTTTACAGGGCAGCCCACAGTATATGGGGTAAGAACCTCAAAGAATATATGTGTATTGATACTTCTGCGTCAATGAATACTCTCAGTGAGCTGGTTTTGAAAGGTAATATACTTCATTATAATTTTTTTCTTTGTCATGATGTTTTCTTTTTTACATTTCCTTATAATTTCTTATATCACTAACCAGCGATCTTTCTGTTTTGTGTTCCCGGACAGGTGGGTCAGAAAAGGGTGAGATGCACATCTCTGGTGTTCATTTTCGACAATTTTTGCCAGTTTCACCCAAGGTAAGTATTTATTTTTCTATGAACCTTGTTGTGCACACCATTTACAATTTCGGATGGTCTAAGTGGTGTCCCCAAGCTGGAGTCACAAAATGTGTTTCCATGGTGGAGACTGATTTGAAAAATCAAAAAGGTTAAAGAGATGCCAGCTCAATTTTCATAGAATACAATACATTTAAATCAGAAGTATTGTTGCCTTTTGTTTTGGTCTTAAGGTACCCATATATATGTGCAGCTATGTCTTTCAGTTCTCCCATACATGTTGAACATTTTTCTTAGCCGAGCATTCATGTGTTTGGAATGGGAAGAAGAAAGATTTCTCTAGCTTTTTGCTCCAAGAACAGAAGGATTATTCTGTTCGGGTAGCTTCACACTTACCGGATCTGCAGTGGATTTTTACTCTGAGTTTACAGCGAAATCCGCTTTGGATCCTGGTAGTGTGAAGTTAAATGGGTCACATACCTGCAGCAGAATTTTCATTCCGCTGACAGTATGTGAACCGGCCCCTTTAACCCCCGCCGCCCGCAGCCCCTGAGAATACATTACCTGCTCGGTGCCGCGGCTGTGTGTGTGAGCCTCCCGGTTCCCCTCGCTCCCCATCAGCCAATAAGCGCACATGCACGGCAGCACTCATTGGCTGATGGGGACCGCCGGGAGCCTCACACACAGCCGCAGCACCGAGCAGGTAATGTATTCTCAGGGGCTACGGGCGGCAGGGGGTTACATACTGTCAGCGGAATGAAAATTCCGCTGCGGGTATGTGACCCATTTAACTTCACACTACCAGGTTCCGAAGCGGATTTCGCTGCAAACTCGCATCGTAAAATCCGCTGCAGATGCGGTACGTGTGAAGCTACCCTAAAGGAGAATTCCAGGCAGGGAGTTTTTTTTGAAAAGCACTAGGGAGGATAAAAAAAAAATTATATGCACTTACCTTCCTGGCTCCAGGACTGGTTTCCACATACCACTGTTCCAGTCCCCGGGCGCTTAATGGTTTGAAAGGGGACCTGGGACCTGGGAAGTTCCAGGTCCGCTTATCCAGTTAGAGGTTGCAGTGGTGTCCCACCTCAGCCACTGACTGGCTGAGCCAGACTAAAACGTCACATCCCAGGTCCCTCTCAAACCAGGAAGTTACAAGGTGACCAGAGCAGCGGTTTGTGGCCACCAGCGCTGGAGCCGGGAAGGTAAGTGCATGCTGTTTTTTTCATCCTCCTCCCCGGCAGTTTTGAGAAAAAATTACCCGGCCGCACTTTAAGCACTGACGTCATCTGTCAGTGGAGAGTAAGGAGGCCCCTTTATACATTACATAGAAAAGAGGTCAATGTCCAGAAAGTATTCCAGCGAGACAGCCATCCTTGATAAAATCCACTTTTATTTAACTTGGACAAAAATAGAATAAAACATCCAGCACATGGATAGTGCGACGCGTTTCGACGTTAGTACGTCTTAATCACTGCATAAGTACATTGTGTGCATGAAACATATAAATAGTGCTCAAAACAATTAAAACACAAAGGGAAGCTCACCTGTATCTGTGTCCAGCAAACATCATAGAGTGGGCTAGCAATCAGCAATGAGGTGAATCACCAACATGCAGCTGGACACAGGACAGGTGAGTAACAGCTCCATCTGGTGGACAGGAGGAATCATGCATGAGAGGATATCAATACAAATACATTATTATCTCCTAGTATAATCTTGAATATTACTTGGACATTGTTTTGATTTCTGGAGGAAATTTTTTTTTTTTTTTTGTTACCTTCTTTGTACCGATATGTCTGCATCTAATGAACCTACCGCACAGGATGAACGTTTTGACAAATTATTGCAAATGTTTACTAAGGCTGGAGAAAATCCATCTAAGGAGGAATATCACACCATGCTGGCAGACTTGGAAAAACTGTTAGCCAGCGAGCAACGGACATGGTGGGATTTTAACACACTAAAAATGTATATACAAAAGTCTATGATACCGAGGGGACTGAGAATAAAAAAATTGCCCACTACCATATTTTCAGAGGATTTCATGAATAAGTGGAATAAAATCCTTTCAGATTGTTCGATAAAACTCATGACTCTAATTGTAGAGGAGGAGGAACAAAAATTAAAACATCTGAAAACTGATATTGATGTGATAAAAGTGAACTTGGAACAATATATGGGAAACCATGATTTTGATGTACTGTATGAAAAAATGAAGGATAATATTAAAAATTTGGAAAAATCCATCATGGAATTAAAACAGAAGAAACTCAGGCGAGATACACAGGACTATAACTCGGATACAGTATATGATTGGAAAAGAAGGAGAAACCCTAAATCCATTTTGAAAAAGTCTCCAAGCACTTCTACCACTGAACATAGAGTTACTTTCTCATCAACAGATGTGGATTCCACCGACTATTCCTCCTCTGAAGCTTCGGATCGTGATATCCCAGTAACCACCGCTAAGGGGTCAAAAAACGGAGGAAGAGGAAAAGGGGGGGCAAGAGGAGGAAAAAATCCCTCAAAATACTCGAGTCGGAAAAAGACTTAGATAATGTTATTATCATGTCACCTATTGTGCTGTCTACGGAACAAATTGAGGTTCTCAGCAAAGGTCTAAATTTTGCACCTGGGCAGAACTTCAATTTGTTTCGTACTCTTTTGGACCTGAATAGATTTGTCAGACTACTGACGGTTAAAAGGCATTTCTTAAATATGGATATGAATAATGAGGATTCCGTCGACTTTGACAATGTGAACAGGGACGTATCAGATTTGGGAGCGTCTTTTTTCACATTTGATGAACAAATGTCTTTGATGTGTCTTAAAAATCTAGAGATTGAATCCTCTACGTCAGTTACTAACCATGATATAGTCTTACCCATGTCTGTCAAGTCTAATCCTGACTTTTATCCCATCAAGTCTAGGGCTAGTGTATTGGATAATTTTCAGGGTGCCATAGAGAGAGATCTAAAATTGCTGTATGATTCTACCCCCCACAATACAGATTTTTCTAAAACTAGTAAACTTCTGTCGGGATTAAACGACATGAAGGTAATTGTTAAGAAAGCCGACAAAGGGGGAGCAACAGTAATTTTGGATCACGATCTTTATATGAAACAATCTTTTGTGATTTTGAATGATACAGATACATATCGGAAATTGAATAAAAATCCAGAAGAAAAATGTCGGAAGGCTTTTTGTGCACTTTTGGAGGAGGGTAGGTCCCTGGGAGTACTCACTGACAGAGATTGTGAACATTTAACTGTTAAACAACCAGTGACTCCGGTATTTCATGGTCTTCCAAAGGTGCACAAAGATATCTTTCCTCCCCCATTACGCCCTGTAATATCTAGTATGGGTTCCATGTCTGAAAAATTGAGCATTTTTATAGATAACTTGTTACAACCGTTGGTTCAAAATTCCATTGGTTACCTAAAGGACAGCAGAGAAGTTCTAAAAGCTATGAATGACTTCAAGTGGGAAAAAGACTACAAGTGGATATCATGTGATGTAGTGGGACTATACTCCCATATACCACATGGTTTAGCCATTATGGCTGTCAGACACCATTTAGACAGGAGTAACATGTATTCTGTAGAGATTAATGAGTTTATTATTTTGGCAGTTGAATTTCTTTTGAAATACAATTATTTTTTGTTTGATCAATCTTATTTTTTGCAGATCACGGGTGCCCCTATGGGGTCTTGTTTTTCACCAACTTTAGCTAATTTATATATGATTTGGTGGGAGGAAATATTTATTTTCACAGATAATAACCCCTTTAAAAATCATATTAAATGGTACGGGCGGTACATCGATGACCTCTTACTTATTTGGAGTCACGATGTACCGTCCGTACAGGATTTTGTTCAGTATATTAATCACAATGATTTAAATTTAAGTTTTACCAGCTCAGGAGCTGCTGATGAAATTGATTTTCTGGATATAAAGTTAAGAGGCAACAATACCAATGGTAAAGTGGTGTCTACCCTCTTTAGAAAATCAATTGCATGCAACAATATCCTGCATGCACGAAGTTGCCACCCGAGGCATACTATCACTGCGATCCCCAAAGGTGAATACTTGAGAAGTAAAAGAGCATGTTCTGATATGCAAGATTATAAAAAACAAGTCACTAACATAGACAAGAGGTTGAAAAAAAGAGGGTATGCCCCATGGATCTTAGATAAAGCCAAAAATGACATAGCTGGGCGGGACCGTGATTCTCTGCTATATTCATCCCATACAACGGATGGTGTGAACAATACCAGAACCAACTTAGTCTTTTCTACAGCTCACAGCAATCAGTTTGGGCAAATTAAACAAATCTTTAATAAGTACTTACCGATATTGTACCAGGACGATAAACTTAATCATATCCTCAAATCAGGGGTTAATGTGGTAGCGAAAAGGGGTACTACAATCGGGAATTTAATATCTCCAACTGTCCCCAAGAAATACAATCGTAATAAAATATGGTTATCCCAGACTGGTTTTTTCCCGTGCGGTGGAAGACGATGCAATGTATGCAAAGTGGCTAAAAAAACTAATACTTTCCAAGACTGTGAAAGAAAGAAAATTTATAAAATCAATTCATTTATCAATTGTGATAGTGATCATATAATTTATGGAATAGAGTGCAATGCGTGTAATAAGTTATATGTAGGATGTACCTCACGTAAATTAAAAGTTAGAATTGCGGAACATCTTCATGACATTGCAAAAAAGAGTACTCATATGTCCGGTGCCGCACGACATTTTGTAGACATTCATAATGGTGAAACAAAGTTTTTCTCATTTTTTGGTATAGAGAAGGTGTATAAAGATGCAAGAGGAGGTGATTGGCAGCGCAAGCTGTTGAATAGAGAAGCGTATTGGATTCTCAATCTGGGTTCCCGTTTTCCCAAAGGGTTAAATTACAAAACGGACCTAATGTATTTGTATTGATATCCTCTCATGCATGATTCCTCCTGTCCACCAGATGGAGCTGTTACTCACCTGTCCTGTGTCCAGCTGCATGTTGGTGATTCACCTCATTGCTGATTGCTAGCCCACTCTATGATGTTTGCTGGACACAGATACAGGTGAGCTTCCCTTTGTGTTTTAATTGTTTTGAGCACTATTTATATGTTTCATGCACACAATGTACTTATGCAGTGATTAAGACGTACTAACGTCGAAACGCGTCGCACTATCCATGTGCTGGATGTTTTATTCTATTTTTGTCCAAGTTAAATAAAAGTGGATTTTATCAAGGATGGCTGTCTCGCTGGAATACTTTCTGGACATTGCATTCTGACCAGCCCTGTGAGTTCCAGGGCACTAGCGACGCCTCCTTTACCACGCTTGCATCTAGGAGAAGGTTCAGACCTGCATTACAGGCATGTATATGGTTGTAGCGATTTTCTGTTTTTTTGTATAGAAAAGAGGTGGCGATCTCCAGCTTTATAAAACGTAACTTCACAACGCGTCTGCGTGTTTTTAAATGTTTTTTTATGTTGATGCCTAACTAAATAAAGAAGCCACGTTTTTTGAAGCTTTTTTCTATGTTATGGATTAACGGGGAACGGCCCGCAGTAAAGATCTTACATGCTTTTAACCTGGAGAGCCTCCATTGTATTGAGTGAACTATTTATGGTGAGCTGATACTATTGTTTTCTGCCCTTTATACATTAGACAGTCTTCTAGCCCCAACAAAATGGAATGGACCAAAATAAATGTGTTGTGTCTCAGAGCTTTTACACTGGATGGTCTTTTTATTGAGGAATGATTAACAGGAAATCCAGCCATTTCACTTTCATCTACATGTGATCAAATGAGGACCATGTTAGGACCATGTACTTACATATTATGCAGTTGTCAGATGTTTTCGATATCACCATTTTGTGATTTGGAGAAATGTGTTTCACTGCTATATTAAACCAATGTTTGCTTGGCCTGTTATGCTTTTCCAGGTACAGTTTGACCTAGTTGTGTCTGCATACTCTTTAAATGAACTTCCTAACTTTGCTGAACGGGAGAGAGTCATCCAGACATTATGGAGAAAAACAGGGGGCTTTCTGGTTAGTATATCTTAGCTATTGGCTTTTCCACTTCATTTATTATCATTTCATTTCTTTGTCTTTATCTTGTGTGGTATCCTAGGTCCTTGTAGAAAATGGTACCCAAGAAGGACATCAGCTTTTAATGGAGGCTCGTGATATAGTTTTAAAGGCAAGTAACCCCTTTAATATTTTGCATTACATCTAGTTACTATGTGCTACTCTCTTTGTACAGGGAAGTTGACATCTCTCGTCATTACTATCCCTTCAGCATAAGCTGCATCACTTTAGTCCCTATCTTTGTGGCTTATGAACCAATGTCTTAATCTCGCACATGAACTTTAGAACGTTACATAGAAAGTTAGAGACTCTGTCTGCAGGTTTATGCCATTATATCAGAGATCTCCCCCTGAATAACATGGACAATAAGCAGCCCTCTCCATTATGTGCGTGAGCCCAGTAGCCCTGGATATTTATGAGACGCTAAAACTCTGCCCACCAGCTGCTGATTGGCAGTTATCTATTTATGCTGTGTGTAGGCAGTCAGCTGTCAATCAGTAGCTGGAGGGTGGTGGGAGGGGTGTGGCAAGGATCCCATTCTCCTGCATATCAGGAGAACGGCTGAACAGAATCATACAAATAATACACCAACCTGTTTAGCATTTATGTCACTAGTTTATGCTGCTCTCATTTAAGGTAGCATAAACCTAGTGACCGATTCCCTTTTAAATAGTATGTTTTTGGAGTGTGGGATTAAACTTCAGCAACTAGAGGAAACTTGTGTGCTCAAAGGAAGAAAATTATATTGTAGTTTTATCACTAATATGTTTATCTCAGTCTTAGCAAAACTTTTTTTTTTCTTCACATAGGGAGGTGACAAGGAAGTTTGGGACCACCGCCCTGCTTGTGTGTTTGCACCAGTAAGAAATTTATCTTAGGTGTTTTTATGCAAGAATCCTGTTCATTATAGTGTTGCTGAAAACAGTTTAGTGTTTCACCAGTAGATGATGCTATAATACAATTTGTTTTATATATTTTCAGCTAAGCTAGTGTGTCGTTGTGTAAAAGTGGTCACTCGAAAAATGAATCTAATTTGTATAAATACAGTCATTCATAATGTGTGTGTGTGTATATATATATAGATATATAGATATATATATATATAGTAATAGCAATTACTTAGCCTACACCTATATATGTTGTAATAGCAATAACTTTACCTACACATACAGTACTAATCCTGGAATTTTTCATATAGAGACCGCACATATGCCATAGTGTTATTCATAACAGTAAATCCATCCAACTTCTGTTTATACTTTCTTCAATATTAATATAAGGCTAAGTGTACAATTGTTGCCTTCTGCTCACCAGCACTTGCTTCCTCTCCTTACATTTCAGAAGTATATATTATGAGATGTTAGGGGGCAGGTGTAAGTCATGATTATTGTGTGCGGGTGAAACCACACCACATGTGGCTTATAGAAGGAGTCCTCAGCAACTATAAGTCACAATTCAACTTTCCCTGATTTCTACATGGTCTCACAGAAATCTGATTGTCTGATGAGATCAGTAGGACTGATACGTTACACTTTTTTGTTGAGTTTCTTTTTCAATAAGTCACATCTAAGCATATGTATGGAGTGCCAAGTTTATCTACCTTTGGAAGGAGTGGGATACTACATAAGCACCCATTTCATCCTTGAGTGCTGTATCTATTTGTATAGCTACATGGCTGCAACATTGGTGACATTTTACAACTATTGGACATCATGTGCAGGCATGGTTTTGCCCACATGCAATGATTGGGACACCTGCCCCCTCATGTCTTGGAATGTAGACCTCTGAAAAGATATAAAGTAAGGGTCCTATTACACAGAGCGATTTTTAATGATTAACGACTAACTATAAACGATCACATGTACCAATGTAGAGGGCTCTCTAGAAGCGGGTGATATGTTGCAAACACTGTGGAGACATATGATTTGTGCACCTATATAAATTGTACATCAACATTTATTACTTGAATCTCATCAGTCAAACATCGCTATAAAAAACCTTATATAGGTAAAGCTAATAGTAGAAAGCAATCTAGATGTATAGGAAATACATAAAATTTGCATAAAATACCCAACTAGTATAAAGATAAAAGGGTAGAACAGTGGAAGAGTAAAATCTATGAGATAAAATAAAGATTTATGTGTATGGGGAGCCTAGTGAAATTACCTGCGCCGGGCCCAGCGCAGGCAGCTCACCTAAATGATTTTAGCAGTAGTCCCGAATCTCGAGGTCTGGCATGAGCTCGTATCGCTGTATGGCCGTTGAAATAATTATATTAGTGTCCTGGTGAGACAGCTTGCTTTTCAGGTTATACACTTTAAGGTGAAATAAAGTGATATTTGAATGACAAATGGTGGAATGTCCACCTCTCACCCTGTTGGTGGTCGCTCTCACGGTCCGATATGGTGTTGTAGCGGTAATCCGTGTCTCAGTCAGTTCGGCTTCTTTGAGATCCGTGCAATTAAGATCTGATACAGCACAGTGAGCTATTTCATGCTGTTTGCGGCGTCCGCATGCATGTGAGCGCGCGCTCTTGCTAACTGCCGCTTCTAACTGCCGGAAGCGGCAGTTAGCAAGAGCGCGCGCTCACATGCATGCGGACGCCGCAAACAGCATGAAATAGCTCACTGTGCTGTATCAGATCTTAATTGCACGGATCTCAAAGAAGCCGAACTGACTGAGACACGGATTACCGCTACAACACCATATCGGACCGTGAGAGCGACCACCAACAGGATGAGAGGTGGACATTCCACCATTTGTCATTCAAATATCACTTTATTTCACCTTAAAGTGTATAACCTGAAAAGCAAGCTGTCTCACCAGGACACTAATATAATTATTTCAACGGCCATACAGCGATACGAGCTCATGCCAGACCTCGAGATTCGGGACTACTGCTAAAATCATTTAGGTGAGCTGCCTGCGCTGGGCCCGGCGCAGGTAATTTCACTAGGCTCCCCATACACATAAATCTTTATTTTATCACATAGATTTTACTCTTCCACTGTTCTACCCTTTTATCTTTATACTAGTTGGGTATTTTATGCAAATTTTATGTATTTCCTATACATCTAGATTGCTTTCTACTATTAGCTTTACCTATATAAGGTTTTTTATAGCAATGTTTGACTGATGAGATTCAAGTAATAAATGTTGATGTACAATTTATATAGGTGCACAAATCATATGTCTCCACAGTGTTTGCAACATATCACCCGCTTCTAGAGAGCCCTCTACATTGGTACATATCTATTCATTCATTTATATCCTGTGAGCGCTGGGATAGTGGTGCACTCGAAGAGGGTGGATTCCATCCGTAGGGGTTAGGTGTAGCAGACCTCCACCATTTTTTGTTTCACTATAAACGATCACAAATGAGATTGTTTATCGATAACCTGAAATCGTTCACCATATTACACAGAGCGTTGGTCTTTAGATACGATTGTTACTGCAATCATTACTATAATCTTTTATTCCTTCTGATCCCAACAAAACAATGGACAGTGTGCGATTACACAGAACGATTAGTGAACAAATGCGGAACTTGAGCGAACAAATGTGGAATTACAGCGAACGATTAATGATAATTTTAGGTTCAGATCTAAATCAACAATCAACGACATACGAACGATTTTTCGATCGTTGCCTGCAATTACACAGAACGATATAGTTTAAATTCGAACGATATAACAATTTTTCGTCCCGTGTAATAGGGCCCTAAGTGCTAGGGAGTAGAATTTATAAAGCCATATTCTGTTCCCTGTACAACCCCTTTAATAGAACAACTATGTTATGCAAAGGTATAACCAGATATAAAGCTTACAATATATGGCAACTTTTTAGTCAATCTCTTTTTGCCATAGAAAAGTTTTTGTACCTTTTGGAAATGGGGGGGGGGGGGGAAATTAGAGGAGATTTTTTTTCTTTTTTTATTATTTCAGGCTGTGTTATGAGGTTGGTGGGGATGCAGTGTAGTAAGGTAGTGCGATGCCCTGGCCCCTAGGGGCCACTCCGCTATACAGATGTTGGATGGGTGCAGGAATCGGGGCAGCTGTAGGAAATAGTGGTCACGGTTTAGGCACGAGGGTGCTACAGCTGGAAGCCGGGCTCCTGACCATGCGGGAATACTGGGCATGCGATTCTTTGTTGTCCTTAGTCAGGGCACCAATGATCACACCAATGCCAAGGTTCAGAAACAACGGTAGTTGTGTATTTATTGTAACGGTGGTAACTAGTAGTAACAGTCTCTCCGGATGCAACCGGGAATAAGGCAATCTTGAATAAAGCAGAATAATGGGTGATGCTGCAATAGGCTGTGAGAGTAGGGTGCTGAATGATGGGAGTAGTAGTGAAACTGAAGCTGAGATGCTGGGTGGAATGAGACTTGAATGAAATACTTGCTGTTGATGAATTGAGAAGATGATGATGAGAGGAACTGAAGAATGACTGAAGAATCGACACCCAGATGAGAATCTTGAGACTTGAGACAGGAACACAGCCAGTGGACTGGAGCAGCAGAGCACAACGCAGGCCTCTCTCTTTGGCAGGGAGAGAGAGGACTAACAGACAACCTATCCCCTTGATGGTAGGGAATAGACTGAGGTAGCACAGGAAGTAACATGGTAACCCAGCCAAAAGCTCGATGACCATTGGTGTTACCATGGAAGCAGGGCACAGTCACGTGACATCCAGCCATTGCATCATCACACCATTAGGCATATACAGAGGAACATACATGAGGAGTACCATCCTTGAACACTAGGAGGCGACATAATACCTTTTGACACTGATACCTGAATTCACATGCAATAAATGACTGAAATGGCAGACTTAAATACTGAGAAGGGGGACACAATACACGCAGTTTTCAGTGGACCATAGCTTTCCAGAACAGAACTGTTTATAATGAAAGTGTGAGCATAAGAAGGGCTGTTCTGGGACACTGCAGTAGAATATAATGGGGCAGGACAAGTACATTTATATATTTATTTTTTGTTATTTTTATGTTACAACTAAAGTCCAAAGCGCTTCCTGATCTCCTTATAAAGCAGGATAAGCTGTCATCAAGAGAAGTGGAATATAAGATAATGTCATTATTCTATGTCTGCTCTAGAGATGAGCGAATCGGGTTCGGGTTCGAGTCCATCTGAACCCGAACGATCGGCATTTGATTAGTGGCGGCTGCTGAACTTGGATAAAGCTCTAAGGTTGTCTGGAAAACATGGATACAGCCAATGACTATATCCATGATTTCCACATAGCCTTAGGGCTTTATCCAAGTTCAGCAGCCACCGCTAATCAAATGCCGAAAGTTCGGGTTCGGATGGACTCGAGTATGCTCGAGGTTCACTCATCTCTAGTCAGCCCGAGCTGGCATTATTACTCATAAACTCTGTGCAGATGGTGTAGACTGTATCTATAGTTTATAAAGCGATTTTCTGTTTCCCTAACATGGTTTATCAGGTTTGAGTCTCTTCTCATGCATTTATGCAAGTACTGTATCCTGAGCCAGAAGAAACACATATATGTACTAATAGCTTTTTCTTATTACCAGTGCCCACATCAGATGGAATGTCCCAAACTTGCTGGAAACTCCCAGATACCTTGTAATTTTTTACAACAGTATCAACCACTGAAATTTAGCTGGGTGAGAATAATACTACCTATCCTCTTTCTGGCTATGTTTACAACGTCTTAGTTTGGCCATTTTTTTGGACAGTGGTCATTTTGGTGCCAAGATGCAGCCTTTTTATGCAAATGACGGACAACATTTGCATAAAACTGACACATTTTGCCGCTAAAATGAAGAAGGTCCAAAAAAGTGTCCACTAAACCAATGTGTAATAGCCTCTTAGTGATAATGCTGTCCTTATTACTTTTGCCTGCTTTTCATATGCATTTTTTATATGTACCAGAACCCATCTGCACGTTGGGAGAAATTTTCCTTCTTAGTATTTTCCCGTGGCCCTGTGGGTGAAAATGACAGACATTGGCCGAGAGTGATTGGACCTGTGCTGCGCAGAACACGCCATGTACACTGTAACATGTGCTGCTCCGATGGAAAATTGCACCATGATGTCATCACAGCCAGAAGACACGGAAAGTATGTTTATTAGTGTAACACTTTACACCTTAGACTAGCCGTATATAGAGAGAGAGGGTGGAGTAACTTTATAAATACATTACTCTATGACAATAGTAACTACTGGAAATGGTCAATAAGCTTGGTGATAGAAATGCTTCGACCAGGGTAGCTCCTTTATTGCGGTAGGAAAGTTTGTTCTAATAATGTTCAGTGCCTGGTGTAAGCATTACAATTCTCAGAATACAAATCACTGGAGACTCAACCAGCAAGAAATTCTGGGAGGAATGTATAATGTGGCAGAATTGTAAATGTAGCTCAGAATTATAATGCACGCTGTGACGGAATACAAGATAAGTAATGGAACATAGGTCAGAGGTGTAGCTAGGCTCTCCTGCACCCGGGGAAAAGATTCAATTTGGCGACCCCCCATAGTGTGCGCAGTAAGCACAGGGGGGCCCATGTTGTCCCTTCACTGCTGGTATATAACATATATATATATATTATTTTTTTTTTAAATGAAGTTTAGATAAGCGATTGTTCAGATGAGCAATTCACTCATCTCTCCTGGCAGCACTAGTGTGGTGTTCACAATATGGGATACATAATGTCATATTTACTGTGTACCTGAAATGTTTTTATGAAGAATGATTATCAGGCAGCTCTGGGCTCAATCAGCATTTTTTAAAGTACTTCCATTTTTCCCATTTAAAATTTGGTCCCTAAGTACCGTAACAGAGGCGCCATTGTCTCCGCTCCCTGCTTTCTGTACCTGTGAATTAGGAGTGTAATGTGATTCTATGGTGCCGTCTCCTAATGCACAGGTACGCTCAGCAGTAGAGTTGATCGAACCTCGGGAAATCCTAGGTTCGATCGAACTCGAACATTCACGAACCTGCCACATTTGATTGCTGATGCCTTACCAGTCCGTGGGGAAGGAGGAGAGCCTATTACCTTCGATCAACTCCACTTAGCAGCGGAGACAGCAGCAGCAATACCTCCAGTAAGGTATTCCATCACCAAATTCAAAATAGAAATAATTTAGAAAAATGACTCCTGTATCATGGTCGCTGTATATACAGATACAGGTGCTTCATAGATTGGTGTAGGGAACCTTGGCTCTCCAGCTGTTGCAAAACTACAACTCCCATCATGCATGGACAGTCAAAGCTAAAACTTTGGCTGTCCAGACATGATGGGGGTTGTAGTTCTGCAACAACTGGAGAGCCAAGGTTCCCTACCTCTGCAGATAGTAGGTGAGGTTTATATAAATGCGATATATATTTAGAGAGGGCAGTTCTTAAGAGGTTAAGTATATAATAATGTACAACCAGACCAGACCCCTAAATAGACACTGAACACTCTCTTGTGTGTCTCTCCCCATCCCAGACTGGTGTCACCCTGTACCCCCCTGCCCCCCTCCCCACTCCAGACTGGGCACCCTTGACCCCCCTCCCCAGACTGGGCACCCGCCAACCCCCTCCCCAGACTGTGCACCCCTGATTGTCCTCCCCTTTCCACACACCTGTATTTTCTTTCTTCTTCCTCCATAGTGCAGTTTATATACAGGACCTGCGGTGACATGATGGTCACATGTCAAGGTCCTTCACCATCTACAGTAACTTTGCTGTACTGTCTCCTGCCTGCTATTTAGCCCTGATTTGGGCAAAATCTCGGTAAAAACGCAGCGATTTTGCGCAAATTATAGCTAAACAGCAGCCAGGCCCCCCTACGGCCCTGCATAGGTAGAAGCTCTTTTTGTAGATTGTATTCTTGTATGTAAATCCTGAAGCTGTACTGTATTTATTAAGGTTGGTACTTTTTCTATTTCCCTAGAGATCTGTACCGGTGTGCTAGAAAATGTGAGTGGGGGGACCGTCTGCCTTCCATGACGGCTAATCCTGGTACTGATAAAACACACTATGATGAAGAGACGACTTCTTTATAATGGATGAAAAAGTGTATAACATGAAGGACATGTGCCATTAGAAAACCACGTCCAAGAGAATATTGTTTTTTTTGTTTTTTTTTTACCTTATGTTCTTTCTGTTAAAGTAATTATTATTTACTTAAAGTGTATGTGAGGATGCCCACATACTGGACCACTATGGATCACTTTGTATCCTGATATCAATAATGAACTAAAAATCCGCCTGATACATTATTTACAGGAAGAATATGGTTCTGTAGTTTGCCTCTCATAATGAATACAATTGCTTCTCTGGCTTTCTCTCCTATGTTGTATTTAATGCCCATTGCCGGTCATTGTTCAGTTGATACACATACCATTCAATATCATGGAGGACTCTGAGTAAGAGGACCCAGCGCCGCTAGTTGAAAAGGGTGCAGAGATGTTTTTTGCTGGAGGCAACTTGAAAGCCATGGATCTGCCCTACTCACCTGGTTTTTATCCATTAATAAACTTTTGAGAATGTATGGCAAGACAGAAAAATAATTTGCGAGGTGAAATTTAAAATATAAAAATATTTGGCAAATTTTTGAATCCTTAGTTTTACCGTAAAATTTTTGTGTTTTTGGATTTTTTTTTTTTTTTCGATGTTTGCAATTTCTGTGCAGGATTAATAACATATGTTAATCGTCCAGATATTACCCATAACAATACCAAATATGTTTATTTATATTTTTTATATGTTTTTTTAATTCAAAATTTTGACCATGTCTAATCAAAAGGCTAATTGCATAAATGGTTTTAAAAAATCAATATAAGGTCATTAAGGTTGTAAAGTATCTAATCTAAGAATCCACATGAGTTCTATATGTTTCAGAATATGTTCTCACGAACCACTCCTACATGATCAACAATGTTAAAACACAACTGGCTGCTACTATGTCCTGCTTCAACAAAGTCATGACAAATAGGAAGATCCATTTTTTTTTTTTTTGTTGTCCAAATGGTAAACTTACGATTATTCAGATGTACATGCCACTCATTAATAGTTTCACCACTATAGTACAATCCACAAGGAATTAGTAAAAAATAAATTACAAAGATAGACCTACCGTATTTTTGGACGTATAAGGCGACTGGGCGTATAAGACGACCCCTGACTTTTAAGAAGATTGTCAGGGGTTTGCCTTATACGCCGAAAAATGTTAACCCCTGCCTGAGCGCAGCCCTGCTGCTGTCAGGCAGGGATTAACTGCAGCTGAACAAATAAAAAAAACAAAACATTTAACTCACCTGGTACCTGTTCCCGGCATCGGTGTACCTCCCGTACCATTCCCGGAGCAGGCAGTGTGACGTACACTACCTGCACCGGAGATCGCCAAACCTCTCCCGAACAGCCGAGCGACTTGGAGACGCTCGGCTGCTGGGGGAGCTTTGGGAGAATGAGAGAGGCTTCGGGAACTTTCGGCGCCTCTCTCATTCTCCCAAAGCTCTCCCGGCAGCGGAGCCTCTACGATGAGACACTCGGCTGCCCGGGAAAGGTTCCGTCTCTGGCGCAGGTAGTGTATGTAACACTGCTTGCATCGGGAACGGTACGGGAGGCCCGCCGATGCCGGGAACGGGACCCAGGTGAGTTAAATGTTTTTTTTTTTTTTATTTAGCTGCTGTTAATCCCTGAATGACCGCAGCAGGGAAAATACGGCACATGTAAATCTGCACATAATTTTAAATTCTTGTCCAGTGTGTGGATGGTAAAATGTATCTCCTTTACCCCGTAAGGAAGAAGACAATTTTCATTTTTGCACTTTTGCTTTTTCCTCCTCGTGTTGAAAAGGCCATAGCACTTGCATTTTTTTCACCTACAGACCCATGTGATGCCTTATTTTTTGTAACATCAATTGTACTTTGCAATGACAGGCCTAATTTGTCCAGAAAATATATTGCGAAACCGGAAAAAAAACTATTTGTGCTGTGAAATTGGAAAAAAAGCTTTTTTTTTCCATTTGGGAGTTTCCGTGTTTATGCCATTTCCCTGCTGCGTGTTCCTCAAGTCAGTACTATTGCAAAGATATGTAATTTGTGTAAGTGTTACTTTACTTGTCTACTCTTAAAAAATTAAAACTTTTTAAAAAACTAAATGTGTTTAAAATTGCTCTATTACCATCCCTAAAACACTTTTATTTTTTGGTCTATAGGACCATATGAGGCATCATTTTTTCCCACCATGATCTGTTATTTCTGTCGGTAGCTTTCTTGCGCATATACCACTTTTTAATAACTTTTTATTACAATTTTCTCTCAATTTTATGTGACCCTTAAGGGACTTATATATGCAATGCCTTGATTGCACATACTGAGAAATGCTATGCCATAGCATAGCATTCATCAGTATTATCGGCGATCTGTACATAGAGTATCAACTAATAAAAGAAGGAGACGCAGGGCACTCACCGTTAGTTGCAATTCAGACCGTCCGCTTTATTTTGGTTTACAGGAGTAGCGGGGGAGACAGGAATGGGTGACCGCAGTTTCGCGGCGTGTTCCGCTTTGACGAACCCTTGCGTGACCATGACGTCACTTCCTTTTATGTGCTCAAACAAAAAAACTTTATGTACAAATAAAGTGAACAATAAACATACCATATACATATATTTAAAAACACATACTATATACCCTGAATTCACATAAGGACCACAACATCTACCCAGTTACATAATATTTATATCGTTACGGGTATTTAATCCCAGGCTGCCTAATGCTTCATATTTTATAATGCATTCAGTTTCTTTATTCAAGAGCATTAACCTCCTATCGCCTCCACCCCTAGGGACCGATACTGTACATAGTCCCGCAAACTGCAATTGTGACGGATCCTCATTATGTGTTTGTTGCATATGTTTGATCATGCGTGGGCTGCCCTTGCCTGTACGCAATGATCTGATATGTTCGGAAAACCTCTTCCACATCGGGCGGATGGTCTTGCCTATGTAGTATCTCCCACAACTACAGATCAGGGCATAGACCACAAATTGGCTCTTACACGTAACGAAATCAGTTACTGTGTGTATGACCTCCCAATTTGATCTGTTTGCCATTCTGTAGTGATCTGCAATAATTGCAGTGTCCACATTTAAAGTTACCATGGGCTGAACTTGAGGTAAGCCAAGATCCTTCTCTATATGTTTTTTCCTTCTCTAATCTTCCATGGACTAATAAGTCCCTGATGTTTTGTGTCCTTCTGAATGTCACTATGGGGCGATCTGTAATATGTTCCCTGAGGACTTCATCTTGCTCCACTATGGGCCAGTTTTTATGGATAGAGTTCTTAATTACTCGTTCTAACGGGGAATAATCAAAGGTAAAAACAATCCGTTTTTTGTTCTTTGCTGTAAGTTTTTTATTAGTCATACTCTCACTATGTCGTGCTCTAGTTTTTGGTGGGGATGTGTCCATGTTCAGTGCTCTGTTCAGACTCTCTTGTATCAACTGCTGGGGATATCCTCTCTTGCTCAATCGTGCACTTAATTCTTCTGCCTGTATATGAAATAAGGTGTCATCATTGTTTATCCGTCTCAATCTTACAAATTGGCTATAAGGTAGGGCTTTTTTAGTATGGTATGGATGATAACTATTATAACTTAATAAGGAATTGACCGCTGTTTCTTTTCGATGGCAAGAGGTAATGAGATGTCCATCCCTTATATTTAAATGTACATCCAAAAAGTCCAATTTATAACCCCCATATACTGATGTGTATTGTATATTTAGATTATTGCTGTTCATATATGATACAAATTCCCCATATATGCAGAATTTGTATCATATATGAACAGCAATGATCTAAATATGCAATACACATCAGTATATGGGGGTTATGAATTGGACTTTTTGGATGTACATTTAAATATAAGGGATGGACATCTTATTACCTCTTGCCATCGAAAAGAAACAGCGGTCAATTCCTTATTAAGTTATAATAGTTATCATCCATACCATACTAAAAAAGCCCTACCTTATAGCCAATTTGTAAGATTGAGACGGATAAACAATGATGACACCTTATTTCATATACAGGCAGAAGAATTAAGTGCACGATTGAGCAAGAGAGGATATCCCCAGCAGTTGATACAAGAGAGTCTGAACAGAGCACTGAACATGGACACATCCCCACCAAAAACTAGAGCACAACATAGTGAGAGTATGACTAATAAAAAACTTACAGCAAAGAACAAAAAACGGATTGTTTTTACCTTTGATTATTCCCCGTTAGAACGAGTAATTAAGAACTCTATCCATAAAAACTGGCACATAGTGGAGCAAGATGAAGTCCTCAGGGAACATATTACAGATCGCCCCATAGTGACATTCAGAAGGACACAAAACATCAGGGACTTATTAGTCCATGGAAGATTAGAGAAGGAAAAAACATATAGAGAAGGATCTTGGCTTACCTCAAGTTCAGCCCATGGTAACTTTAAATGTGGACACTGCAATTATTGCAGATCACTACAGAATGGCAAACAGATCAAATTGGGAGGTCATACACACAGTAACTGATTTCGTTACGTGTAAGAGCCAATTTGTGGTCTATGCCCTGATCTGTAGTTGTGGGAGATACTACATAGGCAAGACTATCCACCCGATGTGGAAGAGGTTTTCCGAACATATCAGATCATTGCGTACAGGCAAGGGCAGCCCACGCATGATCAAACATATGCAACAAACACATAATGAGGATCCGTCACAATTGCAGTTTGCGGGACTATGTACAGTATCGGTCCCTAGGGGTGGAGGCGATAGGAAGTTAATGCTCTTGAATAAAGAAACTGAATGCATTATAAAATATGAAGCATTAGGCAGCCTGGGATTAAATACCCGTAGCGATATAAATATTATGTAACTGGGTAGATGTTGTGGTCCTTATGTGAATTCAGGGTATATAGTATGTGTTTTTAAATATATGTATATGGTATGTTTATTGTTCACTTTATTTGTACATAAAGTTTTTTTGTTTGAGCACATAAAAGGAAGTGACGTCATGGTCACGCAAGGGTTCGTCAAAGCGGAACACGCCGCGAAACTGCGGTCACCCATTCCTGTCTCCCTCGCTACTCCTGTAAACCAAAATAAAGCGGACGGTCTGAATTGCCATGTTTTTGTAGCGCTGGATAACCCCTTTAACCTCTTAAGGATGCATGACGTACCGGTACGTTATGCGTCCGCAAGAGATGTTCAGAGCACATTCCTGATCTCACACGGTAAACGGCGTAAGCGCAAAAAAATCCCAAAGTGCAAAATTGTGCATTTTTGGTCGCATCAAATCCAGAAAAAATGTAATAAAAAGCGATCAAAAGTTGTATATGCGCAATCAAGGTATCGATAGAAAGTAAACATCATGGCGCAAAAAATGACACCTCACACAGACCCATAGACCAAAGGATAAAAGGGCTATAAGCCTGGGAATGGAGCGATTTTAAGGAACATATATTTGTTAACAATGGTTTGAATTTTTTACAGGCCATCAGATAAAAGAAAAGTTATACATGTTATATATGGTTGTAATCGTAACAACTTGAGGAACATATATAACAAGTCAGTTTTACCCCAGGGTGAATGGCGTAAAAACAAATACCCCCCAAATAAAAGAAATGTGTTTTTTTGTTCAATTTTACCACACTTTGAATTTTTTCCTGGTTTCGCAGTGTACTTTATGCAAAAATTCAGCCTGTCATTGCAAAGTACAATTAGTGATGCAAAAAGTAAGGGCTCATGTGGGTTTCTATGTGGAAAAATGCAAGTGCTATGGCCTTTTAACCACAAGGAGGAAAAAAGGAAAACGCAAAAACGAAAAGTGGCTCCGTCCTTAAGAGGTTAAACGCTGCGATCGCTGTGCATTGCAGCCTTAACGGGGGTTAATGACAGGCAGCTGCAGGACAGTGCCTGTGTCATTCCTTGGTCTGGTGACAGTAATGTGTGCAGGGCTGACCGCATTAAAATGGCCCTGCACACTTTAAAACCCCTTCACTGTCAGATACGTTTATATACATTCCTGCTGCTTGGGGTATGTGTAGCAGGAACGTATATACAGTAGCTGTATGGCTGATGTCAAGGGGTTAAAAAGAACTTTTTACTGAAGTCAAATACTACTTCCCAGAAAACACCTACTTTTGTCAGAACAGTGCCATAAACCTCACATGGGCCATGCCACGAGCAGCGGGTACGGCCGGCAAACGTATTCGGTGAAACTGTTGCCCCTGAGGATAACAGGGTTTAACAGGTTTAACATCTCAAAAGGTAAGAAAAGCACCACCTTGGCTTATGTAATGTATGGAACATGTTCATTGTGTATTTACACACCATAGCAGTAGTTGTATGGACTTTGATCAGGTTTATATTATAGAAAGTAATTAATCAAATACCTTGCACTTGTATGAGATAAAATAAACTTTTACATTTTTATCAGATACATTTCACCCCTTTGTTCCCTGTTACAGTAATTCAGCACTGAGAAATATTTTTATGTTATCTTGTTTGCTGTTATGTTTGATACTTCTTTACCTTTCCTTTTTCAAGTCCCTTTAGGCTGGGTTCACACTATGTATATTTGAGGCTGTATTTGGTCCTCATGTCAGGTCCTCATAACAACCAAAACCAGGAGTGGATTGAAAACACAGAAAGGCTCTGTCCACACAATGTTGAAATTGAGTGGATGGCTGCCAAATAACGGTAAATAACTTCCATTATTTCAATACAACAGCCGTTGTTTTAAAATAACAGCACATATTTGCCATTAAATGACGGCCATCCACTCAATTACAACATTATAGATAATAGACACTGACCTCACCTTAAGGTGGCCCTATACCTATAGTAACTAACAGCTGACCATTTAGCCATCAGTTAACTCTGTCTGGCTCCTGTCCTCCACTTACACAGGAATGTTTGGCCCAACCAAGTGTTCCTGTCAGTACTAGGCAACTGTACGAAACCAGATAGGTGATGCCCTGGCACTGACACCCACCCCACTGTCCTTGCCTAATTGCCTCGACTGCCCTAGACAGCAGCGGAAGACTGGTCGACGGTCCCTATCCTGCACAGGTGTGACACAGAATGAGGACAAAAAAACCAAAACACAATTACTTAAGGTCAGAGGTCTGGGTCAGCAACTAGCGGTCTGCAAAGCACAAAAATCCAAAGAGTAGTCAAAAGTCAAAGCCAAAAAGTAAAAAACACCAGTATATTAATCAGGAAACAAATAAAAGGTCAAGTAGTCACTTAGGGTATGAGGCTCTATATCACAGGCAAGGAAGGAGGGGAATGTACAGGTTTACATGGGAGGGAAAGTCCAAGCCCCAGAAACTGATTGGGGCCTGGGACTTCAACCTCCTGAGAATGCCGCCAGGCCGATAACCAGGGACGCAGTCGGAATGTCTGACAGGCCTTATACTGATGACTGCTATGCTATGGCATAGCATTCATCAGTATATGCAATCATATGTGAAAAAAAAGTTTTAAAACATTTTTTATAAATCCCTAATAAAATGCCCAATAAAGATTTATATTACACCTTTCCATTAGACAAATAAAAATATTTAAAAAAAAACAAAAAATAAACATATTACATACCGTAGTCTGTGAAATGGTCCAATCTATTAAAATGTAACAATATTGTTCCTGCACAGTGAACGGCGTAAATGAAAAATGAAAAAAAAAAAAAAAAAACAGGATTGCCGATTTTAAAAAAAAATTGTATATTGGAATTTTTTTTTTATAAAAAACAATCAAAATATGATACCAATAAAAACTAGAGATCATGGCGCAAAAAATGACACCCCCAACCAGCCCTGTAGGTGGAGAAGGTTACTATGCCCGACTTAAAAATAAAGCTAACAAGGGTGGGAGTACAGTAAATATGTCATAAACCTATTATGAGGATGAAGCCAGTAGACAATTAAATAATGATACTGTGTATAAAAAAAAACTAAAAACAGATCCCAAAAATAAAATTTTAGATCAACTTAGAACAGTCTAAGAAAGGCTACAGAAAAAAAGCTTATTTCAGTAAAAACAGCAGAAAAACTGTTCCCAAGGCATCCCAGTTGGTATTTCTTAACCAAGACCCATAAGTCACTGACCCAACCCCCTGGCTGCCCCATTGTAGCGGGGATCAGGTCAGTGACTGAATCTTTATTCAAATATAGGGATTGGTTGTTGTGCCCACTGTTTATCTTTCATCCCACAATATCTTTTTTTTTTAATTATTATTTTTTTTTAAACAATTTTTTTCCTCATACATTACAATAACATCTTTACACAGGAAAATTTCCAATAATTCAAGTTTAACAGAATCCATAAACAACAGTTTTTTCCCCCACAGTGGAGTAATATCTTAACTACCTTCTATGGTGCAACACTGCTTAAAGCAACTCTGTACCCATAATCTGTCCCCCCCCCAAAACCACTTGTACCTTCTTATAGCTGCTTTTAATCCAAGATCTGTCCTTGGGATTGCAATTATTGTCATAAAAACAACTTTTAATCCAGCAGTGCTGTGTCTTACGGCCGGGGCTTACATATGTATATGCATTAGGCTGGCACCACCTCTCCGCCCTTCCTCCCCACCCTCCTCATCATTAGGAATGATCCAGGAACATTTACTGCTGTTTGAGCTTTGCACAGGTGTATTAACGATCCAGCCCATGTTCATTATGCGGGGTGGGGAATAGGAATCAATCTGCCTGGAGATTTCCTAATGATGAGGAGGTTGGGAAGGAAGGACAGAGAGGGTGTGTCAGCCTAATGCATATACAAATGTAAGCCCCGGACGTTAGACACAGCGCTGCCGGATTAAAAGTTGTTTTTATGACAATAACTGCATCCCCTGCCGAACGGGCCACAGGACAGATCTTGGATTAAAAGCAGCTATCCGAAGGTACAAGTGGTTTGGGAGGTCAGATTGTGGGTACAGAGTCGCTTTAACATATCCCTATGCTTTATCTATAAAGACCATTTCTGTTCCCCTAAACTCCTGATTCCAGCAGTTCCATCCAATTTTTAAGTTTCCCTTGTTTCAACAAATAAATAAATAATCCTTTCTCCTTTTAATATTCGTGCAAAGTGACAAGCAACAAAATCCCCCCTTACTCTTAGAGGCTGCAAATACCTCATACTTCAGCCTCACTCGCTTCCTCCCCAAAACTAGACCACCCAACAGCATTTCTACCCTCCGCATCCAAGCTTTGCTGATCCATATGGGGGAGGAGGAAAAAAAGATCAGCTGAGGAAGAACCACTGACTTTATTATTACCAGTCTGTCAGCCATGGAAAACGGCAACTTCTTCCGAACCCCAACACGTTTATCCAGAGCTTAGAGGTAAGGGTTTAGGTTTGCTGCACCAAAACAGGAAGCTTCTTTCGTTATATTTACCCCTAAATAACATAGGCTACCTGATTTCCCCAGGATTCTCAAACTACCGATCTGGCCAACTACCTTGCTATCCAGAAGGAAGAGAGAGGACTACCCCCAATTAATATCTAGTCCCGACAGTTTCCCGTATTCTTCAAGGGAAACCACAATCCCTGACACAGCTTTCTCAGGGTCTTTAACAAAACATCATTGGCATATAAAAGTATGTAATTAGAGTCACGTTCTGTCCCAAAGCCCTTAAATTTCAAGTGACGCCTTGCCAACTCCGCCAAAGGCTCCATATAAAGAGCAAATAACAGTTGTGACAAGGGGTAACCCTGACAAGTACCTCTAGCTAACAAAAAATTAGATGAAAGGAAGCAGTTTATGACCGTTCTTGCAGTCGGAGAGTTATACAAAGTTTTAACACTATTTAGGAATCTATCTCCCAACCCTATCTTCTCCATTACTTGCCATAAGAAGTCCCACTCCACCCTGTCAAACGCCTTAGTTGCGTCAAGGGAGAGAATGGATCGGGACCCCTCCTCACTGTACTCCACAGTCGCATAGACCTTCATGATGTTCTCATATACGGTTTTATTGGGCATAAACCCCCCTGTTCCTCCCCCACCAAGATAGTTATTACTTTCTTGAGCCTCAGGGCTAACATTTTTGCAAAAATCTTAACGTCTGTGTTTAAGAGTGATATGGGCCTATATGACCCAATCTCCTTCCCCTTCTTCCCAATTAATACAATATGGGCCTCCCTCATAGAAAAAGGAAGGCTACCTCTAGTGCAGGATTCTTTAAGGACCCCCAGGAGGATGGGCAACACCACACTGGACATATTTCTATAGAACTGCAACGGAAGACCGTCAGCCCCAGGTGATGTATTCCCAGAAAAAGAGGCTAAATTCCTCCTCCAGTTCTTGTAGAGTAAATTCCTTGCTCAGCAAGCCACACTGCTCGGGAGGCTCAGTCTCTCCAAAAACTGTTTAATTACCGCTATATCAACTGAGCCTTACAACTGATACAGCTCAGAAAAGAAACTAACAAATTTCACCTTCAACCACTTCTTTACCATACACTAACTGCTCTGTATGATCTTAAATAGACAGGATTGACTCCCTATGTTTTGGAGATTTTAAAATGTTAAACAATATAGGATTGGGTTTCCCTCCCGCCAGAAATTTAGTCTGATCTCGGAAAAAGAGCTTATGTTGTGCTTTATTTCTAACATGCACCTCATAGTTCTTATGTGCTGTCTGGAGATTACCCCAAGCCTCTTCTCCCGAATCTCTTACCTCAAGCGCCTTTCCTCCTTCCCGTACTCCTTTCTACTATACCTTCAACGCATCCCAAACTATAATGATATCCGCAGAGCTTTTATTTGTTTGCCAGAACCACTCTATCTCCAAACCTCTCATCCTTATTTAATATTGACAACCAGTGGGGATTCAGCTTAAAGGTTGGTTGGTTGTGGGTTTGCCCCACAGCTATTTTTAATATAAGTGGTGTATGATCCGAAACAGATCTTGGTTCCATTTTATCCTTGCTAACATACTCCAAAGATTTTGCATCAGATGATACAAGATCAATCCTTGAGGCCGCCTGATAGGATGAACTGAAGCAAGAGAATTCTTTATCCATCGGGTATAGGGCTCTCCATGCATCAGTCCAGCCCGCCTCTGCGCAAAAGCTACGGAGAGGGGTTGGACCCAGGCCGGATCTTCCAGTAATACTTCTGTGGTCTCTGCTGCCTTCCCAAACACAATGTCTCTTAGAACAAAGAGAAGGTCATATATTTTGTTCTTCACAAAGGAGACCAAATTTCCAGTACTTCTGTGCGAAAGGGAGGAGCTATATACACAAATGCTAATATTATGCTCTTACCCTCTAACTTTCCAAATAAAAAGACATAGCCACCCCTGTCATCAACCTTATTGGTATTGGTATTGTTCAAAATTAACCTGAGCATGTATATAAACAGAGACCCCAGAGGCAGGAAGAGAGAGCAGAGTGGAATTCGTATTTAGCCCAGCTATAGATATTATTGGGGCTATCATCCCTTGATCTATTAGTCTCTAGCCGAGCGACTATTGCCTGCAAATGTTTTTTTATCAACCCCCAATAGTAGCACAATGTTTATTCCTCTCTGCCATTCCTCTGACGTTCCATGCCAACACTTTAGTTATAGCCATTTAAACAGAGAGAGAGAAGGGGGGGGGGGCGTCCTGCTCCCTGCTGGGGGCTTCTTTTATGGGACCCGATGGGCCCTCTCTATACCAAACACTGGAGACACCACCCCCAAACCAAAATATTTGTTTAACCATTTACAACAGAAATCTATCGATATTGCCCACATGGATATTTGCCCGCCTTGACCTGTCTTCTAGGTCTATTAATTTCTTCCTAATCCCCTCATTATCCATCTTCAGTTTCCCCAGCTCTTTAGTTAATTTACTAACTCCATCCTCTAATGGCAAAACCTGTTTCTTAATAGCATCAACTTTCTAACGGATATTTATAAGGTCGTGTCTTAATAACATTATGTCAGAGGAAATTGATCCAACCTGAGTAGTCAGCCCAGATATAGCCTGGTTGCATTTTGTCACTTCTGCAAGGATCTCCACCAACACTGGGGACGTTCTCTCTCTTCCTAGGCCGGCTCCCTCCCCATCCCCGCCCCCCACTAGAGTGTAACGCCTGGAGTAGTGGATCCACTGGACCGTCACTAGCGATGGCACTAACCTCACCAGGGAGCGGAGTCTAAGGGGCCGCTGGTTTTCACCAGAGCCCGCCGCAAGGCGGGATGGACTTGCTGCGGCAGCCGACCCCCAGGTCGCTACCCCTGGCTTGGTTGCTAGTGACGGCAGGCGAGGTGTGGCAGGAGCAGTAGGCAGGAGATTGTGCAGGCAGAGGTCTGTAGGCGTGATCGCAGGTGGCGGACAGGACTCAGGAACAATGGGAAGGCAGCGGGCAAGGACTAGGGACAAGGACTGCGGACAGGAACAAGGGACAAGGACCAAGGGAGGGGACAAGGGAGCTGGGCCAAACGCTAAGGAAAGCATGCAGAGGCTCCAACACCTGGGAGGGGGCAGGGCTGGAACTTATAGGGGAGTGATTGACACTAAAACCAATTAGGAGCGCACTGCCCCTTTAAATCTGGGGAACGCGCGCCGGCCGGCACAGCGGGTGACAGGAGCGGGGCGAGGTAAGGCGCCCCCCGGGGCCGAACTAGTAGCAGCGCCGGGTCCCTGCACATGGACCCCGGCGGCTGCATGGAGAGGTCGTGATCGCTGATCGTCCGGGCAGCCCATAGGATACAGCAGCGCCTGCTGCCGATGCTCCTATTCAACGGAGCGACGGCAGCAGATCGTTGCTGGATCAGTCACTGGAACGATGTCGGCTGATCATTGCACTCTATACCACGGGACCATTATCGTCCGTAGAGGCCGATATCGGCCGATAATCGTTCCGTGGAATAGGGCCTTAAGCAGACAGTTTTAGACCAATGTCACAGATAAACATTAAAAGTTCTCCTTATATCTTCTTAAAGACCAAAATAAAGGAAAAAAGGAAGCAAGGCCTTCGAGGGCCCCCAGTTACTTTCTAATAGCTCCCACGTTTTAGAAGTATCATCAGCTAGCTTTCCACCAGCAGATGTCGACTGTTTTTATAAGGTGTCCTGTCCAATTATGCTGTTCCCCTCTTCGTGGGTTCTCTAATGCTTGCAGCTTAGCAGAGGGAAATCCAGTTTTTAAGGGCTGTTGTGACAAGTCCAATCCTAAAAAAGACAGAGCAAATGGGGGAAGGCATAAGGTACATGAAAACACGCTGTACCTGAGCCAGAAAGAGTCTCTCCGTTCAGCGCCCATTTTCTCCTCCCAGTTGAAACTCATATAATTAACATATAGGCAAGGACGACCCAGAGCAATATGCACGGATTAAACCAGTTCCTTTACTGACCTTCATAATAAACAAGGCCCCCAGATACAATTTCTTGTAGATTATCCGCACACAGGCAACCAAACCAAGTCCTGCTAAATGGCTGCTGCTACTTGCCACACTAGGTCCAATCCTGTAACACACATATTGGGTGTAGTAGTTCATCCGACCTTACTCAGCATTCTAGCATGAATAGTTTCGCTCAATACACGGAAGCAGAGCCCAGCAAACAGACTACTAAGTTTCCACCAGGTTCCTTGTGCTAACTGCTCCTGATATCAGTGTCCGGCATCCACGGGCAGGCTTGCCCCTCCAGCTCAGCGCGGGGAGCCGTTTGTTCGCTCCACTATACCTGCTGCTTCCCCCAATGCTTCACTTCCTTTTAAGCCAGATGGAGGGCGATCCTGGTTCGGATTGGTTGCACAGAACGATGTGACCGCTTCTCCCTGACTCCGGGACCTCTCCATCCCCGGCGTTCATCAAGGGCTCTCCCTTAGGTGCCTGACCCAAGCGTCCTTGGCTGTGGCCCCCAAGGCCAGGACGCCACAGCCACGCCCTCACCGCGGCCATGCCTCAAGTCTCCGGGACCCGCCATCTTCTCCCTCCACGCGTCGCACCAAGGGCCATCAGAAGTCTCCGGCACTTCAGGCAGTCTGCACGGGCATCTTCTCAAGGACCCCAGGCCTCCTCCACAGGTCAGTCGCTTCAGATTGCTCCAGTGCGGGGCATGGAGGAGTGCCCCCCCCATGCCACAATATCTTAAAGATAGCAATGAATTTCTGAAACCGATACAAGGCATAAGTGGCAGGAGGGTTTTTGTCTGGCGTCCATTGATGTCGAGAGCCTGTACAACCACATGATGCATGTGTACAGGGGATCGAGAAATTTTTAATTGACACAGACAAGAAGATTTCAGAGATTTCATAAAGGAATCTTTCACATTTATATTGACTAACAATGCATTTAAATATAATGAGGATTGGTTCCAATAAATGGTTGGGAAGGCGATGGGCACGCCAGTCGCATACTCTTATGCAAATTTATTTTTAGCCATCTATGAGATTTTCAATTTTGCACTTTCTTTTTATCCTCCTCACCTTCTAAGAGCTATAACTCTTTTTCCATCTTTTGGGGTGGGGTCCGTGTTTCCATAATGCACTTTACGGTAAAACTGACATAATATCTTTATTCCATAGGTCAGTCTGAATACAGTGATATGCATGTTTACATAGCTTTTCTCATGTTTTACTCTTTTTTTAACAGTAAAAAGTTTTTTTTTTTTTTTTTTGCAAATAGGTATGATTAAAATTGCTTTATTGGGATTCTTTATTTTTTCACCTACGGGGCTGTATGGGATGCCTGTCATGAATATGCCTGTGCTGAACTCCGTGCGCCCCTTGGCTCGTGCTGTGCAGCCGAGATGGCGCAGATATTCAGTGGTTGCAACTGCTATGGCCTTTTAAGCACAAGGAGGAAAAAACGAAAACGCAAAAGTTTAAATTGGCCCAATCCTCTAAGGGTTAAAGAGACCATGGCCTTGGCCATTAGTATTGACCGCAGACCATGTGACAGAAAGAGGGTGAAAGCAAACTCTGACCTCTTCAAATCTTCTGCTTCTTTTCCTGCTGAAAAACCTTTCCCCACCCCTGATGTCTCAGAGGAGGAACCTATGCAGCTGGGAGTATTGAACATCAGGGCCAGACAAGAGTTCCGGAGACATAACGGCCTATGCTTCTACTGCGGGAACAGTGGTCACTACATCAACCATTGCCTGTACGTCCCCAGCGATCAGAACATCATCATCAGCATCTAGATGACTACCACGAAGGTCATCTGGGCGCACAGGTACCCATTAGTGAAATTAACATACATTGTTTCTCTGATAAACCTGCCATACCTGTGCCTGATGCTAATGTTAATTGTGCTGATGGTACTCTGTCTGTCACTCATCTATCTGTAACCCAGAGTCCTCCTCTAATGGGTGGGAGATTGATAGCGACATTGATAGTGAAACTGAAACCTGTGTGGTGAGAGATCATTTTCCGCCTACTCCTCATTTATCGAGTGAGGGTCCGGTGGGGGGGGGGATTAATGTCATGAATATGCCTGTGCTGTGCGGCCAAGTTGGCGCTGATATTCAGTGTTTTGTATGTCTTGCGCTGTTACCCTGAACCCTGTGTGAACACTGGCCTGTTCCTTCATTATGTTCAGCCCCACCCATCTGCTGTGTGCTCTGGCTATGAAGGAGTTATTGCTGCCAGTCCTGATCCACAGGTGATTTTGTTTGGAACCAGGAGCCTTGTCCAATAGGGGCTGGGACTGTCTCCTTGTTCCCTATAAATGTTTGGCTGAGGCTCATTCTAGTGCCGGATATTAAGCTTGTCTCTGCCTGCTTGTGGTCCTGCTATTCTCTGTGTTTATTTAGATTTTTTTTGCCTTCCATTCTGACCATCCCTGCTAGCTACCTGCCCCTGACTATATGGCCTGACTTTGATCTTGCTTATTGAATTGTGTTTTGTACTGTGATGCCGTTTGTTGTGACCCGGACTGTCGACTCTTCTGTATTGTTTTTGTTTGTCTTGTCTTGTCTGTTTTGTGTTCTACCTAGCCAGTGCAGGGGTTACTGCCCAGTTGCTCGCTGTCACCTAGGGCAGATTGAGGCAAGTAGGCAGGGACAGTGGGCTGGGTTCAGCTTAGGGTCCACTGTCTGTGTCCGCCATCTTGTCTGTCTGAGTGACTGGTCCTAACAATGCCTTTTTTTACACCATGATTGCTAGATTTCATTAGTATCATATTTGTGTAGATCAGACATATTGATCACTTTTTGTTAATTTTTTTTTTGTATATATATATATATATATATATATATATATATATATATGTTTAAAAAATCCATCCTGTTTTTTTGTTTTTTTTTACTGCTCTTTGTTTACACCATTCATGGTGTGGAAATATTATTGTATTATTTTAAGAGATCGGACAATTACGCACATTATGGTATATATGTTTATTTCTTTTATTATTTTTATATGTTTTATATATAAAATAAGAAAGGGGTGATTTAAACTTTTATTGGGGGATCAGCTATGTAATTTTTTTTTTCATTCATTCTTTTATTTTTACAATTTTTAAGTCCCCCTAGGGGACTTTAACATTCTTACATTAGATTACTCACACTGATCTATGCAATGCCATAGCATAGCATTGACTGGGTTTATCTGCGATCAGTACATAGAGTCTGCCTGTGGCCTTCATTTGGTAAAGTATTGCACCCCCCCCCCGCTGCCTGCATTCTACATAATCTCTGAGAGCTACAGCACCATCAGGGTGAGAGTGCCAGCCCTTTAGAGACTGTTCACAGTGAATCCACGTCCCTGGTGGTGCCATTCAGTTTTGCTATATTCAGCAGGCATCTGGGTCATTTTAAGGGTCAACAAATATGATGACCATCCTGTTCCAGAACAAAGCCCAGGATATGCAGGCCAATATTACCAACCAAACAGTTCACTTATACAAAACTGCACTAAGGAAAGACTTCCAAATAGGGAAACGTATAAAAGCTTCATTAATGAATTTATTTTTAGAACCTAGCACTTATAATGCTGAATAATAGGGCATTATCACATTGGAATGTACATTGTATAATTATGCTTACTAAAGCTACCTGTATGCTTATTTATTTTACAATAAAAATATAGGTTCCTCATTATGTTTGCTTATACCAATGCTCATTTAGTTTTCAAAATGTTTTATATATTATATAGACTGTAAGGAATGAATAAAATAGAAAATTAAGTAAAAGTTTCACTGTACCTTTGACCATACATGTGCATTTCAGTGTCTTATCTACCTCCATCAGCAGCAGAGAAAGGCCAGTGTATCTTTAATGGGTATATAATAATGACTTCAGCAAATAAGACTATCGACACTGGAGAACTACTTGGCATTCACTCGTTTTCTAAGTCCTTTAATGAGTCACGGAATATTGGGAACAGACAGGTCACTTGTCTAGCAATTGACATAAGGAGTGGTTGACTTGGTAATAGTATTTAAAGAATTAAAAGTATTGGAAAGCAGTGGAGGAGAGGAGGAGGAGAAGGAGGAGGAGGAAGTGAAGAGGAAATTGCAGAACAAGGATATCATACTGGAACATAACATCATACATCAAAAAAGAAGGTTGAGGAGAATGAAAATGGAAAACCAGAAATTTTGAGGTGAATGTGTGAGGAGCAAGAAAGTGTGGGACCAGTACGTTATCTGAACAACCTTTGTAGAAGATAAGACGACAGTACGTGTTAAGGACATACCGAGTAGCACCATGGATCAGCTTCTGGATGTGAAGGTTGGATGTCTGGTGGCCCTTCTGTTCCTGACTTTGATTTGTGGTTTTGTGCCCCCCTTTCTCAGTTGGTTTATGAAAAGCAGGATCTCAGGTACAGAGTAAAAATTACTTATATAGCAAAGCATGCAATATAATAAATATATTATTATTTATTATTTCTTCATGTATTAAGATTTGTACATGTCTTTAGAACAGTGAAGACTTGTACTAGTCTTTATAGTCAGGGGCCAACCATGGGACCTCTGAAAATGGTCATTGGAGTTAACTTTGTATCCACATACTGCAAGGGTGTTAGATGGAAGGCCAGAGAGGAAGGGGTTGCTGTAGTCCTAGCGGGAAATAATGAGACCATGTACCAGCAGTTTTGTGGAGTCAGGGGTGAGAAAAGAGCGGATTCAAAAATGTTTTTGAGGTGGATGCAGCAGGAGGTGGTCGGGGCCTGAATGTGCAGTTTTAAAAAAAGGGTAGAGTCAAAGGTGACCCCAGGGCAGCGGACTTGGGGGATGGGGGACAGTTAAGTTTTAGAAAGCGGGAGGAGAGGAAGGAATATAAAGCCAATAGACACTCTGGGATCCTGGATAGCAAAGAGTTGACATCTGGACCAGAGAGGTAGATCTGAATGTCATCTGCATAGAGGTGGTACTTGAAGCCGTGGTGTATCCCAGGCCAAAAGTTTAGATGGACAAGAGAAGAGGCCTGAGGACAGAACCTTGGGGGACACCAACAGTAAGGGGACAAGGAGAGGAGGTGGTGTGAAAGACAACAAAAGTGCATTTGGAGAGGCAAGAGGAGATCCAGGAAAGGGCCATACTGGTGACACCAAAGGAAGACACCAAAAGAGTTTGAAGAAGGAGGGAATGGTCAACTGTCAAAGGCAGATGATAGGTTAAGAAGAAGGAGCACAGTATTGGGGTGTCAGTCTTTGTAGGGCAGTTTCTGTGGAGTGGTGGGGGGCATAAGCCAGATTGCAGGGGTCAAAGAGCTAATTGGATGAAAAGTGAGAGGATAGTTCAAGGTAAAGCATGATCAAGAATGGATTTACAGTATTTTCCTGCGTATAAGACTACTTTTTAACCCTGGAAAATCTTCTCAAACGTCAGGGGTTGTCTTATACGCCAGGTGCCGTTTGATAGGGCGGGTGCTGAAAAACTTCAGAACCAGATGAGCATCTGCGGCGACCATATGAAGAACAGCGCAAGCTGCAGGCATCCGGGGTATGGAAAATAGAGGGTGCTGTGCCCAGAAAAACACCCATCTGGTCACCCCTTTTTTCCTGCCTGTATTAATGTCTCTATTGTTTTTTATAAGTTTTTATTTGAAATATCGGTAGTCTTATATGGCAAGTATATCCTTAACTTTATATTTTAACTGGAAAAGTTGGGGGTCGTCTTATACACCCAGTAGTATCATACGCCGGAAAATACGGTATTTTAAAGGCCTTTCTTAAAGGGGTTGTTTAGGCTTTCAAAAACTTACATGGTCCCTTTCTTCCAGAAGCAGAACCCCCCCCCTGTCCTCAGTTTGGGTGTGGTTTTGCAGCTTAGTTCCATTAAAGTGAATGGAGCTGAATTGCAATACCACACACAGTTGTGGTGCTGTGTTTTCTTTCTAAACCTAGATAACCTCTTTAAAAGTGCACCTCTACTGTTTTTATAAAACAGTACTTACTATTGTACAGCACTGTGCATGAATACCCATTTTTCTATATCACTGTCATTTGGAATTCAGTGCTGGAAAATGAGCTTTCACAAATCTTTTCTAGTACTGATCTAAAAAATGACAGTGATGTAAAAAAATCATGCACATTGCACATTTTTTTTTAGTAATTTTCATACTAATGAGTGCATATTTTGACACACTTTGCAAGATACTTGAGTTTATAATGTAATAATATTTTGTTTTTGAAAAATTTAATAAAATTTTCGATAAAAATTTATCGAACCAAAAGTGCCCTACAGCAGTGGAAGTCCACTTTAAATTACCGTAAATTTTTTATTTTGGTTTCATTGATGTCCTTTGCCTTATTAACATGGATTATTATTGAATTAGTTCCTCCCTGCCCCTGCCTAATGGAAAATGATCAGTGTCAACAGATTTTAATGTTGATATCATAGTCCATCAATTATGATATAATGGAGAAATTGAAGTCTATTCTTAAAGGGTCCCAGATTAGACATTATGTTCTGACAATGCTTACATGCTTTGGTTCAGATTCTCATTTTACTCATTATTTTTACAGGTACCTATGAATTTATCATTTGCATGATCAGTTCATTTGCTGCCGGCATCTTTTTGGGCGCCTGCCTACTTCATGTTGTGGCAGATGCACTCTCAGATATTGCTACAGAACTGGCATATGTAAGTACAAGTATACCAGCTTTTCTAAAAATAAGTACAAAGTGTCTAAGGGTGTTCATACGCGTTGCAATAGCCACATGCTGTCACCGTATGCTTTGTCTGTATCTCATTTTGTAAAGGCCGAGAATCATCTGCAATTTGCAGGAAACAGTGGACATTCATAGTAAATTAGTTTATTTCAAATTGCAGACAAAACATAAGGTAACCACATGGACCTGCTGCAGTGTGTACAGGCACCCTTACTGTAAGCTGTTGATACACATCAGGATAAACTATAGAGAAATCTGGTATTGCCGCTTCTCTTAAAGCGACTCTGTACCCACAATCTGTCCCCTCCAAACCACTTGTACCTTCGGATAGCTGCTTTTAATCCAAGATCTGTCCTGGAGTCCGTTCGTCAGGTGATGCAGTTATAGTCCTAAAAAACTACTTTTAAACTTGCAGCCCTGCGTCAAATTGGCGTGGCCTAGAGTGTGTGTGCCCTAGGCCTGCACCGCCTCTCCGTCCCTCCTACCCACCCTCTTCACCATAAGAATGCCCCTAGAACAATTTCTCCTAATGATCACCTGTGTGAACACTGCACATGAGCTGGATCGTTAAGGCACCTGTGCAGTGTTCAGGTGATGAAAAGGAAAAATCCTGCCCGGGGACTTTCCTAATGATGAGGAGGTTGGGGAGGTAGGATGGAGGGGCGTTACAATCGTAGGGCATACACACTCTAGGCCACGCCAATTTGACACAGGGCTGCAAGTTTAAAAGTTGTTTTTTTATGACAATAACTGCATCACCTGCCGAACGGACCCCAGGACAGATCTTGGATTAAAAGCAGCTATCCGAAGGTACAAGTGGTTTGGGGGGGTCAGGTTGTGGGTACAGTTTTGGACATTTTGCCATGCTACACTCTAACACACAGTAGTGTTTTTTGGGAAACTGACACATTTTTGAGACAAAATTAGAAGTGGACTCAAAAGGAATTGGAAGTATAAAGGAAGGACTTTTCTTTCTTCTTAGGGTATGTTCACATGGAGCAAAAGTGGTGGAATCCTGCCTGCCTCATTGTCACACAGTATCTCTATGGAAGGGCTAGCGCACCTCCGCTTCTGTTGCTCTCTGCTAAAAGAATTGACGGGAGCGGAGGCCCACAAGTGCTCCCATGGAGACACTGTGTGACAATGAGACAGGAGGGATTCCACCGCTTTTGCTCCATGTAAACATACCCTAAGGGACAGTTTACACTGAGTAAACACGGCGCGGAATCCCGCCGTGCTCAGTGTGCTGCTGTAAGTGAATGAGAGGGCGCGCACTCGTCCGCTGCTGCCGCTCTCCGCTCAAAGAAGTAACATGTTACTCCTTTGAGAGGAGAGGGAGCAGACGAGCGCGCGCCCTCTCATTCACTTACAGTAGCACACTGAGCACGGAGGGATTTCGCGGTGAAGAGGTCCGCCACGGAATTATGCCGTGTTTACTCAGTGTGAACTGGCCCTAACTACTGGATCCACTTATAGCTTTGGCTCAAAAACTGCATTGTGTGACAACAGCTTGTGGTTATGTTGACACAAAATAAAATAAAGGTAAAATACAGCCATATTTTCAATATAATATTGAGCTCCATTGAACTCAATGGGAAATTGGACAGCAGTGCATACACCATATAGAATAATGGCTGTAATTGATTATTACCATCCAAATATTGAACATGCTTATTATTTACCCCATGCTTTTGAAAAATATGGACGTTTTTTCATCTGTTCACACATTGTTTTACTTATATTTTATTTTACTATGTGTGAACCTAGCCTAAAAGTTTTTCTATCGTTTTCTAGACATTCTACAACCTTCACGTACATATTAAGATGCCAAATATGTGTACACTTGGTATAGCAGCATAAATAAAGTCTCGAATGTACACGGGAACTAGTCATCCAGGTACAGACTGTTTTCAGTGAAGGAGCACAATCAGGCTGGCCTAGGGTAGAACAAGCAAGTGTTAGTAGCCAGAGAGTTTTTTTTTTTTTTTTTTTTTACTTTGGGAGTGCAAAAATGGGGTAGTGCAAAAATGGGGTAGTTTATGAAATAATGTACACAAACCTCATGTATGCAAAATGTGCAGAATTGTTATGTCGCACTTACCTGACATGTTGGTATAAATTAAAGGAAACCTGTCACCCCCCGTGCCGGGGTGACAGGCTCCCGACCCCTGTTAGATCCCCCTATACTTACCTCATCGCGCCGGGTACCGCTTCCTGAGCCGGTCAGGTGACGGAGATTTCAGCGCCCGAAGCCCGGCGCATGCGCTCACAGGAGAGTCCGATACCCATAGAGAATGACGGAGCATTGGACTCCCCATTCATTCTCTATGAGCACCTGACTCTCTGGGCTTCGGGCGCTGAAATTTCAGTCAACCGACCGGCTCAGGAAGCGGGACCCGGTGCGATGAGGTATGTATAGGGGGATCTAACGGGGGGTCGGGAGCCTGTCACCCCGGCACGGGGGGTGACAGGTCCTCTTTAAGCCTGAGATCTATTCCCACTCCTGGTTAGTGTAGAATGCATGAAAATCCAAAGGTGCACCAAATATATTGAGACACGTACCAAACTTAATTACACTCTCCTAAGGAATTAATTAACGGGGTTAGGTAAAATATAATCCTTCCCTCAGTTCTGAGTCTGCTGCATTTTGCTGAAGACACAGAAACCTGTATATGAGACATTCTCTCAACCCCCCCCCCCCCCAATCCCTTCTGAAACAGCTCATGTTAACAGCATATCTGGCCTGCTGTCTCTGGACTTTGTAATTCTGGGAGGGTTAACCACAGTGAAGTCACCAGCAACTTGACCTCAGATTAACCCTCTGGCAGTGACATCCTAAGCTACCAGCATCATGTTATAGAGCAGAAGGAGCTGGACAAATTGATATGCATCTTTATGGGAAAAGACTGAGTATAACTTTTAAATTATTGATTGAAATCTCTGAATTCCCTGCTTAAGAGTCCAGTCCATTGAGTGACCCCGCCCACTGGACTCCTCAACACAGAATGAGCAGGGATTTTACTCAACAAATTACAGATTATACAGAATACTTTCCCAAAAGATCTATATCAATCTGCTCAGCTCTTCCTGCTCTATAACATGATGATGATATATTAGATAGCATTGTCTTGGTGTCAGGTTCCCTTTAGGCACCATTAACTTAAACATTACAAGCGTAACATTTCCATATGTCAACAAATAATTTATACAAATGCCATAATCTTGATGAACTATTGTTTCTTTCCACAGATTAATTATCCTATGGGAGAGCTGATCCTGTCTTTGGGCTTCTTCTTTGTCCTTTTCATTGAACGTGTTGTTCTACAAATTTCCATGTGCTCTCAGAGGTCAAATCAAGATGAAGTTCCACTGCCATCTGTTTCAACATCCCCTGATACAAATTTCCCAGAAAAATGTGAATCTCCAAGTGAGATAGCGATACCCCCTGAGGACCCACACAATCACATCCATCCCAATATGTATTCTCTTTCCTCTTTTCGCTCCTTGATTCTCTTTTGCTCCCTTTCTGTCCACTCGGTGTTTGAAGGATTGGCTATTGGTCTACAATCAAACTACGTCAGCGCTCTCCAAATTTCAATTGCTGTGCTCATCCACAAGGGCATCATTGTCTTCAGCCTTTCACTCAAGCTTATGCAGAGTAGGACTACAAAAGTCTGGTTGATAATTTATATAGTGATCTTCTCGCTGATGTCTCCCATCGGAATTACAATTGGCATTGTTGTTACATTGAAGAAGAGTGCTATTGTAACTCTAGTGCAGGCTGTTCTAGAAGGCATTTCGTCAGGAACTTTTGTGTATGTTACCTTCTTGGAAATTCTTCCATCAGAACTCAATTCAGGAACAAGACCACTTCTCAGGCTTTTTTTCATTGTTATTGGTTTTACCATAATGGCGGTCATAGCTATTTGGGCCTGAGAATCTTGGTTCATTGTAATGTAGAGGTGTTACTTTCCTAATGAGTACAGCGGCTATGACTTTTTATGTACCTTACTGTAAATTATATTCTTGATATAAAAACAAAATTGAATCAAGCAGAATGTAAAGTTATCAAAAATACAGTGTATTAACAAAAATGGGGTCAGTTGTAATTAATAACTTTTCATAGGTTGCTGCCCATGGGGAGACTAACAATTCCTTCCATACTTGTTATTATCTTTTCAGTCTCCTTCTCCCAGTTTTGAGCTTCTGCTTTCTGCTGAAAACACGAAAAAAACGGTGCCTGAGCTGTTTAGTCCATCCCTGCCCCTCCTTCCCTTCTGAGATGGCTCATGTAAACAAGTCATTATCTGCAACTTTGTAATGCCAGGAGGGTTAATTAGATAAAGCCTACCAGGGATTTGTTTCCATCGTCTTGGAAGGGAAAAGGAGGAGGGGGAGGCTGAGAGAGCAGCTCACGTACAGTTTTTTTGTGTCTTTAGCAGAAAGAAGTAGCTCAGAACTGGATGAAGGAGACTAAATAGATAATAGCATGTATTGAATGAATTGCTAGTCTCAACATGGGCAGCAATATACGAAAGGTTGTGTTTGAGTGGAATACCCCATTAACCCCCCTCAACACTCTACCCTTTTTAAGACCCATAATGTTTTTATTTTTCAACTAAAAGAGCTGTCGCAGGGTTTATGTTTTGTGTAAAGAGTTGTACTTTCAATTGACTGCCATTTATTTCACACAATATTAAAAAAACAGAAGAAAAATATTTGTGGGTTTAAATTAGAAAAACAACATGCAGTAAAACCTGACATGGTAATTTTATCGGTCAGTATAACTACAATACCACATTTACACTACCGTTCAAAAGTTTGGGGTCACCCAAACAATTTTGTGTTTTCCATGAAAAGTCACACTTCTTCACCACCATTCGTTGTAAAATGAATAGAAAATAGAGCATTCACAAGGTTAGGAATAATGATTTGTGTTTGAAATAACATTGTTTTTACATCAAACTTTGCTTTTGTCAAAGAATCCACCTTTTGCAGCAATTACAGCATTGCACACCTTTGGCATTCTAGCTATTAATCTGTTGAGGTAAGCTGGAGAAATGGCACCCCACGCTTCTAGAAGCAGCTCCCACAAGTTGGATTGGTTGGATGGGCACTTCTGGCGTACCATACGGTCAAGCTGCTCCCACAACAGCTCAATGGGGTTCAGATCTGGTGACTGCGCTGGCCACTCCATTACCGATAGAATACCAGCTGCCTGCTTCTGCTGTAAATAGTTCTTGCACAATTTGGAGGTATTTAGGGTCATTGTCCTGTTGTAGGATGAAATTGGCTCCAATCAAGCGCTGTCCACTGGGTATGGCATGGCGGTGCAAAATTGAGTGATAGCCTTCCTTATTCAGAATCCCTTTTACCCTGTACAAATCTCCCACCTTACCAGCACCAAAGCAACCCCAGACCATCACATTACCTCCACCATGCTTAACAGATGGCGTCAGGCATTCTTCCAGCATCTTTTCATTTGTTCTGCGTCTCAGAAACGTTCTTCTTTGTGATCCAAACACCTCAAACTTGGATTCATCCGTCCACAACACTTTTTTCCAGTCTTCCTCTGTCCAATGTCTGTGTTCTTTTGCCCATCTTAATCTTTTTCTTTTATTGGCCAGTCTCAGATATGGCTTTTTCTTTGCCACTCTGCCCTGAAGCCCAAAATCCCGCAGCCGCCTCTTCACTGTAGATGTTGACACTGGTGTTTTGCGGGTACTATTTAATGAAGATGCCAGTTGGGGACCTGTGAGACGTCTGTTTCTCAAACTAGAGACTCTGATGTGCTTATCTTCTTGCTTAGTTGTGCAACGCGGCCACCCACTTCTTTTTCTACTCTGGTTAGAGCCTGTTTGTGCTGTCCTCTGAAGGGAGTAGTACACACCATTGTAGGAAATCTTCAATTTCTTAGCAATTTCTCGCATGGAATAGCCTTCATTTCTAAGAACAAGAATAGACTGTCGAGTTTCAGATGAAAGTTCTCTTTTTATGGCCATTTTGAGCATTTAATTGACCCCACAAATGTGATGCTCCAGAAACACAATCTGCTCAAAGGAAGGTCAGTTTTGTAGCTTCTGTAACGAGCTAGACTGTTTTCAGATGTGTGAACATGATTGCACAAGGGTTTTTTAATCATCAATTAGCCTTCTGCGCCAATGAGCAAACACATTGTACCATTAGAACACTGGAGTGATAGTTGCTGGAAATGGGCCTCTATATACCTATGTAGATATTGCACCAAAAAACAGACATTTGCAGCTAGAATAGTCATTTACCACATTAGCAATGTATAGAGTGTATTTGTTTAATGTTAGGACTAGTTTAAAGTTATCTTCATTGAAAAGTACAGTGCTTTTCCTTAAAAAATAAGGACATTTCAATGTGACCCCAAACTTTTGAACGGTAGTGTATATTTTGGTATAATTTATATTTTGGCTTCTTATGTTACAGGATATTGGGAAGGAAGGGGGGGGGGGTACACAGGGAGTCAACCTTGGTATACTTTGAATTCTTGTAATAGACATAATACAGTATATACATTTTCCTTAAAAGCTTATCTCTATCCAAACCTTCAATATGCAGGTTTTCAACAGAGATTAAACCCAAAACCTATAATCCCCTCCATCATGAAAGTAGATACCATGCTAGTAGATAATTTGCTAAATGGAAAAGGTGGTTACCGCTGAATTTTGTCGCAGTTTCATTTTTCTTTTACTATTTGTACCCCCCCCCTCCCCAATTCATACCTTTTTGTATAGAGACAAACAGAAGCCATACAGCTACACAGATCTCAGTTTCTCAGAATAATTTGAACATTATCTAGAAGAGGGGACTGGTGATTTTTAATGTTTGGTTGGAGATAGGCTTAAAGTGCATCTGTCTTTTCAGGATAATCTATCCTGTGAATTTATATGAGGAGCAGGACTCCTTGTCCACCCTGCAAACTCCATCTGTGTCTGCTTTCCCAATGCTCATCTGCAGTGTGAATGCAGACTAGCCTCTGTGCTTGGTCCTACAGTATACACTATACACAATCCAAAAACAGCATCCTGCAATACTACCTCACTGTAGCAAACCTTTAGAAGTTCCCAGTCCAGCACTGAGCAGTCTAACATGTGAATCCAGCGTTTTCTGTGATGATAAAGTCTGCACATTGCACAAGCTGCTTCTCTCCTCTTCCTGCTCACCCATCCCTCCTCCCCCCCTTCATAGGCTATATTGGGCAGTGCAAACATTTTTCACACTGCTTCTCTCTCTGTTGTAGAAGGTTTTCCCTCGATAATGAACACATAAAAAGCAAAGGGGTAGGTGCAGTCTTGTGAGTACAGAAGGAAGCTCTTTTGCCTAATAAAAACGATTACAGACTTTCTTATATTCGCTTGTACTATTGATTTTTGAAAAGATGTTTAAAAATGGTAGTTACACTTTAAGGCTATGTTCACGCAACGTAAATTTTCAATTAATCACGGCCGTTGTTTCCAATTGCAACACCGGCACCGACAGTTCACACAACGTAGAGTGCACCTCCGGCTGCACTGTACATTGTCGGCTATGGGTAATTGGGATGTGAGCACACACGAATGCACCCGTATTTCTATAGAAATTAAGTATATACAGCCGGTACTGCAGTATCGGTCGGGATGAACTTCACTGACACCGGCCGTTCTGTGACACGGTCAGGTCACAGAATGGCCGGTGTCTCACGTTGTATGAACCCGGCCTAAAGCCATAACTGCTTATTGAGCAGCATGAACATTTTTTGATGAAAACATTTTATAGATACAATTCAACGGTTATATTTTTACAATAGTGATAATAAAAAGGTTTTTTTGTAGTAAGAAAATCATATAAAATATCTATAATTGTTCACAAGGTTGTCATTTGTTGGCATGAGACAAAATATAGGATTTAACTTGAATTCATTAGTTGGAAAAAGAGACCTAAAACTAAATATACAAGCAGAAAAAGTTGAAAACATTATTTATGAGAATTTGAACAGTGAAAATGATTCTTCACCTCATAATATTGTTTTGTTTTAATGTAAAAAAAAAGTCAATGAGTGCTGTGCAGTGGATCTGGCATAGACAGTTCTTCATTGTTATGCTTCTAGGGTTCCTTTCACTTGATTGTGCCAACGTTTCATGGAGTTGCTGTAAAGCATATATCAAAATGCTGTCATAGAAGCCCAGGCAAGATGGCTACCTCCATAAAAATGTACAAAAAAAAAAATTACAATCATAAAATAGAAACATTTGAAAGAACATACCTTAATGTGTGTCTCTAACCAGTAAAAAAAAATAGGTTCCCACAAATATATCAGATTGTATTACTTATTTTTCAGAAGCCCTTAAAAAATAAAAATTTAGGGGGAGATTTATCAAACATGGTGTAAAGTGAAACTGGCTCAGTTGCCCCTAGCAACCAATCAGATTCCACCTTTCATTCCTCACAGACTCTTCGGAAAATGAAAGGTGGAATCTGATTGGTTGCTAGGGGCAACTGAGCCAGTTTTACTTTATGTTTGATAAATCTCCCCCATAAAGAACAACTTTATGTTAATAATAATGCATCTACAATTATGTCATGTGATCCATGGGGCCAGATAGAAAAAACACTTACCCTTTCAACCTCTTTGTATCAGACCTCAATGTGTTATGTTAGAACAGTGAATGATCTGATCATACGTCCCAATATCATTATAGAACACATGCGAGTCAATGTGCCAAGTGAAACCCTGTCACTTTGGTTCCTAGAAGTGTGTCTAAATGTATAAACAATAGATAAAAGTCAGATAAGTGAATAATGTTAATTGCAAACTCATGCACAATCAATTGCTACAATCAATCAATGGTAACACATTGTAATCTTGCAGCCAAAGGTTAAAGGCAAAAACACTGAACTGCTTGTGTGACAGGTTAGATAAATCTGTTTACATTTTCTCATGGTTATGAAATTATTTAAAGGGAATAAAGAAGGAAAGCTATTACTAGTCCGAGTTCTTTAACCAACCTACTCTATAGTGTTGTACATTGAATGTAATAACTCATCTTTAAAATGGTTATCCAGCGCTACAAAAACATGGCCACTTTCCCCCCTCTCTTGTCTCCATATTGGGTGGAGTTTGGAACTCAGTTCCATTGAAGTAAATGGAGCTTATTTGCAAACCGCACCTGAACTGGAGACAACTGGATAAAATGTTTTGTCCCACAATTATATATTGAAGTGAATATACGAGTTGGAGTAGTGCATTTTCTTCATGTGCTCCGGCCTGCTCTATGCACTGAAGGCTGGCCTGGTGCCTCCAGTGTAATGATATCCCCTCCACTCTGATGCCTCCATTAGTATGGCTGGTTACAATGGGAGCGGTGGGCCCACCTCCAGTGCATAGAGTGGGCCAGTGCACATGAAGAATGTTTTGAAAAATTTACCATGCCACCAGGTTTTCAGTGTCGGGCAGGGAACGGAAAAAAGAAATTAACTAACTACTCACATGTTACATTCGCTTTAAAAAAGAAACACAAAATGTGAACCACCAGCTAAACTAAAAACTTAAAGGAAAAGTCTGGGGAAAATTTCAAAAGTATTGTATTGCCCTCCAAAAGTTCTACAAATCACCAGTATACACTTATTACGGGAAATGCTTATAAAGTGCTTTTTCCCTGCATTTACTACTGCATCAAGGCTTCACTTCCTGGATAACATGGTGATGTCACGACCCGACTCCCAGTGCTGTGCGGGCTGTGGCTACTGGAGAGGATGATGGCAGGGGGACACAGGGCTCTGGCCTCTGCCATCATCCTCTCCAGCAGCCACAGCCCACAATGCTCTGGGAGTCGGGTCGTGACATCACCATTTTATTCAGGTGAAGACTTGATGCAGTAGTAAGTGCAGGGAAAAAGCACTTTATGTGTATATCCCACAAAAAGTGTATATTTGTATAACTTTTGGGGGGCAATATAATACTTTGATAAAAATTTTCACCAGACTTCTCCTTTAACCCCTAGACGACCTAGGACATACCGGTACGTCCTGAAATTCTGTGCCCAGACGACCCTGGACGTACCGGTAAGTCCTGAGCTATGAAGCGCGCTCCAGAGCGGAGCGCGCTTCATAGCAGGTGAGGGCCGGCTGCAATCAGCAGCCGGCACCTCACGGTTAATGACACGCTGCAGCGATCTCGCTACAGCGTGACATTAACTCCTTAAACGCCGCAATCGTGGCGCGGCAGCGGCCTTTAAGTGTAAGTGACAGGGGGAGTCCCCTGTCACTTACCGATTGGGACCCCCGCAGTGTTACTGCGGGGGTCCCGATTGTTTAAACGGATCGCCGGAGGTCTCTCACCTGCCTCCGCGCGGTCCGATTGGCGCTCTGGTCACTGAGCCTGCACAGGTGGGCTCAATGAGCAGAGCGCCGATAACACTGATCAATGCTATGCCTATAGCATAGCAATGATCAGTGTAGAAAATGAATCTAATGTACTGTATGTATAAATGTATAAAAAAAGTTAAAAACACTAACACACTACCCCAAAACCCCTCGCCCAATAAAAGTTTAAATCACCCCTCTTTCCCATTATATAAATAAAACATATAAAAATAAATAAATAAATAAACTTATAATATACCATAGCGTGCGTAATTGTCCGATCTATTAAACTATAACAAAAGTCATTGCGAACGGTGAACGGCGTACACGAAAAGAGGGAGAAAAAGTGCACGGGTTACCGATTTTGTTACATTATATATTTTTTTAAAAAATTAATAAAAAGTGATCAAAACGTCCGATCTTCACAAATATGGTATTATTAAAAACTAGAGATCATGGTGGAAAAAATGAATCTCATACAGCCCCATAGGGGAAAAAATAAAACTGTTACAAGTGTCACAATAGGCCCATTTTATTAATAATTAATTTCCAAAAAAAAGGATTTCATAAAAAAAAATAATAATAACATTAGAGAATCTGTGTAAACCTGCATATGGTTGTGTTACGGCTGACCTGTAAAATAATTGTAACATGTTGCTTTTACCATATAGTGCATTACGTAAACACAGGAACCCCCCAAAAGTTACCATATTGCATTCTTTTTTACGTTTTCACCAATTTATATCTTCATAAATAATATATTTGGGATTCCGTCATACATGTTATGGTAAAATGAAAGACGCCATTACAAAGTACAACTATTCCTGTAACAAACAAGCTCTCACATGGCCTTGTAGATAGAAAACTGAAAGTGCTAGAGCTCTTAGAAGGGGGGAGGAAAAAACGAAAACGCAAAGATCAAAATTTTCCTCAAAGGGTTAAAGGGGTACTCCAGCAAAAAGTTTTTCCCACTAATTGAAACACATTACAAAGTTATATATCCTTGTAATAAGCTTCAATCATCTATCTGCCCCCTTTTCCTATCTTTTCCCCCCTTCATCCCCCACCAGGAAGTGAAGTAAACTCATTCTTACCTAATGACTGTTGACCTCAGGAAGCCATTTTGTGACAATGCAAAAGAAGAGCCCGTGGAGATCAGAAATTTTGTGGATAGAGGTTATAGTAATCAGAGTATACAAAAAGGATATAGACATGCGAAAGGAGTAGAAAAGAAGGACCTGTTGCAGTCAACTAATAGTGCGGGAAGTAGTCGTGATGGCAAACATGTACAAGAGCCCCTGCTCATAGTGATGGCCCAATGATGACAACTAAGAGAGTCAAAAATGTAAAAGATCTGTTGGTTAAAAGACACTATCAGGGAAATTTATCAAGGGCTTTGCACCTATTTTTCTGTGAAAAATTGGATTTTTCACCCATTTTTGGTCTAAGTTCTATTTATGAACCAGTATTCGATTGGCGACTTTATTTTAATCTGCCAGTTTTGAGTATTCCCCCAAAGGTTCACATAATCCAGGATAAGCGTCCAATCTATCATTTGCGACTTTTTAATAAGTCACACAAACAGGTGCAAGCCTATGTCTGGTCAGTACCAGGTGAATACCAGGTGTAACTTTTTTCAGCCCCCGAAAATGATGAATTAAGGAGCTAATCATAAATAAAAACAAACTAATGAGATCTGGAGATCTCATTTACTTAAAGAGTCATTAGGACAACCTGATCCTATCACAGAGACATAAGAGTACCTAAAGTTTTCAAAAACGTATGACATGTTATAGCGACACATAAGAAGTTTTGATTAGTGTGTGTGTGTGTGGGGGGGGATATGAATAAAGCTGTCCTTGTTGTCCATAACCTCCATTAAGAACTCAAGAAGGATTAACTCTTCTCTGCATCTCTGTACTATCAGCGACATCGACTGTCACTGTTTTAGCCACTTTTGATAGATGAGGCCCTATAGGTTTTAGTGTTTTTTCATAGTATGCATTGGTAATCGATTTAAAAAACATTTTGTGAGCGGCCTTCATGGCCTTCTTGAATTCTCTGTTCCTAAGACTATATATTAGAGGATTTAGAAGCGGGGTTATAACAGAATAAAATAAAGATACAATTTTATCTTTGTCCGAGAAGCATGAAGCTCTGGGACGTACATACATGAAGATAACAGTTCCATAGAATATTAACACCACTGTTAGGTGGGCCGCGCATGTGGAGAAGGCTTCTGGCGACCAAGACTTGATGGTATTCGGAGTATAGTTTTAATTATGGAGAAATAAGAGATGGCTATAAATATAAGTGATGTCAGCACAACTACCCAGGCTAAGGCGAAGAAAACCATCTCGCTGACGGATGTGTCAGAACAGGACAGTTTCACCACAGGAAGAAAATCACAGAAGAAATGATCTATGAGATTGGGTCCACAGAAATCCAACAAGGCTGTTGGGATTGTCAATGTCCAACCAGTAAAGAAGCCACTCATCCAGGAACCAATGGCTAAGTAGAGACAGATCCGACTGCTCATCATTGTAGCATATTGTAAAGGGAAACAAATGGCAAGATATCGGTCATCAGAGTAACCTGAATCACTTACACTGGCAGTGCTTAGGCTTGTGAATCTGGCGTGCCAAGATGGCGACTGTTCCCAGCAGGAAGGAGATTATTCTCCCAGTTGCTGATGGAATAAAAAAAGGAGGAGAAAGGGATATGACGTGTCTGGGGGCTGTCTCCGCTGTATTATCGCGTTATTACATACATAGGAGCGTCCCGACGTCACAGCGTCGTGACGCAACCACCTTGTGCGGCCCACGTCAGCGTAATGGCGTATCTAAGATGGCCTTACGTGCGTCTCAACTGCGCTTCAACTGTGCGCCGACATCACACGTACTGACGTATAGTAGGAGCCGCCTACGTGTGCGTCACTCAAGACACGCCTGGTTAATTACAGCCCTATCACATATTGTCATTCCAATACCCTTATGATCAGACTTAAAAATACAATTCATCAACATTCATGCATAATACCCGGAGGTTCAATATCTAGTATAATCAATGTCTATGATTCCGCATAATAATCGATGAAACATTATTCCTTAATGACATTAATACCATACAATAATAAAGTGCAGACGTGCAATTTTGATTACATGATTCCAAAGTTATAAATATATAAATACATGAATAACCCTAATAATAATATACACTAAACATAGTGATAATAGAAAAATCATTTGTACAAAGCAAATAATATATATAAAAATATATATAAACAATAAACGGTGAAAAAATACATTGCTGCATAATCAGCAGTTTATATAAATATAAGTGACATAATAGATTAATCAATAGAGCTTGCCGTGTAAAAAAGTGAATGAGTGAGTAGTGCGCACGTGTGTGAGGTGAACGAGGGTAAAAAACTAAAAAGTGCAAGGAAAACTGTGAAGTGTAATTCATATAAATTGCATAATATCAATATACATATTAAATCACTGTCATGTTAAAAATAATGGCCATGTCATTATAGTCATTCATAATGGGAATCAATCATCAGCCCTCAAAGAATCCACATCATAGGGAATATACCATAGGATCCCAAAAATTTGGGTAAAATCCATAACCGTTTGGTGAACAGATCTCGTATATTTCATCCCCGTGTACTCCAAAGAACCTAAAGGTACAGATTACAGTAACAGTCATACATTTAAATAATACCAAAAATAGTAATATTGGTGATATACTCATGAAGAGGAAGAGAACAAAAAACAAGAAGGGAAAAAGGAAAGGGGGAGGGGAAAAGAAAAGGAGAGGGAAAAAATAAAATAAAGGGGGGGGGGGGGAAGGGGAAGGGGGGAAAAAAAGGAAAAAGGAAAGGGAAACGGGGAGGTTGGGATGGGTATAGGGTAGTAGGAAGAATTAGAAAAAAGAGGGAAAAAAGAGAAAAGAAGAAGAAGAAAAAAGAAGAAAGCACAAAGAAGGAAAGAAAAAAGAAGGAAGAAGAGAAAAGAGACAAACAACAACAAGAAGCAAGAAGTTGTAAGTGAATGATCTCATTGCATATTAGGGGCATAAAAAATCCTATGCCTAGGTGTCTAATGCATCCGTGTCCTATGAGCGCATATATCTGTGTCAAGTTAAAAATAATTTACATTAAAATTAATCAAAACGGAATAAACCCGATAAAACCAGAAGGGAAAACTACTCAGAGTATGAAAAAATTGTGTTTATGGCCTCTTGTGAGGTACGATAGTGTTGCACCCCTCAGATATGTATGGTACCAACACGTATAGAAAAAATAATAATAAAATAAAAATAAATATAAATATAAATATAAAAATAAAAATAAAAAAGTCATTATATCATTCAAGGGATCGACTACTCAAATACTGATGATAAACTGCTGATGTTAAATACAATAATACTTACAGGAATGCACCGAAGCTGTTGATTTCATTTAATCCTAGGGGTACAAGAGTTTGAAGCTTCTCAATCCACATGCACTCACGTTGAGCCAAGATCTTCTTCCACTCACCTCGCCGGATCGTCGGATAGACACGGTCTATTCCTTTCACCTTTAGGAGGGAGGGATTGCAATTATGTTTAAGCTTGAAGTGTCATGCCAGAGGTTTTAGGGAAAGAGGCGTGTCATCATATTGGGCAGATACGATGTCACAAACATGTTCCCTAACTCTCCTTCTGAGTTCCCTGCTGGTCATACCAACATAGATTTTTCCACACGGGCATGTGGCGTGATACACCACACCTTTCGTGCTGCAGTCTATGCTATGGGTAATCCGATAAGATTTTGTGCCCCCCGCATCACAAAAATGTTCAGACCTATTTACGTTTGGGCAGGCCACACATTGTCCACAATTCCGACTACCCCATTTGGGGCCCTTACTCCCAAAAGCTCTTGCAGGGATATTACCTTGATGGTAACTATGGACTAAAGTGTCCTTTAAATTCCTGGATCTCCTAAAGGTCATAGCCACTCTTTCTGGTAGGATAGATGCGAGTGTGCAATCACTGCGTAGGATAGGCCAGTATCTATCAACCACTTCCCTCATTTCTCCAATCCTGGTATTGTACTCCGTGATCAACCTAATCTGTGAATCTTGCTGTGTTCTTACCTTGGGTTTCAAGCGCAGGAGTTCTAGTCGATCACTATTTTTTGCTCTGTAGTAAGCCCGGTTGATGATCCTCCTACTGTATCCTCGCTCTGCAAAGTGCATCCGTAGATCAGCTGCCTGTTTTTCAAAACTGGCTTCATCCGAACATAAACGACGTGCACGTAGGAATTGCCCCACTGGGATGTTGCGCACAAGATTCCCTGGGTGTGAGGATTTTGCATGTAGTATTGTGTTAGCAGCAGTCTTCTTACGAAACAATAAAGCCAATAAAGGACTCCAGACTCTCCACCGACCCCTGCCAGATCAGGGCCGCTCAGCCACTCAGTGAAGGAGGTGGGATCCGTTTGAAGTCCGCTCTGATCCCGCCTCCTTCACTGAGTGGCTGAGTGGCCCTGAGACGTAGCGTCTAGGGCGGAGTCAGACACCAGGAAACGGCCGGGAACCGGAAGCGGGCACTGGAGCGTTGTGATGCGGGACCCGCCGCTGGAACCGAGGAGGTAAGTGGACGTCTTTTATTTCAGCCACCTCCTACCCGGTCCCCCCAAAAAAGTGCCCTCACGCTGGAGTACCCCTTTAATAATATGGCATTGACCTAAAACTGCCAACAAACCCATAGTGGTAACATCTAGTTGCAAAAAAGCAGACCCTCTAAAGAGGTTATCCAGGGTTCAAAAAATGTGTTATACATTGTTATCCCAAGTAATTGTACTCCACCTTCTATAAATAATAAAAAGAGAATTTATAAAACAAATTCTTATATATTGCTAATATAACCGATATAAGAACATCAAACTCAATATATATACCTTTTGAGATTTCATCAGTAACTTATGAACCTACAAAAAATCTTCACAATAACACCTGATAAATTAAATCAATATGTTTATTTATTTATTTGATAAAAAGTAGCCCTCCCATAAAACCATAAACACAAAAGACATGTTAAAAACCAATGGGGGGAATCCGGTACCAAAAATCTTTCCACAATCATGAAGGACTACAGGTAAGCCCGGTTGATGATCCTCCTACTGTATCCTCGCTCTGCAAAGTGCATCCGTAGATCAGCTGCCTGTTTTTCAAAACTGGCTTCATCCGAACATAAACGACGTGCACGTAGGAATTGCCCCACTGGGATGTTGCGCACAAGATGCCCTGGGTGTGAGGATTTTGCATGTAGTATTGTGTTAGCAGCAGTCTTCTTACGAAACAATAAAGCCAATAAAGGACTCCAGACTCTCCACCGACCCCTGCCAGATCATGAGAACGTCGTCGATGTACCGACCCCAAAAGGCGACGTTCTCAATCCCCGGCACGGGATCGGTGAGAAAAATAAATCTCTCCCACAGCCCCAGGAAAAGGTTGGCATATGAGGGCGCACATGACGCCCCCATTGCCGTTCCCTGGAGCTGTAGGTAGAACGTTTCTTTAAAGACAAAAAAATTGTGCGTTAGCACAAATTCAAGAGCTTGTAGTAGGAAGTCCCCAAGATCCCTTGAGAGACTACTGCTTAAAAGGAAATGTCTTACCGCATTTAATCCGTCCTGATGTCTGATTGAAGTATAAAGTGATTCCACATCACATGTTACAAGTATCATGTTGTCATCCAATTGAAGGCCATCCAGTCTTCTCAGGACATCATTGGTATCCTTGATGTACGAGGGTAGTATTTCTACCAGAGGGAGAAGATAATGGTCAATCAATTTACTGACTGGTTCACATCGACCTGGTGGAGTGGTCTCATTTTTATGTATTTTAGGCAATAGGTAAATGGTGGCGATTGTTGGGTTAATGGGAATGAGGGCCTCTATTTCTTTTTGCGTGAAGATCCCTTTTTCAAATGCGTCATCCAAAAGAGTGGTTAATTCCGCTTTAAATTTGTCAAGGGGACTAAATGTCAATCTGCGGTAGCATTCAGTGACACGCAATTGGCGAAACATCTCCCGTTCATACAAAAGCACTGGCCATATAACAACATTACCACCTTTATCAGATTGTTTAAATACCACGTCTTTCCATTTGCACATTTCCTTTAAGGCAACATTCTGTTTCATGGTCAAGTTATCATATCGTTTTATTTCTGGGATCTTTTTAAGGTCACAATTCACCAACCTAACGAACATATCTATTTCAGGGGCCTGAGAAAATGATGGAAATTTCTTAGATTTTGGATATAGCTCAGATGGAAGACATCAGACAAAACATGATTAGAGAGGTTAATTACCTTTTGGATACCTTGTCGGCTACCTCCTTTCTTACTCCGGTCATCATGGTGATTGTAATCAGACTTCCTTTTGATTTGTGGCCCGCGCACTGATAGTCTGCTTTGCACTGATGATGCCACCGAGCTTGCTCCAACTGATGTTAAAGATGTATTGGACACACTCCTGGTTAGCCCACTTTCTCTATTGTGGCGCCAACAGTACACCTTGTTTAATTGAAAGTCCTGGGAATCCCTTTGATATTTCCGGGTTTTTATGACCTGGATTTGTTTCTCCCAGGTTTGGCTCAACTCATCAATTTCTTGGTTAATAGTAGTGATCTCTTCGGCGCTGTATTCAGTATTTAGAGTACTTTGTACTTCCTCAATTTCAGCTTCCAATCGTGTTAAGGCTTGTTGGTTATGGCCAATTAATAGTTCCAGAAAGGTTTTTGAGCAAATGTTGCACGCATCCTCCCATTTCCCTTTGAACTCATCACCATCGATTGGAAAACTGGGGAAGACTTGAATTCTCAAACCCCTTGGTATCAGATTACTATTGACATACTGTTGTAATGAAGCGCGATTCCACCAGATCTTCATCCTTTTATGGAGAAGGTCTTTGTACTTTTTCAAGGTGGAAGCTCTCTGAGTAGAATCAGACGTCTGTGTAGATCCCATAGAAAATAAATTAGATGCGCGTTCTGTCCATGCGGCTTCATGACTACGAAAGTCCATTGTTAACCAAAGTAAAAAATGCAGGAATACCTGTAATGATACAAGAAAAATAAGACAGACAACTCCAAAAAAGTCCTGCCACATACGTTTTATAGATCCGACTGCTCATCATTGTAGCATATTGTAAAGGGAAACAAATGGCAAGATATCGGTCATAGGCCATAACGGTTAGTAAAAAAAATTCTGTAGGTCCTACAGACAATACAAAGCTGAGCGAGACAACCGAAATGTGAGATGACCTTGTTTTGTGTGATCAGATAACTGAGGTTTTTTTTAGATGACCGCAGTTGAGCACCAGGTATCCAGTACAGCAAAGTTACTTAGGAAGAAATACATGGGGATATGAAGATGAGAATTTAGGCTGACCATTGTGATTATGAGAAGGTTGGTCAGAACGGTTAGGATGTAAATGACCAAAAAGATAGAAAAGTAAAACAGTTGCATTTGGAAAGTGCCAGGAAATCCCAGAAAAATAAAAAATGTGACTTTAGTTTCATTTAAATACAAGAGGCCCTTTTCCATCTGTGAAGAGAACGTGTAATACGTAGAATGTTAGATGCTAGTTATTAGGCTGGTTATACAATGGAAATTTATTACTGAATATATTTTGACATAACTTTGACTCTTTTTAAATGTATTTGTACTATTTTAGGTACATTTGAACCTTGCTCACCAGTTTTGCCCTCTGACAGTAGTTAGGGGCATTGCTTTGTAATTTTTTTTTTGTAACTTAAACACATGGCAAAAAGAAGGGATTTGCAAAAAGCCCCAAATTCATTGTGCATCGAGCATCAGTATGTTAGGTTTCATTATTTTCATAATAGCTAAAATGTGTTGGCTAGAAAAGTCGGAAAAGATACAAGTGATGAATTTGCTCAATATGTCTATTAAGGAGTCTGTCACTCTTATAAAAAGGATGCTTTTTTTTTTCCTCTGACAGTCCTTTTACACATTTTAAAATGCCATTTTTTATGTAATATACTGTTTAATAATGATTTTAGTGTTCTTTTTATTATGTGACATTCTCCATAAGCATTTTTCTTGGTGTTTTTGAAGTCTATGGGGAAAAAACACCATACAGCTTCTTTTTTTAATTTTAAAGGGGTGCTCCAGCGTGGGGGCACTTTTTTGGGGGGACCGGGGAGGAGGTGGCTGAAATAAAAGACGTCCACTCACCTCCCCGGTTCCAGCAGCGGGTCCCGCATCACGGTGCTCCGGTCCCTGGTTCCCGGCCGCTTCCTGGTGTCTGACGCCGCCCGAGACGCTACGTCTCAGGGCCGCTCAGCCACTCAGTGAAGGAGGCGGGATCCGTTTGAAGTCCGCTCTGATCCCGCCTCCTTCACTGAGTGGCTGAGTGGCCCTGAGACGTAGCGTCTAGGGCGGCGTCAGACACCAGGAAACGGCCGGGAACCGGAAGCGGGCACTGGAGCGTTGTGATGCGGGACCCGCCGCTGGAACCGAGGAGGTAAGTGGACGTCTTTTATTTCAGCCACCTCCTACCCGGTCCCCCCAAAAAAGTGCCCTCACGCTGGAGTACCCCTTTAATAATATGGCATTGACCTAAAACTGCCAACAAACCCATAGTGGTAACATCTAGTTGCAAAAAAGCAGACCCTCTAAAGAGGTTATCCAGGGTTCAAAAAATGTGTTATACATTGTTATCCCAAGTAATTGTACTCCACCTTCTATAAATAATAAAAAGAGAATTTATAAAACAAATTCTTATATATTGCTAATATAACCGATATAAGAACATCAAACTCAATATATATACCTTTTGAGATTTCATCAGTAACTTATGAACCTACAAAAAATCTTCACAATAACACCTGATAAATTAAATCAATATGTTTATTTATTTATTTGATAAAAAGTAGCCCTCCCATAAAACCATAAACACAAAAGACATGTTAAAAACCAATGGGGGGAATCCGGTACCAAAAATCTTTCCACAATCATGAAGGACTACAGGTCACAGGATAACATATAAATTCATGTATAATACAACATAAACACAGTGCACATATCCACTAGGGGAATGTGTTCAACTGCACCCCATAGGTAATTTCATAGAATTCACAGAAGGGGGTGCACATAACTATAAAACCTAACTTTTATTAAATACGTATAAAAATTATACTCCACGTAAACGGACCAATACACAGAACATAACAAAAAAAGTATAGTTACAGTCACTGTCATAAACGATATCAACCTAAGACCATAAACTATTGTCTATAGTACTCAAATTAGTTTTGGTCATAGGTTTAAAGACAACACCAGGGTAGAAGGATACACTCGGGGTAGGGACCTCTCAACCCTATTGCGCCCTAACCGAGTGGTATGTGTATACTACCCCTTCTCGCACAGGGGGGAGCGGGGCACTCGCCCTAAGAAGGGCAACCCCTACCCTGGTCTACCCCTTGGAAAAACAAAACCCTGTTATGCCCTAAAGCAATAACGCTGGTCCCTTACCCTCCGACGCGTTTCCTCCAGATTGCCGGATTTCTCAAGGAGGTAAGGTACAATACAGGGAATAGTTAAAGCTGGGCTTAACTGTTAAGACAAAGACAAAGACAAAATAAACACACTCTATTCATAAGGAACAGACATACAGTGTCATGTCTAAACGGGATACACTCACCGGCTGCTGCAGTGGCAGAAACAAGCCGTGATACACTCCGTGCAGGTACGCACGCTGAGTGTGTGTCTGGGAGCAGTGGCTGCAGACGTCTGCAGTCCTGGTCTGGGGGATGATATCCTCCATTGCCACGCGCTTCCGCCCACCCGCGACGTCACTTCCGGTCATGTGACATGTCACGCCGGTCAGCTGAGCGCAGCGGCGTTGCCCTGGTTACGCTGCAAACAATGCAGCAGTGTTCCTGGGCCCTTGTAAACGACTTAGATAAGGAGGATTAGCATGGTGGTTCACATACTGTATCAAAGCCCAATCACTGTTAAACACAGATAGAAGGGAAAGAACATAGAGGTGTCAAATCAATAACAACGCTAGTAGATATTTAATGCTGGGAGTATTCAGAAGGGTTTGATAACTATTTACAACAATTACTAAAGAACAAAACTAACAATATGTACAATATTTACATGCGAGTGAGACGACAGCACTGGATCTGATAGCTACATCCCTCCCCAAGCAAGTTGTTATTTATAAGCACAGGCTTCTATGATTATTCATTGAAGGGGGGGAGGGGGTTTGCAGTAGGGCAGAGAGGGGAGGGTAAGGGGGGGGGGGCAACTCACAAAAAGCATGCGAAGTTCAATTGTTCATTGAGCCCCGTGGGAGCTGTGGTCTTCATCCTGTAGATCCACTCGCTCTCCTTTTTCAATATCAGCTTTTCCTAATTCCCCCCTCTCAAAGGGGGCCGCACTAATTCCAAACCTACAAAAGGACAGTCCTGTGACTTTGCCCATATGTGATGAATTTATATGGCGGGCTATGGGTTTATCTGCCCTGTTTACCACATCTTTCAGGTGTTCCCCTATTCTTCTACGATATTCTCTTATCGTTTTGCCAATGTATTCCATACCGCATTCACATGTAGCTTTATAGATTACCCCGCTGGACCGGCAGTTAATGACATTTCTAATTTCATACTGCTGCCCCGTTACATTGCTATGCTACACACCCGCTACACCTGTAGTATCCTGGTATTTGACGGGTTAGCCATGTTTCTCCTGTGTTTGGGGGTATAAAATGACTTTTCACAAGACAGTCCCTGAGGTTCCGTCCCCTCCTATAGGTTACTTGGGGAGTTGTCCCTATTTTGTCCCTAAGGTCCGGGTCAAGTCTCAGTATTCCCCAGTGCTTTTGTAATATCTGTCTCACCTGTGTGGCTCCCGAGTCATGTGTGCCTATAATACGGGTTACGTTATCACTTATCGGTCTAGGTCGCTGCGTAAGCAGTTCCGCTCTGTCTCTACTCCTTGCTTCCCTATATGCAGGTCTCAACACCCTATCGGGGTACCCGCGAGCCCGAAATCGTCTCCTTAGGTCATCAGATTGTAATTAAAACTCATGATCTGTTGAGCAGTTGCGCCTCATGCGCAAAAATTGGCCTTTAGGTATGCCCACCATAAGTGGTCTTGGGTGGCTACTCTGCCATGACAGTAAAGAATTAGTCGCTGTGGGCTTTCGATGTACAGTAGTACTAATATTGCCCATTGCATCCTGCCTAATTAGTACATCCAAGAATGCCAATTGTTCCCTATGAATGTCATAGGTGAACTTTAGGCCTATCTGATTGGTGTTCAGGACCTGTACAAAGTTCACGAAGCTTGCATCCGGCCCGTTCCAGATGATGATGCCTGTGATAAGATGCTGGGAGCGGGGGAACTGTACAGATATGCACCACGCTGTTATGAATCAGCCACGCGGCTCTGTCAGTACAGCGCATATCTGTACAGTTCCCCTGCTCCCAGCATCTTATCACAGATGCTGCCCGGGCGGAGGGGAGAGTCCATTACAGGCATTCCACATCCGTGTAAATTACATCACTTACCATAGATGACGCCTTACTCCAATAATAATAAAAAAAAAAAGCTCTAAAGTCTTGGCCACTAGTTGGCTTATTTTCCTGAAAACTGTTAAGTCTTTCTGTTAGCAGCAGAGAGACCAAGATAGAACACAGGAAGTTGGGGTGGGGCTTAGATATTGCTATGTAGGGGAGAGGGCCTTGATCATCTGCATGCAAGCTGAGGCTTCATATGTCTGCTTTTGAGTGTCAACTCTGAGGAGTGTTTTAAGGGGCTTATCCGGCATATATATATGCAAAGAAGGGGTCCGTGGAGCCTCAGTTAAGAGTCTCAAAACACAGGAATAGCCAGATATCCCTTTCTCCAAAGGTCCCAAAAGCTCGCAACAGAGTGAGGACCTGAGGGACTACGTATCAGGGTGGTTTGGTGCTCTCCCCGCTAGGAGGCACCCCTTGGCGATGGGCTTTCTTCTCTGGAGAGAGGGATATCTGGGTATTCCAGTGTTTTGAGACTCATAACTGAGGCTCCACAGACCCCTTCTTTGCATATTCAAATTTTGTAGGGGGCAATCAGTGGAGACTCTGACATGAGTACTCCATTGGATTCAGTGATTGTTGTGTTTTGTTGGTATATACATATATATTTTTTTTATATATTGCTGTACTATTGGTAAGCATAATAAACATCCATACTTATTCATGCTCCCCTTGTGTCCCCTGCTGACCTGCTACTTCTTAGAGCACGGAGAGGCAAGCTTAAAATGTTTGTTGCGTTTGACAACAGTGCATGTATTTTTTTTATTATTTTATTTTTTTAAACAGGGGATAAACCCTTTAATATGGACCATGCTGTGTTTGAAAACTAATTCAAGGACCCCCTATGACCTATAAAGTTCCTTGCAGCTGTCCCTTGTGTAAATACTTGTGTTCTTGAATGTAATCTCACTCTTTTCCCTTCCTTTAGTTGTTTTTGAACAGCTGGAGGTCTGAAGGCTCCCCTAGGCCCACCAGTGTACATGTAGTACTGTTAATCATCCCCCAGAAAAGTGCCAGCCTGTGCATGTTTTTCAGAGCTGTCATTGCAGGTGCTGTCCTGTGATTGGTCAAATAAGAGAAAAAAAAAGACAAGGGGTGAGTACTGCTGATGTATTACTGGAGTGCTACACAGCCCAACTCAGGCCCTAACCCCTCAAAGAATAAATATCTGTACACCATGGAGTTTCTTTCAGGAACTCGATATCAGGAGTAAGTGCCCAAAAAGCACTTTGTTTTGTTACATTACCATTCAGAAATGTGACAGAGGTTTTTAAGATTATGAAGTTACAGGTATGCTTTAAAGTAAATATGTATGTTTATAGTAGGCATGGGTATGCATAACAAGTATCACTAATACGCTTGTTTACCTGCAATTGCTATAACATCTCCATATGTTATAACTATTGAGCCATTGTGCATTCATGCCATCTATATGACAGTAGGTCCCTGCATATGCTGAGTTACTGAAACACATTCGTAATCCTGTTCACAGTTGTGGGAATTACAGACAGGGCTACTGAAGTGTGAATGGGACCCAAGGATGCAGTCACACATACAGGATCTGCTGCAGATATCAATTTAACTAAATGGATGCATCAATCTGCAGCAGGTTCTGTATGGGCGATTTCTATACTTTTTAATTAAAGGATGCAATGTCTTTAAAGTTTTCCCTAGACTGAACCACAAGTGTCCCTCTTTGGCCGTCCAAAAAGTTGGGAGGTAATAATTTAAAATACAACAGGTTACCCAAAGATACCTAAGAGGCCTAAAACTACACTTCTGAGTAGACTATATCCATACCTGCATTGACCATAGAGTTCATTTTACAATTATGAAAAAAAAAAAAAAAAAAAAAATTTACGGCTGGATGCTGTACAGCATATACTGAACAAAGTCTTAAAAATGGGTTGTCCAGTGAAAATTTCTTTCAAATCAACTGGTTTATGAAAGTTATATAGATTTGTAAATCACTTTCATTAAAAGTCTCATCTTCCCCATTCTTATCAGCTGCTGTATGTTCAGCGGAAAAATAAAATTCCTTTTCAGTCTGACAGCACTCTGCAGACATCTCTGGCTGAGACAGAAACTGTCCAGAGCAGTAGCAAATTCCCATAGGAACTGTCCAGAGTAGGAAAGGTTTTGTGTCGCGGCCAGAGAGCAGTGTGTCAGACTGAAAATTAAAACCATTTCCTGCAGGGCATACAGCAGCTGATAAGTATGGGAAGACTTGAGATTTTTAAGTAGAAGTGAATTAAAAATCTAGATAACTTTTTGAAACCAGTTGATTTGAAAGCGAAAGATTTTCACTGGACAAAGAGGTTCTACAAATGTTTTTTTTGGACTATTGTATATGTTACCTTAGCATTAGAGTACTGTAGTTTCATAGCCTTAGCTGGAAGAGAAGGGTTACCTTATGTTGATTCAGTCACAGATAGCATAAAATACATTGCTGATAAGTGTAGTTATACACCGAACATCTTATCAGCAGAGAGTGCCAGACAGGCAAATGTGAAGAGCCTGGGAGAGTAGTCTCACTTAAATTCCAATCCGTGTATTCTCAGTGCCCGATTTGTATAAACCTCTATAGGTCCAATTAAAAAAAGGTGAGCTAGGGCATACCATGTAAATCTCAATAGGCATACATGAAAAGGGTGTGTATATTAAGGAGCTCATTCCTATGTGTGCAGCATAGTAAGGGTATAATGCCTTCCATCAAAGATGGTGTAACATTAAACTGGCTCAGTTGCCCCTAGCAACCAATCAGATTCCACCTTTCATTTTCCAAAGAGTCTGAGGAATGAAAGGTGGAATCTGATTGGTTGCTAGGGGCAACTGAGCCAGTTTCACTTTACACCATGTTTGATAAATCTCCCCCAATTTTCATAAATTTGTACCACCTTAAAAAAAAAAAAGTGGCCACAAGAGTTGCCAAGAGTCACATGGTTTCAGTAAAATGTTAACAGCATTTGGCTGGCCTTATGCCCCTTTTGAAGGAAGACCCAGGTGAAACTCAAGGGGGGGGGCTGGATAGTTGTTTGTGCGTTACTGCCCTTGCTGTAAAACTACAACTCCCAGCATACCTAGACTGCTGCTCTTGTGAACCTGTGGCTCCAGCATGGGGGAGGGGGAGGAATGCTGTAAAGTATTTCGCAATGGGAACCATCTTCCTTTAGACCCGGTTCTGCACCAAACCATGGAGCAAACTACTAACCTCACCAAGGAAGGAAGGAAAGAGCCACACCTTCCTCCTTCAAGTCCTGTGCAATAGGGACATATCAGCACATTAGATATGTCTAACCTGCCAATAGTTCCCCTTTAATTTGCGCTGTAGTGAACACTTTAATCATTTAAGTCAATAGGACACATTGAGGGTTTTGACACAGATTTAGGCTATGCTCCCACTATGTACTAAGACGCGCCAACAGCCCAAATTCTTCATCATGAACATTAATTCCAGCTGGAGGTAGCGTTAAATGGCCATTCACGGCAGAACAGCCATTGTTTGTACAAGGTCTGAACATAGCCTTTAAGCGGTACAATTTAGTTGCATTAAACCTGTTCATGTATTACAAAAAAAGCAGGATTTTGTAATATATATATAAAACATTTGTAAATACCAGAAGATTGGAGACAACTAGGCTTGAAGTTTCAAATTTATTTATTTCAGTAGTTATAACAAACGGAAGGAGCAAACTGGATATCAAGCAGAGGAGTTACATTCAAGCTGCTGAATGTGTTGAAGGATCAGATCTTTATTCAGCTTCACATTTAGTTTTGATATCTCCAGAAGAGCTCTGAGCTCTGGTTCAATGTAAGAAAGATTGAAGGTAGCATATTTCTTCCTTAATTCATGGACTTTACCTGGAAATAAAAAGGAACAAAATTAAAGTGGAATACATGGCTTGTTTCTAACCACCTCATTGATGCTGTTATTTTAGTTAATGGGACCCTTGTATTTTGACAATGTAAAAAGGGAAAGGTTCACTTTAAACATTTTCTGACATGCGATACAAAAGGTCTGTGTGTAGCAATTGGTAAGGTGAGAAGGGCACAGAACACCACACAGACATGTCCCATACCCTGTTGTCTTCAGAAAATGATATTTTGTGCTTATTGAAATACACTCCAGGCCCAATGCAATGAATAGAGTCTAAGGGCCCATTCACACGTTCCATTAACACGGGCTGTGAACGAAAGATGTGCAGACTGGATTCACGATTCTCACACCATCAAGAGTTGAAATATTCACTGTACTGTAAGCCGTGTGGCTATCAGTACAGTGAAGACTTCAACACTTGCAGTGCTCCAGCATCATGACACATGGCAGGTGGTTTGTGAATCCGATTTGTTGCACATCTTCCGTGCACGGACTGCGTGAATGCTTCCCAGTGCAAGCAACAAACTTGTAATGGTAAGCTTATAAGGTTGCTAATTGACAGACTACATGAGGCCTGACATGTCGAAATATGTTTAAAACTAAACCAAACATGAAGCTGGCATCTATACGGTTGTGTGACTCTTGATAGTATCGCATTTGGAGAGGGGGAAACTGCGCAAAGAAAGGTGGGCAAAAACAACTTTAGGGCCTTCTGTCTTGAGATAAGTGTTGTTCATTATAAATGATAGGACCCAAGGCAAAATAACCCCCAATAATATCACTATACTGACAACCATTCCTCTCAAAGCTGAGCTAAGCTCCCCTTTAAATGCAAGAGGCTGTCAGAGCTATAAGTACATGCAAAAGATGCAGCTACAGTGTACCACTCCAGAAAGGATGAATCCATTTAAAAATCAGCCATAGGACCAGAGCACTGACCAGACTGGACCTCTCCTCCCCTAAAGTGTCCCCTGTATTAACTACCACAATGAGCCTATGAGATATATATAGCTGTAACCAACCTTCACAGCTCTGGTTGTTGAAAAGAGGGAAATGCATCACATCAGGAGCCCCTTGGCTGTTTCCTTTAAACACATAGCAACTTTGAGATGGCACATCCAATTCTGTTTCATCTATGTTTATTTCTGGAAAGGGGATTCCATTTGTTTTACAATATTTATCTGTATTAATCAATGTCTGAAAGTGAAAACAAAATAGGTCAGATTTTCAAGTTATGCCACAGAGATCAGCGAACCGGGCTGGGGTTCGGGTTGGTACAAACATGATTCAGGATTTGACTCTTGATGTCTTCCAGTTCCATGGCGAAGGTGGGAGACAGCCCGAGTCCTGCCTGGAAAATAGGGATACAGGAGTCTCCACCTTCTCCCACGGAACGTGTAGACAGCAGGAGTCAGATGCTGATGGTTCATTACACATGTAGGAAGACCTCTGATCAGAACTTTTACCTCTAAGTATACTTCATGTTTTGCAGACAGAATTTAGTTACTACTGATCAAGTATGTATTATTGGGATTATACAGTCCTATGCCACATTCACAGATCTCAGGATCAGTATGATATACATTAACAGCAATGTATTAATTTACTGGTCTATGCTCAGAGGGCTCTATTGCAGATTGTTTAGCAGTATCCGACTGGGCCAAATCCTGTTAAATAAATGGACACTACTAAAGTCAATGGGAGCCTTCAGGATCCAGTGGGGTCAGACTGCCCTGCTTGGGTTTTCTGCACTGAATGGAATCTGAATAGCGCCCCTGGTGCAGATGTAAAGCTAGCCAAACAAGCTCAATCAAATTGGACTACACTGAGTTTGTTTTTATCTGATGCCATAATTATACGTATCCCAGATTCTTAACATGTGGTAGGTTACCTAGAGCTTGGAAACAGATGGGTCGTGAGATGAGCTAACCTGGAGCATGCTCGAGTCCATCCGAACCCGAACTTTTGGCATTTGATTAGCGGTGGCTGCTGAAGTTGGATAAAGCCCTAAGGCTATGTGGAAAATTGGCTGTATCCATGTTTTCCAGACAACCTTAAGAGCTTTATCCAAGTTCTGCAGCCACCGCTAATCAAATACCCAATGATTGGGTTCAGATTGACTCAAACCCTTTTCGCTCATCTCTAGTCGTAACCAGAGGTGAGCAAGCTTACACCAAGTTCATTCAAACCTTCAGCTATTTGTTAGTACTGCCAGTGGCGTAGCTACAGGGGTCGCAACGGTCGCAGTTGCGACCCGGCCCGCCAGCCAGGGGGGCCCGGCTGGGCCCCCCATGCCACCTTGCTGTGTCCCCGAAGCTGCTTGCAGTGGCGCAGCTACCACGGTCGCGGCGGTCGCCGCCGCGACCGGGCCGCTACCGAGGGGGGGCCCGCGAGGCCCCCCCTTGCCACTGCACTGCTCCCCTCCCACTCCCTCTTGTGACCGCAAGCAATGTTTTGCCTGCGATCACAAGAGGCAGGCTGGGACGGGGCCGGCTGACGTGCGGGGCTGGGAGCATCAGGTAGGCAAAAAGACAGGTCCCGCGAAGCTCCGCCCCCTCCGCGGGAAGCCCCGCCCCCGCCGCGAGAAGCCCGCCAGCGCGCGTGACTAGAAGACTAGAGGAACCATTCAGGTGAGTAAAGATTTTTTTGTTTTAAAGGACATGATGGGGGGTGTAGTGGTATGAGGATGGAACAAGAGGATGATGGTGGTGTAGTGGTATGAAGATGATGGAACAAGAGGATGATGGGGGTGTAGTGGTATGAGGATGGAACAAGAGGATGATGGGGGTGTAGTGGTATGAAGATGATGGAACAAGAGGATGATGGGGGTGTAGTGGTATGATGATGAAACAAGAGGATGATGGGGGTGTAGTGGTATGAGGATGGAACAAGAGGATGATGGGGGTGTAGTGGTATGAAGATGATGGAACAAGAGGATGATGGGGGTGTAGTGGTATGAGGATGGAACAAGAGGATGATGGGTGTGTAGTGGTATGAGGATGGAACAAGAGGATGATGGGGGTGTAGTGGTATGAGGATGGAACAAGAGGATGATGGGGGTGTAGTGGTATGATGATGGGGGTGTAGTTGTATGATCATGGAACAAGAGGATGATGAGGGGTATAGTGGTATGATGATGATGAAACAAGAGGATGATGGGGGGTGTAGTGGTATGATGAAACAAGAGGATGATGGGGGGTGTAGTGGTATGATGATGAAACAAGAGGATGATGGGGGTGTAGTGGTATGAGGATGGAACAAGAGGATGATGGGGGTGTAGTGGTATGATGATGGGGGTGTAGTTGTATGATCATGGAACAAGAGGATGATGAGGGGTATAGTGGTATGATGATGATGGAACAAGAGGATGATGGGGGGTGTAGTGGTATGATGATGAAACAAGAGGATGATGGGGGGTGTAGTGGTATGATGATGAAACAAGAGGATGATGGGGGGTGTAGTGGTATGATGATGAAACAAGAGGATGATGGGGGGTGTAGTGGTATGATGAAGGAACAAGAGGATGATGGGGGGTGTAGTGGTATGATGAAGGAACAAGAGGATGATGGGGGTGTAGTGGTATGATGATGAAACAAAAGATGATGGGGGTGTAGTGGTATGATGATGAAGGAACAAGAGGATGATGAAGAGTGTAGTGGTATGATGATGGAGGGCAGGAGGATGAAAGGGGTAGTAGTATGGTGATGAAGGGGCAGGAGGAGGGGACAACATGGGGGGCATCTGTAAGGGGGATAAAATGGGGGGCCATCTATATGGGGGATAACATGGGGGGGCATCTATAAGGGGGATAACATTGGGGGGCCATCTATAAGGGGGAAACATTGGGGGGCCATCTATAAGGTGGACTACATGGGGGGTGTATACAATAGGGCATGCACAGAGGGGGATATGTACTATAAGGGGATCACATAGTGTCAGGGCTAGCTACTAAATGAGGGTGTAAAGGGGCCAATACAGATGTGCAGTGTGTATAGAGATGAGGATGGTGTCAGTGTGAGGAGACTAATATGTCTGTCTGGCAGATTCTGTGGATTCGTGGCTCAGACGTTCTCATAATGGCCCAGGGCAGATGGAGAAGAAGATGAAAAGGGAAGAACTCCGATCAGAGAAGACGTCCCCTGTGAGTCACTTGATATAACTGCACTGTAATTTATATGGTGTATAGAGCCTGTGTGGAGCTGCATCCACCTCTATATGACTGGATGAGGTGATATTGGTCTATGTACAGAGGATTATATTCAGGAGCAGTGGTGGTATTAGTCAGTAGCAGCAGTGGTGTTAGTCAGTATGTGGTGGTATTATTTGTTGTTATCTGGTACTGTGTTTTATTGGATTTAGTATACTGGATTTGGTCAGTAACAATATGGTGGTGAGGGTTGTGGTGTGGCAGTAATATTTCCCCTTGTGTACTGGTAATATGGGTCTCAGTAAACAGGATTTGTTTAGTAACAGTATGGCGGTAATATGTACGGTGATAATATTTCCTGTATACTGGTATTATTGGTAATATCAGTCTTGAGATATATATCTACCAATAGCATCGAGAAAGGGGGGGGGGGGCCCCAAGTTGACCTCTTGCACCAGGGCCCAAGAGACATTAGCTACGCCCCTGAGTACTGCACTAAATATGGACACTACTCTAGGGCTGAATCCTTTAAAAGAAAACAGCCAGCACACCAATTGCACTATTCACACTATGCAGGTGCACGCTGCTGTAGATAATAAACCCAAAAACAGAAAAGTGCAACAGCAACCTGCAAGTGCTGGGACTTATCGCATATACTTCCCCATTGTATACGCACAAAAAACTAAAAATTTAGAAAAAAAAAATATGGAGGTCGTTAAAGCATGTGATCAAATAGCAACGTGAGATGGTATTCTAAGGTGACTTCTGAGAGATTGTTCTACACTAACAATGGCCTCTTACGACATCCTACAACCCGGGCATGTGGGATCCAACTATTCCCAACACTTTTAGGTTGCTGTTCCACTTTCCCCATTTTTTTGTCTATATTAGCCCCAACAGCATGCACCTGCATAGTGTGAATAGTGGTATTGGAGTGCTGGCCATTTGTTTGTTTTTTTCAGTTATATGGTGATGTGGCTACCTCTTGCTTACCCACCATCTCTTGTGGGTCTTTTAAACAGACTATTTGTATCCTGCGTGCCCAGTTTGTGGGCTTAGTGTGAGCCCAAGAGGCCATTTTAGTGTAGGACCACCTCTGAGGTCACCTTAACATGGCGAAATAGTACACCATTTGCAGAAATTATTTTCCAAGAATTCGGAGGTATATCAAGTCCCAGAACTTGCAGGTTGCTGCTGCATTTGTGTCTGGATCCATCTTTTCTAGGCAGCATTCAAACAGCAAGAGGTTTGGATGAATTTACTGTGTTTGCTCATCTCCAGTCATAACATTACTTCAGTATCAGACTATACAGAGGTTGTTTGCAGTCTTATGGCGATGCATAGTGCAATAAGTCTTACACAGATTTACATGGGTCACACACTGCTCTTCAAGTGTAGAATGTTGAGGAGAATCATGCTCTGATCTTTGTAATATTGACTGTACAATAAGATGGGGGGGGGGGGGGGGGGGGACAAAAACAAACAACAACAAAACACCACACAGTAAGATGTGTAAGATTTCTAATATATAGATTGTAATATTTACCAAGAATGGCTCCAATTCACTGAAGTCAAAAGACAAAATAAGATCGACTTTGCGATTGGGTGGTAACATTAACGGGTATGCAGTATTTATTTCCAGCCCAGCATCAATAAGAGACAAGAGTTCTTTCTTGCGGACGTCATCAGGGATCTCACCTAAAATAATAAGTTTCATATATCTGGTAACATGACGTCTAATACTACAAATAGTAAAGCAGAGTCGTATCAAACAGTATAAACCTGGTGCTAGGTTATTGTGGTACTAAAGAATACTAGCTCACTTAGAGTTGCTCCTCTACTATAATCAGTTGGTTTTCTTGTAATTTTCGATGTTGCACTGATATTAGACTTAAAACCCCTTTAAATAATTCTTAAAGTTACACAAACCAGCAGTGCACTATAATTTTATAACTTTCGGCCACCACCATTAGACAGCAAGTATAAAACATGGTGCATTGCCTTCTATTTCTTAAAATGACAAACTGAAAAGATAACCTTAGAACTGGATTTATTCTGACATATCCTTCGGTTCTGAAAGTTATTGTATTATCTAGTGACTGATGGTAAGGAATCCAATCGGTGGGTTAAAGTCTTCATAGAGGTAGGAGCATGAAGACACAAGAAAATAGCAGAAAGTCACCTGGCACAATAATGGTACTTTTACCCTGGTCGATCAGCAGACACCCTAACTGCTTATTTGTTTGATCACACCTTATGTGGGCAAATACTGGAGCTTCTAATGCTCACACATCTTCCTGTATAAACCAGAATGTGCAAGAAGTTAATGGGCTGCCCAAATGATGCAAAAGTTGTTTGTGCTGCCTGGTCGTAAGAATGACTGAGCCTAGTAAAGACTGCTTGGCCCTTATTTGCTACATTACAACATAAAGCAAGTGACCCTTTAATGCTTTTAAGAGTCAGATTCAAACTAAAGTGAGGAGCAGCTATTGGCAGGCTTTGATCAGTATTTGTAGCCAAAACCAGGAGTGAAACTAAGTATGGAAAGACATGTACCTGTTGTGTGTTTCGGATTTCTGGTTTTGGCTTAAAATATTGACATTGTATCCAAGTAGATTGTATACCATGCACACTATATAATATATATATTTTTTACACACTGTTTAAGTCCTATTTTTTTTTTTTTGGGGGGGGGGCGGCAAAAAAAAAAAAAAAAAAAAAAAAAAAAAAAAAAAAAAGGTACAGGCAGTGGGTGAAGGGAAAGAATGCGCTTACTGCTACCAATGACGCACTGCATCACTGAGCTCCCGGACCCCGTAGACTTATCCCGGGTTCAATGTCAGACAGGTGGGATTTAGCTCACTGAGCCAATCACTCACTGTACTGACCGAGTGGGCATCAGTTAGCCTGGTCCAGGCTGGGTTCCAGGAGTGGGATGCCATCTGTGCAGGCACCTGGACAGGTGACTTCAACTTTATGTTCCCCCACCCCCAAATAATATTTTTGCCCTCTACTGGACTTCTCCTTTAGATCTAACTTGACAGTTGAGTGCTAGTCCTCAGCAGTACTGTATGGTTTAATGCATAGAAAAATAGACAGGTTTCCTTAAAACTAGTGAAATATCCTAGCAACTGAAAACCTTTAAAGACTTACTGTTCCATTCATAGAGATAGTTATTAGTGGTTCCCCACTGCCATTTGAAAAAACATTTCAGTATATTTCGGATCAACTTCACAGTTTCACAATCTACAAGAGATAAATGAAATCAGATTAGTCAATTGTTCTTCTACCAATAGATATAGCGGCAGACTAGATAGACCAGCTGGTCTGCCAATCTATGTCCGGCCAGCACCCCATTCCTTTCCCCAAAAGGGTATTGAAAAGAGCTGGAAGCTCAGACAAAAAAAAAAGTGAAATCCCTAATATCTTGGGATTATAACCAAAACTAGATTTGCATTTCCAGGGAAATACATAGTGCTTGAAAAGAGCACCCCTTTACCAGTGACTTCCTTTTAAGAGAAACTTCAATCCTGGGTGCCGTCCCCTTTAGAGCGGCTTGGGCACCGTCCCCTTTAGAGCGGCTTGGGCACCGTCCCCGCCACATGGCTGCCTCAGCTCTGCTATTTGACTGAACTCTGCTACTTATAATGGTAAAGATTAGAGATGAGCGAACCGGGTTAGGGTTCGAGTCGATCCGAACCTGAACGTTCGGTAATTGATTAGCTGGGGCTGCTGAACTTTGGCCGTATCCATGTTTTCCAGACAACCTTAGAGCTTTATCAATGACTATATCCATGTTTTCCACATAGCCTTAGGGCTTTATTCAACTTCAGCAGCCACCGCTAATCAAATGCCGAAAGTTAGTGTTCAGATCGACTCAAGCATGCTCGAGGTTCGCTCCTCTCTAGTAAAGATCATTGCTCGGTTACCATGACAATCTTACTCATGTCAGGGAGACAAATCGTTAAGGACCTTCCATATATTACATCTTCTATTGTCCAATAGTGGACATGTGACTGTGGATGTGATACATTGCCTGACAAGACCTTAGAATTCCTATTGGCTGCTATATTTTAGCTATTTGCATATGTGCTGTGATTGGCTGTTAGCAGTTAGAGTGTGCCCATTATTTCCAATGGGCCATTATTTTCTATGGGAAATTAGGGGTCTTTAAACGTAATTTTCTTAAAAGCGACAAATCCGATCAAAACGAAAAATAGATAGCACACCACACAGCGCCGAGGGCTTCGAAACGCAATTTTAACAGAGTCTGTGCGCAAAGCGGTTCGGGCTGTATTATGCGCAGAAAAATGGCTGGAAGAAGAAACAGAAGAATACGGATTATAATATAGTGCTTTTCAAGCACTATAATTACCATCACAATCTGTGATCACCTGGTCAAAAGCAGAAGTAAAACAGCTAGTGGTGGTTGAGTACCAGTCAGTTGGCACAATGCATGTTGTGAGATGTAGTTCTGTGTCATGATGTAAGACAGGGGTCATTTGTAAAAGTTTTAATCTGGGATAGGAGCAGCGTAGACCAGATGGAAAGGTGTTAAATGATTTTAAACGCACTTAAAATAAAAACACACATTGACATGTCCCAAGTGTGTCAACTTGTTTTAGTAAGGCTGGGTTGGGGGGGGAAAGGATGAACAGATGCAATTATGTGCATCGTTTTGATCAGTTTTCCATTGACTTCCATTATTCAAAAAACAGTTTTTTTATTAAACAGACACAAAAATTAGGTGGACTAAGTTTTTGTGCACGTTAAAAAATGAATCCTTTTTATAATGTAAGTCAATGGAAAAAATCATCAAAACAGATGCACACAATTGTATCTTTTTGGCAAAAAACAGATTGTAAAATTAGGCTGGGTTCACTATGTTTTTGCAGAGTTTTCAGACCCAGACCAATCAACTTCTGGTAGGTTTATAGCCACTCATCATAAGTTTTGAAAAATTACTGTACCCCTTTAAGGCTAATTGAGTAGAGCATATTGAGTAGAAATTGGTGATCTACAGTATCAGGTGCCACTAAGGTAAGACTTAAGGCCCTATTTCACGGAATGATTAATCGTCCCGTGTAATAGAAAGCAATGAACACCTGACATAGTTCATCTTTCAACATGTGTAAAGACAAACCACTCATAGCAACGATCTGCTGTCATCACTCCATGGAATAGGAGCGGCAGCAGACAGCTGCTATTTGCCATGGGCTTCCCGGACGATCTAGTCATCACCTAGGCAGCCCCCCCCCCCTGAACTCACCCGCCACAGTGTGTAATAGCGGCGGCAGAGAGCAGGGAACAGGGAGCAAACAAATCGCTGACAGCGCTCCTTGCTTCTCTGCATCGCCCAGTGGAATACAGCCTTTAGGGCCCTATTGCGCCAACAGATGCCTGACTAAAATAAAAAAAAAAAAAAAAAAAAAAAAAAAAAAAAACACTGTCAATCTGTTGGTGTAATAGGGCCCTTAACCATCAAGAGCATTTGACGCTTTAGCAATAGTTTTTGTACAGTGGAAAAAATGAATACTTGAGTAAAATACCAATAGCAGGCAGTCTTGCTCCTTCTGGCTCTTTTCCTGTGGCTACTGGTGGATCTAAAAAAAAAAATAAAATAAAAAAGTCATACAATATTTTCATAAAATCAATGCTTAATTGGTAAGATACAGTAAAGAAATCAGACAGGCTTACTTTAACACAAGGCAGGCTTACTTTAACACAAGGCAAAGAATCAGTTACTCTAGCCAAAGAATCAGTTACTCTAGCCAAGTAGTTTATTACCCTTTTGCTAGGACAGTGGCTTGATGACACTTGTCCTGGTTAATGCCCTACCAACCCCCTGCTTTAGAAACCAATATGTCAGTCTGCTGAAATATGCTTGTTTAATTCAAAAAAAAAAAAAAAACAAACAAAAAAAAAACCCAAGACCTGGGAGACCATATTTTTGCAACTTGTTACTTTAAGGGTGCCTTCACATAGGACAACTCGCATTAGTAATCTCACTGCAAGTTTTTCAGCGACATACGCTACGAGGCAAGGTCCTGGAAGGTCCCTGTGAATATATACTCGCAGCGGTCTGAAATTCACCCGCCCCCTTAACCCCATATCATAAACGCCAAAACTGGCTACGTTTTTCAAATCTGACACGTCACTAAGCATCAATAACTGGAGTGCTTTTACCAATCCTTGGGATTCCAAGATTTTTTGGTGAAATTCTACTTTGCTTTAGTGGTATGTTTTTTGGTGACATTCTACTTTGCGTTAGTGGTATGTTTGGATGGATAGCTTTAGAATTAATGAAAAAAAAAGTTCACAATGTTGTAAAAGTTTAAAAACAACATTTCTCCAAGTTTTAAAAGTGTCAATAAGGAAAATAGTAATACTACATAAATTTATTAATATCTATAACATGTCTACTTTATATTTACAGAATTTGGTGATCATGCTTTTACTTTAGGATGTTAGAGGCTGTAAGTCGTTAGTGGCAATTTTCAAATTCCAAACTCAAACTCTTTAGGCACCAGTTCCGTTTGGGTGTATATTTTAGAGGCCTGTATAGTAGAAACCCCCATAATTTACCCCTTTTTGAAGTCTTCACCCTTTAGGTATTCAAATTTACATTCACAGATTAACCCTTAGGGCATTTCACAGGAACAACCACAAAGAGGGAAAAGTTTAAATTAACATTTTCTTTGCAGAGATTCCAATTGTAATCCTAAGTATTTACCACACCAATTACCATTGCCGATCCCCCAATGCCTGTAATTGTTGGTGCTGTACTCTTTGGGGCACCAGTGGCAGTTACAGTAGACTATTAACCATCAGCCGACAGGTTAGTTGTGGCTCCCAGTCACTGTTTGTGTACACCGTTAACATCTGAAGCAGGTCAGTAATAGTACATCCTGGTGCTGAAACTAACCTACAAGGATGTATAACTGACTGGTGCGGCTAGGGGTTAGTGTAACATACCATGTCCCAAAAATATGGTCTCCAGGTCTTTTTAATCATGTCTTTTTCTGGTGATTAATTAAAAGATTGTTAGTTTTCTATATTCTTGTAATTGATTTATGTTTGTGGTACTGCATAATGCATGTAGGTGTATTATTCAGTGTATTATTCATGAGTATCCATGTACCAAACAAGGGTCATAACTTATTGGTCCTGGATATTATAGGAGTTTCCAAATGTACATATACACAGCCTGGGCATGCAGTAAAATCATAGGAAATCTATAAATGCTAGTGTATCAGATACCAATTTGCAGTTACCACGTTTAGCTGCCCACACAGATAGGTTTGCCCCTTTTTCCAACAGCTGCCCCTTCCAAATACCCTCTATACATGCATGTGTTTTCAATGGGTGGGCGGGGGAGATTGAACATGCCTGATGGGTATATTTTGGCCAAACCCAAAGTATGGGCATTTTGGTGCAGAAGTGGTCAGAATGCAGAAATGTTTATGTATCAACTACTAAATGTTTTTATAACTGTTAAAAGGAAAACAGCAGGTTAGAAGACTCATTAGTACACAGAATGCCAGGGATAACATTTCTTATCTTTATTAAAGTTTAACAAAATACCGCCACTTAATGCGCTGATCCGCCATCATAGCCCACCCCTTCTGATGAATTCTGAAGCAGAGTTTTGCAGCAATGCCACTCCGGGGCCCTCATCACTGCAGAGCACCAGATATGTATTCTTGGGGGGCAGATGAATGTGCCAAACTGCCTCATTTACATATTATATTTAAGATTACAGAAAAAAGGCACAGAGGATTTAAAGGGTAAGGAAATTCAGTGTCCCAAGCACTATGAAACACATAGGTTGGAGTCTAACCTGCTGTTTTAACAAGAAAACAAACAAAAAAACAGCATCTTAAACATTCTGAGAAGTAGTAAAGACCAAACCAGTTACCATCTTCAAACAGCGTTTCTATATCCGCTTCGGTAATCCCATCAAGATCATGGCTTGAGAAGAAGGACCCCAGTTTCTGGCATCCTTCACATGAGCATGTTCCCTCTAAGTATTTTAAAAAAAAAAAAAAGTCTGCTCTAATAAACATTGTCTAGTTATGCGAGATGCACACATGTAAGTTTCTTACATCCTTGACTAATGTGCCATTAGGGAACATTTCAAAAGTACCGTATCTGCCGCAGATCTACTGTTCAGGGTTTCCACCCAAAAACAAGACCTATTTAAAATTAGATCCGCAGCACGAGTCTGCGGCACATCTGAAGGGTACCTTAAGGCTCTATGCCAAAGGAGGGCGGGAAAAAGATAGTTCAGTTGCTGGTCTGGTTTGGGGACACGACAGGAATGCCCCCTTTAGCAAAAGCAGAAATAGGAACCAAAAGCAGTGTAGTACAGGCCGCAGCACAGGAGCCAACTGAGATTTTTAATCCACTCCCTCCACAAGCATTCAGTGTATACGAGTCCTGACAGACAACCCCTTTCATCTGGCTGCAAACGTAAGCCACTTATATTGATATCTGCAGCATCAAATCCACATCAGATGAGCATCTTAAAGCAACTCTGTACCCACAATCTGTCCCCCCTAAACCACTTGTACCTTCAGATAGCTGCTTTTAAGCCAAGATCTGTCCTGGGGTCCGTTCGGCAGGGGATGCAGTTATTGTCATAAAATTTTTTAATCCCTACAGCGCCGTGTCTTACATTTGTATATGCATTAGGCTGGCACCATCTCTCCGTCCTTCCTCCCCACCCTCCTCATCATTAGGAATGCTCCAGGAACATTTACTGCTGTTTGAGCATTGCACAGGCGTATTAACGATCCAAATTTGTAGAGAAAGTTGGTCAGCGCCCAGGAGAAATGGAAGAAGCTTCTTATGATGTAGGTAACCGAGCACGAAGGTATATCCCCTGGATACCGAGGTATATACAGTGAAGAAGAACAGACCAGATTCCTTCAGCTCACGTTAAAAAATATTTCTTTTTATTTCTTAATTCATTAAAATAGTAGCCGACGCGTTTCGGACCTAACCTGGTCCTTAATCATGGCATCTAAACATTGATTTTACAAAACAGACATGATATTAGTGTATGTACATACAGAGTGATTAAAAAGCTATACATAACAAGAGATTAGTAACAAGAGCATTAATCACAAAGACATGCTGCTATATATATGGGCCACATGCTTGAACTGTAATATGTGGAATATGAGGCTAGTAAAAAATGAAAGCAATCACATTAAAGTATTTTTATCAGTCAGAGCATGGGCTTGGTGGCTATGTGTATACAAGGCAAGGACCACTATATGAGACAAAATGTGACCCAGAATAAGGTGACAGAAAAGGATAAAGTAATCAATACATGTTCACAGGTTGGTATGTATATAAATCATATGCCTAAATCACGGTGCGACCTGCCTGTGTATTAATTTATGTGAGAATTAATCTCCCTGCAAAGTTACCATATTTAATGTATATGCAAATGCAGAGATGAATGTGTATGAGCAGCATAGGAAAGAGTTAATACAAGTTGTATGACACAAGTCCCCATATGTCTGTCTCCAATGAATTACCTTTCTATTTGAGGAATCACATGGAGGGGAAAATATTCGCTCCCATAGTAGAGAAGAGTCCAAGAGACGGGTAGTCTCTGTAATGAACAAATAAAGTACATCATATGCATATAATGATGCAAGTTTGTCCATGGTATCAGCATAAGTGGCAGGAAGTGAATGAACTAAGGCAATCCATTGGTGTAGGATAGAATATAGGTAGTGTCACTTACCCGCAGAAGCCGGACAACAGGGGAAGCATAAGTACCGCTGCAGAGTGCTGCAGCGTATGGAGCAAACAAGTGTGTGTCCCACTAAATACCCGGCAGAGCCGGAAGTGACGACACGCGTCACTTCCGGTTGGTGGAACGCATGATGCGTGCCACCAGCGGACAACAGGGGAGGGGAATCAATGACAGCGTGTCATATCCGGTGGGTGAACCGCAGCATGCGTGTCACCCAGGAAGCAGCGTTTATAATCAATGAAGTCTGCACTGGATTCATGTAATGTGATGCGCTCCACACTGGAACGCATCATCAAAAGACATGAATGCGGGCAAAATACCGATGTGGAATTGAGTGCGTTCCAGCCTGGAACGCATCACCAGCAGACACGAATTTAATTATGGGAAAGATGCCGATGTGAAGTTGAGTAGGAGGGAACAAGGTCCACAGATGAACAATTAAATGGAAATAAATTAAGAATGTGTATAGGGTTAAGCTGATGAAAAAGGGGGAGAAGAAAAACAAAAAACAAAAAACAAAAATGAAAATGAAAAGGCAAAAAACCAAAAAAAACACAAACAAAAAAGACAAAAGACAGAAACAGACAAAGAAACATCAAACAACAAACAGCAGACAATAGACATCAGACAAACAAAAAACAAACAACAAACAACAACAACAAAAAACAACAAACGGATAAACACATATATAAAAACAAACAGCAACAACAAACAACAAACAAAAACAAAAACCAGTAAGAGGGAGAAAAAAAAAAAAAAAAAAAAAAGGGGGGAGCAACATGGATATTGGAGAGACGGACATGACATATGTCATATGGTGAAAGGTATATTCAGGCGCTATACAGTGCTTAATGGGGAAAATAGATGAAAAATTGATATAAATTAATATAAAAACATCAGATCACTTCTGATATTTAGGCCTAGAGGTGATCGTGTGCCCAGTCTAAAGATCCATTCCGCCTCTTTTTTTAGGACCTTTCTTCTCCAATCTTTTGGGCTCAAAAACTTTGTCGATGGCAAAACAACTAAAAGAATTTAAGCTACCGTTGTGTGTGGTACAGAAGTGTCTGGCAGCTCCAGAGAGTTGTAAGCCCGCACTTTTAATGCTGTGCACATGTTCTGCAATTCTGACTTTAAGCTTTCTGATAGAACAACCTACATACTGTAGGTTGCACTCTGTGCACTGAATAACATAGATAATGTGGTCCGACTCACAGTTTAAATTATGATTAATATCAAAAGATTTAGTCATGTCGCTGGAGTGAAAAGTTTTATACTTACCTGTATACCTGCACATGCCACACCGTGGTTTGCCACATGGGGTGAAACCTACTAGTTTGTTGGGTCTGAGGTTTTTGGTGGGTTTGGTGCTGATGAATAAACTAGGGGAAAGTAAACTGCCTAGTGATGGTCCCCTTCTTGAGACAAAGTGGCAACCATCGTCTAGAACCCTTGCTAGGCCCTCATCTTGTCGTAAAATGCCCAAATGTTTCTGGACAATATTTTTGATCTTAGTAAATTCCTTGGTGAAAGGGGTACAGAAATATACTCCTTTCTGAAATGTGTTGTTATGAGTTTTTATACTATCCTTGAGAAGGTCCTTTCTGGATTTATTGGTTGCTATACCCCTAGCCCTATTGAGAGTAAATGGCAGATAGCCTCTGTCCCTTAATCTTTGTTCTGTATCGTAAAGTTGGCGTTGCGTAGCTTCTGGTGTGGAACATGCTCTGATTGATCTGATGTATTCTCCTACTGGTATGGATTGTATAGTATGTTTCGGGTGTTGGCTGGTGGCATGCAGGACAGTGTTGCCTGCCGTGGGTTTTCTATATAAGGCAGTGTCCACTTTGCCAGTTGAGGGGTTGCCCGTGAGTTCGATGTCTAGGAAGGATATCGTTGTATGTGAGGTGACGTGTGTAAAATGTAGATTAAATTCATTTTGATTGAGCATCTCGACAAAGGGTGGTATGGACGACACATCGCCCGACCACACAATAAGTATGTCGTCGATGTATCGCCCATACCACCCAATGCTGGTCCCAAACACATTATGGTCAGAGTAGATGCACCGTTCCTCCCACCAGGCCATCACCAAATTTGCCAAAGAAGGCGAAAATTTAGCACCCATCGGTGCGCCTACAAGCTGTAGGTAAAAGACAAAGGAAAAAAAGTTGTGAGAAAGCAAATATTCAATCACCTCCAGGATGAACTCACAGAGGTCCGCCGTGTAAGGGCTATACTTATACAGATGATGTGCCACTGCTGTTAAGGCAATATTGTGTGGTATCGAAGAGTACAAAGCAGTGACATCGCATGTCAACCAAGTATGGTTGGCATGCCATTCAAATTTATCGAAGACACGGAGGACCTCTTTACTATCGCGTATATAACCTGGAACTCTGACCACCAAAGGCTGCAGGAGAGAGTCAACCCATGTACATAAGTTTTCATTGAGGGAACCAATACCTGCTATGATGGGCCTAAGAGGAGGGGGTGACACTCCCTTATGGACCTTTGGAAGTCCATGAAAGATAGGCATTATGGGATTATTAGGTACCAAAAACTTGGCTTCTTTATCTGAGAAAAAGCCTTCATTGACACAGTGATTAACTAGGGAGGTAAGTGCTCTACTGCATTCCCCGGTGGGATCAGTGCCAAGAATTCTATACGTGTGTCGGTCGCCAAGGACAGCAAGCACACATTCTTTGTACAGAGTGCTGTCCATGACGACCACCTTACCCCCCTTATCTGCATTTTTTATGATCAGATGCTTGCATTCTCTAAGCTGTTTAAGGGCGTCATTCTGTTTGGTGGTGAGATTGAAACCTTTGTGATCAGTTTTGGTAGTCTCATATAGTTTAGTGAGTTCTCTCTCTATGATATTCTGAAAGACATCTACACATTTGGATCTGGCTCCTACAGGATAAAAGTCTGGATTCTTAGTGTTGACTTTAAACGAACTAATGGGTTTACTCACTGTGGTGGTTTCTAGATGTAAATTTGTCAAGGACAACAATGTGCATTGTTCGGTAAAATTGAGGTCCATGAATTCGTTAGATGTGGCCTGGTTGGTTAGGATGTTCCTATTTGTATCATTTTTGGTTTCCAACACACCAAAATGTTTTTTGACCACCAGGGTCCTGACCATGCGATTGACATCTAGTAAGGTTTCAAAAACATTAAAGTGTTTGGTCGGTACAAAATTTAATCCTTTTGACAAAACATCAAGTTGCTCAAATAACACATGTGAGGACAAATTTACAATATTCTCGAAATTACATGATGTGATGTTAGAACCTACCAGTGGGGATGAAATGGGTTGGGAAGTAGTAGGAGAGGTGTTGGCACAGGACAGATTGATCACTTGGCTTTGGGGGGACGTCCTCTTTTTGACGTCTGTGTTTGCGTCCCGCCTGCCTTGTCCGTTTTTTGACGGTTGTGGCTGGTTAGATGGCCCTTGGGAGGTGGACTGATTTCCTCTTGTCCTATTCTCAACTCTAGCAGGGGATCTGAAGTCCGAGTCCGAAGACTCGGCTTCAGTTGTGGAAAAAGTTACTTTCTGTGGATCTCTCCTACGTTTGTTGTGGGATGATCTTTTTGTTCCTCATAATAGACCTGGGGGTGTTGGAATTACTCATTTCTCTCCAATTATATACTTTATTATTCTTGTAATCATCCTGATCTCTAGAAAAAAAAACATGATTCCGAGAGGGCTCAGGATATACAAAAAACCCACCTTTATATTTGATGAGATCTTTTTAAACAGATGGGAGGAAGCTATGACGGACTGTTCCAATAAAATAATAAACCTTATTGTAGAGTATGAGGGGAAAAGACTAATCAACTTAAAAGCTGAACTAGATGAAGTGCAAAAGGATCTCTCTTCCTTCTCGGCCTTACAAAGCTATGAGGATTTCAACAATAGAGTGCGAGAGTCTCTTAAAAAACTCGAGGACTCTATTGTTGCACTCAAAAAAACTAAATTTTCTAGAGATCAGGATGATTACAAGAATAATAAAGTATATAATTGGAGAGAAATGAGTAATTCCAAACATTCCCAGGTCTATTATGAGGAACAAAAAGAGATCATCCCACAACAAATGTAGGAGAGATCCACAGAAAGTAACTTTTTCCACAACTGAAGCCGAGTCTTCGGACTCGGACTTCAGATCCCCTGCTAGAGTTGAGAATAGGACAAGAGGAAATCAGTCCACCTCCCAAGGGCCATCTAACCAGCCACAACCGTCAAAAAACGGACAAGGCGGGCGGGACGCAAACACAGACGTCAAAAAGAGGACGTCCCCCCAAAGCCAAGTGATCAATCTGTCCTGTGCCAACACCTCTCCTACTACTTCCCAACCCATTTCATCCCCACTGGTAGGTTCTAACATCACATCATGTAATTTCGAGAATATTGTAAATTTGTCCTCACATGTGTTATCATTTGAGCAACTTGATGTTTTGTCAAAAGGAGTAAATTTTGTACCGACCAAACACTTTGAAGTTTTTGAAACCTTACTAGATGTCAATCGCATGGTCAGGACCCTGGTGGTCAAAAAACATTTTGGTGTGTTGGGAACCAAAAATGATACAAATAGGAACATCCTAACCAACCAGGCCACATCTAACGAATTCATGGACCTCAATTTTACCGAACAATGCACATTGTTGTCCTTGACAAATTTACATCTAGAAACCACCACAGTGAGTAAACCCATTAGTTCGTTTAAAGTCAACTGTTAGGAACCGGACAGCAGGACAAGACAAACAGTGAGCCCTAAGCTCAGCCCCGCCCACTGTCCTCTACCTATTTGCCACAATCCGCCCTAAAATGGCGGCGAGCAACTGGGCGGCAGTCCCTGCGCTGGCTAGGTGGGACACAAGGACAAGACAGACAGACAAAACACAATAACGAATGGCCAACAGTCCGGGTCACAACAAACGGGCAGCAAAAGTACAAAATCACAATCCGAAGGCAAAGTCAATATACAGGCAGTATGGTCAGGGGCAGGCAGCAAACAAGAATGGTCAGAAAGGCAAAGCAGGGTCAGAATCAACAGAGCAAGAATAGAACCACAGAACCAGGCAGAGACAAGCTCAATATCCGGCAATGAGAGCACAGACTGGGTTAGTTATATAGGAGGCCAGGATTCTGGTCCAGAATGTAATTGGACCATCCCCCTGATCTCCAAGCACAGACACCTGAGAACAAGACAGATCCACTGGCAGGATGACCTGTCAGTCACAGCAGAACCCAAACACAGATTAACCATGACATGGCCAGACAGAACTCAGCAGGTGAAGTCGGGTGTGTCTCCCAACAAAGGTGGGCAAATAAACCAGTGTTCACACACTGCAAACAAAACACAGAAACAGGATACAAGAAAATCAGTGCCTTTTCGGCCGAACAGCACGAGCCGAGGGGCGCATAATGCTCTGCAGAGATACCATCCTGACAGTACCCCCCCTTTTACGAGGGGCCTCAGGACCCTCACAGGACTCAACTTCACTTAGAAGATTGCCATCTGACTCCCATTCATCAGAAGAAGAGTCCATGGCATGGAGAACAGGCTTACTGACAGGACGAGCAGAAGAACATGATAAATTGGCATCAGATACAGGCAAATCAGTTACAGTAGAACTAGCAATGTTTATTTCGCCGGAGGGTACCTGTGCGCCCAAGTGACCTTCCTGGGAGTCACCTGGACGCCGATGATCTGGGTGCAGGTTTTCTTGCCACTTGGGACGCTTGTGGCAGAAACTGATGTAATGGCTGCTGTCACCACAGTAGTAACATAGACCGTTGTGTCTCCGGTGTTCTCGCCTGGTCCTGGCGTCCAATAGTCCCAGCTGCATGGGCTCGTCCTCAGGAATAGTAGGGGTAACAAGAGGGTTTTTGACAGAATAGGAGACAGAGGTCTTAGAAGAGTCAGAGCCTACTCTCTCCCTATGTCTGTCACGGAGCCTGCGGTCTATACGAATAGCCAAATTCATGGCCTGCTTTAGGGTGGAAGGATCTGGATGTCCTGTCCAGGCATCCTTAATGCCATCAGATAACCCCTGCTTAAATTTGCATCTAAGCGCAGGATCGTTCCATCCAGATGGAACGCACCACTGGCGGAACTCGGCACAATACTCCTCCACTGGTCGCTTGCCCTGTCTCAAAACTGTCAACTGCCTCTCAGCTGCTGCTGCCCTGTCAGGGTCATCATACAGTAATTCCAATGCGGAGAAAAACTGATCCACAGAAGATAACTCAGTGGCATCTGGAGGCAAAGAAAAGGCCCACTCCTGCGGAGGTCCTTGTAAGAGTGACATAATAATGCCCACTCTCTGGCTCTCATCCCCAGAGGACCGGGGACAAAGTCTGAAAAACAACTTACATCCCTCTCTGAAGATCCGAAAAGGCCCTTCTCTCGCCCTTGAACCTATCAGGAAGCTGCACTGGAGGTTCTGGGGGAACAGCAGCAGATAGCATGGCATTTTGGCCCAGGAAAGACTCTACCTGCTGCACCCGTTGCGTAAGGTCCAGAACAAGCTGGTTGAGACTTTGCATTTGCTCAACCAGAGCTTTCATGGGGTCCATAGCAAGGTGGAGAGAGAGAAGAGAAAGAAAAAAAAAAGTAAGGCCGGATATTCTGTTAGGAACCGGACAGCAGGACAAGACAAACAGTGAGCCCTAAGCTCAGCCCCGCCCACTGTCCTCTACCTATTTGCCACAATCCGCCCTAAAATGGCGGCGAGCAACTGGGCGGCAGTCCCTGCGCTGGCTAGGTGGGACACAAGGACAAGACAGACAGACAAAACACAATAACGAATGGCCAACAGTCCGGGTCACAACAAACGGGCAGCAAAAGTACAAAATCACAATCCGAAGGCAAAGTCAATATACAGGCAGTATGGTCAGGGGCAGGCAGCAAACAAGAATGGTCAGAAAGGCAAAGCAGGGTCAGAATCAACAGAGCAAGAATAGAACCACAGAACCAGGCAGAGACAAGCTCAATATCCGGCAATGAGAGCACAGACTGGGTTAGTTATATAGGAGGCCAGGATTCTGGTCCAGAATGTAATTGGACCATCCCCCTGATCTCCAAGCACAGACACCTGAGAACAAGACAGATCCACTGGCAGGATGACCTGTCAGTCACAGCAGAACCCAAACACAGATTAACCATGACATGGCCAGACAGAACTCAGCAGGTGAAGTCGGGTGTGTCTCCCAACAAAGGTGGGCAAATAAACCAGTGTTCACACACTGCAAACAAAACACAGAAACAGGATACAAGAAAATCAGTGCCTTTTCGGCCGAACAGCACGAGCCGAGGGGCGCATAATGCTCTGCAGAGATACCATCCTGACATCAACACTAAGAATCCAGACTTTTATCCTGTAGGAGCCAGATCCAAATGTGTAGATGTCTTTCAGAATATCATAGAGAGAGAACTCACTAAACTATATGAGACTACCAAAACTGATCACACAGGTTTCAATCTCACCACCAAACAGAATGACGCCCTTAAACAGCTTAGAGAATGCAAGGATCTGATCATAAAAAATGCAGATAAGGGGGGTAAGGTGGTCGTCATGGACAGCACTCTGTACAAAGAATGTGTGCTTGCTGTCCTTGGCGACCGACACACGTATAGAATTCTTGGCACTGATCCCACCGGGGAATGCAGTAGAGCACTTACCTCCCTAGTTAATCACGGTGTCAATGAAGGCTTTTTCTCAGATAAAGAAGCCAAGTTTTTGGTACCTAATAATCCCATAATGCCTATCTTTCATGGACTTCCAAAGGTCCATAAGGGAGTGTCACCCCCTCCTCTTAGGCCCATCATAGCAGGTATTGGTTCCCTCAATGAAAACTTATGTACATGGGTTGACTCTCTCCTGCAGCCTTTGGTGGTCAGAGTTCCAGGTTATATACGCGATAGTAAAGAGGTCCTCCGTGTCTTCGATAAATTTGAATGGCATGCCAACCATACTTGGTTGACATGCGATGTCACTGCTTTGTACTCTTCGATACCACACAATATTGCCTTAACAGCAGTGGCACATCATCTGTATAAGTATAGCCCTTACACGGCGGACCTCTGTGAGTTCATCCTGGAGGTGATTGAATATTTGCTTTCTCACAACTTTTTTTCCTTTGATAATGTCTTTTACCTACAGCTTGTAGGCGCACCGATGGGTGCTAAATTTTCGCCTTCTTTGGCAAATTTGGTGATGGCCTGGTGGGAGGAACGGTGCATCTACTCTGACCATAATGTGTTTGGGACCAGCATTGGGTGGTATGGGCGATACATCGACGACATACTTATTGTGTGGTCGGGCGATGTGTCGTCCATACCACCCTTTGTCGAGATGCTCAATCAAAATGAATTTAATCTACATTTTACACACGTCACCTCACATACAACGATATCCTTCCTAGACATCGAACTCACGGGCAACCCCTCAACTGGCAAAGTGGACACTGCCTTATGTAGAAAACCCACGGCAGGCAACACTGTCCTGCATGCCACCAGCCAACACCCGAAACATACTATACAATCCATACCAGTAGGAGAATACATCAGATCAATCAGAGCATGTTCCACACCAGAAGCTACGCAACGCCAACTTTACGATACAGAACAAAGATTAAGGGACAGAGGCTATCCGCCATTTACTCTCAATAGGACTAGGGGTATAGCAACCAATAAATCCAGAAAGGACCTTCTCAAGGATAGTATAAAAACTCATAACACCACATTTCAGAAAGGAGTATATTTCTGTACCCCTTTCACCAAGGAATTTACTAAGATCAAAAATATTGTCCAGAAACATTTGGGCATTTTACGACAAGATGAGGGCCTAGCAAGGGTTCTAGACGATGGTTGCCACTTTGTCTCAAGAAGGGGACCATCACTAGGCAGTTTACTTTCCCCTAGTTTATTCATCAGCACCAAACCCACCAAAAACCTCAGACCCAACAAACTAGTAGGTTTCACCCCATGTGGCAAACCACGGTGTGGCATGTGCAGGTATACAGGTAAGTATAAAACTTTTCACTCCAGCGACATGACTAAATCTTTTGATATTAATCATAATTTAAACTGTGAGTCGGACCACATTATCTATGTTATTCAGTGCACAGAGTGCAACCTACAGTATGTAGGTTGTTCTATCAGAAAGCTTAAAGTCAGAATTGCAGAACATGTGCACAGCATTAAAAGTGCGGGCTTACAACTCTCTGGAGCTGCCAGACACTTCTGTACCACACACAACGGTAGCTTAAATTCTTTTAGTTGTTTTGCCATCGACAAAGTTTTTGAGCCCAAAAGAGGAGGTGATTGGAGAAGAAAGGTCCTAAAAAAAGAGGCGGAATGGATCTTTAGACTGGGCACACGATCACCTCTAGGCCTAAATATCAGAAGTGATCTGATGTTTTTATATTAATTTATATCAATTTTTCATCTATTTTCCCCATTAAGCACTGTATAGCGCCTGAATATACCTTTCACCATATGACATATGTCATGTCCGTCTCTCCAATATCCATGTTGCTCCCCCCCCCTTTTTTTTTTTTTTCCTCCCTCTTACTGTTTTTGTTTGTTTGTTGTTTTTGTTTGTTGTTTGTTGTTGCCGTTTGTTTTTATTTATGTGTTGTTTATCCGTTTGTTGTTTTTTGTTGTTGTTGTTTGTTTTTTTTGTTTGTCTGATGTCTATTGTCTGCTGTTTGTTGTTTGATGTTTCTTTGTCTGTTTCTGTCTTTTGTCTTTTTTGTTTGTGTTTTTTTTGGTTTTTTGCCTTTTCATTTTCATTTTTGTTTTTTGTTTTTTGTTTTTCTTCTCCCCCTTTTTCATCAGCTTAACCCTATACACATTCTTAATTTATTTCCATTTAATTGTTCATCTGTGGACCTTGTTCCCTCCTACTCAACTTCACATCGGCATCTTTCCCATAATTAAATTAGTGTCTGCTGGTGATGCGTTCCAGGCTGGAACGCACTCAATTCCACATCGGTATTTTGCCCGCATTCATGTCTTTTGACGATGCGTTCCAGTGTGGAGCGCATCACATTACATGAATCCAGTGCAGACTTCATTGATTATAAACACTGCTTCCTGGGTGACACGCATGCTGCGGTTCACCCACCGGATATGACACGCTGTCATTGATTCCCCTCCCCTGTTGTCCGCTGGTGGCACGCATCATGCGTTCCACCAACCGGAAGTGACGCGTGTCGTCACTTCCGGCTCTGCCGGGTATTTAGTGGGACACACACTTGTTTGCTCCATACGCTGCAGCACTCTGCAGCGGTACTTATGCTTCCCCTGTTGTCCGGCTTCTGCGGGTAAGTGACACTACTTATATTCTATCCTACACCAATGGATTGCCTTAGTTCATTCACTTCCTGCCACTTATGCTGATACCATGGACAAACTTGCATCATTATATGCATATGATGTACTTTATTTGTTCATTACAGAGACTACCCGTCTCTTGGACTCTTCTCTACTATGGGAGCGAATATTTTCCCCTCCATGTGATTCCTCAAATAGAAAGGTAATTCATTGGAGACAGACATATGGGGACTTGTGTCATACAACTTGTATTAACTCTTTCCTATGCTGCTCATACACATTCATCTCTGCATTTGCATATACATTAAACATGGTAACTTTGCAGGGAGATTAATTCTCACATAAATTAATACACAGGCAGGTCGCACCGTGATTTAGGCATATGATTTATATACATACCAACCTGTGAACATGTATTGATTACTTTATCCTTTTCTGTCACCTTATTCTGGGTCACATTTTGTCTCATATATAGTGGTCCTTGCCTTGTATACACATAGCCACCAAGCCCATGCTCTGACTGATAAAAATACTTTAATGTGATTGCTTTCATTTTTTACTAGCCTCATATTCCACATATTACAGTTCAAGCATGTGGCCCATATATATAGCAGCATGTCTTTGTGATTAATGCTCTTGTTACTAATCTCTTGTTATGTATAGCTTTTTAATCACTCTGTATGTACATACACTAATATCATGTCTGTTTTGTAAAATCAATGTTTAGATGCCATGATTAAGGACCAGGTTAGGTCCGAAACGCGTCGGCTACTATTTTAATGAATTAAGAAATAAAAAGAAATATTTTTTAACGTGAGCTGAAGGAATCTGGTCTGTTCTTCTTCACTGTATTAACGATCCAGCCCATGTTCATTATACACGCAGGTGGGGAATAGTAAGCAATCTGCCTGGAGCATTCCTAATGATGAGAAGGGTGGGGAGGAAGGACGGAGAGGGTGTGCCAGCCTAATGCATATGCAAATTTAAGCCCCGGCCGTTAGACACAGCGTTGTAGGATTAAAAAAAAAAAAAAAAAAAAAAAAAAAAAAAAAAAAAAGTTTATGACAATAACTGCATCCCCTGCCGAACGGACCTCAGGACAGATCTTTTTATTGCAAAGTTAATGTTTGGTTTCCAGTAAAGGGATATAGTTGGAATATGATATTAGGTAAACCCCCTCCGAGCCACTGCAATCATACACAATTGATAATTAGATGTGTAGTGTTACACTGTCTATACGGGAAACAGGAAGGTTTAGGCCATGCCTACAGTGATAGGAACTTTGATTTCATGGGCTTTACCTGCAGTTTATTACCTAATTATTCCTTAAAGTTATACTAGTGACCTTGTATACAAGGCAAATTTCTGACAAGCTTGGAAACGTGACAGTAACATGGATCCAGTGACTCACCAATGCCTTCTATTAAACAATCTTCAGTTAAGGGCCCTGAAGAAATATAATACGTTGTAAGTACCAAAATTTTAGGGAATGTGCAAGTGTTACAGACAATAGTACAAAATATTAAAAAGTTACAGCATATTTATTTCTTTAGGGGAAATCTGTCTGGTTGAGATCAGCACAACTTGAGCCTAATCATTTGGCATTTGAATATTTGTGGCTGAAGATTAAGGGAGCCAAAGGGCCCTTGCACACTATGGAAATCACGTGGCTAACTTGCCGCAGATTCCTTGCACGCTCCCACTTGAAGTTTCGCCGGTCCCATAGGCTCCATTCCATGGTCTGGTGGATTCAGACGTCCTCCCAAAGAATTGACATGTCAATTCTTTGGACGGAATCCACTGGACCATAGAATGGAGTCTATGGGACAGCCAGATGTTCAAGCAGGAGCACGGAATCTGTGGCAAGTTATCCGCGTTATTTCCTTAGTGTGCAAGGGCAAGGTTGTATTCAGGTTTTCCAGGACTCCCTAGGGCTGCATACAACTTTAGCCACCAGTATTCAAATGCCAAATGATTGGACTCATGCAAGCTTAAGTTGCCTAATGGCCCTTTTACATGGAGTGATCAATCATTTAAAAGGAGATAAATTGTTTGCAAAACATTATTGCATTCGTTTTAAGATCGCATAAGCCCATCTCACACATTAGGATGAATCTGTGAAAGACTTTTCACAAAGCGATCTGCGAATTTTCAGTGAACGACTAACTATTTGACAACATGTTGTAAGACCAAGATGAATTGCTCACTCATTGCATGATCGTTCGCTGTTTTTACACAAGCAGATTGCTCAAATGCGATAGTTATAGCGAAAAGTTATAGCGAAAATTTGAGCGATGAACACGCCGTGTAAAAGGGCCATTAGTCTCTAGTTGGATCCAATATAGACCTCACTGCCTAGGCTCGGAAATATTTAAGTGTGTTAATAAGGTGGGCAATTATAGTCCTGAAGCTAAGTGGTAGGCTCCTGTTGAGAGTCAGTTATGTAGTTTTTTTGTGGATACATTTTTAGCTCTTACCTTTCGTTCTAGTTTTTGGTAGAAGTTCTTGAATTTTGTCTGTTAAAAAAATTAAGTTAAAAAAATTAATCTTGCAATTAAATACATAAGAAAAATTGTACAGGAACTGGATGATCTCTCAAGATGTTGGCAATGTCTGCTGTTTGTCCTGCAGGAAAAGTTCTCTTCAGTCTTAGGGACAGTTCACATGGAGCAAAAGCAGTGGAATTCCATGCCTGCCTCAGGTGTAACTCTATGGGAGGGCTTGCATGCCTCTGCTCTCAAGAATTGACATGTCAATTCTTTAAGTGGAGGGCAACAGAAGCAGAGGTGCACAAACCTTTATATAGAGAAACAGTCACACTGAGGCAGGATTCAGACTGAGCGTTCGCCGCTTTTGCTCATGTGAACTGGCCCTTACACCGTGCTCTCTGCTGACATCTGTCCAGGACAGGAACTGTCCAGAACAGTAACAAATCCCCTTAGAAAACCTCTCCTGCTCAGGGCAGTTACTGTCTTGGACAGATGCCCACAAACACTATCAGACTGAAATCTATACAAATTTCTGACAGTTGATTTGAAAGATTTTCTGTGGACCCTTTATACATACTATTGGGGACATTAAACTGGTGTAAAGTAGAACTGGCTCAGTTGCACCTAGAAACCAGATTCCACTATTCATTCCTTTGATCATTTGGATAATGAAAAGTGGAATCTGATTGGTTGCTAGGGGCAACTAATCCAATTGTACTTAACAGTTTGATACATCTCCCCTATATATATCCAAATGTAACTGCTATCCTATTGCCACATACCTGGGGTGGCATATTTCTACTAGAAAAAGGTGGTAAACCAACACCTTAGGCTATTTGCCAAGTGCCTATTAACAGACATACAATGATGAAGCTTTATAAGCAATAACTTGCCTTTGATTACATTTTTAATAGAAGTCTCATCTGCAAGTGCACTGCCCCACAGACCTAGTAAGAAAAAAGGAAAAACTATACAATGTAATGAAAAGCAGGGTTACTTCATATCCATCCAATTTCTCAAAAATATAAATTTATATCTGCACCTTATCTTTTGTAGTTTGAAATATACAATTCAATACATTGGTAAGGAGAAACATTCTAAAGTCATGTACATATGCCATACATTCCTCAACTTGTAATCTGTTAACCAGTTCAATGAGGGGGAAGACATGTGTCCACCATACAGGTAAATGTGGTGAGGTACTGGTTGTTTTTGTGGAGCTCAGCCACTGATGCGTTGTGATGCCAGTGCTAGTCCAGCACACAGGTGTGATGTTGATACCTGCTTGTTGTGTATAGCTGGCTGTATTCCCCAAAATGGTCGGTAACTTTGCAGGTTGTTGTGGGTCCCTTAGGCTCTTGTCATAGCCACCTCAAGTGGCAACTGACCCACCTCAGGATACCACCCACAGAAGGGGGAAAAAATAAACCAAGGTGAGCAGTGGTGTGTGTAGAGGTGCGAACAGAAAGTCCTGTGCGTTTGTGTAAAAATATAACAACTTTACTGTAAGGCTTTGCAGTTTCACAGTACATGCTTCTCAGAAAATCTTGATAACTTTAGTGCTGAACTTAGTGCTTGAGAGGAGTTGAATAGTAGTTGTAGAGGAGTTGAATAGTAGTTGTAGAAGTGCTTGGAGAGTAGAGGATAAGAGTTTGCCAGAGAAACCCTAACCCAGTGTAGCCTTGTTCAGAAATTAAGATATCTTCAGTAGTGAAGTGTTACTCGCACTCATGTTTAGACTGTCAGACTTCTGCCCTCTGGTATATAACCAGTCCCAGGAGGGTAGCACGAGCCCAAGCCGTGGTCATCTGGGTGTAGCTAGGAGTCTGAGATGTTAGTTACCTGCACTGTGCAGTAGGATATGTAGACCTTTACCGGTGGCTTTGTCCTACTGAGCTCTCTCTTCAGGAGTCTGTCCTGCCCTCTTTAGATGTATTCCTGGCATGGGCTAGGGTGTTCCTTGGTGGCTATTCTCCCTTGCTTGTGCTTCGCACTGCACAGTGAAAGTGACTGTTTGCTTAGAAGAAGCCTTTGGCTTTAGCTGCATCAGTTCACTCTGGTAGCTAGACTGAACTTGTGTCCCTGACAGTGATCCTGGCATGAGCCAGGACATGGCTTAGCTACTGCCGGAATGGTTTGTGTCCTCTCACTGAGAATCTGGTAAGAACTGAACTTCCTCCACCAGTAACTCCTACAGGGAGAGTGAATGAGTGTGCAGAAGACAGAAGAGGATAGGATAAAGGAAAACATCACCTCCTTGTGGCCAGCACATAACACATGGAACACAGAAATACTACTGACAACTAGTGGGGAACTGAAGTACCTCATCCACAACAGGTGCATGAAAGCCAGTGGTGGGACACCACATACAAACAACTTTTCATATATTTGTTCTGCAACTGCTCAGCTGAGAACGGATCATTGCATGATTAATGCCTGCTGTGTGTCTGGTAGATATGGCAATGTACTTTAAATGTGTGATTGTTAGTAGAATTGAAAATAAGGCAAGGAATTCCATACTGAGCACAGTAACCAGGCCACCATTGTTTCAGCCCTCTGTCTTTGTTCATCACACTGCATCAAAAGGGTGTGCTGTAAAGAATGCATCAACCATATGGATGATGGCACAGTCTATCCCTGCCAGCACATATTTACTCCACATTTGAGATCCATGTCCAGGAGGGCCAAAATTTGGGTAGCTTAAAGAAAGTTAGGTCCATACTGATGCATTATGTTAATTAGAACAGATTTCCAATGTACAAGCATTTCTTAAAGTGTATCATTTGTGAGATACTCACTAATCCTCCATGTGTCTGCTTTGGGATGGTATTGCCCTATTGGGGTAGCTTTTAACAGGCATAGAAGATTCACTCAACATGGAGGTGCAATGCAGAATTAAATAAAAGAGAGCTATGGACTCACTAGGCCCAATGCCAACTCCAAAAAATGCCCATCCGAACGCTACAAATACTGTAATGCTTGTCTGTTGCAGGTGGATGGATACAACAGAAAAGGCCGCTCTGTCCCATCTAGTCTGCCCTTTTAACATCACCCTTCATATTATAGGATAGATATATTTATCCCAGGCAGGTTTACATAAAAATATATGTTTACATACTTTCTCACTAGTAAGACATTCATAGTTGAACTTTGTAAATGAAACCTAGTGTCTTTATGGTCAGTGGATTTTCACATTTCCTTTTCTTAAGGCCTACCTTGGAGATAACAAAGGTCACTCTCAGGATGACTCTTCACCAGTTTACCCTCTTTAAACTGACTGCCAAAGTGCTCAGTTTTGATAAATGCCCTGTATGCTGGAAATCCAGCCAGGTGTGGTGTAAATTCAAACCAGGCCCCTGTAAGAAAAAAATAAAAAATAAATAAAACCAACCTTAACTTCTTAAAGACCGGACCAATTTCCATTTTTGTATTTTCCTCCTTGTGCTTAAAAGGCCATAGTACTTGCATTTTTTTCACCTAGAAACCCACATGAGCCCTTATTTTTAGCACCACTAATTGTACTTTGCAATGACAGACTGAATTTTTGCATAAAGTACACTGCGAAACCAGGAAAAACCATTGGGTGAAATTGAAAAAATAAAATAAAACCCCAAAACCACATTTTTATTTGGGCGGGGGTTTACGCCAGGGGTAAAACAGTCTTGTAATTGTACAGACTTTAGGAACATATATAACAATTTGTGTAACTTTTTGACGGCTTTTAAAATTTAACCTTTAAAAAAAATACACATGTTCCTTAAATCGATCTATTCCCAAGCTTATTACGCTTTTATCCTTTGGTCTATGGGGCTGAGTGAGGTGTCATTTTTTGTGGTATGATCTGTACTTTCTACTGGTACCTTGATTGTGCATATGAGACTTTGATCGCTTTTTATAAAAAAAACCCTGCATTTTAAATGCAGCTGTCAACTTTGACAGCTGCATTTAAAAAGCTAATTAGCGGGCACGGCGATCAGACCATGCCCGCTAACAGCTGCTGTCCCAGGCTGCATATATATGCCCATGTTCATTAAGGGGTTAAAAAACAGAAATCAGGTGAATTTATTAAGGTATTGTAATAGTCCCCAAAGTTATACAAATCACCAATATACACTTATTATGGGAAATGCTTATAAAGTGCTTTTTTTCTCTGCACTTAATACTGCATCAAGGCTTCACTTCCTGGATAACATGGTGAAGTCACAACTAGACTCCCAGAGCTCTGCAGACAGGCTGTTGGAGAGGATGATGCTCAGTGTCCCCCTACCATCATCCTCTCCAGCAGCCACAGCCCTGGGAGTCTGGTTATGACATCACCATGTTATCCAGGAAGTGAAGCCTTGATGCAGTAGTAAGTGCAGAGAAAAAAAAAAAAAAAAAAAAAAAAAAAAAAAGCACTTTATAAGCATTTCCCATAAGTGTATATTGGTGATTTGTATAACTTGGGGGACAATACCATACCATAATAAAAATTTGGCAGACTTCTCCTTTAAAGGACCAAGCCAATTTAAATTTTTGCACTCTTTGTCCTTGTATTTACAAGGCCATCGCGCTTCAATTTTTTTTACCTAAAGACCCACATGAGCACTTTTTTTACAACACAAATTATACTTTGCAATAACAAGACTTAATTTTTTCATTAACTATGCTGTTCGTCCTATGGTAAATTTGGCATGTTATCTGTTACTCAACTCTGTACAATGATACAGCTCTGTACAATTACAATTATATGCAAATTGTGCAACTTATTTGGGGGTCTTAAAAATGAAAAAAGTTCAAATTGCTCTATCCTTGTAATACTTACTTTTCAGTCTATGGGGCTGTGTCAGGTGTCATTTTTTGCACCATGATCTGTTCTATTGGTACCCTGCTTGTGTATTAGAGACTTACTACTACAATTTTTTTGGTATTTGATGTGACCATAAGTCATCAATTTTGCACTGGCGGGTTTTTGCGCTTATGCCCTTTATGAGATCAGGAATGTCATATTTTAATTAGTTCTGGTGATTAGGCACATGGCAATACCAACAAAACACGGTAATCACTGAACTCAAGGAGATCAGTGAAAAATTCCAATGAAGTACTCAAGAGTCTCCACTGATGCCCCCAAAAATTTAAATATGCAAAACAGGAGTCCGTGGAGCCTCTGAGAATCTCAAAACACAGGATAGCCAGATATCTCTAGCCTGGTGACCATGATGGGGAGAGCACCACACCACCCTGATAGGTAGCCCCTTAAGTCCCACTCTGTTGCGAGTATTGGAGCATAAGTAGGGAAACAGGGTGGCCCCTTTTTGTCAACATCTAACTCAAGGTGTGAGTATTGCGATCATGACAAGTGTTTGCCAAGGCAGGCATCCATCCACAGACAGCCGTTTCGGGGTATTTGCCCCTTTTCAGTGTGGAGCAGGATTCTGTCTGGTTGGGGCCATCATGGAGGCACCCCGTGGCAACAGGCTAGAGATATCTGGCTATCCCATGTTTTGAGACTCGCAACCAAGGCTCCACAGACTCTTGTTTTGCACATGGCAATACCAAATGTTTACTTTTATTCATAAAAGGGGGAGGCGATTGAGGGGATTTTTTTAAATAAAAATTACTGCAATAATCTTATGGATCATTGTAGTATACATAATACAGCACCGATCTAATATAAGTCTGGGCTGCTGCAGCCCAGCTCTACAGATTGCAGAGCTGGGATCAGAGTTAGTGTGACTGAGCCCAGCCACAATCCCATTGCACAGGGAGAGATCTCCTAGACACCAGGGATATGGGGACAAACGCTATTTAAGTGCAGCTGTCAGCTGTGACATCTGCATTTAAATAACCAATTAGGCAGGAGCGGCGATCGCCCACACTGGCTAATACATGCGGTCGCCATATGTAAATAGCTGCCAGGAGCCACATGCTGCAGAGAGGGCCAATGCTGTGAACCCTCTCTGCTCCCCCTTAATGGCGGCAGGATGACAAACTCGTCCTTTGTTAAGAGGTTAATAAAACCTTGACGTGTCGACCACCATGCCAGTGCATCGCTACACGCCATCTGCATTAAATTTAAGGTTAAGCTGGGTTTGAATTCACTAGGGGGCATTCACATGCTCAGTAAATCATGGTTGCTACAAAGTGAAGCTGTGGGTTGGCATCACAAACTCGTGGCATGATGCTGGGAGTTATGAACCTGTTTAAGTCTTCAAGCGGCTGTGGCACTACAGTAGCGGGAAGATTTGAACGATTCAGAAACTTCTGGCATCATAACGATTAATGCCGACACAGCTTCTCTTTGTAGCATCTGAATCTAAGCATGGGAATGCCCCCTTAGTGTTCTGAAGCCTGAATTTTTGGATGTTGTTGGCTTTGTTATAAAAGCTAGGGATGGCTGCAGAAGTAAAAGGGCTAAAGATGTTTTGGCAGTAAACTTTGTAATCTTTAGGTCTGTAATAGATAGAGATGTAATGTAATCATGGTGGTCTGTAATGGATAAAGATGTCACTTGTCATGGCCTGATGGGCAGATAAGGGAGCACAACAACCTGGGGGAAGAGGCATGTCCTCCCATGCCCGATCATGATTTACACCCACAGGGGTAAATGGTACAAATTTACACATTCTCCCCAGCAAATGTAGATTTGTCCTCAATGGGCCAGCCGGCTTTACTAAGGCGTGTACTTCTTAGTAAATTCGGCCAAAGAAAAAGGAGGCGGGCTTTATATAAGACTGGCCCTTCTTGATAAATGTCCCCCATTGTACACAGATTCAGTGTGGCCCAGGTCTAATCTGCAATGGGTGTTGCCCCTCAATAGGATATGTTCCTATGCAGTTTGATACCATCAAGGATAAGAGGGGCAGACTACTAAAAACCCTTTTACATAGCCCGATTTTTGTGCAATAGTTATATGGTTTGAATTTTAAGGGCTAAAGCTCCTTTCACTAGTCTGTAGTTTTGCAGACGGGAAGGCAAGTAATTGATTTGTGTCAATATCATGCCAGCATCGGGGTAACGCTATCACCGCAGCTGTCCCTAGTGCCGCAACAAAGTTCCCCTGCCCATGACATGCTGGGTAGGGAACAAATCAGTTACTTGCCTTCTTCCGTAAGGTCCGCAAAATTGCCAATGTGTGAAAGTAGCCTCAATGCGGCAAACGACGATGAAGTTGTATATTTATGGCATCTTTTGATCTGATTAGTCTGACAAGTCAGAAAATCTGCCTTCAGGGGACTGGAGCTGGATTTCTGGTAAGTATAGCTTTGTTTTACAGCAAGATAAATGTATATTGCAAACTTGCTGTACATCACATCTATTGATTTAAAAGTTATAACGACAGGTACACTTGTATGTGTAAAAGGTCAAAAGATTGGCGCGCATGGAGCTAAGCAAGAGACCTCTGGCCAGAACAGAACCCCACACAGTCAAACTAGTTATTTTGTGGACCTCACCTGTGTGATTTGAATTTAAGAAGGTTTTTTCCACAGCAGAGTAGATGGGGTAAGGATTTTCTCCACTCTCACAAGATGCCTGCTGGTTGGGCAAAGTTTTCTCATCTATCTGCAGAAATAAAAAAACAGGATAATCAGTACACTGCAGTAACAATAGGGCTCATCATTCACAATAGAAAGCGGTCTTGGCAATTTTCACAATCTAGTGTGTGTAAATAACCATGTTTGCACGTATAATGAAGGCTGACTTTAAATCATTTTAGTCCACCATTTAAAAAAGACAAGGTTGAGTATATTTTACAATGCATCATTTATAAGTAGCTAAGGGGTAAGGATGCTGCTGCCACATAACATATGCCGTGGCCTCTTAAAGATAACTTCAGGGATCCCATAAAAGTTAGTGCACAAGCATTATAGGTGCACTCACCGATCCCCCACCAATTACACCTTTCCCACCCGTCTACGCTGCTCCTAGCCCCAGATTCAAACTTCTACAAATGATCCCAGATGAGCCAGAGTAGTCCAGGAGCAGGAAGTGGGGATTTTTAGCAGCGGGCGGCAGCAGAAGGGGTTAAGGGGCCGGCAGAATTACATACACGCAGCGGTCGTTCAGACAACTGCGAGTATGTAGTGAAAGTGAACTGCCAGGACCTGACAGACTCGCAGCCAGATTTATGCTGCAAGTCTGTACATGTGGACAGACCCTTAACGCCAAGCTGTGATGCTGCTCATACAGGAAAGAGGAAGCACATTCTTCTTAAAGGGGTTATCCAGTGCTACAAAAACATGGCTTTTTTTGAGACAACACGACTCTTTTCTCGAGTTCAGGTTCGATTCACTTCAATGGAACTGAGCAGCAAATCCCACCCAAGCTGGAGACGAGTGGGGCCGTCTCTGGAAGAAAGTGGCCATGTTTTTGTAGTGCTGGATAACCTCTTTAAGCCTATATGATACACACTAGTCAGTGATAGGGATTGCTGGGCCACTGACATGAGCAGTGATGCAGCTGTAACATCACCTGTTTAATAGTAAGAGGAGCAGGGACTATGAGGCAAAATGAAGCCTAATGGAAAGACTGTAGAGAATGGAGTGGACAGTTCGACATCTCTGCTCAACACTAGCTACAGGAATAATGGGGTCACCATTAGGTGCCAAAATGTAAATCAGAGCCACTGTTTGCAATTTAATGGTGTTTGAAGAAAGATTGCAGACACTATCGGCAGAGCTTAGGGTTTGCCAATTTGTTGTACTGAAAGAGGGTCAGGGATAATGCAACCCTGTGTCCACCTGACATTTCTTTATCAGGTCACCTACAGTTTACCGGCAGGAACAAAAGACCCAGAAGGTGACTGTCACAAGATGTCAGTATATGGCAACTAAATCAAGGAGTAAAAAGACATGGAGTGTACAAATCTTTGGAAGTGTGCACAGGTAATTTCTTAAAATTATATTCCCATGTTAAGGTATGCGCACACTATGGAATCCACGTGCATAACTTCCCGCACATTCCGCCGCTTGCCCACACTTGTAACATATCAATTCTTTGGGCGGACGGTGAAATCTGCCTTAGCATAGAATGGAGTCTATGGAATGGGCAGAGATTCAAGCCGGAGCGAGTAGCAGGATCCATGGGAAGTGTGCACATACCGTTAGTAGTACCAGACGGCCAACCAGCATCTGTCTTAAAAGGGGAAAATGCACAGCTATTCTGGATTGGGGGTGTGCATGACACATTGCCAGCTCAGCCAATCAGTGCCTCTAGTAGTGACCTGCCTCAGACGCCGATTGGATCACTATTGGTGATGACTCAACCTGTTAAACTCAGCAGCCTTTGGCTGTATCTATGTTTTCCAGGACTTCATCCAACTTCTCAGCTGCTAGTCAAGTGCCATCTGCTTAAGTTCGGATAAACCAGAGTGTTCCATTCAGCTGGTTTGCTCATCACTAAGTTACCTGTCTTAACAGCCCCCTTCTCTGGACAACCCTTTTATGAAATGGCTCCTGCTGCATTGTGTTGTACGCATTATATACAAAGTAAACATGTATAATGTCACTACTTACTTCATTGATGATTTTATGGACAACCACATAAGCCCAAAAAGTAGTAAGTGAATAGATTTCATTTGAAAAAGTTTCTTTAAGCTTCCCCTTTGTTTTCTCCCAAGTCCATGAGGGGTTTAAGAGGCGATCAGCTATCTGACGTTCCATCTCTTCCATGCATGAAGACCACTTGTCATTATTATAGAGGGACGACATGCACCTAAATACAAGATAGTTGATGTATTCGATATAAGTTTTTCAAATGATTTTTTTGTACATGTTAAATCGATACCCTCGTGCCTACTGTATATGTGCCACACCAGGAAGCTCAATGTACTAATTCCCAGGAGCAATGACAAGCAATGTTAGAAAGTCTTTCACAGCATGCAGCAGGTTGTCCGGCAAGAACAGCAGCTCTTTTACAAACATAATGGTGGAATGTAAAAAAGATTTACCAGGTGGATCCAGAGGTGCCACAGATATATGTACTAGCATCTAGAATATCTTCTTTAGCCAGTTCAACTAGGACACCAAGAAAACCAACCATAGCCCGAAGACCCCCACCAGATCCTAAAATGGCGATTACAGGAGGCTCTGCATTCTAGATCGGGATGAAAAAACAAAAACAGTAATTATAGGTCTTGGTCCCTCTTTATAATACAAGACATGCTCTTACATGTGTTTTAGCTGTTGTGGAAGTTGTGCGATTTACTGCTTATCGGAGCACTGCACCTGGGCCATTTTGTCAAGCTGCAAATTCAGGTACAACATGGCCAGACCTACCTACAGTTCTTACTACTCAAGTAAAAGCACCCACTCAATTAAAGGGATTGTCCAGGCTTAGAAAAACCTGGCTGCTTTCTCCAGGATCATCACCTCTCCTGCTCTGATTTTGAGTGTGGTTTATCAGCTCCTTTCCATTGAAGTGAATTGGAATACCACACATGCCGCCTCCCTAATCCTTAAAAGGGAACCAGTCACAGGTATAACGCTCCTAGTAGAGTTGCTAAAGCATTTTATTACCATACTTTGTGTGCCATCCTCCTAAGGGGTAAGGTTTTATTTTCCCGAGAACTAGTCATTTGGGTGGAGCCGGCCTCTAGTCACAGCTCTCTGCAGGGATGATTGACAGGCAAATTCTCTTCTCTACACCCCCCCCCCCCACCAGAGGACGGCACACCAAGTATGGTAAGAAAACGCTTTGGCGTCTTTATTAGAAGCTTCCAACAGCCTTATACTAGTGACTGATTCCCCTTTAACCCACTTTAAAAAGGCACTATAAAAAAAAAAAAAATACCTACCTCTTGGATATTAATATTTATTTTTCGAAGGGCTTCCCGCACTTTTTTCTGCCTAGCTGTAACGGATAAGGACTCCCCTGCTGACCTTAGAAAAGCATCAGGAACTTGTGCTGTGCTAGAAGTACACAAAAAAATGGAGTTGGAACAGAAAATTTGCCAATAAGATATATTACATAACACACGCAGGATTGACATAAATCGCTGCCAGTATGTAAGTTAACCCCCCCGGCAGCTGGAGCCTACATCACCTCCTCCCCGGCAGCTGGAGCCTACATCACCTCCTCCCCACTCTGGCTTGCTTCAGGGGGTTCTCGGCAGGACATCCTGCTCAGCCAGACACCGAGAAACCCCGAAGCAAGCCAGAGTGGGGAGGAAGTGATGTATGCTCCGGCGGGCTTAACTTGCATACACGCAGTGGGATGTCAATCCCACTGCAAGTGTTCTCATAGGGATGCACTGACTGGATCCGCAGCGGATTTCACTGCAAATTCGCAGTGTGAAATCTGGTGCGTTACAGAAGTGCCACAGAAGTGATGCTGAGCCAAAGTATGCATGCCTCTTCACTACCACACCCTCCCTGTAGTTATAACTTTCAAAATCTAAAAAGCAGATGTAAAATAGTTTGCAATTTTCATTCCCCCCCCCCCCCATCATAAAAATAACACTTTTAAACCCTTTCTAAACACAGGAAGTCCTGCGCTTCCCAGTTCATCTGCACGCTCAGAGAAGACAGTCATTTTATTGATGGACACATTGAGCCGTGACTGTTTAGTCTCTTTCAACCAGCACAAGACTAAAAAGCTGCCCTCAGAAGACTGGACCTAGATTTCAGACAAGTATAGCTTTGTTTTACAGCATGATCGGAAAAAAAATTTAAGTAACTTGCAAACTTTTATTATATTACATCTACAGTTGATTAAGATTATGAAGGTTATAACAGTGACACTTTAGGTGCAGGGTTGAGCCCCCAGAGCTCAAAGTCAGTTAAGCCCTTATTACACTGGCCGATCTGGAGGGGCAAGAGAGTGCCGACCTGTCAGGTCCTTGTTCCCTGCCAGTGCCATTACATGAGCCGACAGCAAGCCAATTCCATAGTGTGAACAGGTCCTTAGTCAAGGAAGGGAGAAAGCATGCTGGCTATGGCTCCAAATATATGCAGAGTGCAGTCCTGAGAGAAATTTATGGTTTCCCTGAGAAGAATGGAGACCATAGATTGTAGCTTTTACCTTTTATTTCACCAGAGCTCATCAAGACATGAAAGCTGAGCGACAATTGGTTATGGACAAAATAAGACAGTTTGTCTCATAGAATTTATCTGGCCAGCAACATAACGTCCTAAAAGATGATTTGTTCTGGTAGGGGTGTTAAAAAAGCTATACTCAACTACCTCCATCTTCTGCAGTTCCCAGTCTGGTATTCTGGTCCCTGCCATCTCCTGGATCCTGTTGGCAGTCTCAGCAGGAATTGCCTGTTCTGGTTACAGCGGTGTCACACCTCTGAATGATTGGCGGCTTCTGCCGAGAATGCACCAACAGGAACCAGAAAATAGCAGTGACTAGGAGACAGAATCAGGGTAGGAGAGTAAAGCTTCTTTATGTTTAATGGGCCTCCAGCACAATAATATTCCCCAGACAACCCTAACCCCCTAATATTTGTGTTTCAAAGCATAATTTGGCTTACACCGAGACCTGTAGCTTAAAGAGTACAACCTTTACAGATTGTAGTATTACCCTATAATGAACACAAGTTATAGAATACTTACATTGAGGAATCACATGTATGATAGACAAGGTCCATTTTCTATTAGAAAACAAAACAGAATTACTGTTTACAGCAGTGTATATTATTTACAGCTGTAGGAATGGGGGGGGGGGGGGGTCATTTGTAAACACTTAGCACAGTACATTCCCCATGTATTACTTACCATGTGCTTAAAAGGGTATGTTCATGAACCGAGGCAAAAACAGGGCTAATTTTTTAAGTATGGACATATATTTGCCTTAAAGTGACTACCACCAGGCCCAGGCTGAAGCACTGGAGGCGGGCCAACCCACCTCCAGTGGTAAGAAACCCCAGCCCCTCCATGATGTGACTCAATTAGAATCAATGGAACCCTATTAGAGGGGCGGGGTTTCCTCCCACTAAGGGTGGGTCGGCCCGCCTCCAGTGCTTCAGCCTGGGCCTGGTGAATGGCAGTCCAAAAATACAGCTTTAAAAAGGACATTGTGTGAACATAGCCTTGAAACTATTTGTTTTGTACTAACAACAAAACTGTTCAGCAATACAACAGAATCTGGTACTTCAATTGTATTATATTAGACTACCAAAACCATTGTTCTCTGCCGAAAGGCTGTTTATATCTATAACCAATCGTTGCAAGTTCGATCAAAAACTCCCCCAATTGCAAAAAAAATACATAAAATTATATTTTTCTCAAATCTTCAGAGTATCCCATAAAATTCATGTACACAAGAGACAAGATAGAGGGGCAAAAAAACAAAAACAAAAAAAAACCACAAAAAAAAACCCCCCACCACAACTTACGTTACCAAGATATAACATGCAGGGAGGCATACAATCAAAATACGAACTCATGCTCACTGTTCGTTATAAAGTGTCTGTGCATTAGTACAAAGTAATGTCCATTTTAATGTCATAATCAAACAACCACCAAATGTGCGCTAAACCCAATGGACAGAGCTTCCTCTCCACTTCACCCTCTAGCGGGTTTTGTAATTTTTCAAACCAAACTCGCTGGAGGGCCAAGTAGCCAAGTATTGAGAAGCTGTTGGGCTCTGACCATTTGGTTGCTTGTTGGTTATGACGCTATTAATGCAAATAAATAATACCTATAACAGCCACTTTATAAAGAACAGTGGGCTGGGTTTAAGAGCAAGAATTAGTATTTGATTGTATGACTACCTGCATGTTATATCTAAGGTTTTTTTTTGCCGCGCCATCTTTTTAATTGTCTTGTGTACTTTTTATGGCATACTTTGGGGATTTGGTGGGTGGAACTTGCAAGGATTGGTTGCACGTAGTATGGATTGCTAGTATCCTTGGGGTATATAGTTTCTATTGCTATCTACATTGTAGGCTGGTATCTGAAGTGATAAGGCACCCCTTAAAGTGACTGTACCACCAGGCCCAGGCTGAAGCACTGGAGGCGGGCCGACCCACCCTTAGTGGGAGGAAACCCCCGCCCCTCTATAATAGGGTTCCATTGATTCTAATGGAGTCACATCATGGAGGGGCTAGGGTTTCTTCCCACTAAGGGTGGGTCGGCCCACCTCCAGTGCTTCAGCCTGGGCCTGGTGGTACAGTCACATGATAATGTGCACAAAATGCTGGAGGTTACTGATGAAACCAACTAATCCTAAATTCGAAGCACCTCACTTTCTTATGTGTCACAGAATGTACTCAATAGCTGGGTCTACGGTCGCATGCAGGCTCTATCACAGGCAGCCCCAATGTCATTTAGATTTATATTATGTAAAGAAAATGGTCACTTACCTCCCTGATGTCCATTAGGGTAGTAGATTATAGAAGTGCTAGGGGGAAGTTAAAGATATTAAATCACATTGTATATATATATTATATATATATATATATATATATATATATATATATATATATATATATATATATATAGGAAAAAACACAGACATCAGGCTAAATGTCTAATAGAGGGAAAAAAAAAAAAAAAAAAAAAAAAAAAAAACACACACCAAGCTACTACACAAGTATTGCATTACCAGGTTATTAAATCAGAACTGATCAGACTTATATTGTTATTCTTTCACAGGTGACAGGCATCCAATTTTATAGGCCTATTACAGAAAGTAATGCTGAGTTTACACGGAACAATCGTGCGAATTCACACAATAATCGAATGATAATCGTACGTGTAAACACTGCGAACAATCAGGCAAACGAGAAATCGTTCATTTTGATCTTACAACATGTTCTAAAATCGTTGTTCGTAAAAAAATTTGCATATCATTCCATGTGAACAGTCGTTCACCGATTTTACCGTACAATATATCACACCGTCTAAACACCAATCGTTATGAATAAAAATTACTCCCAACATTGTTAATCGTACAAATCAGGCAAGTTATTGTTCCTTGTAATCACAGCATAACGCTGCCTTACTAGTAGCCCCCTCTCCCCTTTCAGTCAGTGTGTGAAGTAAATCATTCATTATGAGCATAATTCAGTGGATGGGAGCCACACCTAGGCTAGTAATGACATAGCTAAACAACAAACTCCTTGTTTAAAATATTGATGCTACTAATTGACATTGTCACAGTATGTGGTAGTTTATTTTTTTTTAATTTGTACATATAAGCTGTGCCCTTCAACAAAGAATATATATATATATATATATATATATATGTTAGTTACATAATACATACAGGCCTCACCAAAAGTTAGTTTGACTGACCACAGGTTTTAGAAAACAAAGGCACAAAATAACCTACATTTCTCCAGACTTCTCACAGCACTTTTGCTCCTTCCCCCAGGATGAGAGAGACCCATCTGACCATGTTGCAGACCTTTTAAAGGCCGTCACACCTGAGCCCTGATTAGTCCAACTCAGCACTCCAAAACCTGGATTATCTGCATGTGGCCTGGACATCAGCACCCATGGTATAGTATGTTCACACTGAGGAATAGGTGAGGAATTGAAGAGGAATCTGCTCTGAGGGTAGGTTGACACTAAAGAATCTGCATGGATAAGTTCTGGCGGATTCCGTGGCTCAAACCCGTTCATGGCTTGCAGTGGATCTCGTTGCTTGTCCCCGTGCGCTCCTGATTCACTCTCTGACTGTAGTGCCATAGACTCCATTCTATGGTCATGCAGATGACGCCGTCTGCCTGAAGAATGAACCCGGGATCCGCCGCAAGACCTCTGTGTGTTTTCTTCAGTGTGCACATACCCGAAGTGTCCATTTACACAGAAAGATTATCTGACAGATTATCTGCCAAAGATTTGAAGCCAAAGCCAGGAATGGATTTGAAAAGAGAAAAAATCTCAGGCTTTCCTTAATGACCTGTTAAATAAATAATAATTGTTTATTTGTATAGCGCACACAGATTCCGCAGCGCTTTACCTATCTGTATGTTTTGGGAGGAAACCCACGCAAACACAGAGAGAACATAAAGACTCTTTGCAGATGTTGCCCTTGGGGGGATTTGAACCCAGGACCCCAGCGCTGCATAGCTACAGTGCTAACCACTGAGCCACCGTGCTGCCCTGTTCCCTGTTTATAGTCTGTTTCTGGCTTTGGCTTCAAATCTTTGGCTTCAACTCTGTCAGATAATCTTTCTCTGTAAGAAAGAAGCCATTAATCTTGGGGAACTATAGACTCCATGATATATATATCATGGGTCAATGGGTGACATATATATATATATATATATATATATATATTATAGGTCAATGGGGCTTTAATTCCGCTCGAACTCCATGATATATATATATATATATATATATATATATATATACACACACTAAGGGACCATTCACTATGTGAAGATAGCTGTGCACATAGGAATACTGTAAAGACATACAAGCTTATATCCAGTTGCTACAGTATTTTACCATGTTGAGACAATTATGTCCATGAAAAGAACCATTCGTTTTTAACCAAAGCTAAAAGGACAACTCCAGCCAAAATGTATTTATTAATATGTTATTACATTAGACAGATTCCTAATATACAATCATTATGGAAAATGCACATATAGTGCTATTTCCCTCAACTTAGTAGATGGTGCAGGCTTCAATTTCTCTAAACAAATGTGGTTATGACTCAGGTGTATTTACATGAAGTGTCCAGAAGGGGGCGCAGTATATTTAGAAATGACAAATTACATTGTAAAAATAACTAGGGCCTTTCCTACGCTTTGTTCACAAAATTCAGCTACCTTGGCTTTCCCCAACCTCCACTACCCTGACAGGAGCCCTGTAGTGTAAAAGGTAGAGTAGAGCAGGGTAGCAGTGCTGACTTGGTTGCGTGCTAAGAGAGAATTCAGAGTAGTGGAGAGGAGTAGGTCAGTAGTCAGATAAAATGATCGTAACCCTGTAGTAGTAACACTGCGGGGGTCCTGATCGGTCAGTGACAGGAGCAAAGCTCTGCGATGTAACTGCAGAAGAGTGCTGTGATGTAACCAAAGTGGTTAATGGCGGGCCTCGGAGCGTTCGTGGCGGACCGTCATTAACAGTGAGGACCTGGCTGCATATAGCAGCCATTCCCCACAAGCTTTGAAGTGAGCTCTGCTCTTCATGATGTCAGGATTCCATGACGTACCTGTACAGCATGGGTCCTTAAGGGGTTAAAGGGAACCAATCATTGCAGTTGGGCTGATATGATTCCCTGGAGCGCTGTATAAAGCTCTAGAGCAGTCCACAGCACAGACCGGCTGCAGCTGAGCAGAAGCTTTATATGGGGGGAACAGAATTTCTATTACCCGAGTGCGTGGCAGGCAGAGGTGGGGAGGTAGTCATCTCCGCGTCCGTGTCTAGTCGCAGCTCTTTGCTTCTCAGCATGCTCGTGGGGTGATGGACAGGGAGAGAGGCAAGGGCCTCTCTACCTGTCAATCATCCCCTCCAATTTTGGCTTCCCACCACTGGTGCTGTCTAGAGCACTCAAGTAAGTCCTGTCACTCAACTCTATTGCACAGCTGATGGAGCTAAAGGGTTACTTGTTTTGAACCATGTGTTATATGCTGACCAATTCTAGGTGCTTGTTTTGTCTTATCGTATCCCATCTCTTGTCTCTCACACATACAGCCCCAACACTCACAGGAGGGTTTAATTTTTGCCCCTGTAGGAGTTTAGCTTGCTGGAGGATGTGTTCAGTTCAGACCCAGTATTCAGTGTGAGAGGACGCAAACCAGTTTCTGCAGAAGTTAAGTCAGGGTCTGGTAGGGACCCCTGATAGGGACAAACAGACAGCAACTAAATACTTTATTCTTTATGGAAGCAACTAAGTTCAGTATGCAGTGCTAAGCTCATCTTATGGGAGAGAAGCCACCTAGACACACCCTAGCCCATGTCAGGAACCTCTCAAAAAAGTGCAGAGCAGTATCCTGAAGCACGAGGAACTGACTCCAGTAGGACAAAGCTACCGTGCATGGTCTACATCGTACTGCGCAGTGCAGGGTGACTGGGAAGCCTTGGCAACCTGCTTCGTCCAGATAACCTGGGAAATGTATTACCCACCTAGGAAGGGTACCTCGCAACTAGGGGGCATAGGTGGTTCAGACCCACTATTGGCGTCCGTGAGTACGAGTATCACTTATTTCTTTTATCTACACACCTGTTCCGGCAGAACACACTTACTACTTGGGCAGGGCTCCTCTGGCAACCCCCTCCTCTTCTCTCTCTCTGCAAAGCACCTACTACTTCTACCAAGCACTGATTCTTCCTTGTTGTCAGCACCAACGTTTTGTAATCAGATTTGTACTGTTCTCATTACGTGTACTGTTCATCCTGAGCCATCAAAGAGTGATATTTTTACTAAATGCACGGGACTCTAGCCTACTCTGTTTGCATCTGCACCCACACACTCCACCGTATACTTGGGTTATTTTCCCGTTCTGTGAGTGGCGGTACCACTACCCGGGTGGGTCTGCTACCACCCCAGGCTACTGTTACAAGTGCCCAAGGGACCCCCAACACTTCCAGAGGTTACCGACCATTGGGGAACATAGCAGGAATAACAACACCCTGCTACCAACTTGCAAAAAGAAAAGAGCAACCATCACACACGCGCACTGATAGGCAGAGAGTGTTGACTAGACAAGGGCGGGGAGCCACCCATATGCCTACCTCCCTGCCTCTGCCTGCCATGCGCCAGGGTAATAAAACTACTTTTCCTTCAGTATAAAGTTTCTGCGGCTGATTGGTTCCCTTTAAGTTTAAAATAATTCCATAATCTGCCGAATTCAGTTGTCAGATTAACAATAACTACAAAATAGGATATGCTTAATCAAACAACATTTATTTAGGTAACACCCTACCATTATATACAGTTATGTACAAGTATCCAATTCTTTGTAGAAGCAGCGGTATCTCCTTTTGGACGCACAGTCCTCAGCTGGGATGGCTTATGCCTAGCACATAGTCCAGAAAAAGCAATTGGAAAGACAGCGTCTCTTGCGTATCAAAAAACTTCCTTTATTTTGCCATATGCATACACAGAAAAAGTTACGACGTTTCGGCTCCTCTAACACATCCTGAGCCTTTCTTGAGAAAGGCTCAGGATGTGTTAGAGGAGCCGAAACGTCTTAATTTTTTCTGTGTATGCATATGGCAAAATAAAGGAAGTTTTTTTGTTATGTACTAGTATATATCTCCAAAAATCTGCTAGTTGTGGAATTCATGCACCATGTCGTTCTTTCCCTTTGTCAAAAACTGTCCAGTACAGTCAAAAACCCTTGTCGGTCTATCAGCTGTAACCAGATCTATAAACAGTACTTGTCAATCAAGCCTACACCGTGATGGCATCACCAACCAAGTAAGCATGTCCAGTCTGGGTGTATACATACAGGAGTCAATCACACCAATCACTAGAGATGAGCGAACCGATTCGGCCGCTATGGGATCTGGTTTGGATTTTTCCAAAAATCTGAGTCCGATCGGATTCGGATTTTTTGAAATCCGCTCCGATTTTTTTTTTCTTGCTTTCTAAAATAGCAGCCGCCATTCTTGAAAGCAGGAAGTGTTCCGGGCGGGAAAGCGCTTTCCTATGATGCCCGGAACATATGCAATCAGCAGGGATCTTGCACTAGCCCACCCCCTGTGTGACGTTGGTATTGCTTTAAGAGGAGCGGTCACATGACCGCGCCACACAGTGGGTAGAGAAACAGAGAGAGAGAGGAAGCATACTGTTAGCGGTGCACAGAGCTCGTCATTGACAAAAAGCTGCTGGTGCTGCTGCTGTTGTGTGCTACAGACTTCTGAGAAGATATTGTAGGAAAGGAAAGATTAGGAAAGCGGAGAGGAGAAACATCTAGTGATTGAGAGAGAAATATAGAGAGGGCGAAAGATAGATAGATTAGGCATAGGACAGCAAAGGGTGCACGGAACAAAAACGTGCTGTACAGATATGCAAGTCCAATACTTCTGTTAGTGTATATATCACATTCGTCTTATCCTGAGAGACAAAAATACCTGGTGCAGGTGTATAGCAGAATATCTTTAAAAAAGTGCTATATACACTACCGTTAAAAAGTTTTGGGTCACCCAAATAATTTTGTGTTTTCCATGAAAAGTCACACTTCTTCACCACCATACGTTGTGAAATGAATAGAAAATAGAGCATTCACAAGGTTAGGAATAATGATTTGTGTTTGAAATAACATTGTTTTTACATCAAACTTTGCTTTTGTCAAAGAATCCTCCTTTTGCAGCAATTACAGCATTGTACACCTTTGGCATTCTAGCTATTAATCTGTTGAGGTAAGCTGGAGAAATTGCACTGCACGCTTCTAGAAGCAGCTCCCACAAGTTTGATTGGTTGGATGGGCACTTCTGGCGTACCATACGGTCAAGCTGCTCCCACAACAGCTCCATGGGGTTCAGATCTGGTGAATGCGCTGGCCACTCCATTACTGATAGAATACCTGCTGCCTGCTTCTGCTGTAAATAGTTTTTGCACAATTTGGAGGTGTGTTTAGGGTCATTGTCCTGTTGTAGTATGAAATTGGCTCCAATCTAGCGCTGTCCACTGGGTATGGCATGGCGTTGCAAAATTGAGTGATAGCCTTCCTTATTCAGAATCCCTTTTAACCTGTACAAATCTCCCACCTTACCAGCACCAAAGCAACCCCAGACCATCACATTACCTCCACCATGCTTAACAGATGGCGTCAGGCATTCTTCCAGCATCTTTTCATTTGTTCTGCGTCTCACAAACGTTCTTCTTTGTGATCCAAACACCTCAAACTTGGATTCATCCGCCCACAACACTTTTTTCCAGTCTTCCTCTGTCCAATGTCTGTGTTCTTTTGCCCATCTTAATCTTTTTCTTTTATTGGCCAGTCTCAGATATGGCTTTTTCTTTGCCACTCTGCCCTGAAGCCCAAAATCCCACAGCCGCCTCTTCACTGTAGATGTTGACACTGGTGTTTTGCAAATACTATTTAATGAAGATGCCAGTTGGGGACCTGTTAGGCGTCTGTTTCTCAAACTAGAGACTCTAATGTGCTTATCTTCTTGCTTAGTTGTGCAACGCGGCCTCCCACTTCTTTTTCTACTCTGGTTAGAGCCTGTTTCTGCTGTCCTCTTTGTGCTGTCCTCTAAAGGGAGTACTACACAACGTTGTAGGAAATCTTCAATTTCTTAGCAATTTCTCGCATGGAATAGCCTTCATTTCTAAGAACAAGAATAGACAGTCGAGTTTCAGATGAAAGTTCTCTTTTTCTGGCCATTTTGAGCGTTTAATTGACCCCACAAATTTGATGCTCCAGAAACTCAATCTGCTCAATGGAAGGTCAGTTTTGTAGCTTCTGTAACGAGCTAGACTCTTTTCAGATATGTGAACATGATTGCACAAGGGTTTTCTAATCATCAATTAGCCTTCTGAGCCAATGAGCAAACACATTGTACCATTAGAACACTGGAGTGATAGTTGCTGGAAATGGGCCTCTATACACCTATGTAGATATTGCACCAAAAACCAGACATTTGCAGCTAGAATAGTCATTTAGCACATTAGCAATGTATAGAGTGTATTTCTTTAAAGTTAGGACTAGTTTAAAGTTATTTTCATTGAAAAACAGTGCTTTTCCTTAAAAAATAAGGACATTTCAATGTGACCCCAAACTTTTGAACGGTAGTGTATATATAGACAATTTCTATACTTGGACCCTTCTGATATCACATCCGTCTTATTCTGAGAGACAAAAATACCTGGTGCAGGTGTATAGCATAATATCTTTAAAAAAGTGCTATATATATGTAGACAATTTCTATACTTGGACCCTTCTGATAGTGTGTATATCACATCCGTCTTATCCTGAGAGACAAAAATATCTGGTGCAGGTGTATAGCATTCTATATATATATATATATATATATATATATATATATATATATATAGTGGCATGGTGGCGCTGTAAGAGGCAGTTCTATGCCTCTGGAGTGGGAATCGGAGTTCAGGTGGAGCTCCTGGTCCAGATACTCCACTCCAGCCCTAGAGCTAATGAGGCTCTGAAACCCACCTGGTGGAGCTCTATTAGAGACTCCAGAGCTTCCCAGGTGAGGGTTCCCAGGTGAAGACTCCCAGGGTGGGAGAACACAGGCAGTGCTAGGCCTGTGGGAACTGCAGACAAGAAGTCTGGGTGTGACCAGTGGAGCTGGAGCATTAGGCTCATAAGTGACAGCTAGGGAAGCTGTGGTGTTAGTCAGTGGCTAGACGGCCTAGGTTTTATTTTATTGGCAGTGTTGCCTATGTCTTGTGTTTTTTCTTTGGTCAGTATAAAGCATACAGCAGGGACTGGACTGCAATTTGTAATGTGCCAACCGTCTCTGACCCAGGAGATGGCGACCCCAGCGAGTAAGTAACCCCCAGATTGTCACATATTGTTCTCCCACCCTGGGAGTCTTCACCTGGGAGTCCTCACCTGGGAAGCTCTGGAGTCTCTAATAGAGCTCCACCAGGTGCGTTTCAGAGCCTCATTAGCTCTAGGGCTGGAGTGGAGTATCGGGACCAGGAGCTCCACCTGAACTCCAATTCCCACTCCAGAGGCACAGAACTGCCTCTTACAGCCCCACCATGCCACACTATATATATATATATATATATATATATATATATATATATATAGGACACAACCCTGACTTGGCACGGGCACGCAGCAATTCCCCCACGTCCTCCATCCTCAGCAACATCCCGCTAACTTTTGGCGTATATGAGCAGCAAACTGCTCTTTGATGATGATGATGATGATGAGCACGTGGGGGAAGAGACAGGGGACAATCAAGTGCAGGGCATAGCTGTGGATATCAGAGCAGGCCCATGTTAGGCCTGGCAGGAGAGCACTAGGCAGTAGACGAGAGAGGGCTGGGCAGGAGCCTGATGAGGATGATAGCATCATTCTGGAACAGGATGATCTAACATCGGATGTTACATGGGATCCATGGCAGGATTTGTCAACCGGGAATCCGTCCACCAGCAGGCATGCCACAACTAAAAAGCAGACAGGCAGCAGTAGTCAACTAACAAGTCGGAAACGTAGCCGAGACAAGTAGATGACCACTGGGGAAACCTCCTCCTCTGCAGGTCCCAGTATCGGCAGCCTGTCGGTACTAGACTCTACACCTCGCCTGTGTGGCAGTTTTTTAAAAAGTGCCAGGAGGATACCTATGTGGTCATCTGTCACCTGTGCGACAGGCGCATTAAAAGAGGCAAGAGTTGCCATCCTGGCACCAGTGCCATGTCTGCCCATATGAAGCGCCACCACCTTTCCTCCTGGGAGAAATGGGGTGATAGTGGGTCACAGCAGGCCCAGGCAGACCTGCGGTCAACAGCAGCAGGTAACAGCAGTAGTCAGGGGGGCCTTTCACAGAGTCAGACCTCCTCTGTGGAAGGGAGTGTGGCTTTACTCCCTTCTTCGGCTGGTGGCCCCTGTGTTGCTAGTAGTAGGCAGCCTGGCATCATGGAGTCCCTATACCGGAGGCAGACATATGCACCCAGCAATCCCACAGCAGTCAAGCTGAACGCCCACCTGGCCAAGTTGCTGGTGCTCCAGGCTCTGCTGATTAAAGTTGTCGACACTACTTTTCCAACACAGCTATCCCGGCCATGTATAGCTATGTTCGTGAAAAGGTTGCTGACTCGCTGAGCCATTCAGTGAGCAGACATGTACATTTAACCACAGACATCTGGAGTTGTAATTACGGGCAAAGGCAGTATATGTCCATTACTGCTCAGTGGGTAAATGTAATATGGCCGGCGGACCCCCAGCAACTTGGCCAGGGAAGGGCGATGACACCACCCCGTTGTCACAGCAGGGTTCCTGTGTCGTGGTTCTCCTCCACCTCCTCCAGTAGGTCCAAAAACTCCTCAACCGCCAGTGTTCCTCCCTTGTACCACTTGGGTGTAGCACGGAGGTGTCACGCTGTGCTGCACCTAGCCTGCCTGGGTGAAAGGAGACACACAGGGGAAGAGCTGCACCACCTGCTCGAGACAGAAATCCTCTCTTGGCTGACTCCACGCTATCTTAAAGTTGGGACGGTGGTGAGTGACAATGGGAGCAACATTCTCTCCGCGCTGCGTCGAGGAAGTATGAGGCATGCTCCGTGTATGGCACATGTTTTAAACCTAATAGTTACACACTTTCTAAAGTCTTCATCCCATTTACAGACTGTGCTGTCAATGGCTCGAAAGCGTGTAACCATTTCAGCCATTCAAGTCGCTCTCACCACATCCTCCTCGACCTACAGCGGAGGAATGGTCTTCCCAACTATCGTCTCATTTGCGATGTAGCCATGCGATGGAACTCCACCCTCCACATGGTGGACCGGCTCTATGAGCAGAGGAAGGCTTTGACTGATTTCCTCTTGATGCAGGCGGACACGGTGACTCTCCTCTGTAACCTGGAGCTCAGGCAGTGGCAGCTCATGTGTGACACCTGCCGCTTGCTACGACCCTTTGAGGAGGCCACCTTTCTGGTCAGTGGGCAAGACACAGGACTGAGCGCCATCATATCCATGCTTCCTGTACTCTAGCTGATGCTGATGCGACTCAGTGGCGAGGGGGAAGAGGTCTTGCCCCTAACGCAGCCCGGGTCGCTGGAGGAAGGCTTGGCGGAAGAGGAGGGAGAGGAAGTTGAGGAGAAGGAGGACCTGAACGCACAGAAACTCTTAGGGGAGACGGGTGGAGGAGAAGGAGATGAGCCTTCCTGCCAGACCAGAGGGGGGCCAGAGGAGGATATGCAGGGCTATGAGGAGGATGGAGGCAGTACCCATTGGCAGTATGCTGTGGAGACGGAGGCAGGGACTCCTTCCCACTCCCTGGTGGAAATGGCTAAGCGCATGTTGATATGCTTTCGGGCTGACCCACGCTTGCAAAGGATTTGTCAATGGGACGACTTCTGGCTGGCCACACTACTGGACCCACGGTATCGCAAAAAGCTGTGTGAATTCTTTCACCCTTCCCAGCGGGAGGAAAAAATGAATTATTATAGAGAGGAGCTGGGTGCACAGTTAGTGTCAGCCTTTGGAACACGACGCTCTCATTCACGCCATTCCCACCAGGGCCACACCAGCAGCGCTGCCTCCTCCACATCCTCCTCTAGCAGCTTGGGTGGCATGAGCAGCGACACCAGTGTGAGCCTGATGTCCATGATGCAAGCTTTCATGCAGCCACAGACCGGGGTAACAGGAGCACCCGCACAGCAGCAGGACATGGCGGCACACCTCAAACAGCAAGTCCAGGTGTTTTTGGCCTCTACGTTGACACCTAACGTGACGGAACCCCTGGACTACTGGGTGGGAAAATTAGATGTCTGGCCACAACTTGCTGAATTTGCTTTGGACATACTCTCCTGTCCGGCCAGCAGTTTGTCATCCGAGTGAGTTTTCAGCGCAGCAGGTCATATTGTCAGTCCCAGGAGAACCAGATTGTCCTGTGATAGTGTGCAACGTCTGACTTTCATCAAAATGAACACCACATGGATACATAAGGACTTTGTGACACCTGCTCCTGATACCACAGAGTAGGATTTGGTCCTGTTGTCACCAAGATGTAGGACCTTTTCTGCATCTATTATGGCCTATATGTGAACTAGACCTTACTGTTCATTCCACCATTCCTGCTGCCCTGCTACCTCTTGCCTGTCCATGGACCTCATTATTCTGCTTCTGCTGCTCATGTCACCCAATTACAACTGCTACTCCTGCCCTGGCCTCCATCTTGGCTACTGCTGGGCTTTCACTGGCCTCCATATTGGCTACTGCTGGGCCTTAACTGGCATCCATGTTGACTACTGCTGTGCCTGCCCTTGTCTCCATGTTGTCTACTGCTGCTCCTGTACTGGCCTCCATGTTGGCTACTGCTGCTGCCTGACCTCCATGTTGGCTACTGTTGCTCCTGCCTGGCCTCCATGTTGACTACTGTTGCTCCTGCCCTTGGCTCCATGTTGGATACTGCTGGGCCTTAACGGGCATCCATGTTGACTACTGCTGGGCCTTAACTGGCATCTAGGTTGACTACTGGTGTTCCTGCCTTTGCCTCCATGTTGGCTACTGCTGGGCCTTAACTGGAATCCATGTTGACTACTGCTGGGCCTTAACTGGCATCCATGTTGACTACTGCTGGGCCTTAACTGGCATCCATGTTGACTACTGCTGTGCCTGCCCTTGCCTTCATGTTGGCTACTGCTGGGCCTTAACTGGCATTCATTTTGACTACTGCTGGGCCTTAACTGGCATCCATGTTGACTACTGCTGGGCCTTAACTGGCATCCATGTTGACTATGGCTGTGCCTGCCCTTGCCTCCATGTTAGCTACTGCTGGGCCTTAACTGGCATCTAGGTTAACTACTGGTGTGCCTGCCCTTGCCTCCTTGTTGGCTACTGCTGGGCCTTAATTGGCCTATATGTTGACTACTGCTTGGACTTAACTGGCATTCATGTTGACTACTGCTGCTCCTGCCTGGCCTCCATGTTGGCTCCTGCTGCTCCTGCTTGGCCTCCTTGTTGGCTACTGTTGCTCCTGCCTGTCCTCCATGTTGGCTACTGCTGCTCCTGCCTGGGCTCCATGTTGGCTACTGCTGCTCCTGCCTGTCCTCCATGTTGGCTACTGTTGCTCCTGCCTGTCCTCCATGTTGGCTACTGCTGCTCCTGCCTGGCCTCCATGTTGGCTACTGCTGCTCCTGCCTGGCCGCCTTGTTGGCTACTGTTGCGCCTGCCTGTCCTCCATGTTGGCTACTGCTGCTCCTGCCTGGCCTCCATGTTGGCTACTGCTGCTCCTGCCTGGCCTCCATGTTGGCTACTGCTGCTCCTGCCTGCCCTCCGTGTTGACTACTGTTGCTCCTGTACTGGCCTCAAATGACTATTGCTGGACCTCCACTGGCCTCCAATGACTACTGCTGCTCCTTCACTGCATTTGTGACCTTTTTCCTGCATAGACCCTGTAATGGTGAATTTCCTGCATAGACCCTGTAATGGTGAATATTGAAGTCTAAAAAAAATGACTTTGAGATATCGAAAAGATAATGATTGTAAGAGGAAGGAGTATCACTCAGTAATGTATTAAGGTGGAAAAGAGTAAATCTAGTATAGATAGTAATCCACCGATTCCATAATATGAAATTAAGGACAAGGTAGTCTCGAGTAATCAATTGCAAGTGCTTTTGTGCATCATTTATTGCATAATACTGGTAAACACAGACATATCCCGACGTTTCGGTGAAGGCACCTTTCTCAAGGAGTCTATGAACATGAAATACAGAGATAAACATTATGTTATGGTGCTAGAATAAGGTAGATATGATACACAATTCATAATAACAGTGTACACAATACAAGGGGTATGGGAGAGGAACCCCGTGGGTACATAGCAAATGAGGTGGGAGGTATATCTTGGTCTATAAACAGGGTATGAAAGACATAAATACAACAAATGGACTCAATGGTGATTCTAGGCTTGGGGATGAGTGGAAAGAGCAGTGGTGAAATCCATGGCTATAGAGAAAACATATGCACCGATTAGTAATATGTACATGTCCAGGCATATTATTATTACATAGTAGTATTAGTACGGAGTAGGACAGTGCAGGGTCAAGGTACTACAGTCCAGGGGGGAAAGGTGAGAGGTAATGATGTTACTGACATGTAGAGTCCTAAATTCAACCAAATACACTACCCCCGTATCATATAGATGCTTTAAACTATGAAATCCAAAGAAATCCGAAATTCTGTCGAACCCAACGTTCCGAAAAAATCCGAAAGTCCGGTCTGATCGAACTTTTGAAAAGTTCTGTCATCTGTACTAATCACGTGTTATATAGTATTGATCCAGTTCATCTGTGGTGCCCACCCACGGTGTGAAGGTGGGACGACCGGTCACTGGTAAGATGGTAAAGTGTGACGCCAGTTCTATGGTGGTTGGCCGAGATATAGCCGGGCCCAGTGATAATATGTTGTGACACCAGTGCCGGTTGGGCACACAGGTATGGTGGCACACCTGCTTTTTGTTTAAAGGGCTGGTTATACCTTGTTCCCCTGTGGACAGTGACCTGCTGGGTTGTTGCAGGGTCCCTTGAGCTGTTGTTACGGCAGTCCGGAGTGGAATGATGACCCACCTGGACTATTGGTACTGCCACTCAAAGAAAGGGGAGATGACCCAAGGAGTGTCTGTGTACTGTGTTGGTGCTTGAAGAGGAATCACAGAGTCTCTTTATTATAAATAATCAGTTTTACTCCGAAGATACCTTTATGCAGCAGATCATACAGCTTTGCCTTGAAATAATACTTTATACTTAATAAGACACTTGATAGTTTAGGATCCAGATCTGTAGTGAGAGTATAGAGAGTAGTACAGTCGCGCTGACTGGGTTGGGTGCTGAAAGGTATGTAGAAAAGTCAGAGAGGAGGCTGTTGTGAGAGTCCCAACCCAAGTAGTACTGTGCTTTGCCGGGATGTTGGAGGTAGAAATAGAAGAAGACTTGAGAAGAGAGAGAATACTTGTGCCTGTGTTTTGACTCTTTTGGTCTTTGCACCACCTATTGCCCTACCAGTTTTGGGGGATCCATCCTAGTGGGTGACACAAGCCCCAGACCTTGTTACGTGGGATGTGCGGAATGCTGAGGGTTCCCTGCTTACACCCACCCTGCGAGATGGAGTTCACAGGCTCTTAACAACTTTGTTCTATATGGATCAGTTCCTTGCCTTTTGCTTTGTGGATATTGTCCTGCACTGTGACTCTAAGAATATGTAGGTTGCATGTGCCTAGGCTGCACACTGAGACTGGGGACCTGGCAGAGGGCCAGGGCCCAACTGGAACACTGTAGAGAACGTTCTGGCTTGTTTCCTTCCTCTACAGAATCTAGCAACAAAAGACCTAACACTTCCCCTACCCATTTGACTTCCTATCTACAGCCCCTGTAAGGTGTGCTGTGAATGGGTGAAGAGTGCCTAAATAAAGAGTAAAGAGAGAAATGATAGGATAGAAGAAGAGAGTACTCCCATTGGTCTACAGATCTATGGCTTTGTGTTCTTTTTTTGGTTCTATGGTAATGAATGTTACATCACATGAAAGCCTTACATGTCTAATATATGTTTTCACAATTTTGTGTATGTAGCTTATGGCAACAGTGATCTAGGTGCGCAGGAAAACAAAATGGTGGGGTCTAAAGCGATATTCACAGCAAATTAGAGCAGAAGAGTGATACAATTCTTGTTTCTGCAAGGAAAGTCCACAAAGGATATTCATATGTCACAGATATTTAGGGATAAATGCCCTTCATATTCTACAGTTAAGAGCTGAAGCAGCCAAATTTAAAATGGGCCGCTTCAGCACAAATGATGAGGAACATCCTGGACAACCAAGAGTGGTTGTTGTTCCGGAGATAGTCGATGCTGTATACAACCTTATACTTGTGAATCAGAGAATTTCAGCTAAAGGGATAGCAGACATCATGGGAATTTCTCGTGAATGTGTTTGTGTCATTATCCATGAACATTTGAACATGGACATGCTATCCGCAAAGTGGGTCCCCAAATGTTTGTCAACAGGTCAGAAAAGCATGTGAGTGAAAATGTCCCAGTCCATTTGGCAGCATTTCTGGACCGATAACTTTCTGGACCGACTGGTCATTGTGGATGAGACCTGGATTTATTTGTATGACCCTGAAACCAAGGAGCAGTCAGAAGAGTGGAGGCACAGTGGTTCTCCTGGTCCAAAGAAGTTCAGGGTGCAAAAATCAGCCACTAAGGTGATGATGTTTGCATTCTGGCATAAGGAGGGTATGCTGCTAGTGGACTACCTTCAAAATGGTTCTACCATCAATGAAAGATATTACATAGAAATTGTGGACCAATTGAAGTCAACTCTGAAGGCCAAAAGGCGCAGCAAGCTGCCCAAAGGATTCTTGTTCCTGGAAGACAACGCCTCCCCTCACAATGCACAAGCAACTGCAGCAAAACTGGTGGAGCTAGGCTTCCAACTGGTTGATCACCCACCTTATTCACCAAATTTAGCTCCCTCTATCATCTGTTTCCGAACCCGAAGAAACACCTGAAGGGTAACAAATTTTACACCATTTCTGATGCCATGGCTACTACGGATGACTGGTTTGGGGCACAACCGAAATCCTTCTTTTTGAAAGACTTACAGAACTTGGAATACCGATGTAAGAAGTGTGTTGACATCAGTGGACAGTATGTGGAATAAATGTAAAATTAAATTTTCCTCCTTTCTTTCTGGGTAAAGCCAAAGACTTATCAGTAGCCTCTCGTATAACAAGTATTGCTAAAGACTGTAATAAGCTTGTTTACCTAAAGTGTTTATTTTTAGAGATGAGTGAATTTACAGTATTAATGAAGTGAAGCCCTTTGTTAGCTCAGCACTTGGCCTATCAGCCGGCTGCCTTTGAACTCTGTGCTGTTCCTCCACAGGTGCCTGGAAAAGCTGTATCCAGTCCTGGGAAACTAGGAGAAATTCCCAGGACTGGATACAGCTTTTCCCAGCATCCGGAGCGGCACTGAGTTCAAAGGCAGCCGGCTGATAAGCCAAGTGCTGAGCTAACAAAGGCCTTCACTTCATTAATACTGTAAATTCACGCATCTCTAGGTATTTTCTTGTGTATAAGAAAACATCCAAAAATAGGTACAGCGTTTATACCTTTTATGTGATTAACGTTTTTGACGCAAAACAAGTGCTACATATGTACATGTTATTAAGTTTGTGAATCGATCCAGTATATATATTTAGGTAGACACTAAATCTGTTTCCACACGTTAATAATTCCTTCATTTTTACAATACAACAGAGACAATACAAATGATGGACTGTAATGGAGTACACCATTTTACAAGAATAAATAGGACAGCATGCTGGTGGGTTGTTTTGCCAAGTTTTATTAAACAGGCTCGGATATGTCCTTAAAGATACTTAAGATAGATTTAAAATAGTATAATAGCAGATCAGTTATGAGGAGATGATATTAGTAACAAAACATTGATAAATACAGTCGATGTTGCCTACACAAAAGTATAATACTGGATAGGAACATTAAGAACTTACATTATCACCAGAAGCTTAATAATTCTGCAAGGACAGAACTTCTGGGAGACGAACAGCATAATGATGTGCCATCATATATGGGTACAAAACACCATATCACGGGTACTACCAACACCATGTATGGGTACAGGTGCTACTCTCTGTAACCGAGATCCCGCTGCCTTTTTATATCCATTAAAAATGGTTTGAGCCACCAACTGAACCACAGCAGATGCTCGTTGTCCATCTTATCCTTACTAGGGAAAGTCAACTCCCAAGGTCTCAGATACGGTAGCCAAAACCAATCTGCAAGCAGAATAATAAGCTTTGATAGATGCAAACTAAAACCTAGATATCAAAGTTATGCGAGTTGTGTAGTTATAAGGTACATACTTGAATTTATACAGCAGTGAAGGATTTTATTAAGATATAAAATGGAAACTATAATATAATTTAAATAGCAGATACAAAGTGGATTCCACATTATTGACTTAAAATTATTGACTTTTTTATTAGCATTACATGGGTCCTCCAGTGCATATACCAACAAATCCTTAAAGGTTCTACTTAAAAGGTTTTTTTGTACTTTAGTTTCACAGCGTAGCTAGAAGTGAAGGTTTACCTTATGTTAATTCAGTTATTGACAGCATAAAACACATGTTGATAGAGATGAGCAAACCTCGAACATGCTTGAGTCCATCCGAACCTGATCGTTCGGCATTTGATTAGCGGTGGCTGCTGAAGTTGGATAAAGCCCTAAGGCTATGTGGAAAACATGGATATAGTCATTGGCTGTATCCATGTTTTCCAGACAATCTTAGAGCTTTATCCAACTTCAGAAGCCACCGCTAATCAAATACCGAACGTTCGGGTTCGGATGGACTCGAGCATGCTCGAGGTTCGTTCATCTCTAATTGTTGATAGATGTTAGTTATATAACTGCACTTGTCTCCATATAGTGCCGGGAGAGTAGTCTTACTTAAAGGGGTACTCCGGGCTGGGGTAATTTTCAGTGTACGGCCGGGGAGGGGGTGGATATAGAAGCCGCCGGTCACTTACCTCTTCGGTTACAGAGCCAGGTCCCGTCCGACAGCCGCTTCCTGGTCTGAGCTGCAGCTTGAGACGTGACGTCTCAAGGCAGATCAGCTATTTAGCGGTTGTAGCTGAGTCCCGCCTTGGATGCTAAAATGCTGAGATGCCTTGAGATGCCCCTCCCCGGCCGTACCATAAAAAGGACCCCAGCCCGGAGTATCTCTTTAAATACCAAAAACTTCAGTGTATTCTCAGTGTCTGACTTTGGAGCTGGGTGGTGGTGGTGATGGGGAGATACCTTGTAAACACCAATTCATGAAAAGAAGTGTGTGTCTATATTAGGAGCTCATTCCTGTGTGTGCAGCCTAGTAAGGGTATAATGGCCTTCCATTGTCAATCATAAAAATGTAACTTATGCTAAGCAGTCATAATAAATTAGACAATGAATATATTTGTTTGTAATTTTGATAAATTTGTACTAAAACTAAATAACGACAATAATTCTTGGTCACAAGAATTACAATTTTACTGAAACAAATTGACTCTTGGTAAAACTCAGCATTTGGCCAGACGTATTCCCTTTCTGAAGGAAAACAACATTGTGGGAACATGGGTAAGGGGGTGTTAGAGCCTTTTCTGAGCTACAAAAGTGAAGCAAGCTGTGACCACTATATAAGAGCATTTTTCTACGTTCTGGAATCAGACCTATATGAGAGGTACCAGGTGTCTCCCTGATGTACCAGTGTCAGCTGTTTAGAATGTGAATTGCAGCTGACAGATCTTAATTAAAGAAGGCTACAACTTAAGATACAATGCAATTTTATTTAAAATAGTATTATAGCAGATCAGTTCTGAGGAAAGTATGATATTAGTAAAATAACATTGATAAATACTGTGATGTCGCCTACACAAAAGTATAATACTGGATAGGAACATTAAGAACTTACATCATCACCAGAAGCTTAAAAATCCTGCAGAGACAGAACTACAGTGCATTGGTTTTAAGTGTTGCACATAAATAGAAAGGTGCTGGCACTGTGGTCCTTTTTTTTTTAACAGCAGCCCGGTTCTCGTGCACGGCGCCCAGTTCCCGCGATACAGAGCAGCGGTCGGGCTGAAGCAGATTCTAATGGAGCTGCATCACAGAGTGGAGGGGGTTCCCTCCATTGCTTTAGCCCATGCTGGTGCTCTGTAATAGACTGGTGCAGTGCGTGGGACCCGGGGCCGCAGTGCAAAAGAGGGACTACGGTACTGGCTTCCCAGCGTCGGTGCCGTTCTATTCATGTGCAACACTTAAAGTGAATGTACCTGGTGGTACATTTGCTTTAACCCTTCAATCAATTAGACACATCAATCAATTAGACACATACAGGTGTTTTAGACACAAATTTAAAGTGGCATATAGTTACATTAAACCTGTCCATGTATTAGAAATGGATTTCATGATGCAACCACAATATGAATAGATAGTACGTTTGTAAATACCAAAAGGATTAGAGACATCTAGACTTGAAATTTCAAATTTAATAAATTCAGTAGTTATAACAAACGGAAGGAAGGAGCCAACTGGTTTTCATGCAGATGAGTGACACTTAAGTTTCTTAATGTGTTGAAGGATCCGATCTTTATTCAGCTTCACATTGAGTTTCGATATCTCCAAAAGCGCTCTGAGCTCCGTGTCATTGTAAGTAAAATTGAAGGTAGCATATTTCTTCCTTAATTCATGGACTTTACCTGGAAGTAAAAGGAACAAAATTAAAGTGAAATACATTTTTTCTAAACTTCACATTATCATTGCTGCTGTTATTTTAGCTAATGGGATACTTTTTTTTTGACAATGTAAAAAAGGGAAAGGTTCACTTTGAGGCCAGGTTCACACTACGTATGACCGTTCTGTGGCCCGGCCGTGCCACAGAATGGCTGATGTCACTGAAGTTCCGGCTGGATGAACGTCATTTCTGTTGATTTGGGATGCATCCCAACTCACCATAGCTCACAATGGAAGTGCGTCTGGAGCCAGGGCCGTCTTAACAAAACTATGGGCCCCTGGGCACAGCTGTGGACTGGGCCCCCCACCCAAGATCAAGTCCCCGCATCCCCCTCCCCCTTCCCTTCTAACCTCGTTTTGTGCAGCCCCATGTGGGGAAAAAAAATATACTCACCTCAAACATTGCTCCCCAGCTATGTCTTCTTCCTTCAGGAGCTCTGGTACCCAGCAGCTGCGGTGGCTCCTGGATCCTCAGCGGCACGTCCAGGAAGTGACGTCAGTTGCCAAAAAGGACGTCAGGGAAGCAGACGTGCCTGTGCGCGTCACGTCTGCTAGGAATTTAAAAATCAGTGGTCCACAGGAGCTGGCTGGCAGATTTTAGCCTGGGGGGCAAGCACACGGCACTGGCCCTTGAGTAGCAGGCTAGCGGCCCATTCTTCAAGGACCACTCAGGCCCTTACCTGGTATTACCCTCCCCAAATAAGTGCGGGAAAGCAAGATACCACAAGCGCCACAGAATTATAGTATTGTGGCCAGTGTTCCCAGCCATGAAAAGCCCTTGTGATTGTCTCACCTCCGGATGAAATGTTTCAAGCCCCTGAGTACTTCCTTAAACATAGTGCTCTCTCACATGCTATATAGCATGTAATGAGAGCTATCCCAGGATGTATATCTATTGGATTAAAGGGAACCTAGCTCCTCCTCTTTTCAACTCCATTCCTGGCTTTGGCTTCAAAAATCTGTCAGATAAATCTGTCTGTGTGAATGCACCCGGGGGCTCGGTTCACACGTTGTAAGAGTGCGGCTGTATGTGCGGCTGTAATTGTGCGGCGGTATTTTTGATGGTTCGTGTGTATGCTGGGAAGTATAGGATATGCGGCTGCACAGTGCACACTATCTCTGAATCTACGGCCCTATCGTAAACGGACCCGTAAAAAATGAACAAGACCATTGTTTGCGGCTGGACATGCGGCCGTGGATTGACAGGCGGTCCGTACGGAGTACTTCAAAAATAGCCGGCAATGATGCCGAATGCCGATGCCTCTAATAGTTAATATATTAAATTAATCAAAGACATTTTATTTGTAATCAAGACACTTTCGTTGATCAATAATTTATTTCTAACGAATCCATCATTTTGCAATTAAATATACTGTTAAAAAAAAAATATATATAAATAAATGTATATTTATCTATATATTTATTTTTTGACAGTATATTGAATTGCACAATGATGGATTCGTTAGAATTAAATTATTGAACACCGAAACTGAATTTATTTCCAAGAAAATGTGTTTTATTCATTAAATATTAATTAGTACAGGAAGCTCTATAAGCCGTGAATTCATATGCCGGCAATAGAGCATTCTGTACTAATCATCACTTTACTTTAATGAAAACATCAAATGTTTCTTCTAATTATGTTATGACAATAATATTATTAGAAGAAACATTTAGAATTATATGTGCGCTCAGCTGATTGGCTGTTCGGCTGAGCGCACATATAATAAGCCGGTCCGCAGCACAGTGACTTCATTGTGCTGCGGACCAGCGAAGAGACAATATCGGGACATCGGATGGTGAGTATAGAGCTCTCCCCACCCCCTCCCTGGCACTGCACCCCTCCCAGCAAGGAAGGGGGGGGTCAGTTAACCCCTTCCTTGCTGGGATGGGTGCAGTCTGACATCAGTCTGGCCCCCCGGGGGTTAAGGGGGATGCAATACATCCTCCCTTAACCCCTTGGGGGTCAGACTGTAAGCAGCGATCTGTAAAGATGCTGCATACTGTAAGGAGCACAACACCGCTCACAATGATGGGTGTTGTGCTCCTGTTTGTGTTTTTTTTGTGTGTTTCTCCCTTTTTGTTTTTCAGATATCGGTATCCTGGGGATTACGTCGGATTCCATGGACTACGTCGATGACCAGCGGTTGTTCTTTGAATTTTTTAAATAAAATGGTCAATGAGGGGTGTGGGGGTGTTTTTATTTGAATAAAAAAATTTTTAAACTTGTGTCTTGTCTTTATTTCTTTACTTTTTAGACTTAGTAGTGGAAGCCGTCTAATAGACGGAATCCATTACTAAGTTGGGGCCTAGTGTTAGCCGGTATAAAATGGCTAACACTAACCCCCTATTATTACCCCAGTACCCAATGCCACCAGGGGTACTGGGAAGAGCCGGGTGCCAGTGGTCCCGGAGCGTCAAAATTGGCGCTCCTGGACCGGGCGGCAGCAGGCTGGTAAGATTTAGGCTGGGGAGGGCCTAAACCAATGGCTCTTCCCACCCTGGTGTTACCAGGCTGCTGTCGTTTGGTTTTTAACCCGGCTGGTTATAAAAATAGGGGGGACCCTATGCGTTTTTTTTTAATTATTTATTTATTTAAAAAAAAAAACGCATAGGGTCCCCCCTATTTTTATAACCAGCCGGGTTAAAAACCAAACGACAGCAGCCTGGTAACACCAGGGTGGGAAGAGCCATTGGTTTAGGCCCTCCCCAGCCTAAATATTACCAGCCTGCTGCCGCCCGGTCCAGGAGCGCCAATTTTGACGCTCCGGGACCACTGGCACCCGGCTCTTCCCAGTACCCCTGGTGGCATTGGGTACTGGGGTAATAATAGGGGGTTAGTGTTAGCCATTTTATACCGGCTAACACTAGGCCCCAACTTAGTAATGGATTCCGTCTATTAGACGGCTTCCACTACTAAGTCTAAAAAGTAAAGAAATAAAGACAAGACACAAGTTTAAAAATTTTTTTATTCAAATAAAAACACCCCCACACCCCTCATTGACCATTTTATTTAAAAAATTCAAAGAACAACCGCTGGTCATCGACGTAGTCCATGGAATCCGACGTAATCCCCAGGATACCGATATCTGAAAAACAAAAAGGGAGAAACACACAAAAAAAACACAAACAGGAGCACAACACCCATCATTGTGAGCGGTGTTGTGCTCCTTACAGTATGCAGCATCTTTACAGATCGCTGCTTACAGTCTGACCCCCAAGGGGTTAAGGGAGGATGTATTGCATCCCCCTTAACCCCCGGGGGGCCAGACTGATGTCAGACTGCACCCATCCCAGCAAGGAAGGGGTTAACTGACCCCCCTTCCTTGCTGGGAGGGGTGCAGTGCTGGGGAGGGGGTGGTGAGAGCTCTATACTCACCCCGATGTGTCCTCTTCGCTGGTCCGCAGCACAATGAAGTCACTGTGCTGCGGACCGGCTTATTATATGTGCGCTCAGCCGAACAGCCAATCAGCTGAGCGCACATATAATTCTAAATGTTTCTTCTAATAATGTTATTGTCACAACATAATTAGAAGAAACATTTGATGTTTTGAGTAAAGTAAAGTGTTGATTAGTACAGAATGCTCTATTGCCGGGAATATGAATTAACGGCTTATGGAGCTTCCTGTACTAATTAATATTTAATTAATAAAACACATTTTCGTTTAAATAAATACAGTTTCTTTGTTCAATAATTTAATTCTAACGAATCCATCATTGTGCAATTCAATATACTGTCAAAAAATAAATATATATATAAATATACATTTATTTATATATATATTTATTTTAACAGTATATTTAATTGCAAAATGATGGAATCGTTTACATTTAATTATTGAACAATAAAAGGGACTTTATTAGACAGAAAATGTGTTTTATTAATTCAATATATTAACCATGAGAGACATCGGCTATAGTGCAGAGGATCGCAAACCCCGGTAATAGCGATTCATGTAAACTGTGTTCCCTGCTTTCCCAGATGCATCCAGAGGTGTTTGCATCACTTTCTTAACATTTTATTTCTTATTTTTAGTTGAACCAGATTTCCAAGTAAATGACCGTATGTTTTGAGCCGCATGTCTATTTTTTCCCACGGCCGGAGTTTCACCCGCACATTTACAGCCGCATAAAAAACACAGCCGCACAGTTACAGCGTGTGAACCCAGCCTAAAAGGGGAACACATCCAACATCCCACACAAAGTTACAAAATCCCAATTAGAGGGTTCTATACGTGCAGTACACAAAGAGCTATATACATGTTGAAATGCCTATGTGGCAAGACATATGTAGGGCAAACTATGAGACAAGTAAAGGTGAGAATAAATGAACACAAGTCCATGATCAGAAAACATTTAAAACAAGAGGACACAACAGAATCGAAGTATGGAGAGACGAGTGTAGCCAAACACTTTAAACAGGCAGGGCATCATGTATATGAATTGAAATGGTGTATCCTAGAGGAAATACAAACGACAGGGTCAGAAAGAAGAGACAAACAGCTGTTACTACAACGGGAGACATACTGGATAAGAAAGTTAGAGAGTGTAGAGCCATCCGGTTTAAATGAAGTGTGTAGCTTCAAGGCGTACCTATAACAACATTCATCCCCGAGTAGACGACGTCATGCATACAACAATATAATATATAGTATATCATGTAAACTGTGAATTTATTATGTGCCATGCACAGAGTAACAATATTCTTATATTTGTATATCTATGATTTATAATGCCAGAGGTCACATGTGATTTCAGACGTCGGTACTTAGCTGAGCAGGTACCGCTCACCTGTGCGCATGAGTAAGAAAGCCACGCCTTCTGAAACGTCGCGCAGCAGGGAGAGGACGCCTAGCCTCCAGCGAGCTCCAGTGTTCTGATTACACGCAGCCAAACTTTGCAATAAAGCAACAATAAATCCAGGTCGAAGTGAAGACTACAAAACGTGAGTTGTTGTTTTTCAAATACTATACACTCACATGAATAAATGTCAAGTCAGTACAGGATACACTATGAATGAACCAGTTTCACTTTACACCATGTTTGATAAATCTCCCCCTAATTGCACATTCACACGTTCTGCGAACATGGTCCATGAATGAAATATGTGCAATGGACTGGATTAACAAACCTCCCACCATCATGTATTATCATTATGATGCTGGGTGTACTGCAAGGGTTTAAATCTTCACAGTAGTGTGCTGACACAGCTTTGCGGCTCCATCAGTATAGTACTGTGAAGATTTAAACACTTGCAGTGATCCCAGGATTGCAATTCCGGTTCGTTACACATCTTCCGTGCACTGACCCTATTCACAGAACATGTAGATCCGCGCTAAATATAAACTTCTAGTTATAAGACAAAGTTTGTGTTGCTTGGAAGATCGCTGCTGGACATACACCCTCACGTTATGTCGTCTTTATGCCGGGTCAAAAGATGTTTAGAGCTAAACCAAACATGATGAAGCTGGCATCTATATGGTGGTGTGAATCTGCTAATATAGCAGTGGTTTGGAGAGAGGAAAACTGCACAAAGGTGGGAGAACAACCTTTAGGGCCGTCTGTCTTGAGATAAATGAGGTTCAGTATCAGAGATAGGACAAGCACTCTTAGGCTGAGTTCACACGGAGTAAAACTGGTGGAATTCTCCGCCGCAGAATCCCTCCAGCTTCCGAATCATACTGGTAGTCTATGGGAGGCTCGCGTGCCTCCTCTCTCCGTGCCTCTACACTTGGAAGAATTGACATGTCCATTCTTCCTCGCGGATAGAGGAGGCACGCAAGCCTTCCATAGACTGCCAGCATGACACGGAGGCTGGCGGGATTCCTCCAGTTTTACTCTGTGTGAACTGGTCCTTAGGACCCAAAACAAAACAAAATATCGCCATACTGACAACCATTCTTCTCTCAAAGCAAAGTGACAGCGCCCCCCTAAATGCAAAGGGCTGTCAAAGCCATAGTACTTCTATAGGGCCAGAGTAGTTACCAGACTGCACCCCTCCCCCCAAAAAATAGGGTCCCTAGTATTTACTACCACGATGAGCCTATGATAGATATAACTGTAAACCAACCTTCACAGGTCTGGTTGTTGAAAAGAGGGAAATGCATCACATCAGGAACCCCTTGGCTGTTTCCTTCAAACACATAGCAACTTTGTGATGGCTCAGCCACTTCTGTTTCAGCTATGTTTATTTCGTGAAAGGGGATTCCATTTCTTTTACAATATATAGCTGTATTCCTCAATGTCTGAAAGTGAAAACAAGATAGGTCAGATTTTCATATTATGAAACATAGCATATAGGAAGACCTCTGTGATCAGAGCTTATTTTACCTCCTCTAAGTACTTTATGTTTTGCAGACAGACATATCTACAATGATTGGTCTTATTAATCTAAATGCAGGACTGTCAGTTCGATAGACTATTAAATTAATACATTCGCCATGAGTCGTCCGGCACTGCCGTAGCTTGCGGCTGCCTGTCAGACGTGATAACTGGTTCAGTCGGTTGTTAGGGTCACGCCGCCGGCATTCTTAGTCACCACGCCATGGTCGGGGCCACACCGCTCCCCAGACAGGAACTCATATGATAGTGTTGGTTGTAATGCTGACTGGCAGGTACAGCTGCCAGTCAGCTTAGGTGATGTTAGGAAGTTGGAGTCCCATAAACCTGTATTTTCCCCTCCCTCCTTGCCTGCGATAGAGCCTCATGCCCTGAGTAACCTCTTGATCTAGCCTTTGTTCTGACTGTTTTAATGGTTCCCTGACTTTCTGGCTTTGACTTGTGACTACTCTTTGGATTACGTTTTTGTATTGCGCAGACCTCTAGTTGCCGACCAGGACCTTTGACCACAAGTATTTGTTTTTGTCTGTCTTGTCCGCATTAAGTGTCACACCTGCATAGGCTAGGGACTGTCGACCTGTTGTCCGCTGCTGCCTAAAGCAGTCAAGGCAATTAGGCAGGGACGGCGGGGCAGGTGTCAGTGCCAGAACATCACCTGTCTTGTGTCGTCCAGTTCCCTAGATCTGATAACATTGCTTTTAATGAACATGTTCAGGGACCTCTGTTGCAAATTCTATTTGTTTAGCAGAATCTGACTGGACCAAATCCTGTTAAACAAATGGTCACCACACGAAAAGCAGATGGAGCCTATTAAAGTCAACGATGGGTCGTAACCCAGAGGTGAGCAAACTTACAATAAAATTATCTGAACCTTAGCGCTTAATCTGAATCTTAGAGAGATGGTTCCTACACTGACACAGGCCTCTCTTGAGCTCACACTAAGCCTACAAACTAGAAATGCAGGATCCAACTGTTCCCAGCACTTGCAGGTTGCTGTTGCACTTTTGTGTTTTTGTCTGTATATTAGCCGCTTCAGCCTGCACCTGCATAGTGTGAATAATGGTAATGCAATGTTGGCCATTTTTTTCTGTTTAGTGCGTTATATATGGGGAGAGTGGCTACCTTATTTTGGCATACATGCCATCCATCTCCTGTGGGTGTTTTAAACAGAATAGTTGGATCCTGCATGACCAGTTTGTAGGTTTAGTGTGAGCCAAATAGAGGCCACAGTTAGTGTAGGAACCATCTGTCTGAGGTCACCTTAACGTGGTGGGATGGTACACTCTATTTGATCAAATGGTTTGCTGAGAACCTTGTCTTTTCAAAAAATCTTCAGAGACCTGTTTTTTTTTTTTTTAATCATGCAAACTATGGGGGGGGGGGGGGGGGGGGATATATATGTTCCAGCACTTTTAGGTTGCTGTTGCACTTTTCAGTTTTTGTCTAAATCCATCTTTCCCAGTGTCTATCTTTTCCAGGCAGCTTTAAACAGCTTAAAGCTTGGATGAATTTACTGTATATTCGCTCATCTCTAGTGGTAACATTACTTCAGTATCAGACTATACAGGGGTTGTTTGCAGTCTTGGAGATGCAATGTGCAATAAAAGTTGTCTTACATACAGATTACATTTTTTTTCAACACTCGAAGAGCAATGCGTGACCCATGTGAATCAGTATGTTAAGGAGAATCGTGCGCTTATCTTTGCAGTAATATTGAACAGTTTATGACCACGTTAAATTTTAGTAAGATTTCTAATATATACAGATTGTAACATTTACCATGAATGGATCCGATTCACTGAAGTCAAATGATAAAATAAGATCGACTTTGCGATTGGGTGGTAACATTAGCGGGTATGCAGTATTTATTTCCAGCCCAGCATCAATAAGAGATAAGAATTCTTTCTTGCGGACTTCATCAGGGATCTCACCTGAAACAATTAATTTCATTTATTTTGCACCATGATGTCTAATATACTACAAATAGTAAAGCAGAGTCGTATCAAACAGTATAAACCTGGTGCTAGGTTATTGTGGAACAAAAGGATACTAGCTCACTCCGAGTTGCTCCTCTACTATAATCAGTTGGTTTTCCGGCAATTGTCAATATTGCACTGATATTCTCAGAAGACTTATAACACAACTTTATTTAAACAATACTTAAAATTACATGAACTAGCAGTGCACTGTATTTTATACTTTCAGCCACCACCATTAATAGACAGCAAGAATAAAATGTGCTGTATTGCCTGTTTAAGTCATTTGAAGAATTAGTTAAAGGGGTTATAACTTTCTTAGTGGTGTCAGAAAGTGGTGCAGGAAATGGTGTTTTATTTTCAGTCTGACACAGTGCTCTCTGCTGACATATCTGGCCGAGACAGGAACTGTCCAGATTAGGAGAGATTTTCCATAGGAATCCCCATAGAAAACCTCTACTCCTTTGGACAGTTCCTCTCTCGGCCAGAGATGTCAGCAGAGAGCACTGTTTCAGACTAAAAATAAAACACAATTTCCTGCAAGACATACAGCAGCTGATAAGTATGGGAAGACTTGAGATTTTTTTTAATAGAAGTAAATTACTAATTTATATAACTTTCTGACACCAGTTGATTTAAAACAAAAAATATTTTCGCTGGACAATCCCTTTGAATAAAAGTGTTTCCATTTTCTAAGGTTAACACCTCAGAACTGGATTTATTCTGTCCTGATAAGGTTTTCATTGTATTGTCCAATGACCGATGGTAGGGAACCTAAGAGGTGGATTAAAGTCCTCATGAGTGTAGGAGCATGAAGATGGCACAGTAATGTTTTTTTTTTTTCACACTGCCCGATTATTGGCAGGCAGGCACCCTCACTGTTGATCCCATCTTTTGTGCAGGCATTAAAGGCACCAATATTCGCCCCTATATTTTCCAGTGTAGGAAGACTTTCATGAAGTAAATAGGCAGCACTAACGATGCAGTAGTTGTTCATGCTGCCCGACCACAAGATTGAGTGAGCCAACGACAAACTAGTGTCGTTCTCGCTGTTTGGCGCTTATTTGTGATGCTACATCATGCCATGTAACAGAACACTAAAGGTTGTATTTGCTTTATTGAGTCCTCCGATTCAAACTAAAGTGAGGAGCAACCATACACAGGCCTCTGATGAGGATTTGTAGCCAAAACCAGGAGTGAAACTAAAAAACTATGATGGAAAGAAATGTAACTGTTCTGGGTTTTGGAATGAATATATATATATATATATATATATATATATATATATATATATATATAGTGTGCATATAGTGCACACTGTATTACAGTTGCTTGCTAGTCCTCAGCAGTATGACATGGTTTACTATATAGAAAGCTAAAGGCAGGTTTCCTTTATAGTATTCAAATATTCTCGAAACTAAAAACATTTCAATAAAAACTCACTGTTCCATTCATAGAGATAGTTATTAGTGGTTCCCCACTGCCATTTGACAAAACATTTCAGTATTTTTCGGATCAACTTCACAGTTTCACAATCTACAAGAGATAGAAATTAAATCAGATTAGTCAATTGTTCTTTCTGCCAACAGATATAGCGGCAGACTAGACGGACCAGCCGGTCTTTATCTGTCGACAATCTTCCAAGTTACTATAGATTAGTGCAGGCACTTTTATTTATGATGTAGATTTTCTGTTTATAATAAAATGCATACATAAATGACATGTCCTGTTGTTCAACTGAACTGTTCTTAAAACCACTTCTAAGGATAAAGACATATGATGCTGTTAACTCCTTGAAGACCCGGCCCAAAATGACCCAGCGGCTGATGGCTGTTAATTTTGTATAGAAAATAATACAGCTATTACCTACCTGTCCAGGCTCCCCCGGTGTCCTCAGGCCTTGTCTGTGGGATTCCCTGGTCTTCACAGCCGCAGCTCTCACTTCTGGCCCCGTCTTTAAAGTGACAGGCCGCTCAGCCAATCGCTGGCGGAGATGGGACGCCACTGTGGCCACTGATAGGCTGAGTGGCCTGTCACTTCAGAGATGGGACCAGAAGGGAGATCTGCAGTTGTGGAGATCAGGGAATCCCACAGACCAGGCCTGAGGACACCAGGGAACATGATCAGGTAAGTATATATTGATTATAGATTGATGTAATACGGCCCTCAGAGACAATCCCTGGTATTTATAGATAATTGGGTGTCAGTGTATATATGGTACTAATAGGCAAATCTGCTGATAATTTTTCCAACATGTGCTGTTTAGAGAAAAGACAGGATTGCTTCATACAGAGCCCCAAGAGATAAGGAGAAGTAATGCCAGCAAATGATATACTGAACATGGTCAGAGGTCGGAAGAAACCAAGAAATTCAGTGTCCGTAAAGGGGTACTCCAGTTAGGTAAGAGTTAACCCTGTCCAATCCCCGCTCATAATCTAAATTAGTTTTCAACAGGCTTTCATTTCATGAATTGGGTCATTTGTATCACATGCCAACGTAACCTGTGAGGCTGCTGAAACCCCTCACTACCTGGTCCATACTCTTCTGTCCTCCCCCTCCCTTCTGAGACAGAAGACATGTGATCACCATCTCTATCGGCCTAGCAAGCTGTAACTGACAAATCTCAGTGATCACCTTACCAAAGCATTAGTAGAACAGCTGGCGGGTGGATACCAGGCAGTTTGCTGAGATGCAATGCATGTTGGGGGGGGGGGGGTGCCTATATACTTTTTGCACATTTTATTATTTTTATGGGATTACTGGAATACCCCTTTAAGGGATACTGGTCCTTTTAAAAAACTTACAGAGCATATGGGGGGGCTGGATTGGGGATGGGCATGGCCCTGGTACTACTCCCCCATCATTTGCTCATACTATGAGCGGATGATGGGGGAGCAGTACAGTGTACTGTACAGATTCAATAGAGTGTCCAGCAGGGGCGCACTATATATAGAAATCAATGGTACTCATTGAATTCTATATATAGTGCGCCCCCTGCTGGACACTCCATAGGAATTACACCCTTTTTTGTGACGTCACAGTATTTCAGAGAATTTGAAGTCTCCATGATCTACTAAATTAAGGGAAATAACAGTATATATGCTTTTTCCATAATTAATGTATATTAGTAATTTGCTTAACTTTCCATAAGTAATAACATATTAAAAAATACTTTTGGCCGGAGTTGTCCTTTAAAAAGACATCTGTTCTTGCATCAATTTGAGTGATCAATTGGCTAGATTCACACGATGTCTTTTTTTGGCCGTTTGACGGCTGTCTTTGAGTACAGCTGTCTGTGGCTATGTTCACACAACGTCAAAAATAGAGAAAAGGCGTCCGATTTTTTAAATTTAAAATAACGTCCGTTATTGCCGCGATTTAACTGACTGCTATGGCAATGTATTGAAGTCAATGGAAAGACGGACATCCAATGCACACAATGTAACACAATGCAAACATCAAAATAATGAACAAGAGCATTATTTTTGGATGTCTTTTGCAAACAGCAGACATTTTTTATTAGTTGTTCACACAGTTTTTTCTCAGTTTTTACTATTAAATTCAATGGACTTTTTAATTAAGACAAACCCAAAGGGCAATTAGTAACCCAAACTAGAATAATGTATCAACAGCCTAGGAGGCCAGACAGCTAAACGACGTCTCTTATTTTAGACTCAAAATGATGGACGTCATTTTAAGCGGACCGGAAAAAAAACATGTGAACATAGCCTGTTAATTTAAAATAATGTCCGTAATTTCAAAATAACAGGCGTTATTTGACCTCAAAATGATGGTCGTCCGCAAAGACGGCCGCCGAACAGCCAAAAGAAGACATTGTGTGAATCTAGCCATAAATTGCAGACGTCTTTTTCACACGGTGTATTGAATGACGTCCACCGTCATTCAATACATTGTGCGAAAAAGACGTCCGTTAATGCATAGACTTCAATGCAATTTACTGAAGTCAACAAAAATGATGCAATAACGGACATCTTTTTTCAAACAAAAAGTGGACGTCTTTCACTCATTTTCTGCAGAATTAAGTTTGTTAAAGGGAAACTATCAGGTTAGCAGCATTTAAATGAAGGCAAGTGATATTAGGAGTTTACTCTGTATGCTAATAAGTTGTTTTAGTGCACAGGGGCAGGCAGTTCCGCCCCCAGTGCACCGATCCACATGCACCTCCCTTCCCCCAGCTGATATTGATTAGGGTGGGTTGGGCAGGGCAGATTGGTGCACTGGTGACAGTAGTCCTGCCCCCAGTGCACCAAAACAACTTATTAGCATATGGATTAAACTCCTATATCACAGAAATGGCGTGGAGAATGGAGGTACGGGGGTGGTTACATGTATACTGACAGATCTAAACATAGATGCACAGGGAAATAAATATACACAGCCTGGATTTGCAGTAAAATCATAGGAAATAAATAAATGCATCACAGATATACTAATTGCAATTACCGTGTTTAGCTGCCCACATATGTTAGATAGCTTTTGCCTAATCACTGGTTTTTTATCAGCTACCCCTTTCAACTGCCCTATACACATGAACGCTCAGTATGTATGTATTTTTACTGGGGGAAGGAAGATTGAACATGTTTTGTCAAAGCCCACCAAAGTATGGGCACCTTGGTGCAGGTGCAGAAATGGTCAGAATGCAGAAATTTACGCTTACTAACTATATTATTTAAAGGGAAACAGCAGGTTAAAAGATTTAATAGTGCACAGGATGATAAGGATAAAGTTAATTTTCCTTAATACTTCACTTTAATCAATATGAAATACTAATATTAGTCCGTTTGATGTACTGGGGGTGGGACTGACGCTCAGTGCACTGATCCACCACTCCTGCCCACCCTTTATCATGAATACTAAAGCATCGCCCCACAGTGACGTCACTCCGTGGCACTCATCACTGCAGAGTACCAGATAAGTATTAATAAGGAGGGGCAGATCAGTGCACCCCCCGTTCACCAAACTGCCTAATTTGCATGTTCATTAAACTGAAGATTTCAGGAAGGATGCAGGGGATAAGTGTAAGAAAGTTACCTTTACTCTCAGTGTCCCAAGCACTATGAAAAATATTTATTTTATCTCCTTTAAACATTATGGAAATTTATTAAAAACAAACAAACCAGTTACCATGTGACAGTTCTTCAAGATCATTAAACAGCTTTTCTATATCCGCTTCGGTAATCCGATCAAGATCATGGCTTGAGAAGAAGGACCCCAGTTCTTTGCATCCATCACATGAGCATGTCCCCTCTTTAAGTGTTAAAAAAAAATTGTGAAAGACATGCACAGAAATAAGTCTGCTCTAATAAAAGACATTGGGGAAGATTTATCAAACTGGTGTAAAATAGAATTGGCTCAGTTGCCCCTAGCAACCAATCAGATTCCAGCTTTCATTTTTTAAAGAGCCTGTGAGGAATGAAAAGTGGAATCTGATTGGTTGCTAGGCGCAACTTAGCCAGTTTCACTTTACACCATGTTTGATAAATCATATTTCAATAAATATGTATAAAACAGTAGTATTAAGAACAATATAACGCTGGTTAAATACACATGGACATATCATATTGAATATACATTTAGGCTATGTTCACACTACGTAAAACTACGGCCATAGTTCTCGCCGCAGAACTACGGACGTAGTTTTGCGGTGTGTGACATAGCCTTATGTTGAATGGGATCCCGACCTGAGCGTACACACATCGTACATGCTCCGGCTGGGAGCCCATGCAGCGCCGGAAAAAAACTGACATGTCAGTTTTCTGCGGCCGGAATTCAGTGAATTCCGGCTGCAGAAAGATCTGTCAGTGCTATGGGAAGCTCTGATGCGGGTGCGTGCTGATGCGCCCGCAACAGAGCTCCGCGGCCGGAAAGATCACCCGGCCGGTACTTAAGTACCGGCCGAGATTATCTGGCCAGAGACCGGTGGTTCCGTAACCCGGCCGGGGTCGCGGAACGGCTGGTCTCTTACTGTATGTGAACATAGCCTTAAATTGTACATCAGAAATACCCGACAAATCCAAAAGCGTATCCCCTATTCCAGATTATTGACAGTGCATGTAACACCTTTATTACTTAAAAATAAACTTCACATCCAACAACAAAAAACAAAAAGTAACCCCTACCCTCCCCGCTCTCAACCTCTCCCTCCCAGGCCTTGAGTCGGGCCGCCACCGCGAGAGAAAAGAGAAAAGAAAAAACGTAAGAAAAAAAAAATAATAATAATTTTCTTATCCAGGATTCATAAAATATCAAACAATAATCTCTTTCATTCCATCCTCCCCATATCCGATAATAGTTCTTCTTCCCTTTGCTTGTCTGAGAGTAGGGAATTCTCTCAAAAGATTGCACTCTATTAACAAACGATAACCATTTTTCTATCCTCGGTCTATCCTCCGATATCCAATGTCTCAGTACCACTACACGGGCGGCAAGTAGCAACTTAATAATCATAAATTGCTGAGAGATAATCTCCAACGTACATCCCAGAATTATGCAAACAGGCTTGTACAGAATCCTTATTCTCAGTCTCTCTTGGATGTGGTTTACCACTTCATCCCAAAATAACTGAATTTCTCTACAGCCCCACAAGAGATGAAAATTATTTGCTTCCTCTTGCCCACATCTAGGGCAATTGGATGACTCACATCTACCTATTTTGTGAAGAAAAGCTGGTGAGTAGTGTAACCAATGTAAAATCTTAAACTGAACTAGTCTATGTTCTGTGTTAACTGAGCAAATTTTTACATTCTCCATTATATTGGCACATTCTTTATCATTCAGTGAACCCAACACCTTTCCCCATTTTTGTTTAATATTCTGATGAATGTTTTGTGTACCTATTTTCAACATTACCCGATACATCATCCCAACCTCCCCCTGTTTACTTCCACTCAAACCCTCCATATAATGAAAAAGTGTGTGTTCTTGTACATCCAAAATTTCCTTATTAAGGGTAGACCCTACCGCGTGAGCTAATTTAATATATTGAAAATATTGTCGCTCTGCCACTGCGAAGGAGCGACTAATTATGGAAAAGCTGTCAAGCTTTCCTGACATGAATATTTGTGCAAGTTCCCTAATATTCTTCCTTACCCAAAACTCCCTATTATCTAATTTATTTAGCTCTATCAAATTCCTATTAGCCCATAGTGGAGTGTATCGTGTACTATTATCTATATTGCATAGTTTTTTAATCTTCTTCCACACCCTCACCCATAAACCAAAAAAAGAAATATTCCCCATCTCTGATCTCCCTGGCTCTAGGGCACTAATAAGATTACCATAGAAAAAGCCTTCCTGGCCCCCTCTAACTGTGTGTCCCAGTCCAGTAAACACCGGGACCTCTACATGGTTTTTGTCTCTCTCTCTCCCTTTCAGGCCGTATAGCCCCCCACATTCTAGTTATGTGAGATGCACACGTGTAAGCTTCTTATATCTGACTAATGTACCGTTCGGGTACATTCAAAGGCGCTGTATTTGCTGTGGATCTGCTGTGCAGGGTTTCTGATCAAAAATAAATTGTTTTTAAAATTAGATTGGCTGCTCAAGACTGCAGCAGATGCAAATGTGTGAATGTACCCTAAGGGTACGCTCACACATAAAGAGGTAGTCCGGCCCGGACCTGTTTATGCTGTAAACCCAGGGAGTGGCCAAGTTAAAAATAATTCAGTTGCTGCATTGCTGAGGAGACCACTTCTATAATGTCCCCAAACCCAGAAGCAGACAGACAATGGGAATCAGAGCAGTGTGGTACAGGCCGCAATGCAATAGCCAGGGGGGTAAGTGTGATTTTTAATTTACCCCCTCAACAAGCCTAAAGTGTAAGGCTATGTTCACATGGCGTACAACACTGGCTGTTCTGTTCTGTCAAAGAATGGCCGGTGTTTGTGAAGATCATCCCGGCCGAAACTACAGTACTGGCCAAATGACTTTCTCTGTGCTCAATTGAGTTGCGGGCGCATCAGTATGCGCCTGCATCCCAATTCGCTATAGCCGACAATGGATCATGCGGCCGGAGCTGCACGCTCCATTGTGTGACTTGTCAGGCTTGTGCGGCTGCTATTCAATAAATAGCCACCGCACAAAACTGACATGTCAGTTTTTCGTGAGGCCACTAGGGATCCAGGCCGGAGTGTATACTATGTGTATACACTCCGGCTGGGATTCCCTCAGCCTGCAGTGCACAGAAGTTTTGAATTAATCACGGCCGTTGTTGCGAATCGGCAACAACAGCCATGATTAATTAAAAACTTACATTGTGTGAACATGGCCTAAATTAGTCCTATGGAAAACCCCTTTAATCTGCTGCAGATTTTTTGCTGAGATTTGAGATATTTTAAATAGCAGAAAATTTCAAATCTCTGGCACTTTCTGCCACCGGTTGATTGGAAAGTATTTTTAATTTTTTTTTGCTGAACTACATCTTTAAGGCTGGGTTCATGCTGGCCCAATACAGATGCCAGTATGAAATCAGCCATGTACCTTTGTTTCTATCACTTATCCCTTATAGAAAAAACTAAAATTTCTATTGTCTGTAAACAGATACTAAACAGTTACCTAACTATTCCTTAAAGTAACTAATGACCTTGTATAGAAGGCAAATTCCTCACAAGTTTGGAAATTTTACTGTAATCCCCTTACCTAGATCCAGTGATTCATCAATGTGTTGTATTAAAGAATCTTCAGTTAACGGCTCTAAAGAAATTGAATAAAATGGTGTAAGTACTGTGGCATGGTGGGGCTGTAAGAGGCAGTTCTATGCCTCTGGAGTGGGAATTGGAGTTCAGGTGAAGCTCCTGGTCCAGATGCTCCACTCCAGCCCTAGAGCTAATGAGGCTCTGAAACCACCTGGTGGAGCTCTATTAGAGACTCCAGAGCTTTCCAGGTGATGGCTCCCAGGTGAAGACTCCCAGGGTGGGAGAACACAGGCAGTGCTAGGCCTGTGGGAGCTGCAGACAAGAAGTCTGGGTGTGACCAGTGGCAGGCCCGGACTGATAATCTGGCAGGCCGGGCAAATGCCCGCTGGGCTGCTCAGATTATCAGTCGGAGGGCCGCCGACCAGCCCCCCTGCTAAGTAAACCACGAGCCACCACGCGCTCACGCCCCCCGCCCGCCGCGGCCGTAAGAACTTTGTGTGGCCGCCCTGCATTTGCTGCCGTCCTCTGCTGTTAGCTGCTTACATATTCTGTTACCGGCAGCCCGATGCAGCCCGGCCCCGGAGGCTCACAGCTCCAGCCCCGCGGCGCCTGCATCTCCCTCCCCGCCTGCTCGTCGGCAGACGTGTGACGTCATCAGTTGCTGCCCGCCCAAGCAGGAGAGGAGAGAGATGCAGGCGCCGCGGGGCTGGAGCTGTGAGCCTCCGGGGCCGGGCTGCATCGGGCTGCCGGTAACGGAATATGTAAGCAGCTAACAGCACCAGACCAGAGAGGAACAGAGAGGACCTGCTGGATCCACCAGAGGTTAGTATACTTTTGTTTTTTTGTTTTTTACATGAATGCTCCTACACAGTGGGAGCTTTACTTGGGGCCTATAACATGGAGTTATAGACCCCTCTATACTATACTATGTGGGGGCTGTACAGGGGGAAAATGCCATGTGGGGGGCTACAGAGGGGTGCTTTTACTGTGTGGGGGGCTTCAGGGGGGGGGATAATATGTTGAGATTATTCTATGTGGGGGCTGGCTGCACAGGGACCTATACTATGTGGGGGGGGGATAATATGTGGGGGCTGGCTACACAGTGAGTGACATCCCCGTATACTGTGCATATAGTGAGTGACATCCCCGTATACTGTGCATATAGTGAGTGACATCCCTGTATACTGTGCATATAGTGACATCCCTGTATACTGTGTATATAGTGAGTGACATCCCTGTATACTGTGCATATAGTGACATCCCTGTATACTGTGCATATAGTGAGTGACATCCCCGTATACTGTGCATATACTGAGTGACCTCCCTGTATACTGTGCATATACTGAGTGACATCCCTGTATACTGTGCATATACTGAGTGACATCCCTGTATACTGTGCATATACTGAGTGACATCCCTGTATACTGTGCATATACTGAGTGACATCCCTGTATACTGTGCATATACTGAGTGACATCCCTGTATACTGTGTATATAGTGAGTGACATCCCTGTATACTGTGCATATACTGAGTGACATCCCTGTATACTGTGCATATAGTGACATCCCTGTATACTGTGCATATAGTGAGTGACATCCCTGTATACTGTGCATATAGTGAGTGACATCCCTGTATACTGTGCATATAGTGAGTGACATCCCTGTATACTGTGCATATACTGAGTGACATCCCTGTATACTGTGCACATACTGAGTGACATCCCTGTATACTGTGCATATACTGAGTGACATCCCTGTATACTGTGCATATACTGAGTGACATCCCTGTATACTGTGCATATACTGAGTGACATCCCTGTATACTGTGCATATACTGAGTGACATCCCTGTATACTGTGCATATACTGAGTGACATCCCTGTATACTGTGCATATACTGAGTGACATCCCTGTATACTGTGCATATACTGAGTGACATCCCTGTATACTGTGCATATACTGAGTGACATCCCTGTATACTGTGCATATAGTGACATCCCTGTATACTGTGCATATACTGAGTGACATCCCTGTATACTGTGCATATACTGAGTGACATCCCTGTATACTGTGCATATAGTGAGTGACATCCCTGTATACTGTGCACATACTGAGTGACATCCCTGTATACTGTGCATATACTGAGTGACATCCCTGTATACTGTGCATATACTGAGTGACATCCCTGTATACTGAGTGACATCCCTGTATACTGTGCATATAGTGAGTGACATCCCTGTATACTGTGCATATCCTGAGTGACATCCCTGTATGTTGTGACTATACTATGTGGGGGCTGGCTACACAGAGACCTATACTATTTGGGGGATACAAGAAGGGGGGAATAATATGTTGTGGCTATACTATGTGGGGGCTACAAAGGGGGATATACTATGTGGGTGCTACACAGTGGGAAGGGCTATACTATGTGGGGGGCCTATATTATGTGGGACTGCACAGGGCATCTATATTATGTGTGGGGGGGCTATATGCCTGACTACTATTTGGAGGCACATATTGGGCCTGACTGCTTATGTAGGAGCACAGAGCGGGCACTGTTACTGTGTAAAGCAATGGGGAATATAAGGTTATGATGAGGTATAAGGTTAGGTTGGTGCTGGAGCGTGGAGCCTAAAGTGTTTGTCTCGCAGATTCTGGGGAGAAGAGTCATGGCTGGAGAAATCTTCATGATGGGCTGAGCCAGATGGAAAGAAAAGGAAAAAACAGACAGCTTTGACTATCAAAAAGTCACTTATGATTCATGTAGAGAAGACGCCTCCTGTAAGTCACTGGATGTAACTGCACAATCATGCTTAATCACTTCACACGTACAGGATCTGCAACAGATTTGATGCTGGGTTCTGTCATTGAGTAACAAAGCTATCTGCAGCATCAAATCCTGTGTGTGTGAACACACTCTTAAGGTCTGTAGATCCTTTGTATAGCTGCATCTCTACCTCTATTTGGTCACTGCTAGAGATGAGAGACCTTACAGTAAGTTTAGGTTCACATGAACCCAAATGCTCTGAACTTCATCTCTGGTCAATGCTGAGGTAGAATATTGCATTTTATATACTGGTGGTATAAAGGGGATATTATTAATAGACAGTACAGCAGTATTATCCAGTCACTGTATGGTGATGATGTATACTCATTTTATTGGTAATACTTGTGTTCACATAGTGGATTTATTCAGTGACAGCATAGTGGTATTAGTCATGTTGTAGTGATAATGGTAGTTGATGTATTATCTGTTACTTGTATACTGTAATAATGGTAGTATCAGTCTCTTTATAATAGATTGGCCAGTAACAGTAATGATGATATTCGCTTCCTGTATACTGGTGTTTTTTGGTAACTATAATAGCTATTTAGAGATATACAGTATTATCATGCATAGAAAATTGTCTTACCAGTGCTAACATTATACAGGAAATGTGTAATATTATTTTACATATCCTAACAATTTCCCTAGGACCCTACTTATATATATTATCACTGTTGTAGCCTGTTGTTGCATAATAGGTAGATAGATAGATAGTTCGATAGATAGATAGATAGATAGATGATAGATAGATAGATAGATAGGAGATAGATGGATAGATAGATAGGAGATAGATGGATAGATAGATAGGAGATAGATAGTTCGATAGATAGATAGGAGATAGATAGATAGATAGATAGATAGACTTGGCACCATTTCTGTCAATAAAAATGAGTTGCAATAGAACACAACATGACCTAAGTGTGATATGGTATGTGGGCTGGAGGGGTGTGAGTGCCAGGGCTGATTTTCAGTCCCAGTCCGGCCCTGACCAGTGGAGCTGGTGATATTGAGCATTAGGCTCAGAAAGTCAGCTAGGGAAGCTGCAATGTGTAGTCAGTGGCTAGACAGCTCAGGTTTAATTTTATTGGCAGTGTTGCCTATGTCTTGTGTTATTTGAACGGATAAATAAAGCTGACTGAGGTCAATATAAAGCATACAGCGCTGACTTGACTGCAATTTGTGATGTGCCAACTGTCTATGACCCAGGAGATGGCGATCCCAGCGAGTGAGTAACCCCCAGATTGTCACAGTACTAAGATTTTAGGGAATGTGCAATGTTACAGGCATATTAAAAGTAAAAAATATAAAAGGTGGAGCATATTTACCTCTTTAGGGGATGTTAGACTGGTTGGGATTAGAAATTAGCACAACTCCAACCATTCTGGATTTGAACATTAGTGGCTGAAGGAAAATGCAGCCCCAGGGAGTTTGGGAAAAGTTGGATACAGCCTATGGCTTTATCAATGTTTTCCAGGACTCTCTAGGGCTGCATCAATCGGTAATCTGTGAATTGTGCTTGAGAAATTCCATGGAATCAATGAGACAAGCAATATTTCAAGTGGAGTCCGCGGAGCGGACTCCGCTTGAAATCCCTCGCCTTTTCCATAGCGTGAACATACCCCAGTTGTGTTACACTACTGTACATTATAGTCCTGAACCTAAGGGACTCCTGGTGGGCTACTGTTGAGATTCAGTGTTATGTAGGATTTGGAGGATAATTCTGGTAGTTCTATTTATTTATTTTATTTGTATAGCGCACATAGATTCCGCAGCGCTTCACCTATCTGTTTGTTTTTTTGTGTGGGAGGAAACCAGAGTACCCGGAGGAAAACTTACCTTTCGTCTCAGCATTTGTTACAAGTTTTTGAATTTTGCCTGTTAAAAAAAACAAATCCTGGAATGAAATAAATTAACATTGTACAGAGACAGGATGATCAAGATGCTGGCAACATCTAACAATAAGTTACAAACAGGTTAAATTTGTAAACATTTGTAGTGTGCGGCAATGGCGGATTATAATGTGGGCGGTTTGGGCGGCCGCCCGGGGCTCCGGGGGGCCCATGATACGCCGCCCACATTATAATGCCGCTGCGGCCCGGCCCCCCCTCGCCACTGCAGGCTCTTGTGACCGCAAGCATTGTTTTGCTTGCGGTCACAAGAGTCCTGCTTTTACTGTCCCCCGGCTGATGCGCGGCTGCCGGAGGTGTCCCGTCCTGTCCCCGGCAGCGCGCGCATCACAGAGCTCCCCGTGCGCCTGTGGCTGTGACTTCCGGCGCACGGGGAGCTCTGTGATGCGCGCGCTGCTGGGGACAGGACGGGACACCTCCGGCAGCCGCGCATCAGCCGGGGGACAGACGGAACTTGCAGGACAGGAGAGGATCGACGGGGGAACGGGTTGTAAGGTGAGTTTTTTTTTTTTTTTTTTTTTTTTTTGTTTTGTTTTTTGTTTTGTTTTTTTTAAATCTGCCTGCACGGAGGGGGGGAAAAAGAGGGGGACCATCTATAAGAGGGGGGGGGGGGGGGAAAAGAGGGGGACAATCTATAAGGGGGGGAGAAAGAGGGGGACCATCTATAAGCGGGGGAAGAGAGGGACCATCTATAAGCGGGGGAAGAGGGGGACCATCTATAAGAGGGGGGAAAGAGGGGGACCATCTATAAGAGGGGGGGAGGGGGGACCATCTATGAGGGGGGGGGAAAGAGGGGGGACCATCTATAAGAGGGGGGAAAAGAGGGGGACCATCTATGAGAGGGGGGGAAAGAGGGGGACCATCTATAAGAGGGGGGGAAGAGGGGGACCATCTATAGGGGGGAAAGAGGGGGACCATCTATAAGAGGGGGGGAAGAGGGGGACCATCTATAGGGGGGAAAGAGGGGGACCATCTATAAGAGGGGGGGAAGAGGGGGACCATCTATAGGGGGGGCAAAGGGGGACCATCTATAAGGGAGGGAAAGAGGGGGACCATCTATAAGCGGGGGAAGAGGGGGACCATCTATAAGAGGGGGGAAAGAGGGGGACCATCTATAAGAGGGGGGGAAAGAGGGGGACCATCTATAAGAGGGGGGGAAAGAGGGGGACCATCTATAAGAGGGGGGAGAGGGGGGACCATCTATAAGAGGGGGGGAAAGAGGGGGGACCATCTATAAGAGGGGGGAAAAGAGGGGGGACCATCTATAAGAGGGGGGAAAAGAGGGGGGATCATCTATAAGAGGGGGGAAAAGAGGGGGACCATCTATAAGGGGGGGGGGGGAAAGAGGGGGACCATCTATAAGGGGGGGGGGAAAGAGGGGGACCATCTATAAGGGGGGGGGAAAGAGGGGGACCATCTATAAGAGGGGGGGGGGAGAGGGGGACCATCTATAAGAGGGGGGGGGAGAGGGGGACCATCTATAAGAGGGGGGGGAGAGGGGGACCATCTATAAGAGGGGGGGGAGAGGGGGACCATCTATGAGAGGGGGGGGAAGAGGGGGGACCATCTATAAGAGGGGGGAAAAGAGGGGGACCATCTATGAGAGGGGGGGAAAGAGGGGGGAAAGAGGGGGGGAAAGAGGGGGATCATCTATAAGAGGGGGGGAAGAGGGGGACCATCTATAGGGGGGGAAAGAGGGGGACCATCTATAAGAGGGGGGGGAGAGGGGGACCATCTATAAGAGGGGGGGGAAAGGGGGACCATCTATAAGGGGGGAAAGAGGGGGACCATCTATAAGAGGGGGGGAAAGAGGGGGACCATCTATAAGAGAGGGGGACCATCTATAAGGGGGGGGGGAGAGGGGGACCATCTCCTATAGATCAGCACCCTCCTCTCCTGACATCCTCTGTGCTGCTGGGATGCTGCGACCTCCCCTATAAGATCAGCCCCCTCGTCTCCTTACATCCTCTGTGCTGCTGTGACCCTCCCCTATTAGATCAGCGCCCTCCTCTCCTGACATCCTCTGTGCTGCTCGGACCTCTCCTATAGATCAGCACCCTCCTCTCCTGACATCCTCTGTGCTGCTGGGACCTCTCCTATAGGAATAGCACCCTCCTCTCCTGACATCCTCTGTGCTGCTGTGACCTCCCCTATAAGATCAGCACCCTCCGCTCCTGACATCCTCTGTGCTGCTGTGACCCTGCGACCTCCCCTATAAAATCAGCTCCCTCCTCTCCTGAAACCAGGTGGCAGTATGTTTATTGGGGGCAGTGGAGGTGGGATGGACAATGCTTACTGGGAGCAGCAAGGGACCAAACATTATGTTTATTGGGGCCAGCAGGGAGGGGAGGCAGGTAGTGTTTATTGGGGACAGTAGAGTAGCGGAGTATAATGTGGGCGGATTGACCGGAGGGGGGGGGCCCAGGTTGGGTGGACAGCCCGGGGCCCAGGGTACATTTAATATGACACTGGTGTGCGGTATATTGAAGCATGGATTTATACAATTAACACATATTAGTACAGATCTAAGCACTGGGTTACTGCCATATTAAAGCTCCTAGGCCCAGCTGTTTGTAACAGGGTCCCTATGTACACATATATCCACATGTAACTTCTGTATCTGCAGCTCATATTGCCAGATATACCTAGGGTGGCTTTTCTCTCCTAGAACAATAGGGTAAGGTGGTAAACCAACACACCTGACTGTCTGACTTTAGTCTAAGGTGTATGAACACCTATAGTTCTCCTTGTCAAGTGTCTAATAACAAACATATCACAATGAATTAAACTTAAGGCTGGTTTCACACGTGGCAGCTTTTTGGAAAACCGCCCCTGAAGTTTTTGAGCCAGAGCCAGGAGTGGATCTGGCAGGTAAGAGACATAAGTGCTTATTTTGTGCAATCAATAGTCCAACTAGTAGAGACTGCTCGGCACTACAGTTCCTGTATTAGTAGTAGCAATATAGGCAATAGTAATACACGTCCGTGCGGTGCTCAATGATAGTAAGGTAATCCATAAATATATGAAAAGAGAAAAAAGATCAGGCACTCACCCATCAATGTGTCAGTTTTCTTCTTTATTAGTTATAGAAAAAATCATAAAAACGCAGGGAGAGGGAGCATGGCAAGCAGGTCTCAGCGACGCACGTTTCGTGTCAAACAAACACTTCCTCTAGCTGATGATTGACAGCATCAAGCTGCGTCCCCTGTGATAAATACCCCACCCCTATGTGACGTAAAAACACAGTGAAAACAACGTACAACATATTAAAACCATTAAAGGAAGACATGTAGCTCGTTTTTATCATTAAGGCCAAGAGGACCTACTGCTTCGAAATATGAAATAAGGTAAGCTTCTCTTTGCAATAGTCTCTGGTGTCTATCTCCGCCATCTCTTCCAGCAGTGATCCTTTCTAGTCCTGCAAAACGCATCAGGTTGCGATTCCCATCGTGGGCTTCTCTCATATGTGCTATTAATCTTGCGGACCCTTTACCTGTGACTAGTGAGTGGCAGTGTTCCCTGTAGCGGGTTGCTAGCTGCCTTTTAGTTTTCCCGATATAAAATCTCTGACACGGGCACAGCAAGACATACACCACGTAATTGCTTCTACAGGTAATGAGATCTTTCACTCTCCATTCTTTACCTCCTAGTTTTAGGTAATTTACAGGCATTATTTTCTCACAATGTGTGCAGCTATGACATTTTTTATTTCCCTTTGGTGTATATTTACTTAACCAGGTTTCTCGTCTCTCTGCACTACTATTGTCTTTTAATTTATCTGCTATAGTTTGGTTCCGCTTGTATGTCACTATAGGTTTTAATCTGGCTCTGTCTTTCAATATTAGATCACTCTCTATAATGTACCAGTATTTATTAATAGCTGTCTTGATCTTAATGTTCATGGGTGTGTTATCAAAGGAAAAACAAAACCTACTATCTTCTTTTCTGTTATCTCTTCTAGTAGTGTACAGTAGCTGATTTCTCTGTTTCTTCTCTGCTTTCTTATAGGCTGATTCCAACAATTTTCTAGGATACTCTCTCTCTTCCAATCTGCCTAATAATTCTTTAGCTTGTTTCTCATACCCTTCTGTAGTGCTGTTTAGTCTTTTGAGTCTCAAAAGCTGGCCAAAGGGGATGGCCTTTTTCACTGCTAAGGGGTGGGAACTCTTATAATGTAGCAATGTGTTACTTGTAGTAGGCTTCCTATACCCCGTAGTCACTATATTGCCATTCTCAATTTTGACTAACACATCCAGAAATTCTAGACTAACGTCACCAAAATTACCAGTAAAGGACATGTTCATGGTGTTGGAGACATTCAAAAACTGCAAAAAATCTAAAAAATCCTTTTCCGAACCCTCCCACACCATGAACACGTCGTCCATAAATCGTAGGTAGGACTTGATGTTGATGCAGTAGGGATTATTAACAGAGAACACATCTTTTCTCAAAAATCGCCAAGAACATGTTTGCATATGCACATGATACTGGAGTGCCCATCGCGGGAGGGTTCGGAAAAGGATTTTTTTTTATTTTTTTGCAGTTTTTGAATGTCTCCAACACCATGAACATGTCCTTTACTGGTAATTTTGGTGACGTTAGTCTAGAATTTCTGGATGTGTTAGTCAAAATTGAGAATGGCAATATAGTGACTACGGGGTATAGGAAGCCTACTACAAGTAACACATTGCTACATTATAAGAGTTCCCACCCCTTAGCAGTGAAAAAGGCCATCCCCTTTGGCCAGCTTTTGAGACTCAAAAGACTAAACAGCACTACAGAAGGGTATGAGAAACAAGCTAAAGAATTATTAGGCAGATTGGAAGAGAGAGAGTATCCTAGAAAATTGTTGGAATCAGCCTATAAGAAAGCAGAGAAGAAACAAGAGAAATCAGCTACTGTACACTACTAGAAGAGATAACAGAAAAGAAGATAGTAGGTTTTGTTTTTCCTTTGATAACACACCCATGAACATTAAGATCAAGACAGCTATTAATAAATACTGGTACATTATAGAGAGTGATCTAATATTGAAAGACAGAGCCAGATTAAAACCTATAGTGACATACAAGCGGAACCAAACTATAGCAGATAAATTAAAAGACAATAGTAGTGCAGAGAGACGAGAAACCTGGTTAAGTAAATATACACCAAAGGGAAATAAAAAATGTCATAGCTGCACACATTGTGAGAAAATAATGCCTGTAAATTACCTAAAACTAGGAGGTAAAGAATGGAGAGTGAAAGATCTCATTACCTGTAGAAGCAATTACGTGGTGTATGTCTTGCTGTGCCAGTGTCAGAGATTTTATATCGGGAAAACTAAAAGGCAGCTAGCAACCCGTTACAGGGAACACTGCCACTCACTAGTCACAGGTAAAGGGTCCGCAAGACTAATAGCACATATGAGAGAAGCCCACGATGGGAATCGCAACCTGATGCGTTTTGCAGGACTAGAAAGGATCACTGCTGGTAGAGATGGCGGAGATAGACACCAGAGACTATTGCAAAGAGAAGCGTACCTTATTTCATATTTCGAAGCAGTAGGTCCTCTTGGCCTTCATGATAAAAACGAGCTACATGTCTTCCTTTAATGGTTTTAATATGTTGTACGTTGTATTCACTGTGTTTTTACGTCACATAGGGGTGGGGTATTTATCACAGGGGACGCAGCTTGATGCTGTCAATCATCAGCTAGAGGAAGTGTTTGTTTGACACGAAACGTGCGTCGCTGAGACCTGCTTGCCATGCTCCCTCTCCCTGCGTTTTTATGATTTTTTTCTATAACTAATAAAGAAGAAAACTGACACGTTGATGGGTGAGTGCCTGATCTTTTTTCTCTTTTCATATATAAGTGCTTATTTTACCTATTACTTTGAATCCACTTCTGGTTTTGGCTCTAACCAGAAGTGGATCCAAAAAACTGCAATGTGTGAGAACAGCATTATGTGTGGAATAACTTGCCTTTGATTACATTTTTAACAGAATTCTCATCTGCAAATGCACTGCCCCACAGACCTAGTGAGAAGAGAAAAAAAAAAAAGATACAATATTTAATGATAATCAAAATTTAACATGCAGATGTGTGTGTGTATTTTATTGCCTACTAGACCGGACATGCTCGTTCGAGACAACTGTTCACTCAAGTATCTGAAATGCTGCTCCCACCACCAGATGTCACTATATTCTTTGCACAGTCATGCCACTGTTCTATACACTACACTCTAGCCAATCACTGAGCCAGCTACCTCAGGGAATACTGCCCTACAAACAGGGTTATTATTTCTCTTGCCCAATCAGATTATCCCCTGAAGGCCTAGGTTCTATATAGTGGGGTTGGGATTGAGTTAGTTAGTGAAGAGTTGGAGTTGGGTTAACGAGAGTGTGTGAGAAGTAACACTACATATGTAGTGTCCCAGTACGGTTATTTACCGCCTTTGTAAAAGTACCTTTCCACTCTAGCCACTAGGTGTCTCACTCTTCCCCCAGTGCACAGCTGCAGTATCTAAAGGTTTAGCTTAAAGGGGTGGTGTCATGAAGAAAATTAGGCCTATACTGATGAATTATGTAAATTGGAACAGATTTCCAATGTACAAGCACTTTTTAAAGTGAATCATTTGCGGGATATAGACTCACTAATCCCCACGTGTCTGCTTTGTTATAATAACTTGATGCTATGGTTCTTGCCTGCCATGCATCTTGTGTCACACAACTGCAGTCACATGATCGGTCCCATTAGTACTGGCAGTTGGTTTTCACTTCACATGCAGGTGAGGAGGATTGTGGGAAAGTGTCCCCACTGTTGCATTGCAGTATGGAAAAAAGGAAGTAATCATAGATACATAGGGAAGAAAATGGTAGAGAGATATTGTTCACCTTTAGACATAGACATAGTGGGGGGGATTTATGAAGAACGGCGTACAAGTACGCCGGTCTTAAGCCCACCCCTTTTCCGCAGCAGGATTCACAAAAAGGTGTAAGCCTCTTAGTGAATCCGGCCGGGCGCCCAGCGTATTAAATCTACACCTGCTTCCAGCAGGTGTATATTTGCATCTCCATTTGTGCCCATGAGCAGGCGTAAATCGTGATAAATGAGGCGCGGGAGGAGGCCACGCCTCCTACCCACCTCATCACGCACCCGCCAGCCCGCCCATCGGGAAGCGTACGCCAGGGAGAAGGGGCGAATCTGCACCTTCTCCCTGGCGTACGCCTCTGGTGTAAGCTTCCTAAATCCCCCCCAGTATGTTAGACACTGATTTTATCTTTGCTTCATGACACCGCCATTTTAATTACTGTGATGTGTGTGGTATTTGCTTTTTTTTTTACTTTATTTATAGTTCTAGTAACATTGGATAAACCAAAAATGTTTTTTTGTTTAATTATAACCTTTAATTTGTGAGTGTTTTTTGTGGCTTTGCTAAAAATTGATTTGGACAGATCAGTTAAACCATTGAACACCATATCAAATCTATCAATGTATTATACAGTATATTAAAAGGGTTATCCAGTGCTACAAAAACATGGCCACTTTTGCTCCTCCTCTTGTCTCCAGATTGGGTGGGGTTTGAAACTCAGTTCCATTGAAGTAAATGGCAAAGTGGCCATGTTTTTGTAGCGCTGGATAACCCCTTTAACAACTAGCAAGAGTGTAGTCTCATGAAGAGCCTGACACGAAAGGCCTACAATTTCCCTTCATACCTTGACTATGTAGCTAGCTGTAATTTTAGCTAAGTATCTGTAAGTGTCTTTTGACCATTGGATTAATTTTTATACAATGGGAATGATATTGCTATTTTAAGTAATCTTTGAAAGAGGCATAGAAGATTCACACTCATGTTTCACACTTCACAGCAGTTGTGCCCCATGGTATCAACAGAATGAGCCACTCCTACTGCAGTGGGAGTCAGGATTCATCCTCACCGGTGGAGGCACGTTAACAGCAGATAATATGGCAAAGTCACTGCCCGTCCATGCCTGCACCACAGAGGATGAATCCCGGCCTCCAAAGCAGCCCGTTCTGATTCTGGCAGGGGAGACGGGGCGGGGACTATGGCACCGATGTGGGCGGCGAGACGGGGCACAACAGCCGTGAAGCCCCGTCCTGATGACTCCAATCCGCCAATGATAAATGCATTTTTGACTGGAGAAAGAACAAAGACATGGTTTATTCAGGTAGATATGTAATGTGCATAACATAAGCCTCAGAATGGTGCTGAGAACTCATGTATGGGGGGGGGGGGGGTGACAATATCACTATAAGGCCTACCTTGGAGATAACAGAGGTCCCTCTCAGGATGACTCTTTACCAATTTACCATCTTTAAACTGACTGCCAAAGAGCTCAGTTTTGACAAATGCTTTGTATGCTGGAAATCCAACCAGGTGTGGCGTGAACTCGAACCAGGCCCCTGTGATAAATTACACAAATAATAAAATAGTGAATCTGAATTAATACAACCTTGACCTGTAGAATACCGTACCAGTGCATCGCTACACCTATCTGCATAAAATTTAAGGTCTTGAGTGGGGTATGCATTCACTTAGGGGGACATTTACAAAGCGTCCCGCCCGAGACGTACGCCAGGGAGAAGGTGCAGATTCACCCCTTCTCCCTGGCGTACGCCTCCCGTACGCCAGGCTTGCTCGATAGGTGGGCTTGGGAGCTTGGGGTGTGTGACTAGGCGGGGAGGAGGCGTGGCCTCCTCCTGCACCTCATTTATCATGGTTCACACCTGCTCGCAGGCGTAAATCATGATCAAAATCTACACCTGCTGGAAACAGGTGTAGATTTCGTACGCCGGGCGCAGGTTCGGGCATCCGGCCGGCTGGATTCACTAAGAGGCGTGCGCCTCATAGTGAATCCTGCTGGGGAAAAGGGGGCGGGGCCTAATATAAGACCCCCCCTTAATGTTCTTAAGTTTGATTAATCTTGGAATTTTGTTGTTTTTGCTTTAAAAGCTAGGGATGGCTCCAGAAGTAAAGGGCTGAAATTTGTTGTCGTTAGGAGAAGTCATCATGGTGGTCTGGAAGGGATGAAGGCCTACACCTGGTGGATACCTGAAAATAAAATCAAACTTTTGCACTAAGAGGCTGCTCTATACAAAAATCTGCAATTATTTTAAAGTATTCACAAGGCGCAGCCCTGTTTGCCTAAAGTAAGGGCAGGGGGCAGAGCAAGGCAGGGAGGAGGCATGGTCTTCCCCTGCTCCTCATTTATTATGATATACGCCTGCTAGCAGGTGTAAATCACAGTGAAAATCTACACCTGTGCCCGTCTCAGGCTGGCTGGATTTACTAAAGAGCTTTAGTAACACAAAATGTGTACAAAAATTCAGTGTGGCCCAAGTCTAATTGAAAATGGGTGTTTCCACCTTGTCAGTAGGATGTGTTTCTGCAGTTTAATACCATCAGAGATAATGGGGCAGACTCTACTAAAGGCCTTTTTATTGTGCAAGAAATAGTTATACTGTTCAAATTTAAGCGATAATCTTCTGGTGTAAAGGCGGCAATGATCAAAATGTAGTTTGTATGTCATTGATTGCCTCTTTTGAGCTAACCTCATAATCGTTAATTGTGTGCAAGGCTTTTGGTGTAAATGTGGTATCCCACCACGGGTGTTACCTTTTCTTACACCTCTGGTCACTAAGGTCTAAAGTAACTTATCAAGCTGAACCTTACTGTGTATCACTGCACCATGTATTCTGGCAGTAATGAAGAGTTTATTTTTTTTTAACTGGACTCTGTAATCCTTATCCAAGCACCTACACAGCCATTACATCTTCCTTGGGTCATCTCCCCTTTCTGTGGGTGGCCGTACCAACAGTCGGGGTGGGTCACAACTCCACTTTGGCCCACCGTGATAAGTACCCAAGGGACCCCCAAACAGCCCGGCAGGTTACTGACCACAGGGGAAAGGGTATAGCCAGCCCCACTAAAATAAAAGCAGGTGTGCCAGCATATCTGTGTGCCCAACCGGCACTGGTGTCACAACATTATAAGACCTGGCTGGGCTATATCCTGACCAACCATTACTGCAGTGGAGTCACACTTCACCATCTGGCAGGTGACCGGTTGTCCACCACACCGGTGGTGCACCACAAAACACTCGGTGTTCAGCCGTTTGCTGGTATTAGTATTACTTTATGATCGTATTACCATTTCGTAGCAATTTATCTTTTCGTCTAAATGACCATACTTAGAAGAAAAAAAAAGCTTGTCGTTAGCGAAAAGACCCTAACAGATCGGTGATAAGACAGCATGGAGGTAAGCAAGAGACCTCCAGTTGTCATTGGAACCCCACACAGTCACAACAGTAGTTTGGTGGACCTCACCTTTGTCAAAAGAATTTAAATAGGACTTTTCCACAGCAGGGTAGATCGGGTAAGGATTTTCTCCACTCTCACAAGATGCTTGGTGGTTGGACAAAGTATGTTCATTTATCTGCAGAAATGAAACAAGAGTATAATACATACGCTGTAGTAATGTCGCCCAACCCAAACGCTCAAATTTTACTCCCTACAGGCTGCACAAGTTGGATGCAGCCCCAGAACTCCCTAGGGCACAGTGAAAGACTGATATGATGCACCTGTGGGTCAGCAGGGATAATGCGACCCTGTGTCCATCTGACATTTCTATACCATCATGTCACCTACAAAAAGGAACATAGCCCAACTCTCCGCACCTGCACATAGTACCTGCCCTGTTAGGTGCACAAAGATGTGAGCTCACCTTGGGTACAATGTAAGACGAGGATCCTGATCTTCTGGTCCAATGCAAAATCTTTATTAAAGCAGCCGTTAAAACCTGAGCACAGCTGTGCTCAGGTTTTAACGGTTGCTTCAATAAAGATTATGCATTGGACCAGAAGAGCCGGATGCTCGTCTTCCATCATGTCATCAACAATTTAGGGCTGGAACAAAACACCCACAGGGTGACTTCCACACAGCAGTCAGTATATGGCAACTAAGTCTAGAAATCTAGAAGTAAAAAGACAAAACAAAACCACACAAAAAAAAACAACCTTTTTGGGACAACCCTCTTATGAAATGTCTCCTGCTGCATTGTGTTGTACACGCTATATACAAAGAAAAGAACATGATGTATAATGTCCATGTTACTTACTTCATTGGTGATTTTATAAATAAACGCATAAGCCCAAAAAGAGGTGAGTGAATAGATTTCCTTAGAAAAAGTCTGCTTTAGCTTCTCCTTTGTTTTCTCCCAAGTCCATGAAGGCTTTACCAGGCGATCAGCCATCTGACGCTCCATTTCTTCCATGCATGAAGACCACTTGTCATTATTATAGAGGTCCGACATGCACCTAAATATAAAATAATTGTTGATGTATTCTATTGTTTATTTTATTTTTTTGTAACAGATACCCTCGTGCCTACGATATATGTGCCACATGAGGAGGATCAATCTACTAAACACAAATTCCCGGCAGCAATGGCAAGCAATATTAGAAAACCTCTCACAGCATGCAGCAGGTTGTCCGGCAAGAAAGGCAGCTTTTTTTTACAAATATAATAATGGTGGAATGTAAAAAAGATTTACCAGGTTGATCCAGAGGTGCCACAAATATATGTACTAGCATCTAGAATATCTTCTTTAGCCAATTCCACTAGCACACCAAGTAAAGCAACCATAGCCCGAAGTCCCCCACCAGATGCTAAAATGGCGATTACAGGAGGCTCTGCATTCTAGATAGGGATGAAAAAAAATGGCACAAAAACAAGTATTTTAGTTAAGATATGTCTTTAGGCAAGGTGTCAATTCCCTCTTAATATCATACAGAACTAAAGTTCATTTGAAGAAAATTGGGTATGTAGGAGAAAACATTTTATTCTGGCGTGTGCTGCAGGTAGAGAGGCAAGAACTAGTCACAGCTCTCTGCCTGTTGCCATGCTCTGCAGGGATGATTGACAGGCAAAAAGGCAGGCCTTTTTGCCTGTCAATCTTGCCTGCAGAGCGCGCAGACAGGCAGGGAGCTATGACTAGATACAAGCCAGCTTCACCAAATCAACTAGTTCCGACATCTACCCCTGCAGCATGTGTCAGAATACATTTTCTTCTATATACCCCTCTAGGAGGATGGCACACCAAGTATGGTAAGAAAACGCTTTAGCAGCTCTATTAGGATCTTTAAAGCGAATGCACCATCAGGTACATTCGCTTTAAGTATCACCCATGGATTGAACGGCGCTGACGCGGGAAAGCCAGTGCCACGGGTCCTTTTTTTGAACCATGGCCCGATTCCTGTGTACGGTGCCGTTGTATTAATGGGCAGGGCTGATACTTAAGCGATGGTACATTCGCTTTAATAACATTTAAGACATTTATTAGGTGCTATTAAAATATATACTGTACTTACCTCTTCGATATTAAAATTAAATTTCTTAAGGGCTTCCCGCACTTTTTTCTGCCTAGCTTGAACAGATAAGAACTCCCCTGCTGACCTTAGAAAAGCATCAGGAACTTGTGCAGTGCTAAAATTACAAAAACATTATAAGATAAATTACACATGTAAATGTTTTATAATTTTTTTTTAAAGAGTCGTAGTTAGTCTAATAAAACTTGCAGATAATGCGTCAGATCAAAAGCATAAAACATAAGAAGATATATAGGATATTTATAGGAGAAAGGGTGGGAGTTTTAAATTCAAAAACACCCCTGTCAGGATATGGGACCAGGAAAACAAAAGACAGGTGCAGCCCTGAAGCTTGTGCCCGTCCTGCTGTGCCTGCCTAATTGCCTCAACAGCCCTTATGGCAGCAAACAACTGGTCGACGGTCCCTAGTCCTTTCTAAAGGCCCTATTCCACCAACAGATCTGACGACAGATTATCTGCCAAAGATTTGAAGCCAAACCCAGGAACAGACTATAATCAGAGATCAGGTCATAAAGGAAAGACTGGATTTCTCCTCTTTTCAAATCCACTCCTGGGTTTGGCTTCAAATCTTTGGCAGATAATCTGTCATCAGATCTGTTGGTGGAATAGGGCCTTAAGTGTGAACACAGAACAAAGACAAGACAAATGTAAAACAATAAAGTAGGGTCAAAGGTCTAAAGTCAGCAACAAGAAGGTGACGCAGTACAAAACGTAGTCCATGAGAATAGTCAAAGTCCAAAAGCCAGAAGTCAGAATACCAAGTACACCAAAAAGGCAGGAATGCTCGGTCAAGATACACTAGTAAAATAGGCTCTACTGCAGGCAAGGACCAGGGAGAAGAGGAGGATACTTATGGGGCCTGGAGTCCCAGCCCCAGGCCAGATATAGACTTCTGACTGGCAGAGCTTGCCGCCAGTCAGTGCATAAGTCAGGCACACCCAGGGGCGGGCTGGGCCGGGGGGCAGGGGGGCATGTGCCCCCTGGGCCGGTCTTGCCCACCACATCACAGGGCCGCAATGTGGCCACTGGTTAAGTGCATCAGGGCCGCGCAGGGGGAGCTTACCGAGCATCAGACCGGAGGAGGATGATTTCTGCCTCTGCTGCCGACCCCTGCTGTGACTGCTATATTAGCAGCAGGAGCCCAGGGAGCACTAGGACGCCGGGGCAGGACGCCCCCTCCCCCACACACACTCCCGGCAGGCTAGAAAACCTTGTGACAGAGAAACAGTGAGTGACAATCACTCCCTGTCTCTCTGTAGAAGACTCCAGCTCTGCAAGTGGCAAGATGTCTGGTTATCTTCCCACTTGCATCTGGTCTCCTCAGGCACAGCTCCAGGCAGCCTCCTCAGGCACAGCTCCAGGCAGCCTCCTCAGGCCCCTCTTCCCAGCTCAGTGACCGGAGCCCTGTCCCTGTGCACCCTCTAGCTGCAGGGACACTATGGTGGCAGAGCTCTGTCTGGAGGCTGCAGGGGGATAAAACAAGAAGAATTTGTCCCCACGATTCCTAAAGCTGCTCCATGTCTGTGTCGGGGCAGAGAGGAAGAGGGAGGGAGGCCCAGTACAGCAGAGCTATGTGCCAGAGCAGCATGGCTGGAAGCTGTGTGCCCTCCTGTACAGCCTGATCTCCTGTCCCCTCCACTGCTGCCGGCCTGTAACATCTATCAGAGAGACAGACACAGGAGGTTAGTGTATATCTATGTAATGTGTGTCTCTATATACATGTGTTGTGTATATGAAGGTGTGTATATATATACACGTGTGTGTGTGTGTGTGTGTGTATATATGTGTGTATTTATATGTGCGTGGTGTGTATATATATGTGTGTGGTGTATATATATACGTGTGTGTGTGTGGTATGTATATATACGTGTGTGTGGTGTATATATGTGTGTGTGGTGTGTATATATATATATATATGTGTGTGGTGTATATATACGTGTGTGTGTGGTTTATATATGTGTGTGTGTGTGTGTGTATATATATATATATGTGTGTGTATTTATATGTGTGTGGTGTATATATATACACGTGTGTGTGTGTGTGGTGTATATATACGTGTGTGTGGTGTATATATGTGTGTGTGTGTGTGTGTGTGTGTATATATATGTGTGTATTTATATGTGTGTGGTGTGTATATATATGTGTGTGGTGTATATATATATATGTGTGTGTGTGTGGTGTATATATACGTGTGTGTGGTGTATATATGTGTGTGTGTGTGGTGTATATATATGTGTGTGGTGTGTATATATATGTGTGTGTGGTGTATATATATACACGTGTGTGTGTGGTGTATATATGTGTGTGTGTGGTGTGTATATATACGTGTGTGTGGTGTATATATGTGTGTGTGGTGTACATATATGTGTGTGTGTGGTGTATATATGTGTGTGTGTGGTGTGTATATATATATATATATATATATATATTTATATGTGTGTGTGTGTGGTGTGTGTATATATATGTGTGTGGTGTATATATACGTGTGTGTGTGGTGTGTATATATACGTGTGTGTGGTGTGTATATATATGTGTGTGTGTATATATATATATGTGTGTGTGTGTGTGTGTGGTGTATATATATGTGTGTGGTGTGTATGTATATGTGTGGTGTATATATATGTGTGTGGTGTATATATATATACATGTGTGTGTGTGTGTGTGGTGTATATATGTGTGTGTGTGTGTAGTGTGTGTATGTATATATATATATGTGTGTGTGTGTGTGTGTGTGTACATAAATCCGTTTGTGTCTAATTCTCTGGCGTGTGGGAGGAATGTGGTGGCATGGTTTGCTTATAGGGGAGCCCAGGCAACTTTTTTGCAAAGGGGCCCTATGTATTCTGTGTCCGCCCCTGCCCGGCCCAGATGTAAAGGAGCGGGGATACCGGCAGACGGGAATCCAAGGCGCACTGGTAGCAGACAGCCCATTGGCTGCCTGCCTTGTCAATCACCGCACCGCACTGTTCCCGGCCTCCCACTCTAGTGATGTCACAGGCTTGAGGTGGGGAGAAGAGGAGCTGTGCTGATTTCTATTTCAGCAATCATGTTATCATACAACAATCATATAATGGAGGGGGGGCTGCTATTAATGGTGAGGGCTTTCCACTAGTTCCCAGGGGGTTAACATTTATGGGGGAGAGGGGAAATAATATTAATGGTGGGAGCTGTCTCCTGGGGGGGGGGGGTTATTACCCTGGGGTCGTACCTAATGTATGGATGCTTGGAGGGGGCCTAATTACCATGTTGTTACACAGAGGGTGCTTCTACAATATATGGACTCTATAGCATGCTATATGGGGTAACAGAGGGGGCACTACATACTCAGGCCATGTGCACCCACTATCTCTGAAAAGATCATCCCAGCTCTGAAAAGATCATCCCAGCCGGTACTGACCAGATGATCTTTATGGCTGCAGACTTCAGCGTGCGCCCACATCAGAACTCCCCACTGCACACTATGAAGCGAGCGGCCGCAGCTGCTCGCTTCATAGTGTGCACTGACATGTCAGTTGTTTGCGGCGCCGCAAGGGATCCCTGACAGAGCGTATACTATGTGTATACGATCGGGCCGGGATCCCATAGACAGATCGCACACATATTTTTTTCGTATTAACTACGGCCGTTCTTGCAATCGGCAACAACGGCCGTAGAAATACAAAAAAATACGTGGTGTGAACATAGCCTAATACTGTATGGGAGCACAGAAGGGCCTAACAAGTATTGGGCATGCCCAGATAGGGGCTTAACTAGTCTTCTTGGGCACATAGGGGACCCAGCTACTCTGTTGGCGGCATAGAGGGTCCTGATGTCTATATGGATGCACATAGAGGGGCTTTTAAGTTTATTGGGGCACAGAGGGGGCCCAACTAGTATATGGATACTCAGAGGGGGCTAACTACTATATGGGAGCGCAGAGGATGTCTATACTGTATGAGCAAGAACCCTAAAATGTATGGCTCACAGATTCTGTGGTGACGAGTTGTGTCTGGGAAAAGATGGCCGTGCCATATGGAGAAGAAGGCGAAAAGTGAGTGACTGCAATCAGAGAAGACGTCACCTGTGAGTCATTATTAGCTGCACTGTAATCACTTAGATGGTGTGCAAACCCTGTATACCATTCTTGTCTTACTCTAAATGGGTCAGTGTATGTGGATGATACTGGTATTTTTACAGAGGATGTTATTTAGTAGTATGGTGGTGGTGAAGGGGTTGTGATATTTGTTTCCCTTTTACTGGTATTGTTTGTCTTGGTATACTGGATTTCAGTTATGGTATGGTGGTATTAGTTACTATGTGGTGGTAATGGTTGTGGTCACAGTGATATGTTTCTTATATACTGGTATGATTGGTAATATTGTTCTTGGTGTACTCGATTTGGTCAGTAACGGTATATTTCTTCTGATAACAGCTGGCACGGTAGAGATTTAGTGTTGGGTGCCTTCACACCTACCGACTCGCAGCGTTAATAACGCTGCGAGTTGGCTAGGTCCTGGCAGATCACTGTCATTACATACACGCAGTGGTCTGAATGACCGCTGCGTGTATTAAATCTGCCGGCCGCTTAACCCCTTCTGATGCCGGCCGCCTCCTGCTCCGCTCTGTATACATTACCTCCTCACTGCACGGGGTCCCGGCGTCCTGCTCTTGCGCCCAGCCAATCAGTGTGTTGCCCTGCCGCAGCCACTGATTGGCCGGGCGGGAGAGCAGGACGCCGGGACCCCGTGGAGCGAGGAGGTAATGTATACAGAGCGGAGCAGGAGGCGGCCGGCATCAGAAGGGGTTAAGCGGCCGGCAGATTTAATACACGCAGCGGTCATTCAGACCACTGCGTGTATGTAATGACAGTGATCTGCCAGGACCTAGCCAACTCGCAGCGTTATTAACGCTGCGAGTCGGTAGGTGTGAAGGCACCCTTAGGGCTGATGGTTGTAACAGGATAAGAGAACCAGAAGGGCAATTTAAATGATTACAGCACTGATATCAAGGTCACCAGGTACACAGCATGGTACCTTAAAGAGTCACTGTTGTTAAATATATATATATTTTTGCAGAAATCAATAGTCCAGGCGATTTTAAGAAACTTTGTAATTGGGTTTATTAGGCAAATCTGCTATTATCTGCAAGTAAAAAGCCTTTTCCCAGGTCCCCCCCTCCTCTCCTTTCTGCTATCCACTCCTCAGAATCAGGAAATCTCGACTGTTTTCATCTCTTTTTATCAGTAGGATCCTGTCTGGTCTATGAAGAGGGGAGGGGGGAGGGAGAAGGAGTGAGATTAGCTGGCAGCAGAGAACAGATTGCACAGCCGGAGCTATTCAGAGGCTATTCAGAGGTCAGAGAGGTCAGTGGTGACATCAGAGGAGAGATCCCTGATGTGGCAGTACATTTAACTCTTTGTAGCCCTGTTTTGTTGTCTTTTATCTCTCTCTCCATAGGAAAACAATGAAGACAGGGGAAGAGCTTCAAACTGCTTTTTCATTATAAAAAATTCATTTTTTGGCTAATAAACCCAATTACAAAGTTTCTTAAAATTGCCTGTACTATTGATTTCTGCCAAAAATTCTAATGGCAGTGACACTTTAAGGCTGCGTTCACACTACGTATATTTCAGTCAGTATATTTCAGTCAGTATATTTCAGTCGGTATTGCAACTAAAACCAGGAGTGGATTAAAAACACAGAAAGGATCTGTTCACACAATGATGAAACTGATGGCCGCCATATAACAGTAAATAACGGCCATTATTTCAATATAACAGCCGTTGTTCTAAAATAACAGCAAATATTTGCCATTAAATGGCGGCCATCCACTCAATTACAACATTGTGTGAACAGAACCTTTCTGTGTTTTTAATCCACTCCTGGTTTTGGTTGCAATACTGACTGAAATATACTGACTGAAATATACATATACTGACTGAAATATACGTAGTGTGAACGCAGCCCTAGGGTGCATTCACACAGACAGATTATCTGACTCATTTTTGAAGCCAAAGTCAGGAATGGAGTTTATGGTCTGTTCCTGACTTTGGCTTCAAAAATCTGTCAGATAAATCTCTCTGTGTAAAGGCAACCCCAAGGTACTATGGTGCACACCTGGAGCTGGGTTCCCTTTAATCCAATAGATGTATATCTTGGTATAGCTCTCATTACATACTATATAGCATGTGAGAAAGCACTAGGTTTAAAGAAGTACTCAGGGGCTTGAGACATCTCAACCAGAGGTGAGACATGGCTCTGATACGGGGTTGAAGGTGCGCGATGGGACTCACACATCTTGATTAGAGTATTGGGGCTGGCCTTCACAGCCCCAATTCACATCACAAGGGATGTTCGTGGCTGGGAACACTGACCCCAATACTATGATTCTGTGGCGCCTGTGGCATCTACTTTCCCTGCACCGATTTGGGGAGGATAATAGTAGATAAGGGCCAGAGTGGTCCTTGAAAGATGGGCCGCTAGCCTGTCACTCAAGGGCCAGTGCTGTGTGCTTGCCCCCCAGGCTAAAACTTGCCAGCCAGCCCCTGGGCACACCTGATGCCGATCGGCTGGGGGCAGTGAAGCCACATCAAAAGAAAGTGCAGCCGCGCCTCCAGCAACCACTAGGGATGACATTGGCTTCTCTGCAAAGCCGACCGCGTGCTTCGGCAGTGCTGGGAGCGGAACGCACAGCCCTGCTTATGACAACCCGGGAATGTCTCCCATAGGCCAGTGTGTAATCATGTAAAAGCGCATATTATTCTATTAATTTTAAACCATAGTACCATAAAAACAAGATCATTAAAAGAGTATAAAACTATGTGCTGACTGAACTTGTTATTTCAATAATTGTAGCAAAAAACAACATAAATTAGAATGAATCTGTGTGTTGCCGTTCTCTATTTCATTGACTGTGGAAAACCTTTGTTCGTGCATAACAGCTTTGGCCTAAAGGTAAGTGTCCTGTCTGAGACAGCCACAGGCCCAGGTTCAAGACCTGGATAACACACCAATGTTTTTCAGCATGAACGAGGATTTCTCATTGGTAAATGCTTTACTCTTTGAAACAACTGTCTTATTTAGAGTAATAATGAATTTTAATAAGTTATATTATTAACCCCTTCACGTCAGTAATCTGTATATATATACGTTCCTTCTGCACAAGCCCCGTGCAGTAGGAATGTATATATACGTTCCTGACCGAAGGGGCTTTTGATGTGTGCAGGACTGCTGCAGTGAGAGCAGTCCAGCACACATCAGTTTCCGGGGCTGAGGATAATGAGAGGCAGCTGTGATCCCGCAGCTGCCCCTCATTAACCCCTTTAACGCTGCAATCTATGGCGACAGCGGCATTTAAGGTACTCAGTGACAGGACAAGCTTCTGTCACTGAGTGATCGGGATCTGCGGAGGTCCTGATCGCTTGTACCGACGGGCGGGGGTAAGCCACTAGCTTCGTCCTGTCAGTTCGGCGATCTGTGCATAGAGTCTGCTCTCAGGCAGGGTCTATGCATAGTTCGCCAATAACACTGATCTATGCTATGCTATGGCATAGCATAGATGAGTACATGCAATCTAATAATTTCATGTTTTACAGTGAGAATAAGTGTAAAAAAAATAAAGTTTTTTAAAGAATTAAAAAAACCCTTATAACCTCCCACAATAACAGTTTAAAATACCCCCTTGCCCATTATAAAACTAAAAATATAAATAAATGAATAAATAAATAAACATATTGTATATCGTAGCGTGCGGAATTGTCAGATCTAATAAAATATACCATTATTGTTCCCGCACGGTGAACCAAGATTGCTGATTTTTTTTAAAATTATATATCAGAAAAAAATTAAAAAAAAGCGATCAAAATTTTTCAGTTACACCAATATGATATTAATAAAAACTAGAAAAAAAACAAAAACAAAAAAATGACACCTCGACCAGCCCTGTAGGTGGAAAAATAAAAGCGCTATGGCATCCGTGCATCAATGGGCTCAGTCTTGAAGGGGTTGAGGTGATGTATACCATTACATTTAAAACGGCTAGAAACTTGAATAGCAGAGGTGGTGCGGGGACAAATCTCGCGCCTGACAAGGTTTGCAATGGCAGACGTAATTTTTGCCTAAAATATGCTGTGAAACCAGAAAAAAAATCATACGTGTGGTGAAATTGAAAAAACAAAAAAAACAAAAAAAAACAAAAACGTTTTACCCAAGGGTAAAACTGAATTGTTATACATGTTCCTCAAGTTGTTACGATTACAATGATATGTAACTTGTATAATTTTTATTTTATTTGATGGCTTTTAAAAAATTAAAACCTTTAAAAAAAATATGTTCCTTAAAATTGCTATATTCCTTTGGTTTATGGGGCTGTGTGAGGAATAATTTTTTGCGCCATGGTGTCTTCTTTCTATCAGTACCTTGATTGTGCATATGTGACTTTTTGATCGCTTTTTATTACAATTTTTAGAGATTTGATGCGACCAAAAATGCACAATTTTGCCCTTTGGAATTTTTTTATGCTTCCGCAGCTTACCATGCAAGATCGGGAATGTGATCAGGCGATTATAGTTATACTGCATAGATCAATGAGATCAGTGCTCTATTGCTCTCGGCTGGGTGAGGATGTGGGTATTGCCCCTTCGCGATCGCGTCGCTGGGATCACTGAGTTTCACAACAAGAGTGGTAAAAAGTTCTCAATTAAATCTCACCTTACCTGTTCTTCAAGCTATGTAATACAGTATATGTTATCGAGTGTCCCTGCAAGTATCAAATGGAAGGACAACTCAGCCATTACACCTCAGGCTGAACGGGCACAGGATCAATATTAGAAGAGGCTTTTAAAAGCACGGCCTCTCAAGACATCTCTTTGAGAAGCACACATGCGACTACAAAGTTCTTAAAATCTATCCGATTGATCACATACCTCAGACAGCTAATAATAGTTACAGTAATCTAGTAAGAAAGGAGATGTCTTGGATTTACACTCTAAATACACTGCAACCTAAGGGTATGTGCACACTGAGTAATTTAGACGGAAAGTCAGTCGCGTAATCCATCTATAACTCCATTCTATACATGGGCTGATTCCTCCCTTGTCCAAAAGAATGAACTTGATCATCCTTTGGAGGGAGGAAGGAATCCGCCCGTGCATAGAATGGAGTCCATCACACGGACGGAGACGCGCGCGTCTGCCGCTATCCGCGAGTAGCAGCAAGTGATGGATTACGCGACGGACTTTCCGTTTAAATTTCTCAGTGTGCACATACCCTCACGGCTCAAAGGAAGCAATGGAAATGATCAATTAACTGTTGCCCCCTTTATAGCTATTATAAATGAATTACAAAATCTGTTCTTTCCCTCTTAAATAATTTGATCTCTGTCTAAGGCTTCGTTCCCACTGAGGAAAACTAGCGGAATTGTCGGCCGCGGAATGCCGTTAGCCTCCCTCTCATAATGGGAGTCTATGGGAGGCGCGCGCTCCTGCTTTGTCCGTGCTGAAGAATGAACATGTTTTCTTCAGCGGGAACGAAGCCTTATAGCTACGCTCCTGGATTTCCTCAAGATAACTGAGCACCATGGGATGGAACTAAATCACTAGACTATCCGGCCCAGCAATATGTCTTTATGGAGGCCAGAGTGCATGCGCGCCCTCACTGGTCCGACCGGTCTGGTGGCTGTGATATCTGAGCCCTTGTTGAGCCCTGACTTTTGTACCGAATATCTTCAATACGCTATGGTACTATGGTTAAAATGGATAGTATAATATGCTCTTTTACCTGATGCTACACTGGCCTATGGGAGACATTCACGGGTGTTTTTGATTTTGAAACTCCCGCCCTTTCCCCTATAAATATCCTGTATGTCTATGTTTTATGCTATTGATCTTATGAAGAGGGACTCCCTCGAAACGCGTTATCTGCAAAAAATATGGGTTTTTTTGGACCTTCTACGACTTCCATCCTCCTTTGATAAGGATCTTGGACTTGATGTGCAGCACCTAATCCTCCAGGAAAAAACGCCACACATTGCACCTCTGATTGTGCCCATCTTTCTCTGATTCCTGCACCGAATTTTACACAATGTGCATTGCACACTGGGGAAGATTTATCCAATCTTCACTGGTGTAAAGTGAAACTGGCCCAGTTGATCCTAGCAACCAATCACATTCCACTTTTGATTTTTCAAAGAGTCTGGGTGGCATAAAAAAATGGAATCTGATTGGTTGCTAGGGGCAACTGAGCCAGTTTCACTTTACACCATGTTTGATAAATCTCCGCCACTGTTCCTTTTCTTTCTAGTGTATTTGGAAAAGATATTACATGTAAATTTTGGAAATCAGGCACATGATAAAGAGACCGGATCGGTCTCAAAACGTGTTCTGTTGCTGGCAAGATTTGTTTAATAAATTTTTTGATATTTTATATCACCACTACCTCTTGGACCTGCACCTGTTTTACCCGTCTTGGGGTGGAGGAAGATACTGATTGTCTTTAATCCCTGTGGGGATTAGTCGGGAGTGGCTGCGGTTCATTCACATGCTATGAGTAAGAGTTGTGCTTTACACCGGCACACAGCACAACCTACTAAGGTGAGAGTTCTATCGGCTTACTTTCACCCCTTCTGCCCTGTCTGAATTACGCTATGGAGCACTGTCTTATATTTTGTTTCAGGTTATTTTCAGGCATTTTCAGTATAATCTTATGGCTGTAAAACAGCAAAAGGGATATGTTTCAAATCTTACATGCGTAGTAATGTAGCTATATAACTTCCCATCGACCAAATTAGTGCCTTGTATCAAGACACAGCACATGGGCATGTACACTACATGGGAGTTCAGGCTTTGTATCCTGCCAAGTCAGAAAGTATAAAAGCTATGCAAAAAAGAGCCCGTGGGTGCAAGAAAATCTTTTATGTAGTTTTATTCCCTTGCAATGTTTTCCACTGTTTCTTCCAGCCATGAAGCTGTAAGGATCAATCAATGTTGCATGAGTTAATAAAATTACATGGAAGATAATCCTGCTAAAAAAATTGTATTGGCATATTTTTAAAAACTTCCTTATACAGCTACATCTATTATAAAAAAATATATAAGTCCTGGAAATCTTCAAATCTATGCAAATCAATCAATCACTGGGCCAAATTTATCAATCTGATCAAGAAAAAAATTGCCTGATTTGCCCATAGCAACCAGGCCTAGACTGGCAATCCACTTAGCCAAGCAATTTTCCTGTTGGCCGCCCTGATTGTCAGGCACTGGGCTACCGTCTTGTCACTGCCAACTAACAGGCAGTGGACTAAAAGGCTGAGCCCACAAGCATTAGTTTGAGTGCAGTGTTTCTGGCCCTGGAGCACCCAGACCCATAGCTTTTTTCCCCCACAGATTGTAGTATTACCCTATAAATAATGCAACTTATAGAATACTTACGTTGAAGGATCACATGTATGATAGACAATGTCGATTTTCTATGGAAAGACAGGGAACAAAATTACTGTTTAATGCAGTATATCATACTATATATAACTATAGACATTAGGTCTGGAAAACAGGAATACAGCCTAGGTAATAGGCTGCATCCCTGTTTTCCAGGCGGTACTTGGGCTGTCTTCACCTTCCCCACGGAACGGGAAGGCAGCGGGAGTCAAATGCCGATGGTTTGAGTTCGTATGAACCTGAACCTTGGCCCTGTTCGATCATCTCTAGATATCAGCAGGTTCATTGGGCAGAACCTGCTGATAGTGCCGCTTTAAGAGTGTATCTACTGTTTAACCGTTCCTGTTAAAGTCCTGGACTTTGTACCTACACACCTTGTTCTACCTTTACAAATACCCGGGGGTGGGCATACAACTCCTGCCCTACGTGACAAGTGCCTGGTCATACACGCCAACGCCTTGTCCACTACTAACAACATTTAGCAACCCCAGGTCATTGGATTGGTATGCAGTAACCACTGACCACACCACAAGATTTATTGTATTGTAGATGCTCTGATTCTGGCTATCACAGGTAGTCAGTCCCTCAGATCCCTATGCCTGCCCATGTTTCTTATTTGCAGTATATGATCATTAAGAATGCCTAATGCATGCCAAACCAGGCGTCATTGCATAGACATTGAATATTAAATAAGTAATTTATGTAAAAGTGATGTGTCCTGTGCTTTGTATTGTTGCATAACTAATTTAAGAATCAGAGGAAGCTGTGGGGCAGTTGTTGGGTTAAACATTGTGGTTAATATCTAGCTTTTTAAGAGACTGTATTATGGTGCGTTAACACAGGCAGATTTATCTGACAGATTTTGGAAGCCAAAGCCAGGAATTGGTTTGAAAAAAGGAGAAATCTCAGTCTTTCCTTTATGACCCGTTCCCAGTTTAAGGTCTGTTCCTGGCTTTGGCTTCAAAAATCTGTCAGATAAATCTGCCTGTATAAACGCACCATAAGAAATATATATACGTGTTTATATATTGTGATAAGACCATAATCTTCACTGCTCAAGAATCTACAAATTCCTTTTATCTAGTAACAAGCACAAAAGTAACTAATCCTAACTTTGACACACCCCATTTTCTTTACGATTCTGAAGTTGTTTTCTTATTCGGCCAGTTTATTGTTAACAGGATTTTTTTTCTTCCTTTTTTAGCCATTATCCTTACAGAAAAATTATAATAATCATAACCTACCCGTAAGTGAGGTGCCCTGAGGGGAATGGAGATAAATATAGCCATAAGGCTCCCAAAATTGGCATAAAAATGGGCATCAAAGTGAAATCACAAAATTGTCATCTATATAATAAAAATGAAAGTCTGTCTGTCTGTCTGTCTGTCCCAAATAGACTTCCAAACGCCTGAACGGTTTGACCCCAAATTTGGCACACAGATACATTGGGTGCCCGGGAAGGTTATTGCGAAGTCACCGCCAGATGTACAGGAGAGGAGGGGGAGGGGGAAGAGCGGTGCCCCATAGAAATGAATGGGAAAATCTCCACACTCCAAACACAGGTGATATAATTAGCTGCAGCTGCCCAGCAGTTGGCAGTTGGGAGCCCTAGCAACCAATAGGATTACTACTTTCACAGGGAGCTGAAATGTGAATGGTTGCTAGGGCCAGCTGCCTCATAACAGATCCACAGAAATAACTGATAGACCCCCTACTCCATCTATACAGTACATGTATACAGGGCCCCCTACTCCATCTATACAGTACATGTATACAGGGCCCCCTACTGCATCTATACAGTACATGTATACAGGACCCCCTACTCCATCTATACAGTACATGTATACAGGGCCCCCTACTCCATCTATACAGTACATGTATACAGGACCCCCTACTCCATCTATGCAGTACATGTATACAGGACCTCCTACTCCATCTATACAGGTATACAGGGCAGTATTACCAGCTGCTGCTGCCCTAAGCACTAAACCTGAAGACGCCCCATCCTCACTCACCAATTAGCATCAGGATAGGTTATAGCTCCAGATGTCACATTTAACACCGCCACACCAGACCTGACCAATACCGCCTTACTGTGACTGGATAACACTGTTATACCACACCTGACCAATACTGCTATACTGTGACTGGATAACACCGCCACACCAGACCTGACCAATACCGCCATACTGTGACTGGATAACACCGCTATACCAGACCTGACCAATACCGCCATACAGTGACTGGAAAACACTGCCACACCAGACCTGACCAATACCGCCATACTGTGACTGGATAACACCGCTATACCAGACATGACCAATACCGCTATACTGTGACTGGATAACACAGCCACACCAGACCTGACCAATACCGCCATACTGTGACTGGATAACACCGCTATACCAGACCTGACCAATACCGCCATACTGTGACTGGATAACACTGCCATACCAGATCTGACCAATACCGCCATACTGTGACTGGATAACACTGTCATACCATACCTGACTAATATCGCCATACTGTGACTGGATAACACTGCCATACCAGACCTGACCAATACCGTCTTACTGTAACTGGATAACACCGCCACACCAGATCTGACCAATACCGCTATACTGTGACTGGATAAAACTGCCACACCAGACCTGACCAATACCGACACACTGTGACTGAATAACACTGCCATACCAGACCTGACCAATACCGCCATACTGTGACTGGATAACAACGCTATACCAGACCTGACCAATACTGCCATACCCCCCCTCAAAAAGACACCAGATTTTCTGAACGGGAGGGTACTGCCCCTCTGCAAGGTGCTACCCTAGGCACCAGACCATGGGTGCCTAATGGTAAATACGACCCTGCAGGTATACAGGACACTACAGGTATACAGGACCCCAAAACTATACACTAAAGGTGCACGGGACCTCCAATAAACTATATACTACAGGTATACAGGACCTCAAAACTATACACTACAGGTATACAGGACCTCCACCAACTCTATACTACAGGTATACAGGATTTCCACCAACTATATACTACAAGTATACAGGACCCCAAACTATACACTACAGGTATACAGGACCCCAAAACTATACACTACAGGTATACAGGACCACAAAAATATACAGTACAGGTATACAGGACCTCCACCAACTCTATACTACAGGTATACAGCACCTTCACCAACTCTATACTACAGGTATACAGGACCCCCAAACTTTACACTACAGGTATACCGGACCTCCACCAACTATATACTACAGATATACAGGACCCCAAACTATACACTACGGGTTTACAGAAACCCCAAACTATACACTACAGGTATACAGGACCTTCACCAACTCTATAATACAGGTATACAGCACCCCCCACCAACTCTATACTACAGGTATACAGGACCCCAAACTATACACTACAGGTATACAGGACCCCAAAACTATACACTACAGGTATACAGGAACTCCACCAACTATATACTACAGGTATATAGGACCCCAAACTTTACACTACAGGTATACAGGACCTTCACCAACTCTATACTACAAGTATACAGCTCCTTTACCAACTCTATACTACAGGTATACAGGACCCTTAAACTATACACTAGAGGTATCCAGGACCCCCGAACTATAAACTACAGGTATACAAAACCTCCACCAACTATACATTACAGGTATACAGCACCAACTATTTACTACAGGTATACAGGACCCGCGAACTATGCTGTACAGGTATACAGGACCTTCACCAACTATACACTGCAGGTATACAGGAATTCCCAAACTATACAGTACAGGTATACACCCCCCAACTATACACTACTGGTATACAGGACCTCCCTCAACTATACACTACAGGTATACAGCCCCCCCACCCAACTATGCACTACAGATATGCGGGACCCCTAAAAACTATACACTGTAGGTATACAGAACCCCTCCAACTATGCACTACAGGTATACACTAATTCCACTGATGAAACAATACCTTTAGATTGGCCTCTTGGGGACCTTAAAACAAATCTAATTAACAAACTGACACTTTATACCCGGGCAGCGCCGGGTACATATTCTAGTTTAAAAATAAAATTGACTTTGGGTCACTGATCTCACACTTATAATACAGAGAGGAATGCCTCGCATCACATCCAAGAGAGTCCAGCCTGGCCCAAAGTGGTTCTGAGTGTAAAAACTGGCATCAAAGTGGGTAGATGGGCATTTTTTCCTGATTTGAATAAGTAACTGGTGATGCCAGCTTTTACACTCAAAACAACTTTGGGCCAGGCTGGACTCTCTTGGATGTGATGTGGGGCATCCCTCTCTCTCTGTGTATTATCAGTGAGAGATCAGTGGGCCAAACTCATTTAACCCTTTGAAAACACCATTTACTTACTCAAATCAGGAAAAATGCTCATCTGCCCACTTTAATGCCGGTTTCAACACCCAGAACCACTTTGGGCCAGGCTGGACTCTCTTGGATGTGATGTGGGGCATCCCTCTCTGTGTATTATCAGTGTGAGATTAGTGGCCCAAACTCATTTAACTCTTCAAATACACCAGTTACTTATTCAAATTAGGAAAAAAATGCCTGTTTGCCCACTTTGATGCCAGTTTTAACATACAGAACCACTTTGGGCCAGGCTGGACTCTCTTGGATGTGATTCGGGCATCCCTCTCTATGTACTATCAGTTTGAGATCAGTGGCCCAAAGTCAATTTTATTTTTAAATCACAATTTTGTGTTTTCACTTTGATGCCCATTTTTATGCCAACCATGAGGTCCTTTTGGCTACATTTATCTCCATTCCCCTCAGGGCACCCCACTTATTGGTAGGTTGTGATTATTATAACTTTTCTGTAACAATAATGGCTAAGGCTATGTTCAGACTTTGTAAGACACCGGCTGGGTCGAAGCACGGCCGGTGTCAGAGAAGATCATCCCGGCCGATACTGCAGTACTGGCTGGATGATCTTCACTGCAGTTGAATTCAGATGCGAGCGCCGCTGCACTCAATGGAGCATGCGGCTGGAGTCGCTCGCTACATTGTGTGCACTGACAGGGTTTTCTGCACCCGCTACTCATTGAATAGCGTCCACAAAAAACTAACATATCAGTTTTTTTGCTGGCCGCTAGGGGTCCAGGCTGAAGTGTATACTAAGGGGGAGATTTATCAAAGGGTGTAAAATTTAGATTGGTGCAAATTGCCCACAGCAACCAATCACAGTTCCTCTTTCCTTTCAGCACTGCCCAAAGCTGAGCTGTGATTGGTTGCTGTGGCCAGTTTGCACCAGTCTAAATTTTACACCCTTTGATAAATCTCCCCCTATGTGTATACACTCTGGCCGGGATTCCCTTGGCCTGCAGCAAAATGTGGGTAAAGGATTAATCATGGCTGTGTTGCAAATCAGCATTAATAATGATTAATAATTTACTAACGTTGTATGAACATAGCCTAAAAAAGGAAAAATCCTGTGAATAAGAAGCTGTGCAAATAAGTAACCAACTTCAGCGTCGTACTTTCTTTTGGGTCACAGAACGTAGCCAATAGCTGAGTCTACACTCACATGTGGACTCTATCACAACTAGCCCCAATGTCCGTTTGATTTCTATAAATAAAATGGTCACTTACCTCACTGATGTCCATTAGGATGTTGATTAGTGGAGTAGATTATAGATGTGCTGGCGGAAAATTAAAAAAAGACAAAATATTAAACCAGATTGTGCAATGTCTTCAAGAAGTATCAGGAGTCAGGGATGAAATCCAGCATCAGCTTCCGTTAGTCAAATGTTCACACATAGATTAGCATCTTCTCTCCAGCCATGAGCAAGCAACTATCTCTGACTTCCTGGTTACTGCACCATGTGCTCTGCTTTTAAAGAGACAGGACTGCTTTTTTCAATACTACAGATTGTATGTAGGGAAAAATACTGACTACATGTCTAATAGAATCGAATACAAGTGAGGGATTTACCAAGCTGCTGAACAGATGTCGCATTATCGGCTTGAGAAAGCAGAACAGTTCAGGCTTATCTTTTATTATCTTTTTGCAAGTGACAGGGGCATTAGTTTTTTTATAACTCCACCAGCCCCCTCTACCCATTTCATCTTTTACTTTATGAACACATAATTCTTTCAAGTCAGAGTGTGCTAAGTACATCATTCATCATGACCATGATTCAGTGGATGAGAGCCCCACCTAGACTTATAATGAGACAGCTAAACATGAGCAGGAACAACAAACTCATTGTTCAAAATATTGATGCTACTAACTGACATTCTACAGTTAGTAGAATGTATCTTTTCTTTTGTTTTGAATAAGTACACAGTAACCCTGTCCCAAAGTAAAATCTTTAGGGTGCGTTCACACATACAGGATCCGCAGCAGATCCGTAGCAGATTTGATGCTGTGTTCAGTTATTTAGTTACAGCTGCGGATTTTGCAGATGTGAACACACCCACAGGGTGATCGCACATACAGGATCCGTAACAGATTTGATGACGCAGATATTAGTGTAACTAAATAACTGAACACCGCATCAAATCTGCTGCGGATCCTGTATGTGTGAACGCACCCTTAAAGGGAATCTGTCAACACCCAAACACTACTCGAGGTGCTGACAGTCTGCTGTAGTTAGAAGTCCCCTTGTGAGAATGGTACTGTGGTGTCCCACCATTGGTGTTTCTCTTATGCATCTGTCCTAAAATCCGCACTCAGGTTTAGTGGTGCATGAAGTATGTAGTTTCCTCACTAGGTGTCACTGTTCTTTATATGTCTTATCTCTCATGCACAGCTGAAGGTCATGGGTTAAGTTTTTTCTGTGTCATGTGTTTTGTGCTTACCACCAGGAGGTGCTCTTTCTATCTATCCTATCTTCTTCTCCCTCTCTCTTACTCACACAGATAGTACCCCTGTAGGAGGAGTTAGACTAGTAGAGGAAGTGAGGTAGTCTTCCCTTAGGTTCCAGTGACAGAGGACACTCCACAAAGCAGTTCCTGCTGAGGTTAAGCCAGGGCCTGGCTTTTGCCAGGACCCCTGACAGGGACCAGGGACAGATGTATCAAAAGACTTTATTCTCTATACAAGCAGCTTTGTTTACTATGCAGTGCTAAGCTACCATAGGAGAGAGCAGCCACTTAGGAGTACCCTAGTCCACGCCAGGAACTTCTCAAAAATGTGCAGAGTAGACTCCTGAACCAAGAGGAGCTGACTCCAGTAGGACAAAGCTACCAGTGTGAAAAGGTCTATGTATCCTATTGCGAAGTGCAGGGCTACTGGGAAACCATCGGAAACCAGCTACACCCAGATAACTGACGACTGAGGCTCATGCTACCCACCTAGAAAAGGTTCTATGAAGCTAGGTGACAGAAGACGGTCAGACATAGGTCTAAACGTAAGTACGAGTATCACTTATCTATCTATGTATCTACACTACAGTTCCGGCAGAGTACTGGATCTACACTGGGCAAGGGCTCCTCTGGCAACTCCTCTCTTCTCTACCTCTACAAATTTACGACTTCTTCTACTAGTAAGTTCCTACAATCTTTCAGCACCTATTCCTACAAGTATCAATTCTATTTCACTGTCAGCACTCAAGTCTGTGTCAAGATTTGCACTGTATAACGTGTACTGTTTGCCTACGAAGTTCTACAGTAAGCTGTTCTTTTTTCGGTACGAAACCCACGAGCCTCTGTCTTCCTCAGTCTGCACCTGCACCCATACACACACCACGGTACACCTTGGGTTACTTTTCCCCTTCTTTGTGGGTGTCGGTACCGACATCCTGGGTGGTTCAACTACCACTCCAGGTTGCCATGACAAGTGCCCAAGTGCCTGGAGGTTACCGACCATTTGGGGGCATAAACCAACCATACACAAAGCAGTGTTACAGTGCTGGCGTCAAGACAAATTACATCACTGGCCGAGTATTACTGTACCTTTTGGTAATGGTGTGTCAGAGTTTGGCACAAACACAGCCACAACTTCTGTTTGCACATAATCCACCCTGCTGACAAATTACCAAAAGGTATCATGACACCTAAGTCCTAATTACTCCAATTGAAAGCTCCAAAACCCATACTGCCTAAGAGTCTACTACTCCCCTTAAAAGCTGCAGTAGAGCCCCTCTCTCTAAGGGAATATCTACATGGATTATGGTCTTTGTGCAGAAGATGTGCTACAGACCGGAATCATGGAACTCCCAGCATCATGATTCATTATGATGTTGGGAGCTCTGAATCAGTTTAAATCTTTGCGCTACAGTACTGACACAGCTCCACCTGTTTTTATTAATATGGTTCAAAAATAGTAGCAAATGACAAATGTCATTATGATAACAAAGAATGTGAAGACAGCAATGCACATTGGAATACTATAAAGATATACAGGTTTATATCCAGTGCGTATTTTACCATATTAAAACAGTTATGCTAATCGTGTGGCCTGGGGTGCTAGTGTAGATTTTGTGTGCAACTGGTGGGCTCTGGTGTTTTAGGGCAACTTGTCACGGTGGCCAGGAGTTCTGAATGAATCAGTGTTTTAACTTTACTAGAAGAAGAATACAAAACAGGAGCAGTTCTGGTTACAAATGCTAGTGCAAGAAAAATACTTGGCAAATACTTCATTAAGAGCTACTCAGAGGTAGACTTGAGCAGAAAATAGAAGAGAGTGAAGACTTGTGCTGAGAGAGTGATATAGGGTCTGGGTAGGAGCCTTCGTCTAATTAGTACAGTACTCTGCTTGGATGTGTGAAGAAATACTTAACTTGAAGAGAACTTCTCGTACTCACGTTTAGATATATCTGATATTTCACCGCCTTCTGCCTACACAGTATCAGTGACCATCCTGTGTTGCAGTATGAGTCCTATTGTCTCTAGGTTGAGCTCCCACACTATCTCTAAGTCGACGAGCATGTGTCAGTAAGGTGCTTCGGGTTCTAGCTTCTTTGCCTTACTGGGGATCAGTCCCTCTGCCTTTTCCTTTAGGGAGTGATTGTCCTGCCTGAAGAAATCCATGGCGAAGACAAGGGTGTTCCTATGATCCAGTTACTTGGGTTCAGCACTGCATCCTAGCTGGCTAGCTTTCACTGAACTGAGCTGGTCTAAGACTCAACTAGAACTTCCTCCTGACTGGACATCCCTACTTTTTATAGGGTAGTGTGACAGAAGGTAGGAAATAGAGAGTGTAGTGGTGTACAGAGTGTCTGCTCCAATAGATAATTATACATATATAAAACATAGCCTAACCTTACCACATAGACTGCAGCTGTGCACAGGAGGAGTGAGACACCTAGTGGCCACAGTGAAGATTGCAGCTGAAAACACTTGGTGTGACACCTGAGAGAGTTATTTTACCAGGGTGGTATAAGACTTAGGGAATCATCTGTGGTGGGACACTACACCCGAAATGTCACTGCAACAATTCTTAAAATGACGGTGAGTCAAGAAAAAGTCACCATGGAGACCGAACAGCAGAAACCTTTGGTGACCTGTCGTGCGCCTGAGCTACTATTTCTATATGGCCAATTTTGCCTGGTTCAGCAATCCATGCTGTAAGAGGGTACTGTTTGTGTTTTGCAGTGTCTCGGGATCACCATTTTAACATATGCCTTAAGATACTTTTATGGGACAAAGACCCTGGTATTACAGACAGGTACCTGAGGGGAATTGGGGACACTCTTGCCTGAATTAAGAAGCATAAATTTGGAGAATTTTATCCCAAAAACCCTTGATGAGTGGATACCCCCACCAAACATGTAGAGGAGGTGAAGCCCTAACACTGGCATGCGCCCCTCTGTCCCTTCCTCTTATCGGCTCCTTAGCAGGCCAGCCGAAACCTGAAGACTGGTGCTACACTGGTACAAGAGAACACTAAACAGAGACAAGACGAACAGACACAATATTTGCAGGATCAGCTAACTGGGTTGCGGTACAATTCAGAAATCAGGGGGATAGCTGGAAAGTCAAGCCAAAATGAGAAAAAACAGGGAACAGTCACAACGCTAGCTTAGTCACACTCAAAGAGGCTCTATCGCAGGCGACAAGGATACTGAGGGGAGTATATTAATGGAGACTGGAGTCCCAGCCCCAGGGCATGAGACTCCATCCCAACAACACACAGAGCTGACTGGCGAAGCTGGCCGCCATTCAGTCATAACTGGCAACAACAGAGGATGCCGCCCCCCCCCCCCCATCAGGGACGTTGCCCGTGCACTCCCCACAACCGGCTGGGCAGGTTACCAGGGACACTGGTGAGGGCCGGCGTCTGACAATTACATTTGCTCTAAATCCCACCAAGATACTGAGATTCATGTACTTCTAAAGAACTAAGCTCAGGAATGGTACCGTAAGTCACCACATCTTTCAGTCCTGGGTTAAAAGCAATATTCTATAGAAGGAACCTATTACACGAAAGCCCAGGAGGGAATGTAGGATTTCTCAGACTGGGTAGAGCAGGAAGATTTGAACTGATTTGGAGCTCCCAGCATCATAATGAATCATGAGCTCCGCATTCCGGTCTGCAGCAAATCTTTTGTATATACTGTACACTGAAAATGTAAATGCCTGGCTATTTTCAAAAGTCTTGCAGATGGTGTACAGCCTACAGATCCATATAAGGCCTGAGGGTCCATTTACACACAAAGATTATCTGACAGATTATCTGCCAAAGATTTGAATCCAAAGCCAGGAACAGACTATAAACACAGATCAGGTCATAAAGAAAAGCCTGAGATTTCTCCTCTTTTCAAATCCATTCCTGGCTTTGGCTTCAAATCTTTGGCAGATAATCTGTCAGATAATCTTTCTGTGTAAATGGACCCTAATGCTGGGTTTACACGGAACGATTATCGTGCGAATTTGCACGATAGCGATCGAATTCGAACGATAATCGTACGTGTAAACGCAGCGAACGATCGCACGACGAGCGAGAAATCGTTCATTTTGATCTTTTAACTTGTTCTTAAATCGTCGTTCGCAAAAAATTTGCCGATCGTTCACTGATTTTACCTATGTGCGAGATAGGCTTAAGTGATCGCAAAACGATCGGAAAACAAATTTTCTGTACGATATATCGTTCCATCTAAACGCTGATCGTTATAAAAGAAAAATCGTTACTTAGAAATCGTTAATCGTATGATTGGGCGAATTATCGCTCCGTGTAAACGCAGCATTAGTTTTTGCAAAATCAAATTGTACTTTGTAATGACATGCTTAATTGTTCCATATAATATGGTGTGATACAATGAAATTTGTACTGTGAAATAAAAAAGAAGCCTTTTGTTTGTGTTTTTTGTTATTACGCCAATTGAGTGGTAAAAGAAACATGTTATCTATATTCCTTAAAGCAGTACAATTACGATAGCCAATTTATATAACTTTAATTTTATTTTACTACTTTAAAAAAATGTAAAAAACAAAAGTGTTTAACCCTTTGAGGACCAGGCCCAAAATGACCCAGTGGACCGCACAAATTTTGATCTTTGCGCTTTCGTTTTTCCCTCCTCCTCTTCTAAGAGCTCCAGCACTTTCAGTTTTCTATCTACAAGGCCATGTGAGAGCTTGTTTTTTACAGGAATAGTTGTACTTTGTAATGGCGTCTTTCATTTTACCATAACTTGTATGACGGAATCCCAAATATATTATTTATGAAAATTGGTGAAATCGTAAAAAAGAATGCAATATGGTAACGTTTGGGGGGTTCCTGTGTCTACGTAATGCACTATATGGTAAAAGCGATGTGATACCATTATTCTATAGGTCAGCCCGAACACAACCATATGCAGGTTTATGCAGTTTTTCTAATGTTATATATATTTTTTTAAATGAAATCCTTTTTTTTGGCAATTAATTATAAATAAAATAGCCCTATTGTGATGCTTATAACGGTTTTATTTTTTCACCTATGAGGCTGTATGGGGTGTAATTTTTTCCGCCATGATCTCTAGTTTTTATTAATACCGCCACCAGTCTTCTATCTTCATTCAGCGATGTCTTCTTCGGGTGGACGGTGAACAGCTCCGACTGTTCCGAATGCCGTCCCCCCTCTGCAGCGTCATCCGATGCTCAGCCGCGATTGGCTGAGCATAACTGTGCTCAGCCAATCGCGGCTGAGCACAGTTGTGACGCGGCGGAGGGGGGACGGCCGGCAGCGACTCGGCCGTCCGTCCGAAGATGACGTTTGGCACAAGATGGCGGACGGCCCTCGACACGGATCAGGTAATGTATAATGCACCACACTTCCGGGTACACGGGTGGGGGTGGGGGGACACACATAACATACATTACAAAGTTGTATAACTTTGTAATGTGTGTTATTCTGTGAATAATTTCTGAGCGCCGCACTACCCCTTTAAATCGGTAATCCGCGCACTTTTTTCCCTCTTTTCGTGTACGCCGTTCACCGTTCGCAATGACGCTTGTTATATTTTAATAGATCGGACAATTACACACGCTACGGTATATTATATGTTTATTTATTTTTATATGTTTTATTTATATAATGGGAAAGGGGGGTGATTTAGACTTTTATTGGGGGAGGGGTTTTGGGGTAGTGTGTTAGTAAATTAAACTTTTTTTTTTACACATTTGAAGTCCCTTTGGGGGACTTTTACACACACTAGTTTGATTGCAGACACTGATCATTGCTATGCCATAGGCATAGCATTGATCAGTGTTATCGGCGATCTGCTCATTGATCCTGCCTGTGCAGGCTCAGTGCAGCAGATCGCCGATCGGACCGCATGGAGGCAGGTGAGAGACCTCTGGCGGTTTAACGATCGGGACCCCCGCAGTCACACTGCGGGGGTCCCGATCGGTAAGTGACAGGGGACTCCCCCTGTCACTCACACTTAAACTCCGCGGTCGCACCGCGATCGCAGCGTTTAAGGAGTTAATGACAGGCAGCAGCGTGATCGCTGCAGCGTGTCATTACCGGTGAGGTCCCGGCTGCTGATTGCAGCCGGCCCCCACCTGCTATGAAGCACGCTCCGCTCCGGAGCGCGCTTCATAGCCGGAGAAACACCCAAGCCGTATAGTTACGCCCCAGGTCGTCTGGGGACAGACTTCCATGGCGTAACTATACGCCCTGGGTCGTCTAAGGGTTAGAATGTTTAAACACACACACTCGTCTAGTTTTATTGGTTCCTCACTTGTATATATGTGACTTTTTGATCCCTTTACAGTCAATTATTTTCTGGAATGTGATAAAAAAAATCAGCAATTTTGCACTTCAGCAGGTTTTTGCACTTATGCCATGTACCGTGCAAAATGAGGAATGTGATATTTTAACAGTTTGAGCAATTATGCACATTTTTAATATATTTTTTATTAAAAAAAAAAGAAAAGGGAAGTAATTTAAACTTTTGTTATGAGATTAAAGGGGTAGTGCGGCGCTAAGAAATTATTCACAAAATAACACACATTACAAAGTGTTATGTATGTGAATGGTCCCCTTCCCCGTGTTCCCCAACCCCCGCCCGTGTACCCGAAAGTGTAGTGCAGTATACAGGTACATACCTGATCCGTGTCGACCAACCCCGTCTGTAATCTTGTCAAAGACGTCATCTTCGGGAGGCCGGCCGACCCTCTCCTGCCGTCCCTCATGCCGGCCCCCCTCTGCCGCGTCATAACTGTGCTCAGCCAATCGCAGCTGAACAGCTGATGACGTGTGCCGCGTCTTCAGCTGCTCACCTGCGATTGGCTGAGCATAACTGTGCTCAGCCAATCGCGGCTGAGCACAGTTATGACGCGGCAGAGGGGGGGGGGGCGGCATGAGGGACGGCAGGAGCAGGTCGGCCGGCTACCGAAGATTACATCACTGACCTGCTCTATACACTGTTAACAGCATCAGGGCGAGCATGCTTGCCCATTGTCGTTAACAGGTTAAAGAGAATCTGTCAGCTCTACATCATGTGGAAAGGTACAGTGCACAGTTTTGGCACATTGTAAACGGCCATGCAGCACACTACCAGCATAGTGTAAACCCAGCATAACAGATAAAAACATGCAAGAAAATATGCAAAACAACATCATGTCAATTCAGCCTGAAAGGGAAATGGTATAGTAAATTACCTTAGGAATCCTATCAGTGAATTCAGGAGATATACAGTAAGCAGTGTATGAAGCGTGAAGGATCTGAGTTGCTATTCCTGTGTTCTGGATGGGATGTATCTATGATGATGTCTATGACCTGTAATTAATACACTCAGCAATGTTTACAAGCTGCACATAGTAATTATAGTGACAGTTATAGGTTCCAATGTATTCGTCATTGAAATAAAAGATCCCAAATACTGTACTTCCACACACCTAGCAAGACTTGCCTACTGTATGTTGTATCTACTTACTATATTATCTACTTTAGCGTTGTTAAAATTCTCAGTACACATAATCTTTCAGAGCTAGCTGGCCATACCACTACTCAGTAAAAGAAGACTGAGAGAGATCGGGTGCCCTCTGTATGACACTGGTAAAAATAGCCACGTGAAGCAGGACTGTAAAAATCCATGAAGCCAAGAAGACAGTAGTCTGTGTAGCAATGGAATCAGTTATTAATGGATTTACTTAAAGGGGACCTGCAGTGTCCCAGAACAGGTCCTCTTATCCTCACACTTTTATTATAACCAGTTCTGTTCTGGAAAGCTATGGTCCACTGCAAACTGTGAGTATTGTGTCACCCCTCTCAGTGTTCAGGTCTGCTATTCCATTCGTTTCTTGCATGCATATTCAGTTATCAGTGCCTAATGGTATTATGTCGCCTCCCAGTGTTCAAGTGTGGTACTTCTCATGTATATTTCTCTGTATATGCCTTATGGTGTGATGATGCAAAGGCTGGTGTATCACGTGACTGCCCTGTTGCCATGGTGCCCCCAATGGTCATCGAGCTTTGGCTGGGGTTACCATGTGACTTCCTGTTCTACCTCAGTCTATTCCCTATCACAGAGGGGATAGGTTGTGTCTGTCCTCTCTCCCTGCTAAGAGAGAGGCCTGTGTGTGCTCTGCTGCTCCAGTCCACTGGCTGTGTTCCTGTCTCAAGTCTCAAGATTCTCATCTGGCTGCCGATTCTTCAGTCATTCCTCTCACCATCTTCTCTAATCATCAACAGCAAGTATTTTATTCAAGTCTCATTCCACCCAGCATCTCATCTTCAGTTTCACTACTACTCCCATCATCCAGCACGCTACTCTCACAGCCTATTGCATCATCACCCATTACTCTGCCTTATTCAAGTTTGCCTTATTCCCGGTTGCATCCGGAGAGACTGTTGCTACTAGTTACCACCGTTACAATAAATATACAACTACCGTTGTTTCTGAACCTTGGCATTGGTGTAATTATTGGTGCCCTGACTAAGGACAACGAAGAATCGCATGCCTAGTCTCCACTCGGTCAGGAGTCCGGTTTCCAGCTGTGATTCCTCGTGCCTAAACCGTGACAACCATCCAGTTAGCAGCTTCCCAGGTTCCTGCCCGCTACAACACCCTCTCAGCGGAGTGGCCCCTAGGGGCCCGGGCATCGCATTTGGCGTCACGAACAGGATTCAAACCGCGTTGTGCCCGCTTCACTGATGCCCAAAGGTGCACTACAATCCCCAGAAAGACTTTGTTAAATTGTCATGGGATTCATCGAGGTGCCCAGCGTCCCCGTCAGTGTGGAGGATGTCTATCGTTCTTTATTGGGGCCTACTGCTTGGGGATTATTTGCTGCGCCATACCCCAGAGAGGAGGGGGTTAACCGCCATGCCGCCAAAGCGTGGGAATCGCCTGGCGCCATAGACTTTGCTGCTGTGTCTCCTGATTGGCCACCTGTGCTGGATGACATCACTGTTGCCGGGCAGATTGTTGGGCCGGAACTTCAGCCTCTGCGCTCCTCCTCCTCCCAGGTCCTCAAAGGCCCGCCAGTGCGCAGCAAGATGGCGTCCTGCAAGGAGTGCGTACCTGCCGCAGCTGATCCTGTGGTACCGGAGTTTCCAGCGTGCCTGCTAGCACCGCTCCCATCCTACAGCGACACCAGCTGGGGCGCTGCCCCGTTGGACGACGAAAGCCACAGCCGGGCCTCCACTCCGTCCTCCGCTAATCAGGACGGGGGATCCACTCCTGGTGCCCGCATCTCACCGAAACCGGTCCGTTCCAGTGCCTGCGACTTAGCCTTCTCTACTGGAGGATCCACATCACCGGAGAGCGGTCTGTCCGTAAGTGACCCGACTTTCTTATCTCCCGTCCCGGGCCTCAAAGTAAAGGACTCGGCCAAGGCCTCAGTGTCCCCGGCTCTGTGGCAGCCTCCAGGGCGTGATTCGCCGCCCCTGCCGCAATGGATGCTCGGGCGTGGGCCTAAGATTATGCAGTTGATCGAGGACATTCAGCAGGCCCTTGCTGCCCTGTCACCTGCCATTGCAGCTGCCACCGCTATGCCTAGCGCTGCTCCTGCAGCTTCCATTACAGCGGGCCCGTCTACTACAGCAGCCCCCTCTACTGCTCCCACTGCCGTGGCTAAAGCTGCCTCTTCCACCACGTCAATCACTTACCATGTGGCCCCCATCATCTCTCCTATCACCACAGCGGCGCCTAGCATCGTGGCCACCACTGCATCCAGTGATGCCTCTGCTCCAGGTCCTCCACGCTTCAACTACCCATGAGAGAGGAGAAAGAAGAAGCCTACTCAGGGTCTTCCTGCATCCTTTCATTAAGCTTTGCTACAGAAAGCAAAGTCCTTCACTGTTCATATGACTGTTTTGTTTTAAGTTTGAAAAGTTTTGCAACGTTTAAGGTTCGCACTGGTCCTCCTGACCAAGCTTCCTTGTTTCTCATCCAGCTATGTGCTGATGGACACTCAACTTGTTACATTGTTCTCTAGTACCTGTCCCAGAGCCTTTACATGGATGATGGTTTTAATTGCCTAAAAGAGACTCTACCATAACAGAGACACTTACCCAGTTCTTCCTAAAGCACTTTCATGAGTATGTGATTGTCAGAAGTTTATTGTTGCACTCTATTATTGCACTACAGTAGTCAAAAATGTTATTTTCATATTAGCGACATATCTATATATTTTCTTCCTCTGAGTAAGCAGAAAAGTCAGAGTAGTGTGTCTTTAAAAAAAAAAAAAGTATATCTTCTCATAAGAGTATATTCTCGTATCAAAGTCAGATATTTTTCCTCCTCCTCTGAGTTAGAAGTCAGTATATGTGTACAGCCTCAGAGAAAGTCCATTTTCTAAAGAGTATATTTTCCAAAGATTGTATTTTCTCACAGGGGTTTTCTGTTTCCTTCATATATTGCATTATGGTGTTTTCAACTGGAAAGATTATTTGAGCCAGTATTCTTCAAGACCTCGCAGTTAACGTTTGTTGTCCTCTATGTTTCCCTTCCTTGTGTCTCCATTGTTTGTTTATCCCTATCTTGTCCCAACACAGTAGTTGCTACACATAGTCATACTCAACACTTACATTTGTCCATACATATTGCACCTTGGATACCTTTTTCGTGTGTTTGGCCTGAGTGTTTGGGTTGCCTGATTGTTTGTATGTATGTATGAGGGATCCCAAGTGTATGCTTGCTTTTGTTATTTTCTTCTTTCTCTTCCAGGTGTCCAAGTCCCTTCACACAGACACCCAAGGCAGTACACAGGTCTGCACATTTCTTTTTCCAGTAGGGTAACATATTTCATTGGACACCTACTGTCCAAACTGACTAGAATTGAGGGTCGCCCGCCAGCAGTTAAGTAGTCCTGACTTCCATGTCAGATGGTTCACGCACTCACTACCTGTAACCAGAGTATGTTAGGCACCCCTAGATGAAGTCCTGCCACTAGGGTTTTTATTTCTCTTCTCTCACCGGTGCTTGAGCGTGGTAAACACACACCTACATACTCACTCTCACTCACATACCTTCCTCTCATCTTGTTGTCTTGGTCCTTTATGTTTCATTCATCCACATCTACCTCAACTTGTGGTTCACCGAGGTCGGCTCATTTCTAGTAAGGAAGTATGCAGTTTCCCAGAACAGGTCCTCTTATCCTCACACTTTTATTATAACCAGTTCTGTTCTGGAAAGCTATGGTTCACTGCAAACTGCGAGTATTGTGTCACCCCTCTCAGTGTTCAGGTCTGCTATTCCATTAGTTTCTTGTATGCATATTCAGTTATCAGTGCCTAATGTTATTATGTCGCCTCCCAGTGTTCAAGTATGGTACTTCTTATGTATATTTCTCTGTATATGCCTAATAGTGTGATGATGCAAAGGCTGGTGTATCACGTGACTGTGCCCTGTTGCCATGGTGCCCCCAATGGTCATCAAGCTTTGGCTGGGGTTACCATGTGACTTCCTGTTCTACCTCAGTCTATTCCCTACCACAGAGGGGATAGGTTGTGTCTGTCCTCTCTCCCTGCTAAGAGAGAGGCCTGCGTGTGCTCTGCTGCTCCAGTCCACTGGCTGTTCCTGTCTCAAGTCTCAAGATTCTCATCTGGGTGCCGATTCTTCAGTCATTCCTCTCACCATCTTCTCTAATCATCAACAGCAAGTATTTCATTCAAGTCTCATTCCACCCAGCATCTCATCTTCAGTTTCACTACTACTCCCATCATCCAGCACGCTACTCTCACAGCCTATTGCAGCATCACCCATTAGAAACATAGAAACATAGAAACATAGAAGACTGTCGGTAGAAAAAGACCACTGGGTCAATCTAGTCTGCCCTTTTAGTATTTTCTGTCTTATTATCTTAGGATAGATATATGTCTATCCCAGGCGTGTTTAAATTCTGTTATTGTAGATTTACCAACCACCTCTGCTGGAAGTTTGTTCCAGGTATCTACTACTCTTTCAGTAAAATAATATTTTCTCACATTGCTTCTGATCTTTCCCCCAACTAACCTCTCACTGTGTCCTCTTGTTCTTGAGCTCAGTTTTTTACTAAAAACACTTCCCTCCTGAACCTTATTTAGTCCTTTAACATACTTAAAGGTTTCAATCATGTCCCCCCTTTCCCGTCTTTCCTCCAGACTATACAGATTCAAATCTTTAAGTCTTTCCTGATATGGTTTATGCCTCACACCCTCCACCATTTTTGTAGCCCGTCTTTGGACCTGTTCAATTTTATCAATGTCCTTTTTTAGATGAGGTCTGCAGAACTGGACACAGTATTGCAGATGTGGCCTCCCCAGAGCTCTACACAGCGGGATCACAATCTCCCTCTGCCTACTGGTTATACCTCTAGCTATACACCCCAGCATACGATTTGCTTTCCCCACCGCCTGGTTGCACTGGTGACTCATTTTAAGGCTGTCTGATATCACTACCCCTAAATCCTTCTCTTCTGAAGTCTTTTCCAACACAGTACTGCCGATGTGATACTCGGATAGACGATTCCTCCTCCCCAAGTGCATTATTTTACATTTGGAAACGTTGAACTTCAATTTCCACTGCTTTGACCACTTATCTAGCAAAGCTAAATCGTTTTCCATATTACTGACATCTCCAGGAATATCAACCCTATTGCACACTTTTGTCAGCAAACAGACAAATAGACAAACCTTACCTACCAACCCTTCTCCTATGTCACTTACAAACATATTAAAAAGAATAGGACCCAGAACAGAGACTGTTGCTACTAGTTACCACCGTTACAGTTAATATACAACAACCGTTGTTTCTGAACCTTGGCATTGGTGTGATAATTGATGCCCTGACAAAGGACAACGAAGAATCGCATGCCTAGTCTCCGCTCGGTCAGGAGCCTGGGTTCCAGGTGCGATTCCTCGTGCCTAAACCGTGACAACCATCCAGTTAGCAGCTGCCCCGGTTCCTGCCCGCTACAACACCCTCTCAGCGGAGTGGCCCCTAGGGGCCCGGGCATCGCAGACCTTTGACCATGGGTGTAAGTAGAAATAGCTGGGCCCCATAGCAAACTTTTGAATGACCACCTGCTCTGACTCCTTATTTGTCATGTTGGAGGTCAAGCCTGCAAGGGTATTGCTAGGGGCCTTGAAGGGGTATTCTGGTGAAAAAAAATAAAATGCACAAAAAGCATACAGTTGCTTCCTATATGTTTCCCATCGGCCAGAAGAAGCGCATGTGCGCGAAACGCCTGTTGCCTTGTGGAACGCCCCTGCTAATCCATGTCTACCGCTTTTTGTTACCGGTGTTGTGTGCTTCACAGATAAATGACCATTCAACTCGGTGGTGAGTGCCGCTCATCTGTCTCTCATGTACCCATGTGAATAAAGTTCTGCTATACGGGAACAGAGCACCACATATAGTTCACCGATACATCCATTTTTGACACAGCTGCATCTGTCCATGTGAATAACTCACCTAAGATAATTACCAATTATAATACAGTGGTACCTTGGTTCTCAAACCGCTTGGAACTTAAACAGTATTTTCAAGGAAAGTTTGCTTTGGTTCTCAAACTCTTGCTTGGTTCACAAACACTTTTCGGGCTCCCAGTTTTGAAGTACTTGGTATTTGAACGTTTTTGCGAGCGTGGATGGTGGGTTGTACCTGGTGAGTTTAGCATTGGTGAGGCTTCACATACAGTACAGTACTGTATAAGATTGCTGGAGTGCATATACAGCACAGTAGTAGTATAGGCAGTGCACCACCATCTCCCATCCTGTGCTGTATTAGACTGTTGGAGTGCATGTACAGTACAGTAATAGTACAGTCAGTGCACCACCATGTCCGTTACAGTGCTGGGATGGGGAGGACTCTATGCAGTAAAGGAGTACTGTACTATAATTGCTGGTTTTGTCTAATGTTTCTTGTGCATAGTGTACTGTACAGTATATAGTGCTGTTCTGGCCTGTACTGTACAGTATAGTTTTGTTCTATAATGTACTGTAGTGATTAAACTGGATACTTTTTAATGTAATATATGGATACTGTAGGTAATTATTGGTGGGTGCTGGAACCACTTAAACATATTTACATTATTTCCTATGGGAAGACACTGCTCGGTTCTCAAACTGCCTTCTGGAACCAATTAAATTTGAGAACCGAGGTACCACTGTACTATATAGAAGCTAAATAATACTGCCACATCATAATAAAACACTACTTCCACATACAGGTAGTGACTGAAAATACCTTGCTAATGTTACCAAATAATACTGCCGTACATTACATATTAGGGCTTGGCCACACTAGCGTTTTTCTTTTTTTAATGGATCCGTCCATATTAATGTAACGGATGAGCATAAACTGATGAGCAGACTGATGCAAACTGATGGCAAAAGGTTCATCATTTTTTTAATGGTCCGTTTGTATTTTGGCTTAAAAAAACTGATTTTTGTTAAAATCAAAGCTTGATGTAAAATTGAAGTTTTATTACAATATTATACAATATTATAATAAAACTTAAATTTTACATCAAGCTTTGATTTTACATCAAGTACTACTACTCCCATCATTGAAGGAGTGATCTGAAGGAGTCCATCTGATGCCGTCAGCGCCACCAAAAGTCCCGAATCTTCCTGCACGGTTGTACCTCCAGCTGGCAGAACCTTCCTTTGATTTCACCATCTATCAACAAGTTGTCTTTGTATATTACATTAGTTCCTACATTATACTGAAATAGTAGTGTTAGATTTTTAACATTTGCATATTCTCTGTAACAGATGAGTGATGTCTTGGCACATGTTTTCACTACATGGTATCTGTGCACTCTGTGCTAGTCTGGCCCAAGCCTTCTGCAAACTGCAAATGTCAGCTGATCAGTATGTTTTGCCTCTCAAAACCCCTTTAACCAGTTAACCTGTAACCAGTCTCCAGTATTCCTGAATTACCTGCGGGAAGGTTAAGCAAAATCAAGAGAAGTTTTTGCCTCTTCACTGCCTCTGAACCTGATCCTGTATAAGTCAAGTTGCCACAAGAAAGTCACTGCCTTGTTACCAGTCCATGCTGGGAGGATAAAGTTTAAGTTTTCTGCTGCTCCAAGAAGGAAAATAGCCATTGTCAGGAGCTGGAGAAATGCAGAACAAAGGTCCCCTTACGTTACACCAATCTTTTTTGAGGCTTAAAGTAGGAGCCACGTCCCTACCAAGTCCTTTTTTACCGTTTTATGTATACGTCCCTGCAGACTAAGTGCTTGTTCCCACATTCCGATGGAAGATGTGCTACGAACCGATCAAAAGAACGAGTTGGGAGAAAACCGCGCTGCCACATGTTCCTCTCCCAGCTCTATGTGACAAGATGAGTCGGGCTCCTAATGTATATCTATGGAGCCTGACTCTTTTTTTTACCTGATGCAGAGCAAGGAGTGGACGCACTGCAGCACGGTCCTCCCCCCGCTCATTCTTACGATTGGTACAGGTCTGAGCACTCCAGACCTGGAGTGGCATGTCCTTATGATATGTCCAAAAATGTTTCTTTTTATATAAAGACAGTGACACTTTAAAAGAAGAATATAGTTCAAACTAAGTGGCAGGCAAGAATTCTTACATTATGCTTCCTCGTGTACACAATATTCAAGGAATATGTTTCACATCAGAATGATTAATGATTATGACACCTTTGTCACAAAATTATCTCTATAGTGTCTACCTTTTCTTCTTAGTGTTTAGTAACTTCAATGTGGTGATCCTTACAGGACTGACAACATGTAACAATCCTCATAGATATGACAAATCAGTTTCTACTGTACTTCTGGAAAGCATCATGTGTACAATCAGTTGGAGAAAGTTTTGTAACAGATATAGAATTATATTGCCATCTAGTGGACTTTCAGATAAATTGCATATTCATAATTAACAGGTAGCAGCCTATAAATGTTCCCAAATCTGTTAGGCTATGTTCGCACATGTTGGAGTTTCATTGCTTCACCGCAATAAAGGACGGCTGGACAGCAATTAAATGATTACTTGCTGCATTGAAGTGATGCATGACTGCAACAGAATGGTCTATTACTGCATTTTACTGCATGTGTGAACAGGCCATATAATAAAAAAAATTAATAGATCAATATTAGGTGTTAGAGAGGCGATGCCCAAAGATATAACAAGTTTCAGCTGCTGAAATAAAAAGTCAGTCTTACCAGATTGCAACCTTTTGAAGAAGTCGGTGTTCAGAACCCTATGGAATGACAGCAACCTCTGCTGAGGTAATGACTGTATGGATATATAAGCCAGGATACCGAGACCACACAAGTCCACATAACATCCTGTGCTCAGACTGCAAAAGTGATGACTGGGGCGTTGTCAAATAACTAAGTTTGAGAATGCAGGTCTAAGTTGAAAGCCTGGAAAGAATGTTGTTGATACAATGAAATCTGAATGTGTTTAACCCTTTCAGGATCGGTCCAGATAGTGCCTTGAGGACTAGAGCCCATTTTTTAAATCTGACCAGTCTTACTTTATGTGGTTATACATCTGTGATATTATAACTTGTCCTAGAAATTCTGAGACTGTTTTCTCGTCACATATTGTACTTTAGGTTAGTGGTAAAATTTGGCGGTCACCGGTTAGTGGTAAAATATTTCTGCGGTCACCGTGCGGGTTTAGTTATGTGATAATTTTATTGCCAGTGTCATTACGCATGCAGAAATACTGAATATGTGTACTTATTTATTTATTTTTACATTTATTATTGACTTGGGGGCTATGGGGATTTTAAGTTTATTTATTTATTTGTGCGTGTGTTTTGTTTATTGTTGTACTTTATTTTACTGTCCCCCCCATGGGGACATCACTATCTGATTGCCTGATTACAGGCATTTACATTGCAGTGCAGATTTGCATTGCTTTGTAATGTGCCTGTAAAATAGGTAAAGCTGAGAAGGCTCAGCCTTAGGCCTTAGAGAGTGGAGGAGAGAGGTTGCCGGAGGGGCCATGTCCAATGTAGAAGTGTACTCTGCCTGCAACAGTGTGACTGAAGAAGGCAAATTTAGAGACCTACTGAGAAAATAGGGCCTTGTGTAAAGTCCTTCAGCTGGGGATTTTGTAGATGTACCTCCTGCTTCTTGCAGTGTTTGAGAAAAAGAATATTCCCTCAGCAATGGCCCTGGTGTTCCTGGACAAGGTGATCCCTGTGTGGCTGCTCTCCTCTTGATACTCCCTTAGCACTGCATCTTGGGTCTGTTGTTCATAAGGAAGAACTGTGGTTGCTTAGCTGTGTCCCTGTAAGAAGACCTAGCCAAGGCCAGGCCCTGGCTTGGCTTCTGGCGAGACCATTCTGTCATGCTCCCTCTCACACTGAATCCAGACTACAAGCTGACCAACTCCTCCCACCAGGAACTAAGCCCTAACTACAGGGGTCTGTGTAACCCTGCCTGTGATTAATGGGCTGTGTGTGTGTGTGTGTAGGAAAAAGAGCAAAGGTTAAAGAAAGGAGGGAAAGCACCTGTACCCGTGAGTGGTCAGAAAAGCAACACATGACACATAACAATTTGCCCCTGGAATACTTCAGATGTGCAAAAGACAGGTTACAGAGAAAAACAGTAGTGACACCTAGTGGAAAAACGCTACGTACACCTCATCCTACTTGTGTGAGCCCAAGAGAATTACCTTACGCAACAGAACTTAGGGGCCTGTACCTGGTAACTACATAACCAGTGTGGGGACATTATCTCCAATGGGCTTTAATGAGCAGAAGAATTTTGCTCCATTTTTGTAGTTCGAGATTAATATGTTGTTAACTGTTCCTTCATCTAATTTTGGTTTTGGTTGAAATGTCTCTATGCTGAGTTTAGATTAAAATATGCAGTTTTCTGTTATGGTATACTTACTATTGGCTAGTGCTCTGATCTCAGGGAAATAAATATGGGCTTTCTTCTCGACTGACCTCATGAAGCACTTTGCGCATGTCTCTTTTTGGTTTCACTCTTTGGTTTCCCTTAGGCATCCCCTGGTTGTTGATATAGCCCCTTTGAGCTAAAGAAGGACGGATTGTGTGTTTAGACACATTACTGTATTTTCCTATGTATAAGTCTACTTTTCCCATGTATAAGTCTACTTCTTAAATGTCGGGTATCATCTTGTAGGACAGGTGCTGAAAAACTCCTAAACTGGACTGGAGAATCTGCGGGAGCCACATACGGTGGGGGGAGATCAAATACAGCCCCATCTCGCCGTATGGAAAAAAAAGAGGGTAATAGAGGGAAAATTCTCCCTCTTTTCTACACTATAGGTGTTGCAATCGGCCTGATCGCAGCACCTATAGGGTTAACTGCCACAATCCGCGCTCGGCCGGGTCAGTTGGTACAGTGGTGTGGTAGTTGAGTGGGTCTAGGGTCACTGGGGCACTTGTCACGGTAGTTTGGAGTGGTATGGGATCCACCCCAGATAGTTGGCACGGCAACAGCACATCAAGAAAAGGTAACCCAGTGTACCGGTGTGTGTAGGTATGGGTGCGTAATGATAGGTCAAAGTCCAATGCTTTCGAAGAATAGAACAGTTTACTTGGGATATCGTAGTGAAATACAAAGAAAGTACTTTGGTAGGAACACAGTCATGTACAATACAAGAAAAGATACAAACTTGCAAGTTACTCAGGTGCTTGTTGAGGTAGAGATAAGGTGCTTTGAGGAAGGAAGTGCAGTGTGTGGTGTCCCACCACGGGGGTTGCTTTTGGTTACACCCTTTGCAGAAGCCTGTACTTTTTGTGTGTCAGTAAGTGATGAAGTAGTTTTAAAGCGACTCTGTACCCACAATTTGACCCCTCCAAACTGCGTGTACCTTTATATAGCTGCTTTTTATCCAAGATCTGTCCTGGGGTCTGTTTGGCAGGTAATGCAGCTATTGTCCTAAAAAACAACTTTTAAACTGGCAGCCCTGTGCCCAACGGGCATGGCCTAGAGTGACTATGCATTAGGCTGGCACAACCTCTCTGTCCCTCCTCCCCGCCCTCCTCATCATTAGGAATGCTCCAGGCAGATTATCTACTATTCCCCACCTTTGTTAGCCCTGTTCAATGTTCAGCATGAAGAAAATGTTCCAGTGGCATTCCTAATGATGAAGAGGGTGGGGAGAAGGAACGGAGGGGTGGTGCAAAGTTAGGGCACAGATATTCTAAGCCATGCCCTTTGGGCACGGGGCTGCAAGTTTTAAAGTTGTTTTTTAGGACAATAACTGCATCCCCTGCCAAACGGACCCCAGAACAGATCTTGGATTAAAAGCAGCTGTCCGAAGGTACAAGTGGGTTGGGGGGGGGTCAGATTGTGGGTACAGAGTCGCTTTAAAGTTTTGCCACCAGATGTCGTAAGTGTATGTACTTAGTCGATGCACTGCTGTAGAACTGTAAGGGTTATTGTTGATTGATATGTCACATGGATCTGTAGACCAATGAGCGTGTTCTCTTTTCCTGACCTATTACTTCTCTCTTTACTTCTTCTGTATGCAAGTATATAAGTAACGCCACCCGACACTATGCAGTGTTAAACCCTTCCTTAGAGAGGACAAGTTAGAGATCATCTCAACCCATGCCGTGGACAAGAAGAGTCACAGTGCTGGACAGTATCCACAAAGAGGAAAGGCTAGGAACTGATCCGGATAGAGCACAGTTGCTTGAAGCCTATGAACTCTATCTCGCAGCGCGGGTGTGGACAGGGAGCCCTTAGCATTCCGCTCATCCCAGGTAACAAGGTCTGGGGCTTGTGTCACCCACTAGGATGGGTCCCCCGACACTGGTAGGGCAATAGGTGGTGCGAAGACACAAAGGTCAAAACACAGGCACAAGTATTCTCACTTTCTTCTCAAGTATTCTTTTACCTCATCCTCCAACATCCTGACAGAGCACAGTACTAATTGGGTTGGGACTCTCACGACATCCTTCTCTCTACTCCTCTGATTCTATAACCTTATAATTTAAAAAAAAAAAAAAAAAAAAAAGGGGTTAGCTGTTTGAGTAGGAGTTGGAAAAACCCCATCTGTGTGTCCTTAAGTTTGTAATTTATTTTGGGGTTAGGATTTGCAGGGTCATGTAATTGTATGCATGTTGTAATCTTCCCACCTTGTATGTGAGCTTGGTTCCACCTTTGTTGGGAGTGAGGGGAATAACCTGTGGAGAACTATTGGAGGAGGGGTGAAAACTCTGTGTGTTAAAGGGTACAATGATGAGAACCAAAAAAAATCAGCAGAGTCCCACTAAAGAAGGAAGGGAGACGAAGCAGGGGGGAAAGATGGAAAAATATTTATCCCTGTCACAGGCAGCAAATAAAGCTAAATTAGTTAACAGAGGGTTGGGGGAATCCTTACTGGAGGAAACAGCAGATGGAGCACAGAGTAAATTGGAAAAGGCTGAAGGCAGTGAAACCCTGGAAAAGATATTGGAAGCAGTGAACAAATGTAATGTGTCATTAGAAGTGTTAACAGGACAGATCGGGACCATCCAGTCAGAAATTTCCCTGATTAGAGGAGATATGGGGAAAATAAAAGAAAGATGTGATGAGGCAGAAAACAGAATCAGCACAGTGGAGGATGAGGTGCAGAAAATGAAAAAAATAATTGAGCATCTGGAGAACAGCAGCAGAGAGATGAAGGAAAAAACCACAGATTTAGAAAATAGGTCGCGCAGGAACAATGTGAAAATAATTGGTATACCAGAAAAGGAAGAGAAGGAAAACCCAACCACATTTATATATGAATGGCTAAAGGAAAGGTTTGGGGAATATCTCTCCCCAGGGTTTGAAGTAGAGAGGGCACATAGAATACCAGGGAAGAGGATAACAGCAGGTGACTATCCTAGGCCTATAATAGCGAAGATTATGTCCGCTAGAGATAGAGACACCATTATGCAAAGGGCACGGAAGGTAGGGGAGTTGATGTATAATGGACAGAGGATCTCTATCTATCCATATTTTGCAGCCCAAACAGGGCGGGACAGAATGAGCTATAATAATGTGAAAAAACGTTTGAGAGCGGCCGATCTAAAGTACTCGTTACTGTTTCCAGCAAAATTACGGGTGGTGGCTAATGGGAAAGTGTGGTTTTTTGGTACACCAGAGGAAACGGGGAAGTGGTTGGATAGCCAAGGCCGGTAAATGATAAGCGAAAATGAAGAGTTGGAATCTGCCTTCCTGTGAGGACAGGGGGACAGGTTGTGGGGGGAGGAGGGGGGTGGAGGGTGGGGGGGGGGGGGGAGGAGGGGGGATCGGGGAGGGGAGTGGGGGGGAGGGGTGGATGGTGGAGGGGGGGAGGAGAGGGGGGGGTGGGTTCCCGGGTGGAATAGGGTGTAAAAAGCAGAATTGTCTCAAATTATTTAGGAGTATCTATTACTTTACTCGCTCCTCAGTTATTTTTATGGGTCCTAGGCCAAAGGGGAGGGAAAGACGTCTGATAAGTGAGGGATGAGTACGAAAATAGTGGTTTGGAATGTAAGGGGTTTAAAAGATCGGCTAAAAAGACACGCAGTATTTGGGGTGATTAAAAATTATTTGCCGGGGATTATATGTTTGATAGAAACGCACTTCACGAAGTCCACGACTACTTTGTTAAATAGGCCCTGGTGGTCTTCTCAATATCACGCAACATTTTCTGAATATTCTAGAGGGTTATCAGTTTTAGTGCACAGATCAATTGTTTGGGAATTAGAGGGAAAAGTATTAGATAGAGAGGGAAAATATATAATATTGAAATGTAGAATAGGATTTTTGAGGTGTATTCTGGTTTTTGTATATATACCACCACCGTACTCATCCGTCACTTTGAATAAGGTGTATGAGATAATTAGTGGGTGGGAGGAGTTACCAGTTATGATTTTGGGGGATATGAATTGTGTGATGAATGAAGAGAAAGATAGATTGAGAAGAAAAAAGGTGAAAAATCTGGCTAAAGTAACCCCATTAAGTAAAGCTGGCGTGGAAATGGGTCTGAGGGACATATGGAGAGAGAGGAACCCTGAGGCATCGGTTTATTCTTGTTTTAATAAGACCTGCCAGACAAGTTCACGAATTGACCTAGCCTTGGTAAATGACTTATTTGTACGTTATATTAAAGAAATAAAGTATAAAACACGCGCAGTATCAGATCATGCCCCCTTATGTGTAGATATAATGTCAGGGGAAAAACAGAGATTGATTAGGTGGAGAATAAATGCACACTGGTTTAAGCTTATGAACAAGGATAACCAGATAAAGAGTGAATTAGAGGAGATGTTAAGTAAGAACTGGGGGACAGCGCCGGATGAGATGGTATGGGAAGCCATGAAGGCCTTCCTTCGGGGCATACTCAAAAAAAAAATATCGAAATTAAAAAGAAGGAGTTCAGAAGGGAAGGAATAGAGCTAGAGAAAAAGGTAGCAAGAATGGAGGAAAAATATCATGAGGACCCATGTGAGGAAAAGGAGAGGGAGTGGTTACAGGCGCAGGAAGAATATAATGAAATGTTGGAAGAAAAAGCGAAGAACAAAATCTTTTTTATGGGAAAAGAGAGATATTTAAGTGGAGGGAAGCCCAGTAAAAGAACAATGGCGATAATAGAGAGTCAAGAGCCCAGGAAGGGAATATCAGTAATAAAAGATGGGAATGGGAGGTTAACTAGTGTGCAGAGTGAGATTAGGGAAGAGTTTGTAAGATACTATGAGGGGTTGTATAGGTCAGAGAACAAGAAAACATCAGAGGAGATTGAGGAGTACCTGAAGGGGGTGGAAATGCCAGTTATTTCTGAGGAGCAGAAAGAAGAGCTGGGGGCCCCATTGCAGATTTGGGAATTTGAGAATGCCCTGAAGGAAGTGAAAGGGTATACCTCTCCAGGAGGGGATGGATTACCTTTCGAGGTGTATAGGAGGTACGGAGAGGTAATGATACCGGCATTATGTAGGGTAATGAGAGGGGCGGTGGAAAAGGGTAAATTACCTGAATCTATAAGAGAGGCAAGTATAACACTCATACCCAAAGAAGGTAAGGATCTACAGCAGGCAGGAGCATATAGGCCAATATCACTGTTAAACGTTGATGTCAAGCTATATGCTAGAGTATTGGCAAACCGTTTAAAAAAAATAATATCTGATTTGGTGCATGAAGACCAGGCAGGCTTTGTGCCAGGGAGAACGATTATGAGTAATATTGGACGGGTGTTTCACAATATGCAGATGGCCGATGAGGGGGTTCCCCACTCCATTCTGTCATTGGATGCGGAGAAAGCCTTTGACAGGGTGGAGTGGGAATTTTTATGGAAGGTCATGGAGCGGTTTGGGTTGGGGGACAACTTTGTAGGGAAGGTAAAACTCCTATATAGAGATGTAAAATCATGTGTAATGGTAAATGGGGTCCAATCAGGGTATTTTGATTTAGGAAGGGGCATCTGGAACCTAACTTATCAAGTGTCTTACTAAGTGTGAAGTATTCTTTCAAGGTAAGGCTATGTTCACACTACAGAAAAGGACGGCCGTTGTCATCGGCAACAACGGCCGTACTTTGTGCGGTGTGGAACACAGCCTGTTCTTCTATGGGATCCCGGCCGGAGCGTATACACATAGTATACGCTCCTGCGGGATCCCATGCGGCGCCGCAAAGTAGTGACATGTCAGTTTTCTGTGGCCGCAATTCAGTGAATTGCGGCCACAGAAAGACCTGTCAGTTCACACAATGAAGCGAGCGGTTCCGGCCGTTTGCTTCATTGTGTCCTATGGGAAGTTCTGATGTGGGTGCGCTGATGCGTCCACATCAGAACACTGCGGCCGGAAAGATCATCCGGCCGGTACTTAAGTACCGGCCGGGATGATCTTTGCAGAAAGCGGCTCTTCCGTGACACGGCCGGGTAATGGAACGGCTGGTCTCTTCCGGTGTGTCAACATAGCCTAAAGCTGTATGACCAGCTGTACATACGTATTCTCCAAGTAAAGCAGACCTTGTTTATGATAAAGGAGACTCTGTGATTTCTCACCCTGCACCAACACAGTACATGAACATTCCTTGGATCCTCTCCCCTGTTTGTGGGTGGCAGTGCCAATAGTCCGGGTGGGTCATTCCTCCACTCCAGACCATCGTGACTACTACCCAAGGGACCCCGCAACAGCCGGCAGGTCACTGACCACAGAGGAACAAGGTGTAACCAGCCCTTTAAAATAAAAGCAGGTGTGCCCCCATACTTGTGTGTCTCCAGGCTGAGTTTAGATTAACATATGCAGTTTTCTGTTATGGTATACTTACTATTGGCTAGTGCTCTGATCTCAGGGAATTAAATATGGGCTTTCTTTTCAACTGACCTCATGAAGCGCTTTGCATAAGTCTAAGAGTTTAGTGTCTAAGAGTGTAGTGTTTTTCTACTGCTCAGTCATCCAATTTTACTCTCTTTTTGGTTTCGCTCTTTGGTTTCCCTTAGACATCAACTGCTTGTTGATATAGCCCCTCTGAGCTAAAGAAGGACTGATTGTGTGTTTAGGCACATTTCTGTATTTTCCTATGTATAAGTCTACTTTTTAACCCAAGAAAATCTCCCCAAAGTCATAGGTCTTCTTAAACGCCGGGTATCATCTTGTAGGGCGGTTGCTTAAAAACTTTGAAACTGGACAGGAGGATCTGCAGGAGCCACATTAGGTAAGGGGAGCTCAAATACGGCCGCATCCCCGCTGTGTAGAAAACAGAGTGGAATAGAGGGAAAATTCTCCCTCTATTCTACACTATAGGTGCTGCGATCAGCCTGATCGCAGCACCTACGAGATTAACTGCCACAATCCGCGCTCGACTGAGTCAGCTGGTACAGTGGTGTGGTAGCAGAGTGGGTCTAGGGTCACTTGGGCACTTGTCACGGTAGTTTGGAGTGGTATGGGACCCACCCCAGACAGTTGGCACTGCAACAGCATGGAGGGAAAAGGTAACCCAGTGTACCATTGTGTGTAGTTACGGGTGCGTAAGGATAGGTCAAAGTCCAATGCTTTCAAAGAATAGAACAGTTTACTTGGGATAACGTAGTGAAATACAAAGAATGTACTTTGATAGGAACACAGTCATGTACAATACAAAAAAAAAGATACAAACTTGCAAGTTACTCAGGTGCTTGTCGTTCAGGTAGAGATAAGGGGGGAGATTTATCAAAGGGTGTAAAATTTAGACTGATGCAAAATGGCCACAGCAACCAATCACAGCTCAGCTTTCCTTTCAGCAGAGCCTAAAGCTGAGCTGTGATTGGTTGCTGTGGCCATTTTGCACCAGTCTAAATTTTACACCCTTTGATAAATCTCCCCCAAGGTGCTTTGAGGAAGGAAGTGCTGTGTGTAGTGACCCCCCATGGGTGTTTCTATTGGTTACACCCTTCGCAAAAGCCTGTACTTTTTGTGTATCAGTAGGTGATGAAGTAGTGTTAAAGTTTTGCCACCAGATGTCGCTATTGTAAGTGTATGTACTTAGTTGATGCACTGCTGTAGAACTGTAGGGGTTCTTGTTGATTGGTATGTCACATGGATCTGTAGACCAATGAGCTTGTTCTCTTCTCTTGACCTATTACTCCTCTCTTTACTTCTTCTGTATGCACTCTTCACCCATTCACAGCTCACCTTTTAAGGGGCTGTAGATAGAAAGTCACATGGCTAGAGGAAGTGTAGTGGTCTTTTGTCACTGGGCTCTGTAGAGGGAGGACACAGGCGGGAACGCTCTCTACAGCAGCCTGGTTGAGCCCTGGTCCTCTTCCAGGTCTCCTGTCAGGGACAGAGGAACCAGTCCAGAGTGTTCTTTATCACTAGACTCCGTAGAGAGAAGATGCGGTTAACCTTTTCTCCTCAAGTAACGCCACCCGACACTATGCAGTGTTAAACCCTTCCTTAGGGTATATTCACACGAACGGGCTCGCAGCGAGATTCTCGCTGCGAGCCCGGCAGGTCCTGGCAGTTCCCATACACTACATACTTGCTGCGGTCTAAACGACCGCAGCGAGTATGTAATTATACCGCCCTTAACCCCTTCTGCTCCCGCCCGGCTCCCCCGCTGTAAGCATACTTTACCTGTCCTTGCTGCACGGGTCCGGCGTCCTGCTCTCCTGTCCGGCCAATCAGTGTGTTGCCCAGCCGCAGCCACTGATTGGCCGGGCGGGAGAGCAGGACGCCGGACCCGTGCAGCAAGGACAGGTAATGTATGCTGCTTTCAGCGGGGGAGCCGGCCGGGAGCAGAAGGGGTTAAGGGCGGTATAATTACATACTCGCTGCGGTCGTTTAGACCGCAGCAAGTATGTAGTGTATGGGAACTGCCAGGACCTGCCGGGCTTGCAGCGAGAATCTCGCTGCGAGCCCGCCCGTGTGAATATACCCTTAGAGAGAACAAGTCAGAGATCATCTCAACCAATGCCGTGGACAAGGAGAGTCAAGGTGCAGGACAGTATTCACAAAGCAGAAGGTTAGGAACTGATCTGGATAGAGCAAAGTTGAACATCCTCCTCTCTACTGCTCTGATTCTATACCCTCTGCACACTACTCAGTCCACACAACTGTACTGCTTTCTATATGCTCGCTACAGATCTGGATCCTAACTTATCAAGTGTCTTACTAAGTGTGAAGGGATCTTCTTATCTTCTTATACGCCGGGTGTGATCTTGTAGGGTGGGTGCTGAAAAACGTTGAAACTGGACTGGAGAATCTGCTGTAGCCTTATACGGTGGGGAGAGCTCAAATACGGCCGCATTCCCCGCTGTATGGAAAAATGAGTGGAATAGAGGGAAAATTCTCCCTCTATTCTACACTATAGGTGCTGCGATTCGCCTGATCGCAGCACCTATGGGGTTAACGGTTGTACAGTTGTGTGGTAGCAGAGTGGGTCTAGGGTCACTTGCGCAGTTGTCACAGTAGTTTGGAGTGGTATGGGACCCACCCCAGACAGTTGGCACAGCAACAGCACAGTAAGAAAAGGTAACCCAGTGTACCAGTTTGTGTAGGTACAGGTGCATAAGGATAGGCCAAAGTCCAATGTTTTCGAAGAATAGAACAGTTTACTTGGGATAACGTAGTGAAATACAAAGAATGTACTTCAATAGGAACACAGTCATGTACTGTACAATACAAGAAAAGATACAAACTTGCAAGTTACTCAGGTGCTTGTCCTTGAGGTTGAGATAAGGTTCCATGAGGAAGGAAGTGCAGTGTGTGGTGTCCCACCACAGGTTTTGCTATTGGTTACACCCTTCGCAAAAGCCTATACTTTTTGTACTTTTTGTGTGTCAGTAGGTGATGAAGTAGTGTTAACGTTTCGCCACCACATGTCGCTATTGTAAGTGTTGTACTTAGTTGATGCTCTAAGATGATGTCTCCAGGTTGAGTTTAGATTAACATATCCTGTTTTCTGTAATAGTATACTTACTATTGGCTAGTGCTCTTATCTCATGGAATTAAATATGGGCAGTCTTCTCAACTCACCTCATGATGCGCTTTGTCCATATCTAAGATTCTAGTGTTTTTCTACTGCTCAGTCATTTTATTTTACTATTTTTTTGTATCGATCTCTGGTTTCCCTTAGGCATCAATTGGTTGTTGATATAACCCCTCTGAGCTAAAGAAGGACTGATTGTGTTTAGGCACATTACTGTATTTTCCTATGTATAAGACTACTGTACATCTTAACCCATAAAAATCTTCTTAAAAGTCAGGGGTCTTCTTATACGCCAGGTGTCATCTTGAAGAGCTGGTGCTGAAAAACATCGAAACCAGACAGGAGAATCTGCGGTAGCCCCATACTGTGGGAGAGCTCAAATACGGTCGCATCCCCGACGTATGCACCGTCTGGGGTATGGAAAAAACAGACACGGTAGAGTGGCGCTGTGCCCCCCCCCCCCCCAAAAAAAAGCACACCTCTTTCACCTGTCTGGACCATCCTTGTATCCTACCAGTATTACTGTACCTCCTTCTCTGTGTCTCAGATCTCCTTTCTGTTTGATGTTTTTTTTTTTTTTTTTTATAAATTCTTATTTGGTGTACGTTAGAAGAGGGGTAGTCTCATAGGGTGAGTATATCCCAAACTCTATATTTTAACTGGAAAAGTTGGGGGTCGTCTTATACGCCCAGTCGTCTTAGTTGTATTTGTTTACAATTTTCCTAACTATGCACTGTCTGTCCATCAGACTGATCTTCACAATTTTGTCAATGAGTTGTTTAGGTGTATAAAATAGTCTTTTACTGGATGTTATTTCTCAATCCGTCATCTTCAGTATGCCCTCAACACTGCTGGAAATGAAAACCCCACAAAATTAGCAGTTTCTTTAATATTAGCCCCTTTTAGTCTAGCACTGGTGACCATGTCTAGCTCAAATGAGTGGACTTTCCATTCTATTGGGAATGTACATTGAAAGTGATCCATTACGGATAGATTAAAAGTTAATCCAAAGTAGTTCAGAAAGTTTCAGTTAAGTAATAAAACTATGAGGGAGTTTAATGAGATGTCACGGGGATTCAGTCATCTCTGTAGAACATGGCTACAGAATGGAGGGGCTCTTATATTCTTTATAAACAATAATTTCTCTGTTCTTCTTGTGGGTGGCAGATCAGCCCACCAGAACGTGGCAGAGGTTAGTCTTTACTATAGTCTATCTATCTATCTATCTATCTATCTATCTATCTATCTCCTGTCTATCGATCTATCTATCTATCTATCTATCTATTTATGTATCTATCTATCTTCTATCTATCTATCTATCTATCTATCTATCTATCTATCTATCTATCTCCTGTCTATCGATCTATCTATCTATCTATCTATCTATTTATGTATCTATGAAATAGAAAGTGAGCAGCACAGCATGTAGATGTAGGTGCCAGCGGTCAGGGTCCTGACTTCAGACCGTCTTCATATATCAGCAGAGAATCCGCAGCACACAAGGTAGTCGTGAAGAAAAATTGTGATTTATTTAGTTCACAGGTGCAGCAATCCAACAGACACAACGTTTCAGTGGTATCACTGCTGATTATATATTCATCTATCTATCTATCTATCTATCTATCTATCTATCTATCTATCTATCTATCTCCTATCTATCTATCTATCTATCTATCTATCTATCTATCTCCTATCTATCTATCTATCTATCTATCTTCTATCTATCTATCTATCTATCGATCTATCTATCTATCTATCTCCTATCTATCTATCAATCAATCTCCTATCTATCTATCTATCTATCTATCTATCAATCTATCTATCTATCTATCTATCTATCTATCTATCTATTATCTATCTATCTATCTATCTATCTATCTATCTATCTATCTCCTATCTATCTATCTATCTATCTATCTATCTACCTATCTATCTCCTATCTATCTATCTATCTATCTATCTATCTATCTATCTATCTATCTACCTATCTATCTCCTATCTATCTATCTATCTATCTATCTATCTATCTATCTAGAATGTGAAAGTGGACGCAGCACTCCAGAAAACATATGCAGTTGGTGCCAGCAGTGTATACCCTTGAGGACAGTGGGTATGGATATCCACAAAGCGAAAATAGTCACTGCAGCACTCCAAGGTAACTCGTGTTTATTTCTCCCACAAGATGCATTAGCAATGTTTCAGCTCAATCCATATGAGCTTTTCTCAAGCTGTTACCTTGGAGTGCTGCAGTGACTATTTTCGCGTTCTATCTATCTATCTATCTATCTATCTATCTATCTATCTATCTATATATAGTGCTATATAATAGCAGCAAATTTTACCTACATTTTTATTTCATGTGTTCTACTTGAACGTCCCCATATCTTACATCGTCCTGTGATCTGATTATGTGACCCATGTATGATATAATTATGAAGATTTTTGCCATTTAGAAATATTATATTACAGCTGATTCCTTCTGATTCTTTTTTCACAGCCGCTCTCACATGTTTCTATCTATTATAGTAAAATGCAATGAACACAGCAATGTGCATAATAACATTTTAGGGAGTTCATTACACAGACAGAAAAGCCTTTGTCCTGCTGGTGCAAGTTTCCTGCACGTTACTTGTTAGCGTTCCTTGTAATCTTTTTTTTTTTCCGTGCAGCTGCTATTATTGTTTGGGACTATTTAATGTAATAGCCCCAGCAAACAGTATGCGAGTATATTCAATAGGGTGGAGAGCAGCGAAGGACTAAAAAGAAAACATTCTGGTTTATGATAATATGAGGAAACAGGCTTTCCACCAGATGTCGCTTTACAGTAGATCTGGACAAAGGAAGATTTATTCAATGTGTAAATTTATTTTCAGCACTGTTCACAGTCTACCTGTTACTGCCACACACATAAATATGGGAAAATAGAATTTACCTAAAAAACAAAGGAAATATGTTCATTTCTTAACACATTGACCATAATTTTTCATTGCTTTTTTGGGGTACATTAACTTGTTTTGCACCCCTTTTTTCTGACAGTGGTATTTATAAATTATTGTACGACAGGTGAATATGCTTTTTCTGTGATTTTTTTTTTATTTTTTATTATTATTCACCTAACTAAATGTAAAGCATGTCTTTTAGACTGTGCAGTTGTATTAGGCTACGTTCACCCAACGTTTTTTCTTCTCCATTTAAAATGATGTCCGTCATTTTGAGTCTAAAATAACAGACGTCATTTAGCAGCTTGGCCTCCCCTTAGTGCAATGACAGCTGTTGGTACATTATTCTAGTTTGGGATTACTAATTGCCCTTTGGCTGTGTCTGAATTGAAAAGTCCATTGAATTTAATAGTAAAAATGGAGAAAGAATGGCGGAAAAAGAAAAACTGTGTGTGAACAACTAATAAAAATGTCCGCTGTTTGCAAAAGACGTTAGAAAATAATGATCATGATCATTAATTTGACATCTGCGGTAAAAACATCTGTTATTCAATACATTGTGTGCATTGGACGTCCGTCTTTTCATTGACTTCCATGCATTGCCATTTCAGTCAGTTAAATTGTGCTAAAAACTGACGTTATTTTATATTGCAAAAACGACAGCCTTTTCTATGTGTTTGACATTGTGTGAATATAGCCTAAGGCTGGTTTCACTAAGCTTAACATATAGCAAAAACACAAAAAACAAACAAACAAACAAACAAACACACAAAACAAAACAAAAACAACATTGTCAGGACTGTATCATTGCGGAGCTTGATGCTCCCCTCGGCTCATGCTGTGCAGCTGACAAGGCACTGATTTTCTTATATTTGTTCTGTTTCTGTGCTTTGTTTTGCATTAGTCTGAACACTGGTTTATTTTGTCTGCTCACTTAGTTTCATGGACACACTCGACTTCACCTGCTGAGTTCTGTATGGACACTTCATGGTTAATCTGTGTTTTGGTTCTTTCTGTGACTGACAGGTCTTCCTGCCAGTGGATGTGGATGTTTCACGTATACAGGCTGGGGACCGCCGCCCAGTTGCCCGCCTCCAGTGCTTCAGCCTGGGCCTGGTGGTACAGTCACTTTAAGCAAAAAATGGTGCAACCAGAAGTCAGCTGTAAGTCAGTGATTTTTTATGAAGTGGCCTACTTGCTGTTTTTTTTGTGTGGCATTTCTCTCCCCTTTCTGGCATTTTTGTTGACTCTGTGAGTTTTTTTTTTTTTAATGCAGCATGCTGAGGCTTTGGTGTTTAATTCAGCAAACTGAGGCTTTTTTCTCCCTTAGAGTTTAATGGAATACTTTTGTTTGTGTCAAAAATGCCAAAGGCCAAAAGAAAAAGCTGATCAAACGTAAAGTCAAAAACGCCCCCCCAAAAAAATCAATTTTTCAGTTTTTTCTTAGTGACCAGATAAACGCCACCAAAAAAAAAAATCTGTGTATGAATCTACACTTAGACCAATTTATTTGTTGCTCAAAAATGTAAAAAATGTGCACAATTTTTATGCAGCCATTTGCCACCTCCTGACCAGACATAAAATTTGAGTGAGAAAAAAAAGTGAGAAAAATTGTGCAGATTCACAAAGCTTTTTATGCACAATAGATACATTTCACACAACAGAAACCTACAATAAAAGAAGGCACCAGCTTTGTATTATACTTGTTAGTTTCCCTTGTAATTTTTTCAAATTTTTTTAAATTATTATTATTATTGTTTTACTGTACAGTTTCTATTATTGTCTTCTATGGGAATTCTTAAAGTTTATGAAAATAAAGAAAGGACAAAAAATGGAGGACAAAAATAATGGATTGTGTGATAGCGTAGGTATAATAGTCTATCCTGTAAGTTTGTTAGGACTCTCACCTTTCAGCCCCTTGGACTTGGATTATACACCAAAAGCTGGGGTACGCTAGTCTGGAGGGCTGTTAACCCTGAGGAACAAATGGCTGGGATGCTCCCAAAATAGAATGGGGACTATTTTGCAATAGGTAAAGAAAAATAAAAAAAGGTTATGATCCCAAAGTACTTATTGCTTATAATGATATTGGTTTTGTTTTGTAACTAAAAAAAACAAGCTATACAAAATGTATAATGTGTTTGGGGAGCAGTGCCCTAAAATAATTTTTCGCTTTCCTGTTCTCAAAGATTATGACCAGGGACCTTCCAGGCATGAGGTTAAATGAGTTTATTGTTCAGGCATCACTGACCTCATTGACCCCATGATGTGCAAATGATAGCTGGAGCACAAGGTGTAATGGTAGTATGACGGTGAATAAGATCACCATGAGTAGTCACAATGCATTAACTCTTGTATATGTTAGAGGATTTTATTCTTGGAGAAGTAAAGATTAAAGAATTGTATAGATACTTGTGGTATTGTCAGCTTTGACACTTTGTCCGCCTTGTCTTTGCCAAGGATGGAAGGTAGTGCTTGACCAAGGGTGGTTTATGGTGGACATGGCTTGTATATGCACCTATTATTATAAGCTGTAGGTTTTCTGCTACACACGCTTTACTCACTTATCATTTTCAATAGGCTTGGGTGGGGTGTGAGGGGGGGTAATGAAGCAGTGTGGTCATTGGGGGGAGGTGCGAACCATTTCCGGCTTCAGTAGAAGCCTAGGATTGGTCCTAATTATGATCATTATGCATAGTCTATGGTGGGCTTCAGACAGAGAATTCTCCCTCTACACAAGGAGAATTCTGTCTCATAAAAATTGGGTCTCTGTAAATGTCAGGTATATAAGGCCATGTTCACACACACTGTCTTTTTTGGGCCGTTAAATGTCCGTCTTTTAATTTTGAGGTCAAATAAAGGGCATTATTTGGCCTCAAAATTACGGCCTTCATAAAAGATGTCTGTCAAATGGCCTAAGGGAGCTGATATGAAATTTAATAATTTATACATTACTCATTATGCTGGATATTAAGGGTTTTAACTGAGATATATACACTCCAGAACTTTTTCTAAAAGAAGAAAATAAAGTTTAAAGTAGTGTTAAAACCTGTGAATGTGCTGAGATTGCTGGTAATTGCATTTGTTATTTGGGCAAAGTTACTGATTAATAAATGAATCTAATCCTTGACTTGGAAGGACCCTGCAAGTTCAAGTGATCATGTTGGGTAAATATATGTATAGTGTAACAACTATCCTGCAGCTGGAAAAAAGTTACATGGTTTATGCCATTGTAAGTTTTCCAAGCTTAAAGGGATTCATGTATCAATTTTGCTAAGTTTACAAAATTTTGGAAGCTTCACGGAAACTCTCAACCCTGTTGATAAAAAATGTGCCCATGTGACGGACACCCCCCCCCCCAAGGGCATAAAACATTACAATGGACGTATGTGTCTATCATATGACAAGAAGCATTTTCATCCTTTTTACACAAAGAAGAAACCAATATGACGACATAGGAGTTAAATGTTAAAACTGCTAGAAATTGAAATGCATAGTATAATGTCAGCATCTCTTTCTATCCTTCCTATATTTAATTATGTGGCTTATTTACGAAATGATCTGTTGTACCATTTCATGCGTCACCCTTTATGACTTATAATGCATGCCTTATTGGTCAACTGTTAGGGTAGTATTACATGTATTCCATTACATGGAATGATTATTGCTCCGTGTAATAAATACAACGATCAGCTGATGACAATGATCAACAGCTGATCGTTGATATAGGTTTGAACCTATAATTGTTGGGCGCCGACCGCGCATCGCTATATGTAATAGCGGTGCGCGGCCGGCAACTGATGATATACATTACCTATCCAGGCTGTAGGGCTCCTCTTGCGGTCTTCTTCTCCCCGGGTCCCGCATGCTCCAGCTTCAGAGCGGCCTGTCTCAGCTGACAGGCTGCTTAGCAAATCACAGGCCGGGACCGCCGCAGCCAGTGATTGGCTGAGCGGCCTGTCAGCTGAGACAGCCCGCTCTGAAGCTGGAGCACGTGGGACCCAGGGAAATGAAGACTGCAAGAGGAGCCCTGCAGCCTGGACAGTTATTGTATAAAGTAAAAGCAAGGGCTGCAAGGACATCAGTAACGATGTCCCTGCAGCCCTTGTTAAACGATAATTGGGCCGCGTAATAGGCCCAGTAAACAAGCGCCAATCTAGCAGATCGGCACTCGTTTACAGTTATTATTGGGCCCTCATTGGCCCGTGAAATACTAGCCTTAGAGTAATAGAAATGACATGTACTTTTAATTTTGTATTCATCTCTGTTATGTGTTTAGATGAACTTTTCACATTCCAAGTTGTCAAGAAATGAGTCCAATATTAATGAATTTATCCTATTGGGATTCACCAATTTTAATATAAAAACTCAGTTATTTCTCTTCCCCCTTTTCATCTTTATCTATATATTTACTATTCTGGGTAACTTCACAATCATCACTGTGATAACTCTGGATTCCCTTCTTCACACACCGATGTACTATTTTCTCCGCAATCTCTCTTTCCTTGAAATGTGTTACATTACAGTCACCCTCCCGAAAGTGCTCCACACCTTTGTGGCCAAGAAGAAGACAATCTCTTTCTATGGTTGCTTCACACAGATGTTTTGTTTTTTCACTCTTGGCATCACTGAGTGCTTTATTCTGGCTGTTATGGCATATGACCGCTTTGTCGCCATCTGCAACCCCTTGAGATACTTTTCTGTAATGAACAAATCTACATGTTTAAAGATGACCACCGTGTCTTGGGCCTTTGGCAACCTCATCTCCCTTGGACAGACTTTGTCTATCTTTTCCCTTCCTTACTGTGGACCTAACCTTATTAACCACTTCTTCTGTGACATCCCTGCAGTGTTGAAGTTGGCGTGCACTGATGCTTCTGCCAATCAGATTGCCGTTTCTATTACTGGTTTACTTGTCCTACCATTACCCTTTGCATTTGTACTTTACTCCTATGGACGTATCATTGCTGCCATTACGCGCATTAGCGCCAAAGGGCGTAAGAAAGTCTTCTCTACTTGTGCCTCACACTTTATCTCTGTTGCATTATTCTTTGGAACGGGAGGTTTTACATATGTTCGAGTGAAGACTAGTGATACTCCAGATAATGACAAGCTGCTGTCTGTCCTTTATAGTGTGGTAACCCCACTTCTAAATCCTCTGATATATAGTTTAAGGAATCAAGAAGTTAAAGGAGGACTCAAAAAACTCTTGCATCAAAAAGTAGGGATTAAGGAAACCAAACCATCTGTAGTTGTAAACGCCAGCGGTAATGGCCAATGAAATACTTTTATTGAAAATTTTTAGTTAGAAAGCAACAGTGTTTTCCCTTTGTGCATACTAGCTTTATTTATTCAATACAAAAGGGAAGTTATCTAGGCTTACATGCAAATTTTCTGTTGTAAAAAGGCAAAAAATTTTCTTCAGTGGTGAGTGTTTGCTGGCCGGTACTCCTTTTTACGGCGGTCATTAAGGGTCCTTATTCTAGGCTGTGGCTTTTTCACAACGGGTGCGGTTTCACAACGAATTGCGGGTCCCTTGTGCTGTATGAAGAAAGCTTTGTTTCTGGTAGATTAACCCTTTACCAGATTGTGACCGCAACATGTAACGTATTAGGTGCTCCATACTTAACAGTTGGTTTCCAGATGTGAGGTTCTCTGGTCCGACTCTCCTTTATGGTAGCAGAGGAGCCCTGTGAAGGCCCCCAGGGCTGCTATGGATGCCTGTGTACCCAGCCTTGTCTGCAGCATGGCCGGTTACAGTGCCAGGCTTAAAGGGGTACTCCAGTGTGGGGGCACATTTTTACTGGGACCGGGGAGGAGGTGGCCGAGGAAAAAGACGTCCACTCACCTCCCTGGTTCCAGCAGCGGGTCCCACATCGCGGCGCTCCGGTGCCCGGTTCCTGTCTGCTTCCGGGTGTCTGACGTGGTTCAGAGCGACTTATGACCAATAATTTGTTATACATTTAGTTCCTATTCGACAGACACTATTTGCTACATTATCCAAAGTGGATTTTTGTGATTAACCCTATGGTAATCTATGGTCTCTCCAGTTTTTTTAATTCACTTTATCGCTCATATATTCTTTTTAAAAAAAAATCCTAAATAAAAGTTAAGTCTTAATGATCTTCACAGTTTATTGAAACACGTGTATATAGGTGTGAGGGGCAGCAGCTCCTTTCTCTACATGTCTGTATTTTACTTTTCTCCCTTTTCTTAGTGGCTAGCACTCCTCCTTGTAAGACCCATGTGACCCCAATTAGCAGGAAGCACCTGTGCACAGATGGTAAGTACCTCCTATTTCTCCCATTCTTCCTCTTGGTGCAGTGGTGAGTAGTAACACCTTGTTCACACTCGTGTTGCTTGGTGGCTGCCTTCTCCGCCGGTGGTGCCTGCAGGGTATGGGGGGCCCCCTTCCCTGTTGTCGCTTGCTTTGCGGGTTGGCGGTTGCTGACCGACACAGTGTTGTTTTAGTGTAGGGATTCATGTGGGCCAGAGGACCTGCACATGGTACATAAGGCAATATGGTTTGATCAAATTATATACCAACATCCTGGCATTGGTTTTTAAATGTAGCCAAAAGGCATTAGTGTCAGCCAGAGGTGGGAGGTGCAGCGCTCCTTTCTCTCCATGTCTATTTATTAGACATTATTTGCTATGTGCTAGAGGACCTCTATCTACAAAAAGGGACTTCTAATTCAAGGGACACTATATCTGCCTCGCGTGGTAGAATAATAATAGATAATAGATAAAGATAAGCGAGTAGTAAAATATTCGACTTTCGAGAATTCGAATCGAATAGGCACCGAGATTCAACTATTCGAGAGAATATTCAACCCCATTATAGTCTATGGGGAAAAAAATTTGGAAATCCAAATTCGAGCACTTAGAGGTCACCAAGTCCCCCATGAAACCTCCCTAAACGATGCCAATATAATGTCCTATGCGTGACACCAAGAAAAATTATAGTGTCCCCATTGGTGGCACTATTGCAACATGCCGAGGGCATTGTGTTGCTGGGTGGTGTAGTGCAACCTTAGGGTTCACCCCCTGAAACCTTCCTGTCACGGTGGGGTCTGAGGGCGCTGGGGCCCTTGTCCTCTTCAGCATATACATAGGGACATATAATTTTTAATAAAAGTCTTCACACAATAGCAGTGAAAGTATATCAAGACTTTACTTGAAGGATAACTATATACAATCCAATACAGGGGCATCTGATGATGGCAAACTGTTGGCTTGATCAGAGTCCTTTGCTTCAGGGGGAGGGTTACCTTGGTTACTGTAGCTTAGACTTGGTGGATAAATAGGATTTCAAAGAGACAGACCTGTTCCAGAGACTTTATAGCTTTCCGCCTTTATAAGGAATACGTGTGAATAGGTTCTTGAAGTTACTGAAGAGACTTGACGCTGTCGATGCTCACTATCATGTAGGAGGAGGACACACGGATACACTGACTTGGAAGCCAGGAAGATGTGGACGGTGAATGGGAGACCCTCTATCACTTCACCAATCCGACAGCAGGCACTAATAAATACAGAGGATGTCCTGCTGAGATTTAGAAGACACATATTAGTCCTTATGGCTGACTGGAAACAGGTTAGGGGGCTGAGGATGGAGTCTGACAGGATTACTGAGGGGACGTAGGGAGGTTGGATGTGACTCTGGCAATGCCAGACTACCAACTGTCACTGACAAGACCGCACAGCCCTTCTGGTTAAAAGGTGGGCGGAGCTAACTTTCCCCTGGCCAATCACTAGAGTGTGATAGGTTGCAGGGGAGGAGCACTGATGAACACTTGTATTATTAGCAATTAATACATAACAACATATTAAATAAATACATAGCAGAAAACAATACCACTACAAGAGAGCTAAGGAAGAGCAGCAAATACATAGGCCCTAATACAGACTGTCTAAGGTTGCCAATAGCAACAATACATTTCCAGACGCTTAACAATAAATACCGTTCTGGGCCATTACACCAACACCTCCTACTGGAGGTGGGCTACTGGAACAGAATGTATAATGTGCCCTTAGCAGGCTAAACCAGGGACACTATAAGTCACTTGTACACACAGGGTACTGGAATGAATACACCTGCTGCTGCTGTTAAATCCTTCTATTTCTTAGCACTTAGAAGTACTTTGGATTCAGACATGACTTTTTTAGCTGGATCTTAGCCCTGAAAAGGACCTCTGGGTTCAGTAGTAATCTTGCCTAACCAGAACGCTACTAAAACCTATCTCTCCCTGCTGCAAGATCTTTTCCTGGCTAAGTTGAAAGCGCATCTGTGATCGAGAGGCGGGAGCCAAGTATTTAAGATTCGAGGTCATGTGGTTCAGCTATCCAATGAGGGTAGATGCCGTTTTCCCGCTGTGTGCGTACTCCTCGGCCTCCCTGCATGGTGATTCGATTTAAAAAAGCGCCAGCTGCGATGGGAAGGGCTTTCAAATGTTTCCCGCGTATTCGCCACACTACTCGATTGAATACGAATCTTCCAAATACCGCAATATTCGATCGAATACCTACTCGATTGAATTATATTCGCTCATCTCTAATAATAGAAAATTGCTTTGTGTAACTGTGCCTTAACCTGATGATAGCTCCATATTGCGCAATATGGAGCTATCAGCAGGTTAGATTTGTCTAACCTGCTGGTAGTTCCCCTTTAATTAACCGTTTATAACCCCCTTTAACCCTGCCATCACCTATCTCTCTTTAGCTAGTGTAAATGTATGTGTTCAATTTATAATGAAGGAGAAAGTATGACTTTGCAGGGAAAGGTTCCTTGCAGCCTATTGGCTGTGTGGCTGCCATTTTGGACATTTTTTTGTAAGAACTTTCGAAAAATTTGCTTTGTTTCGGAATCAATTTTTTTGCTCATCTCTAGCTGTCAAAACGGCAAGGTGTCTAATAAAGGCCCCCATCTTTATACCCACAAAAAAAAACAAGCTGTCATATGGTACATAAACATATGGATACCAAAATGAGCAGATGAATAAATTGCTACATCCTTTAGACTAAGGGGTTCATACAATTTATTACATTCTATAAAATTTTATCTCTATTTATAGTGCATTAAAATCCATTATACTGTTCTTTGGGTCTAAATCATTACTGTAATACGAAACCTATATAAATTGCATTTTGCTGTCCAGGCCTGATGGGACTTACAGTTTTCTAACAGCTGGAGGGCTACAGATTGGGCGCCCATGATTTAAGGCAATGATGGGGAACCTTTGGCCTCCCAACTGCACAGCCAAAGCCAAAGCCAAAGTTTGAGTTAAAACTTGTTCTTTAAATATAATAGAAAATAGTTTATCAACTATAATACAAGCAGAAACTATTGAAAAAAATAACTTTAACTTTAACTAAATTCCCTTAGGCCTCAGTCTGTAGAGAGTCTTTACAGACTGAGTATTAGGGAGGTTTTCCCAAAGAAGTCAGCATTCATTTCAAATAAAACAGGGTTAGAAATGTAAGACTTTTTGCTTTACAGCCAACGACCTGCTATTTTTAGTGAGTAGACTGAATTTATTTTACTTTATTCTTACTGATAATTTACTTTGTTTATTTCTTTGCTTATCAAGGGATACATATGGATGGACATGCTGAGACCATATTTTCTTTATTTTATCTCTTTTTCAAGAATGAAGTGACAATATAGCTATACTAATCACATGTCATTAATCATTATTATTATTTTTATTAGAGTTATGTTTTTTATGTGGTTGTATTTCTCTCCTCTAGTCAATAGATCCCTGCAGTATAGCAAGAGTTTTGTATATTTCAACTTTTAGGCTATGTTCACACGTTGTATGACACCATCCGTTATGTGACCTGGCCGTGTCACGGAATGGTGTCAGAAAAGATCATCCTGGCCGGTACTGTAGCACCGACCGGATGATCTTTACCGCCGCTGAATTCTGATGGGGGCTCATTAGTGCGCACCCGCATTAGAACTCCCCACAGCACACAATGGACTGTGCGGCTGGAGCCGCATGCTCCATTGTTTGAATTGACAGGGTTTTCTGCGGCTGCTATTCAATGAATATCGGCTGCAGAAAACTAACATGTCAGTTTTATATGGTGCCGCTAGGGATCCCGGCCGGAGTGTATACTATGTGTATACACTTCGGCCAGGATCCTATGCTTTTACATACAACATGTGTGCTGTATAGAGCACGGCTCTTGTTGCAATTTGCAACAACTGCCATGATTTGTACAACACGTATGTTGTGTGAACATAGCCTTAAGTACATTGTACTTAGTTACAAAGCATAATACTGCACAAGCACCAAATATGCAAAGCAATACAGTACTGAATAAAGTAGAGAAGAGTCTTTGTAGTAGGACTGTGTTATTTGGATATCATTGCAATATGATAATTTAGTTAAGAATACAAGCTGAATTATTTTAATTCTGCAAGCTAATATAATGTAGAAGAATATGAAGTCTGTCCTGTCCCTATAGAAAATGTATTGCATGTTTTAAATGATTATTAAATCATTTGTCTCTGCTGGGATGTGCTCCATTGCTTGTTACTGACAAAAAAATGTTTGGTGGAAAAAAAAATATATGCTTGGGCTTATACAATATATTAACCCCTTTTTTTAGCTGCAGAAAATTGCAATTAAAAAAAAAATATCCATCTGTAACATTTGACTACACATTTCAAGTAAAAACTTTATTTTTTTTTTACTTCAAAACTAATTTTTGAAAGGCAATTTGTGGATCTTTTACGCTTTTTTATGCTTCTCTGCCATATATTTCTCTGCCATATATTTTTTTGTTTTCAAAGCTGTTTTAAATCAAAATTTTAGTTATCTAGCAGCTATTTTTTTTTAGATTAAAATACAAACCTCATTGCAGATCGGATTAAATACAATGGGGAAGATTAATCAAACTGTTAGACTTGTCTTAGTTGTCCCTAGCAACCAATCAGATTCCATCTTTCATTTTGTGAGGAATGAAAAGTGGAATCTGATTGGTTGCTAGGGGCAACTAAGACAATTTTACTTGACACCAGTTTGATAAATCTCCCTCAATATATTTGGCCAGCTACAGCAATGTAGCAAGGCCATAGATGTTTGCATGCCACCACATGGTGCCTCTATACAGCACTGTATTACAGAGGTACTTTATGGCCCATTAATTTCTATGGATGCCTCACTGAGGCCTCATATACACAGTCCGTGAATCACAGAACATGTGGACCCTAAAGGTGCTTGGTGGAATCACAGACCTCCCGGCATCATAATAATGGTCTTGGATTCCTCTGAAAGTCTTCTACTGTATCAGAACAGTCCCGCGTAGATTTAAATACTTAAAAATTTACTTTTTCAGTTAGACCAGGGCTGTCAACAATGGTCCTCTACCAGTTTCACAACTGCAATTCCCATCATGCCCGAACAGCCAAAACAAAAGCTTTGTCTGTCCAGGCATCATGAGAATTGCAGCTTTGCAACAACTGAAAAACCGCCAGTTTGACACCTCTGAATTAGACCATTATACAGTATGTCTGTCTATGAAATTATGCACTTTAATTTTATTACAGGACAATTATTTTTAACCTTGCCATCTTTATAAATAGATTCTCTAAAATGGCTAAAGGAAATGAGACACAATTGAATGAATTTATTCTATTGGGTTTTTCTAAAAACCGGCAGCCAATCCTCTTTGCAATCTTTCTAATCATTTATTTTTTCACCTTAATGGGGAACATGCTGATAATTGTGACTGTGACCATACAACAACAGCTCCACTGCCCCATGTATCTTTTTCTCCGCAGTTTGTCCTTTACGGAAATCTTCTATATTTCGGTAACGGTTCCTCGGATGCTCAGAGACTTTTTACATTTGGATAAAGGCATCTCGTTCGTAGCATGCGCTGCTCAACTTTATTTCTTCTGTTTCCTTGGTACAACAGAGTGTTTCCTTCTTGCATTCATGGCATATGATCGATATGTAGCTATTTGTCATCCACTTCGATACATGACCATAATGTCTAAAACTAAGTGTTTGGGACTTTCTTTGGGTTCCTGGCTGTCTGGGATCTTCTTATCTTTGATCCAGATTTCCTATGTGTTTAGTTTGCCCTTTTGTTCTTCAAATATTATTGACCACTTCTTTTGTGACATACTACCAGTGGTAAAGCTGGCCTGTGCGGACACTGCTGCCAATGAGATTGCTATTCTGATATATAGCTCTCTTGTTATACCTTTACCGTTCCTGTTAATTCTGGTCTCCTATGTTTGTATCATTAACAGTGTACTTAAAATTCCTTCTGCTGTTGGGAGAAAGAAAGCCTTTTCTACATGTGGGTCTCACCTTACATCTGTGTCTTTATTCTATGGAACGGCTACTATAACCTACTTGAAGACAAAATCCATTCAAACATATGTTGGGGCAAAATTAATATCCCTATTGTACATTGTCCTAATCCCCATGCTTAACCCTCTTATATATAGTTTGAGGAATTCAGTAATTAAGAATGCTATGAGTAAGTTAATAAAACAATAATATATATTAACCCCTTCACGTCAGCCATCTGTATATATACGTTCCTATTGCACATGCCCCGTGCAGTAGGAATGTACATATACGTTCCGACTTTGATGGGGCTTTGTGATGAGAACGGGATCGCTGCAGGGACAGAGATCCCGTTCTCATCTGTGTACAGCACCGGAGAAATATGAAATATGTAAAAATCAGACCCCAGATCAGCCCCCTAGTGCCCCAGTCACTAACCCCCCCTCCCGCGGCGGCCATCGGATCCAAGATGGCCGCCGCGATCACTGTGAACAGACTAATGTCTGTTCACAGTGATCAAAAAAGAAAAATGAATGAAAGCCCCATGCTCTCCGCCACCGGAGGTAGCGGAGAGCATGGGGCAGTCATCGGGACCCCCCCTGTGGGGTCCCGGTACAAGCGATCGCTTGTGCCATGCCGGCACTTTTTATCCCCTGTCACCATGAATGATTGGTGACAGGGGATAAAAAGTGATGTCCCCCCACCCCCCAAGTCACCCCCCCTTCCCCATATACTCACCGGATCCACGGAGCTCCTTCCTCCTCGACGTCCTGGCTGGTTATGAAGTCGGCATGCGCTCCACAACCAGCCAAGCTCTGAAAATTTTAAGTGACAGAGACCAATTTGGTCTCTGTCACTGAACTATGATTACTGTGATAGAAAATATCACAGTAATCATAGTAATACAGTGAAAATGAATGTATAAAGTACAAAAAGTGACAAACATACAAAAAAATAAAACACACACTTTTTATTATAGTAATAATTACAGTTTACTCCCAAATTACCCCTAACCCCCCTCCAGATTACCCGTAACCACCGCAGGTTGCCCGTAACCACCGCACGTTGCCCGTAACCACCCCAGGTTGTCCGTAATCACGTCAGATTGCACGTAACCCCCCAGATTACCCGTAACCACCGCACGTTGCCCATAACCACCGCACGTTGCCCGTAACCACCGCACGTTGCCCGTAACCACCGCACGTTGCCAGTGACCCCCTCCAGATTGTCCGTAATCACCCCAGATTGCCTGTAACCACCCCAAATTACATGTAACCACCCCAGATTAGCTATAAGCACTTCACTCTATCCGTAACAATTCTAGATTGTCTGTAACCCCTCCAGGTTGCCCCTAACCACCGCAGGTTGGGCATAACCACCGCAGGTTGGGCATAACCACCCCAGATTGCCCGTAATCATGCCAGATTACATGTAACCCCCAGATTGCTCGCAACCACCGCAGGTTGCCTCTGACCACCGCACCTTGCCTCTGACCACCGCACGTCGCCTCTGACCACCGCACGTCGCCTCTGACCACCGTACGTCGCCTCTGACCACCGCACGTCGCCTCTGACCACCGCACGTCGCCTATGACCACCGCACGTCGCCTATGACCACCGCACGTCGCCTATGACCACCGCACGTCGCCTATGACCACCGCACATCGCCTATGACCACCGCACCTTGCCTCTAACCACCCCAAATTGCCAGTGACCCCCTCCAGATTGCCCGTAACCATTAGCACTTCAGTTTATCCGTAACCACAGCAGGTTGCCTGTAACCACCCCAGATTGTCCGCAACCACCCCAGATTGTCCGTAACCACAGCAGGTTGCCTGTAACCATACCAGATTGTCTGTAACCACAGCAGGTTGTCCGTATTCACCCCACGTTGCCCATAACCACCCCACGTTGCCTCTAACCACCCCAGGTTGCCTGTAACCACACCAGGTTGCCTCTAACCACACCAGGTTGCCTGTAACCACCCCAGGTTGCCGTAACCACAGCAGGTTGCCTGTGACCACCCCATGTTGACCGTATCCACCCCAGATTATCCGTAACCACCCCAGATTACCCGTAACCACCCCAGACTGCCCGTAACCACCTCAGACTGCCCGAAACCACCTCTAGATTACCCAGAACCACCCTAGATTACCCGTAACCACCCCACATTACCTGTAATCTAATTTTTTTTATTGTATTTTAGTAACTGCGCTATTCTAATAACCATTACTAGCTGCGGTTTTGCTCCAGCAAATTGGCGCTCCTTCCCTTCTGAGCCCTGCTGTGTGCCCATACAGTGGTTTATGCCCACATATGGGGTACCGTTGTACTCAGGAGAACCTGCGTTACAGATTTTGGGGTACATTTTTTATCCTGTTCCTTGTGAAATTTAGATATTTCAAACTAAACCAACATATTATTGGAAAAATTCAAGTTTTTCATTTTTACTGGCCAATTTTGAATACTTTCCTCTAATACCAAAATGCTCATCCTACCCCAATATGAATTCTTTGAGGGGTGTACTTTCCGAAATGGGGTGACTTTTGGGGGGATTCTATTCTGTAGACACTACAGGGGCGCTGCAAATGCACCTGGTGCTCAGAAACTTCTTCAGAAAAATCTGCAGAGAAAATGCTAATTGGCGCTCCTTCCCTTCTGAGCCCGGCTGTGTGCCCATACAGTGGTTTATGCCCACATATGGGGTACCGTTCTACTCAGGAGACCCTGCGTTACAGATTTTGGGGTGAATTTTCTCTCCTGTTCCTCGTGAAATTGAGAAATTTCCAACTAAAGGAACATATTATTGGAAAAATTCGAGTTTTTCATTTTTACTGTCTACTTTTGAATACTTTCCTCTAATACCTGTGGGGCCAAAATGCTCACCACACACCAAGATGAATTCTTTGAGGGGTGCACTTTCCAAAATGGGGTGACTTATGGCGAGATTTTACTCCGCTGGCACTACAGGGGCACTGCAAACCCACCTGGCGCTCAGAAACTTCTTCAGCAAAATCTGCATTGAAAAAGCTAATTGGCGCTCCTTCCCTTCTGAGCCCTGATGTGTGCCCATACAGTGGTTTATAGCGACATATGAGGTACCTTTTTACTCAGGAGAACCTGCGTTACAAATTTTGGGGTACTTTTTTTCTCTTGTTCCTCGTGAAATTGAGAAATTTCAAACTAAACGAACATATTATTGGGAAAATTTGAGTTTTTCATTTTTACTGTCTACTTTTGAATACTTTCCTCTAATACCTGTGGGGTCAAAATGGTCACCACACCCCAAGATGAATTCTTTGAGGGGTGCACTTTCCAAAATGGGGTGACTTATGGCGAGATTTTACTCCGCTGGCACTACAGGGGCTCTGCAAACACACCTGGCGCTCAGAAACTTCTTCAGCAAAATCTGCATTGAAAAAGCTAATTGGCGCTCCTTCCTTTCTGAGCCCCGCTGTGTGCCCATGCAGTGGTTTATGCTCACATATGAGGTACCGTTGTACTCATAAGAACCTGCGTTACAAATTTTGGGGTACTTTTTTTCTCTTGTTCCTCGTGAAATTGAAAAATTTCAAACTAAAGGAACATATTATTGGAAAAAATTTGAGTTTTTCATTTTTACTGTCTAATTTTGAATACTTTCCTCTAACACATGTGGGGTCAAATTGCTCATCCTACCCCAAGATGAATTCTTTGAGGGGTGTACTTTCCAAAATGGGGTGACTTATGGGTTTTTTTCTCTCTGCTGACACTACAGGGGCACTGCAAATGCACCTGGCGCTCGGAAACTTTTTCAGAAAAATCTGCAATGGAAAAGCTAATTGGCGCTCCTTCCCTTCTGAGCCCACATATGGGGTACCGTAGTACTCAAGAGAATATGTGTTACAAATTTTGGGGTGCTTTTTCTCTCATGTTCCTTTTGAAAATGAGAAACTTTAATCTAAATGTATATATTATTGGAAAATTTTAATTTTTCATTTTTTTACAGCCTAATGGTGAATACTTTCCTCCAGCCCCTGTAGGGTTAAAATGCTCATTATACCCCTAGATTAATTCTTTAAGGTGTCTAGTTTCCAAAATGGGGTCACTTATGGGGGTTTCCAGTATACAAACCTCCTAAATCAACTTAAAATAAGAACTGATCCCTAAAAAAATCAGTTTTGGAAACTTTCACGAAAATGTGGTAATTTGCTGATACATTTCTAAGCCCCGTAACACCCTAAAAAAGTAAAATATGTTTATGAAATGAAGCTAGAATAAAGAGGACATATTGGTAATGTGACTTAGTAACTAATTTATGTAATACAACTTTCTTTTTTTAGAAGCAGAGAATTTCAAAGTTCATAAAATGCTAATTTTTTAAATTTTTCATGATATTTTGATGTTTTTCACAAAAAACACACAAAGTAGTGACCAAATTTTGCCACTAATATAAAGTGCCATATGTGACGAAAAAACAATCTCAGAATCGCTAGCATACGTTAAAGCATCACTGAGCTATAAGCGCATAAAGTGAGACAGGTCAGATTTTGAAAAATGAGCCTGGTCTTTTAGGTGCAAATAGGCTCGGTCTTGAAGGGGTTAAAGAGTTCAAACAAAACTAACTAACAAGAAAAAGATTGCAAGGGGTCTGACCTCCGTACCCCCCGGCGATATCTCAATATCAGACCCCGGCTCCTTTGTTATGAATGCAGTATGGGCATGGCATGTGACCTCTGGCTCTATTCATTCATGCACTTGGCAGTCTCCAGCGGCTTCATTCATGCCATACCATGCCATACCTGTGGCTGTATTCATACCAAAGGAGTTGGGGGTCGATCTGGAGATTGGTGGTGGTGCGGGGATAAGGTTTGACCCCTGTGATCTCCTACTTGTCCCCTGCACCAACAGTACAGCTATCATTTGTGCAGCCTTACCACACAATTTTTTTCTGTTCACCATTGTGCTGTATTAACCCCTAGACGACCCTGGACGTAGGGTTACGTCATGGAAGTCTGTCCCCAGACGACCCATGACATAACCTTACGTCATGGGTGTTATTCCCGCTATGAAGCGCGCTCCGGAGCGGAGCGCGCTTCATAGGAGGTGGGGGCCGGCTGCAGTGAGCAGCCGGGACCTCACCGGTAATGACACGCTGCAGCGATCGCGCTGCCGCGTGTCATTAACCCCTTAAACGCCGCGACCGCAGCGTTTAAGTGTAAGTGACAGGGGGAGTCCCCTGTCACTTACCGATCGGGACCCCCGCAGTGTGACTGCGGGGGTCCCGATCGTTGAAACGGACTGCTGGAGGTCTCTTACCTGCCTCCGTGCGGTCCGATCGGCGATCTGCTACACTGAGCCTGCACAGGCAGGCTCAATGAGCAGATCGCCGATAACACTGATCAATGCTATGCCTATGGCATAGCATTCATCAGTGTAGAAATCAAAGTAGTGAATGTAAAAGTCCCCCAAAGGGACTTCAAAAGTGTAAAAAAAAAAAAGTTCAAAACACTAACACACTACCCCAAAACCCCTCCCCCAATAAAAGTCTAAATCACCCCCCTTTCCCATTATATAAATAAAACATATAAAAATGAATAAATAGATAAACATATAATATACCATAGCCTGCGTAATTGTCCGATCTATTAAAATATAACAAGCGTCATTGCGACCGGTAAACGGCGTACACGAAAAGAGGGGAAAAAGTGCGCAGATTACCGATTTTATGTTACATTATATATTTAAAAAAATCAATAAAAAGTGATCAAAACGTCCGATCTTCACAAATATGGTATTAATAAAAACTAGAGATCATGGCGGAAAAAATGACACCCCATACAGCCCCATAGGTGAAAAAATAAAACCGTTATAAGTGTCACAATAGGCCCATTTTATTAATATTTAATTGCCAAAAAAAAGGATTTCATAAAAAAACATATATATAACATTAGAGAATCTGTGTAACCTGCATATGGTTGTGTTCGGACTGACCTATAGAATAATGTTATCATGTCGCTTTTACCATATAGTGCATTACGTAGACACAGGAACCCCCCAAACGTTACCATATTGCATTCTTTCTTACGATTTCACCTATTTATATCTTCATAAATAATATATTTGGAATTCCATCATACATGTTATGGTAAAATGAATGACGCCATTACACAGTACAACTATTCCTGTAAAAAACAAGCACTTACATGGCTTGTAGATAGAAAACTGAGAGTGCTAGAGCTCTTAGAAGGGGAGGAGGGAAAAACGGAAACACTAAGATCAAAATTTGCGCGGTCCACTGGGTCATTTTGGGCCTGGTCCTCAAAGGGTTAAAGGGCCCCAAAATAAAATGTACCTGATCTTTTCACAATAAGGCCAGATGTGTATACATGAGGGAGTAGCACGATTTCCTTCTGCTATATTAATTTTAGAAGACATTTTTTAGGGGTTTTCCTCTGCAGGCTCCATCTCTAGATTTTTAGTTTCCCCTAAGCTAGTAGGTAGGACTACTTGCTATATGATGTCTTTCATACCCTGCACACCCACAGAAGAGAGGATCCTATATGTTTATAGAACAACTCAGAAGCAGCTGCATTATTAAGACATTATAAAGAAGTATTGAGCAGTGTAAGAGGTAAACCTGCATCTACTGTAACTACTCAAACCCGTCTGCCTTCTCCCTAAAATTCTATGGACAGCATGTAAAATGACCCCTGAGTGAGCTGAGAATGATTTTTCAGAGTGAGTTTAGAAGACAGGAAAAGGAGAAAAGGTGACTGATAAGTGGAGAAAGGGGCCTTTGTTCTCGAACAAGATATATAAAGGAGTAAAATAGTATTCACTTGTAAAGTTTGCAAAGTTTGCTGAAGGTGTGGTGCCTAAAATAAGTTAAGAACACTACCATTAAAAACACAATGGGGTATATTTATCATAAAAAAGACAAAACCAGATAAAATGTCAAATGCAAATAATGCACAGGGCCTTAAGACAATTTTAAAATCATAAAATATAAATGTATTGAGTATAAGAAAAAAACACATGTGCAACATCAATAGGAGAGAGCCTCCCTCACACAAAGTTCATAGCGTAAGTTGGGGTAAAACTAGCAGTGTCCCGCACATAATTGATGCGCTACTGTATGTGTTGTTGAAAGAAATATTGCATCAACAGGAGTTCTGGCTCCTACATCAATAATAGGGGAAACCATGTTAAATATACATTTCACAGGGGGACATATGAAAAAAGTCAGGTCCGTGGTGGCAGTTATTATGTGGTATTTAACCACTCAATGCATAAGGATTGAAGAAAGTTCCGTAGACAGGTACCAAGGATCAATAGAGCGCAGTGGGCTGCTTCTGTCTGGCAAAGTCAAGTGATGTATCCACACTGAGTTTAAACAGTACAAGCTTTACCCGCTGGCATCAGGGCCTGCCCGTTATAGGTCTAGACAGGGCCGGCCTTTGGGGTGTGCGACCTGTGCGGTTGCACAGGGCGCATCACTCCAGGCCGGCAGGGGGGCGCTCGGGCAGAAGAGACAGCTGCACATCTAGCTGTAGAAATGTGTGCTGCTGTCTCTGTCTGCAGGAGGGCCGCCGCCGATACACTACAACAGGAGGGCGCAGGGCGATCAGCTGTGGAAGCGCCCGGGCAGAGAGAGAGACAGCTCTGCATACTGCATGCTTCTCTTTGGTGTAATAGTCTGCAGAAGCGCCGTTAGAAAGGAGAAGGGTGTCGGGCAGCCAGCTGGGGGAGCGATCGGGGCGGACAGATATACACAGCATGCATTATGTGACAGTGTCGTGCAGCTCGTGCTGTGTATGTCTGTCCGTCCCGATCGCTCCCCCAGCTGGCTGCCCGACACCCTGCTCCTTTCTAACGGCGCTTCTGCAGACTATTACACCAAAGAGAAGCATGCAGCCCTCCTGTTGTAGTGTATCGGCGGCGGCGCTCCTGCAGACAGAGACAGCAGCACACATTTCTACAGCTAGATGTGCAGCTGTCTCTTCTGCCTATGCGCATCCCCAGGGGCCGCCCCGCTCACATCCCTTGCCCTCTCCTGTGCGCCGACGTCACCGCGTGCATGACGTCACCAGGCAACGGCTCTGCAAGTCCTTTAAGGTGGCGGTGCCTTTTTTGCCATCCTGGGCGCGTGCTGGTGAGTACAGGTGGGGTGGGGGGTTGTGCTCCTTTGTGATTTGATTGTGTGGGGGTCTGCTGGAGGGGTGGGGAGGCTGTAGGATTTAGTGTATGTCCCTATTAGGGGGTCCCAACAGAGGCCTATGGAGGTTAAGGCCTCTGTTGGGACCTCCTAATAGTGACATACACTAAATCCCACAGCCTCCCCACCCCTTCAGCAGACCCCCACAATCAAATCCCTAACATCCTGAGGGTTGGGAGGCTGCAGGATTTATTCTATGTCACTGTTAGGGGTAGTGACATACAATAAATGCCAGGGCTGTTACTGGCTCTCTGAGTAATGTACTTTTTTATTTTACTTTACAGATAGAAGAAAGAAGACCGGACTATTTCAGAAACAGATTTTAACTTATCTATTTAATAAAAGGGTCAACGAGGGGTCTCGAGCGAGTTCTATTTCAATAAAGATCTTATTACAATTGTTGTGGGGTTTTTCTTACTTATTTTTGGCTTAGTAGTGGAAGCTGTCTAATAGATGGCGTCCATTACTAAGCCAGGGCTTAGTATTAACTAGAATGGCTAACACTAACCCCCCACTTATTACCCCGGTACCCACCGCCACCAGGGGTACCAGGAAGAGCCAGATACCGTAAAGCCTTGAGCGTCAGAAATTGGCGCTCCTGGACTGGGCGACAGCAGGCTGGTGTTATTAGGCTGGCAATGGCCAAAATGTCCTTTGCCACCCTGATAGTGTCAGGCTGCTGCTGCTTGGTATTTTATCTGGCTGGTTAGGAAAAATAAGGGGGACCCCACGCATTTTTTTAAATTATTTAATTATTTAATACATGGAATTCCCTTTATTTTCCATAACCAGCCAGATAAAAGCAATAAACAGCAGCCTGGTGCTATGAAGCTGGAAACAGCCCAAATAAATGGCCCTTGTCGTCCTGGTAGTCTCAGGCCGCTGCTGCTTATATTTTTTTAAATCTGGCTGGTTATGAAGAATAGGGGGTAGCCCAAGCTTTTTTATTTATTTATTAGATTAATGCATAGCATCTGCCCTATTTTCCATAATCAGTCTGAAAAAAACAAGCAGCAGCAGCAGCCTTACACTATCAGGCTCGGTTCACACGTTGTAAGAGTGCGGCTGTATTTGCGGCTGTAATTGTGCGGCGGTATTTTTGGTGGTTCGTGTGTATGCTTGGAAGTATAGGATATGCGGCTGCACAGTGCACACTATGTATGAATCTACGGCCCTATCGTAAACGGACCCGTAAAAAATGAACAAGACCATTGTTTGCGGCTGAATATGCGGCCGTGGATTGACAGGCGGTCCGCACGGAGTACTTCAAAAATAGCCGGCAATGATGCCGAATGCCGTTGCCTCTAATAGTTAATATATTAAATTAATCAAACACATTTTCTTTGTAATCAAGACACTTTCGTTGATCAATAATTTATTTCTAACGAATCCATCATTTTGCAATTAAATATACTGTCAAAAAATAAATATATATATAAATATACATTTATTTATATATATATTTATTTTAACAGTATATTTAATTGCAAAATGATGGAATCGTTTACATTTAATTATTGAACAATAAAAGGGACTTTATTAGACAGAAAATGTGTTTTATTAATTCAATATATTAACCATGAGACACATCGGCTATAGTGCAGAGGATCGCAAACCCCGGTAATAGCGATTCATGTAAACTGTTTCCCTGCTTTCCCAGATGCATCCAGAGGTGTTTCCATCACTTTCTTAACATTTTATTTGTTATTTTTAGTTGAACCAGATTTCCAAGTAAATGACCGTATGTTTTGAGCCGCATGTCTATTTTTTCCCACGGCCGGAGTTTCACCCGCACATTTACAGCCGCATAAAAAATACAGCCGCACAGTTACAGCGTGTGAACCCAGCCTCAGGGTGGCAAGGACCGCTTTGTTTTGGCCATTGCCAGTCTAATAACACCAGTCTGCTGCCATACAGTCCCGGACCGTAATTTTCTCGCGCTCCAGGCCTGATAGTATCTGGCTCTTCCCAGTACTACAGGTTGTGGTAGGTACTGGGGTAATAAGTGGGGAGGTTAGTATTAGCCGTTGTATGGGCTAACGCTAAGCCCCAGTTTAGCAATGGATACCGTCTATTAGACAGCTTCCATTACTAAGCCATAAATAAGTAAGAAAAAAACACAACAATAATATAATAAGATCTTTATTGAAATAAAACTTTCCTAAGAACCCTTTTATTAAATAAATAAGTAAAAAAAATCTTCTTTCCAAAGTAGTCTGGTCTTCTTTCTTCTACTATATTCTAACCTCTTCACCGTCCAACTTTGTCAGTGCTAACTGCACTCTCTTATAGGGTCTGTAGTGATAGTTGTCATGGTGTGGCGGTATTATGTAGTGGTATCATTTGTTATGTATTTCTGTTTTGTTTAGTAACAGTATGGAGGCGAATGTAATCAATGTATGGCTGTAATATTTATTGGCAACAATGTTATAGTATAACTATGTATGTGTTGGGGCACTTGATACTGTGTGAGGGCACTTTGAGGGCATTATACTGTGTGTGGCACGCTAAGTGAGACATTATACTGTGTGTGTGTGTGGGGGGGGGGATGGGGGGGGCGCCAAAGCAAATTCCGCACAGGGCGCCATCTATCCTAAGGCCGGCCCTGGGTCTAGAAGATTGTGCCACATAGACAGACAAGTGGTGCATGTGCACCTCTCACCACTTCGACTGAGCTGGCTGGGTGTGATCCTCCTTGCTTCCTCAGGTGTCTGGTTACTCTTCGTGCAGTGAGAGATAGAAAGCCAATACGCCTCGTTGATGCTCCGTGCTGATTGTTATGTCACCTGGATCCTGGGGGCCCCGTGCAGCAATGGATTAGGTCTGTATGTAGCTTTGGACAGCTGGATAAGTTAAAAACATGGCCACTTTTCCCCCTACTGTTGTCTCCAGTTCAGGTGCTGTTTGCAATTAAGCTCCATTTACTTCAATGGAACTGAGTTTCAAAACCCCACCCAAACTGGAGACAACAGTAGGGGGAAAGTGGCCATGTTTTTGTAGCGCTGGATAACCCCTTTAAATATTGAACTGTGGATGTGGTTTGCAAGTATCAAACATTGTCAGACTAGTTTCTGGGTTCTCTCCCCTTCCTCAGTGGCTTGTGGAGGCCAGAGAAAAAAACACCACAAAAAAAAATCTGTGTGTGAAGCCAACCTTAATGCAGTGTTACCATATAATATGCACATACTGTAGAAGTATATTATGAAGAATTTGATGAGATTTCAGAAATGTTTCATACTGCTAAATAAACGTGCATTTAAAAATCTACAAGTAGCTAAAATTATATTGTGCGTGATTTTGAATAAAATGGTCTGAATAAATAAACATTTTTTTAAGGGTTCTCTCTGTATTTTGGATCATACAGTAAAAGGCTATGCTCACACAACGTATATTTTTGCAAAAATAAGGCTGTTGTTGTCGATTGCAACAACGGCTGTGATTAATACGAAAATATACGTTACGTTGCCGTCTATGGAATTCCATGTGTATACACTCCGGCCGGGATCTATAGCGGTGACGCAAAAAACTGACATGTCAGTTTTCTGTGTCCGCTATTCATTAAATAGCGGCCGCAGAGAACCTGTCAGTGCACACAATGAAGCGCACCGCTCTGGCCGCACGCTCCATTGTGTGCAGTGGGGAGTTCTGATGCGGGCGCACACTGATGTGCCTGCATCAGAACTCAGCGGCGCTAAAGATTATCTTATCTGACACCGGCCGTTCTGTGTCATACAATGTGTGAACATAGCCTACGATAAGATAATACTGTAATAGTCCCACCATGGGTATTTTTGTAATATTAGGTTTATTAAACTTACGGACACATCTTCTGTGTAATATTTATATCATGAATGAGGTTGTCTATGGCTAGTATTGTACTGTCACCAAACTAATAGAAACCATGGATTTGATTTTAAGTATTTTACTAGTGTACTCTGTTGTTATTGTCTGCTTCTGTATACTGTATGCTGCTGTCTGAAGTAGGTTACTGTCAGGTTAACTGCTGTTCTAGATTTTGAGTTGGCATAGGCAAATATGTCGGGTAAGATGTTGTGACATCATAAGCAGTGTTCAGTCATGTGAACTGCTTTAAAGGGGAACTATCAGCAGGTTAGAGAGGAACAAAATCCAGATGGAATGGGGGTTAGTCTGGAGAGAGTAGGGCGATCCAGGGGCAGGGGGAGTGGGTTTGGGGAGAGAGGAGTGCGAACCCAACAAGGGGGGGGTTGGGGGGTTGTGCAATCCAGCTGAACAGGAGTCTCAGAGGGAGCTAGCAACCAGGCGCAAGCAAAGACATGGCCGAAAAAAGGGGGGATCTCGGCTGTGGAACGCACTGCTGGAATGTAGTGGCGAAATGAAGATGGTGGCGCCCAACAGAACAGTAGCTGGACAGAAGGCTCAGGCAATTTGTTGGATACAGACTTCAAAAGAAGTCTGTATCTTTATAAATAGACTTAGGGGCACATAGAGAATAAGAATAGGGACTAAGGAATAGGGAAGATTAGGTGATTGGTTCTCTTTAAGAATTCTGCACCCCAAGATAAACTGTGTCATAATACAATGTACAATGTGTAAATGAAATGAGAATCTAATTCTGCAGTTCTATCAAAAATTATATGGAGTTTCTTCCTTTCAAAATACTCAATGCAGTACATGAATCTCAAAAGGCATTGTGTAAAAGCCGTAGACCCAGTGGAAATTTTAATTTGCTGAATAATTACAGATGACCTACTGAAAAACCCCAATAGATTTAAGATAGGAGGATCCTCAGAGGAGAGGCTAAATAATAAAACTGGCTTGCTTCCCTCATGGAAGCCGCATCTTTTTTATTGTGTAAAAATACACAAGCCCAGCAGGGTTTTTGTGGTAAGTATATTAATGTAACATATATTCATATATAATAGGGGTTGCAAGTTCAAATCTTGCTGGGACCTCCAAATTTTCAGATATTATTGATTATCTAGTGTAGATCAGCTCTGGTTTTACCTTTTATAAGCTTTAGTATGGCCGGGAGAAAGACACATACACACACACACACACACACACACACACGACACGTCACTTTATTTTATACCATAGAGTAAACATAATAATCAATCAATACAAAATCCTGGATATGACAGTTACCAAGGCAGAAGTGCAATACATCCTGCAGCTGGGAGATAAGGGAAGGAAGATAGGGAAATAGCTCACAATATTCATGTTATTCCAGAATTTCCTTTCATTATACTGTATCTATGCCAGGGATATAACTGTGAAGTCTGTAATTTTTGGCAAATTCCTCTGTTTCCAGACCCCTCTGACTCCTACATTGCTCACATTCTGTATGAAAGGTGTGAATAGAGAACAGCTGACAACTGTCTGAAAGAGACTCTAGATTTATAGGGGTATTCCAAGAAAAACCAACTTATCCCCTCTCCACAGGAGATTGTAGGGGAAGAATCCGACCTCTGTACAACCCCCCCACCCCCCCCCCCCATATATACAAGATTGTATATTGCAAACTTACTTCATATCACATCTACTGTTGATTTAGATTTTGAAAGTTATAATGATAGTGACACTATAAACCAACTATTAAACCATTTCTCTTACATGATGATATTATTATTATTATTATTATTAATAATAATAATAATAATAATAATAATAATAATAATAATAATAATAATAATAATATTGATATCATCATCAGTTTTAAAGAATTATTGTGTGAGCTTATCATATATTGAGGAAATATAGAATGTAAATTTAATATTGGTCCTCCCTAAATAAATATTTTAACAGATATATGCTCTGGTGCTCTGGAATTATGAAATAAAAATAAATAAATATAATAATAATATTAATACAAATAATATCATTGTATTCTTAAACTCATTATTAAAATGTTGGTGTATTTCCGGTGTAGGTCCTGACAGCAACGCTCATGGCTACAAAAAATGAAACACATATCACTGATTTCATCTTGCTCGGACTGTCTTCTGAATCGCAGTCATTGCTGTTTGCAGTATTCCTCTTAATTTACCTCTTCACTTTGACAGGGAATACAATGATAATTTTGATAGTGTCATTAAATTCCAATCTCCATACGCCTATGTATCTTTTCCTTAGAAGCTTATCGCTCACAGAAATGCTGTACATCACTGTAACTGTGCCTCGGATGCTCAGAGACTTCCTGCACGAAGACAAGGAAATCTCCCGAACAGGGTGTGCGGCACAGTTCTACTTCTTCTGCTGCTTAGGCGCCTCTGAATGCTTTATTCTTGCCTTCATGGCTTATGACCGATATTTAGCAATCTGTCATCCTCTTCACTATATGACCAAAATGAGTAAAAATAAATGTCTCTATTTGTCACTTGGGTCATGGTTAGGTGGTTTAGTCTTGCCTCTGGCTAATATCATTATGGTGTTTGGACTCCCTTTTTGCAATTCGAATATTATTGACCATTTCTTTTGTGACATATTACAGGTCATACACTTGGTATGTGCAGAGGTGCTTCCAAGTACCCTAATTGTAATAAAATTATATATTTTAATATATACTTTTTTAGTCATACCCTTACCTTTTATGCTCATTCTTATGTCTTATATACACATTTTTATAAGTGTACTTAGGATACGCTCCACAGCTGGGCGTAATAAGGCTTTCTCTACATGTGGTTCTCATCTTACTTCTGTGAGTTTGTTCTTTGGATCAGCTACCATAACTTATTTAAGAACAGAAGCCATTGACACTTATGGGGGTCCTAAAGTATGGTCTCTTTTATTCCTTGTTTTTGTGCCTATGCTAAACCCCTTGATATATAGTTTGAGAAACAATGAATTTAAAAAAGCATTACAGAAACTTGGACAAAAAGCTTACTCTGGAGTTTATTCATAATAGACTTTCTAATAAACCCAAAAATGTATCATATTAATGATGTTATTTGGATCTTTTTTTTTCTACAGTGGGGATGTCAGCACTCAGCCAGCGTGTGCTGCTCCCTGCACCACAGGAGAGCACGGTCAGCTCGGCCGGTTATTATAGGCGCCATGGTGACATCCCTAACGAAAGGCTTGGCTTGGTTTTTATAGATGCGTCAACGATGTCCTTAGTTATTGTGGCGGTTTTTACTGCTTCCCAGGCAAATAGCTAAGGTGTAGTGAATTGTAATTAGGCTGACTGGTGGCCGGCACCGTCAGTCAGCTTTGACAGGGGGCTGGAGTCTCTGCCCCAATCCCCCCTGGGGCTGGGACTCCAGTCTTCATAAGTATCTTCCTTTATGTGTCCTTCCTTGTCTGCAATAGAGCCTCCTTGTGAGAGTAACTACGTTTCATTTGTCCTGATTGTTTTCCTCTGGTTTCCTGATCCTGGTTTTGTCTTCCTGACTATTCCTCTGATACCTACTGATACCGACCCTGCTTCTTGACTCCAATTCATTGTGTTTTGTTTATTCTGTATGTGTTTTTGTGACTCCACGTTCAGGTTAGGGACTGTCGCAAAGTTATCCGCTGTGGCCTAGGGCAGTTGTGGTACGTAAGTAGGCAGAGACAGCGGGGCAGGCGCCAGAACAGGGTCTAACCTGTCCATTGTCTCATAGTCCTGTCCTGACAGGAGAAAAGAAGAAAGGTTTGTCATTTTTATTGTAGGTAAACTTCAACTGTGAGAGATAGAATCTATAAGAAAAAATCCAGAAAATCACATTGTATGATTTTTTAAATAATTATTTAGCATTTTATAGCATTAACTACTCATTTAATACAATAGAAAAACAGAAAATATTTGGTTCAGATATTGAAATTACACCTGATTCGCGACGTCACAGTATTTGAGGGAATTTGAAGTCTCCATGATCTACTAAATTAAGGGAAATAGCCCTATATGTGCATTTCCCATAATTAATGTACATTAGGAATTTGTCTAAATTTCCATAAGTAATAACATATTAAAAAATACTTTTGACCAGACTTCTCCTTTAACCCCTTAAGGTCAAAGGCAATTTTCGTTTTTGCGCTTTTGCTTTTTCCATTTTATGGAAATTCCATTTTAATAGTCCATAGCGCTTGCATTTTTTCAGCTAGAGACTTACATTAGCGCCTATTTTTTGCAAAACCACTTGTACTCTGCAATGACAGGCATTATTTTTCCATAACATATGCTGCGAAACCGGAAAAAAATCATTTGCGCTGTCAAATTGAAAAAAAAAACGAATTTGTTTTGATTTCGGGGAGTTTTGCATTTACGCCGTTCTCCCTATGGTAAAACTGACTTGTTATGCATGTTCCTGAAGTTGTTACGATTACAATGATATGTAACATGTATAACTTTTATATTATGTGATGGCTTTTAAAAAATTCAAACCATTGTTAACAAATATATGTTCCTTAAAATCGCTCTATTCCCAGGCTTATAGCGCTTTTATCCTTTGGTCTATGGGGCTGTGTGAGATGTCATTTTTTGCGCCATGATGTTTACTTTCTATCGGTAACTTGATTGCGCATATTCGACATTTTGATCACTTTTTATTACATTTTTTCTGGATTTGATGCGATTAAAAATGCGCAATTTTGCACTTTGGAATTTTTTTGCGCTGACGCCGTTTACCTTGCGAGATCAGGAATGTGATCAATTAATAGTTCGGGCAATTACGTGCGCGGCGATACCAAATATGTTTATTTATTTGTTTATTTATTAATTTATATTTATAAAATGGAAAAAGGGGGGTGATTTGGACTTTTATTAGGGGAGGGGATGTTTTATTAACCCCTTGCCTCCGCAGCCTGTTTTGGCCTTAATGACCAGGCTCATTTTTCAAAATCTGACCTGTCTCACTTTATGCGCTTATAGCTCAGTGATGCTTTAACGTATGCTAGCGATTTTGAGATTGTTTTTTCGTCACATATGGCACTTTATATTAGTGGCAAAATTTGGTCACTACTTTGTGTGTTTTTTGTGAAAAACATCAAAATATCATGAAAAATTAGAAAATTTTGCATTTTATGAACTTCTGAAATTCTCTGCTTCTAAAAAAGGAAGTCATAGCACATAAATTAGTTACTAAATCACATTACCAATATGTCCTCTTTATTCTGGCATAATTTGGGAAACATATTTTACTTTTTTAGGGTGTTATGGGGCTTAGAAATTTATTAGCAAATTATCACATTTTGTGAAAGTTTCCAAAACTGATTTTTTTTAAGGACCAGTTCTTTTTTTAAGTTGATTTTGGACGCTTGTATGCTGTAAACCCCCATAAGTGACCCCATTTTGGAAACTAGACACCTTAAAGAATTAATCTAGGGGTATAATGAGCATTTTAACCCTACAGGGGCTGGAGGAAAGTGTTCACCATTAGGCCGTAAAAAAATAAAAAAATTAAAATTTTCCAATAATATATATGTTTAGATTAAAGTTTCTCCTTTTCAAAAGGAACATGAGAGAATCCGCACCCCAAAATTTGTAACGCAGGTTCTCTTGAGTACAACGGTACCCCATATGTGGGCGTAAACCACTGTATGGGCACACAGCCGGGCTCAGAAGGGAAGGAGCGCCAATTAGCTTTTTTAATGCAGATTTTTCTGAAAAAGTTTCTGAGCGCCAGGTGCGTTTGCAGTGCCCCTGTAGTGTCAGCAGAATAGAATCCCCCCAAAAGTCACCCCATTTTCGAAAGTACACCCCTCAAAGAATTCATCTTGGGGTAGGACGCCACATGCATTAGAGGAAAGTATTCAAAATTAGACAGTCAAAATGAAAAACACGAATTTTTCCAATAATATGTTCGTTTAGTTTGAAATTTCTCAATTTCACAAGGAAAAAAAGAGAAAAAAGTACCCCAAAAATTGTAACGCAGGTTCTCCTGAATACAACGGTACCCCATATGTGAGCATAAACCACTGTATGGGCACACAGCGGGGCTCAGAAGGGGAGGAGCGCCAATTAGCATTTTCAGTGCAGATTTTGCTGAAGAAGTTTCTGAGCGCCAGCGCCCCAGTAGTGTCTGTAAAAGAGAACCCCCCAAAAATCACCCCATTTTGGAAAGTACACCCCTCAAAGAATTCATCTTGGGGTGTGGTGACCATTTTGACCCCACAGGTATTAGAGGAAAGTATTTAAAATTAGACAGTAAAAATGAAAAACTCGAATTTTTCCAATAATGTTTGTTTAGTTTGAAATTTCTTAATTTCACAAGGAACATGAGAGAATCCGCACCCCAAAATTTGTAACGCAGGTTCTCCTGAGTACAACGGTACCCCATATGGGGGCATAAACCACTGTATGGGCACACAGGAGGGCTCAGAAGGAAGGGAGCGCCAATTAGCATTTTCAGTTCAGATTTTGCTGAAGAAGTTTCTGAGCGCCAGGTGCGTTTGCAGTGCCCCTGTAGTGTCCGCAGATGAGAAACCCCCCAAAAGTCACTCCATCTTGGAAAGTACACCCCTCAAAGAATTCATCTTGGGGTGTGGTGACCATTTTGAACCCACAGGTATTAGAGGAAAGTATTCAAAATAAGACAGTAAAATTGAAAAACTAGAATTTTTCCAATAATATGTACGTTTAGTTTGAAATTTCTCAATTTCACGAGGAACAGGAGAGAAGCTGCATGCCCAAATCTGTAATGCAGGTTCTCCTGAGTAGAACGGTACCCCATATGTGGGCATAAACCACTGTATGGGCACACAGCCGGGCTCAGAAGGGAAGGAGCGCCAATTAGCATTTTCAGTGCAGATTTTTCCGAAGAAGTTTCTGAGCACCAGGTGCGTTTGCAGTGCCCCTGTAGTGTCAGTAGAAGAGAACCCCCCCAAAAATCACCCCATTTAGGAAAGTACACCCCTCAAAGAATTCATCTTGGGGTGCAGTGAGCGGTTTGACCCCACAGGTATTAGAGGAAAGTATTCAAAATAAGACAGTAAAAATGAAAAACTCGAATTTTTCCAATATATGTTCGTTTAGTTTAAAATTTCTCAATTTCATGAGGAATGGGAGAAAAAACGTACCCCAAAATCTGTAACGCAGCTTCTTCTGAGTAGAACGGTACCCCATATGTGGGCATAAATCACTGTATGGGCATACAGCGGGCTCAGAAGGAAGGGAGCGCCAATTTGCTGGAGCAAAACCGCAGCTAGTAATGGTTATTAGAATAGCGCAGTTACTAAAATACAATAAAAGAATGAGATTACAGGTAATCTGGGGTGGTTATGGGCAACCTGCGGTGGTTACGAGCAACCTGCGTGGTTACGGGCAACGTGGGGTGGTAACGGGCAACGTGGGGTGGTAACGGGCAACGTGGGGTGGTAACGGGCAACGTGGGGTGGTTACCGATAAACTGAAGTGCTTATAGGTAATCTGGGATGGGTACCTGTAATTTGGGGTGGTTACAGGCAATCTGGCTTGGTTACGGGCAATCTGGAGAGGGTCACTGGCAATTTGGGGTGGTCGGGGGCAACGTGCAGTGGTCGGGGGCAACGTGCGGTGGTCAGAGGCAACGTGCGGTGGTCAGAGGCAATCTGGAGGGAATTACATGTGATTAGGGGCAACATGGGGTGGTTACGGGCAACATGGGGTGGTTACAGACAATCTGGGGTGGTTACGGATAAACTGAAGTGCTTATAGGTAATCAGGGGTGGGTACATGTAATTTTGGGTGGTTACGGCAATCTGGTGTGGTTACGGGCAATCTGGAGGGGGTCACTGGCAACGTGTGTGAGTTAGAGGCAACGTGCAGTGGTTAGAGGCAACATGCAGTGGTTAGAGGCAACATGCGGTGGTTACGTGCAATATGGGGGGTTACGGGCAATCAGGGCTGATTACGGACCATCTGGAGGGGGTCACTGGCAATTTGGGGTGGTTACAGGCAACGTGCGGTGGTTATGGGCAACGTGCGGTGGTTATAGGCAACGTGCGGTGGTTATGGGCAACGTTCGGTGGTTATGGGCAGCGTGTGGTGGTTATGGGCAGCGTGCGGTGGTTATGGGCAACGTGCGGTGGTTAGAGGCAGCGTGCGGTGGTTATGGGCAACGTGCGGTGGTTAGAGGCAGCGTGCGGTGGTTATGGGCAACGTGCGGTGATTATGGGTAACGTGCGGTGATTACGTGCAATCCGGGGCGGATACGGGCAATCTGGGGCGGATATGGGCAACCTGCAGTGGTTATGGGCAACCTGGGGCGGACATGGGCAACCTGCGGTGGTTACGGGTAATTTGGGGGGTTAGGGGTAATCTGGGAGTAAACTGCAATTATTACTATAATAAAAAGTGTGTGTTTTATTTTTTTGTATGTTTTTCACTTTTTGTACTTTATACATTAATTTTCACTGTATTACTATGATTACTGTGATGGACCAAATTGGTCTCTGTCACTTTAAATTTTCCGAGATAACTCATTGTGGAGCGCATGCGCACTTCAGAATCAGCCTGGACGTCGAGGAGGACGGACCTCCCTGGATCAGGTAATGTATGTGGGGAAGGGGGGGTTGACTGGGGGACGGGGGTGACTGGGGGGGTGGGGGGCGACTTGGGGGGGGGGCACCGTGACACTTTTTATCCCCTGTCACCAATGATTTATGGTGACAGGGGATAAAAAGTGCTGATCAGCACTGGGAACAGGCGATCGGCGGTATATAGTATATACCGCCGATCGCCTGCTCCGGGACCACATGGGGGTCCCCGATCACTGCACCATGCTCTCCACTACCTCCGGTGGTGGAGAGCATGGCGCTTTGATCACTAATTCATTTCCATCTTGGATCTGATGGCTGCCCGGGTATGGTGATCTGGGGTCTGATCGGGGGGCTGATCTGGGGTCTGAGGGGACAATTTTCATCTCCCCCCACCGTGGATTCACGGTGGGGGGAGATGAAAGCTATCGGCGGCGCCGGTAATGCCCGGTACCGGCGGATCGCCGCTATAACGGTAATAGCGGCGATCCGCCGGTATCGGGGGACGAGAGGAGGGGGCCGGGGGACACACATTGAGTGGCGGTGGGGGGAGGCAGCGTTCTGCAGCCTCCCCCCGCCGCCCGATCGGGGGACACTGAATCTCCCCATAGACGCTGCGGTCCCATTGACCGCGGCGTTTATGGGTTAACTGCCCGGGGGGAGCGCGGCTCCCCTCCGGGCAGAGGCAGCAGGAGGATGCTGTGTGACACAGCCTCCTCCTGCTGCCCGATCTCACCTAGGGACAGCGGGGGGAGGCAGGGAAACCATGACATTTGGGAAACGTCATGTTGCGGGAACTACCTGCTTTACATGACGTTTCCTAAACGTCATTTTGCGGCAAGGGGTTAATAAAAACACTTTTTTACTTTTTTTTTTACATAAACTAGAAAACCCCCTGGGGGACTTATATATAGACAGCACTGATCTCTCATAGAGATCAATGCTGTGTATATATACAGCAAAGATCGATTATAGCGACGCTGAGGCCCAGGCCGGCCAGAAGAACGGATCTCCCTCCTGTGATCGCATCGCGGGGGGGGAGATCCGTCCCACTAGACACCAGGGATGTTGTGCATAAAGCACTTCAATGCAGCTGTCAGATTGCAGCCGGGAGCTGTGCCGTTCAGAGCGGGGTCCCTCTCTGAACACCCCCCGCGGCACCATGACGTACCAGGTACGTCATGGGTCGCTAAGGGGTTAGAGCACATATAATTATATTAATGGAAATACTTTATTGATACATCATATTTATGTAAATTATAAAAATTACATGGGGGACAAACAGCACAGATGAAAAAAGCACAAGAAGAATGAACATTGGTATGGTATAAAAAGCATATATGTATAACCTACCAACCACACATTGTAGTGGGTGGATAAAGATAAACTGTGGAGGATATATATAATAGAAAAATTACATATACTGGTGGAAAAAAGGTAAAAATTGGTAGGTAATTTGGTAGGTTATACATGTATGCTTTTTGTACCATAACAATGTTCATTCTTCTGGTGCTTTATTCATCTGTGGTATTAGTCCCCCATGTGATTTTTATAATTTTTATGCGTATGATTTGTCCATAAAGTATTTCTATTTCTATTATTATTTATGGCAACAAGGGGCAGGAGACAGTATTAGTTACAGCAACAGGGAGGACTGGTAAAACAACAGGGGACAGAGATCACCATTAGAGTAACAGAGGCCGGGTGGGCAACGATTGTGGCAGTTTAAAGGAAAACTTCAGAGTCATGAAGAAAAAAAAAAAAAAAAAAAAGAACGGCGAACACCATTTCTATACTCACACCTCACTCCTAGGTCCATTTTAGTTCAAATTTTCCGCAGTTCGCTGGTCCCCGGAGTCTGGTTGGCATCTGTTCTTCTTTTCTTCGGCATCTTCAGCTGGGAGCGTCAGATGACTGACAGCTTGCTCAGCCAAATGGGAACTTAGCAAGCTGTGAGTTTTCTGCTGATGTCGAAAAGGGGTCTGAAGAGTGTCAGAGAACTGACAGCTTCCACAGCCAATCGGAGCTGAGCAAGCTGTAAGTCATCTGACAATGTAGCAGAGGGGACTGACCTAACTTTTGTCGACCTAACATCGACACAAGATGGTGCCAGCTTCAACATTTATGTTGCCAAAACTCATAGAAAGAGAAGGCCATATGTTTTTTTTGTTTTTTTTTACAGGTCTTGCAATTTTTATTTTATTTTTATCATTTAGAAAAAACAAGAATAGCCTGGCTTTTTAATTGTCCTCTGTTATAGATCTCAGCGCTTCCCTGATGTATTGCAATACTGCCGCTAACGGATAGAATTTACCATAAAAGAAGAGGTGTATGTGGGGAAATGGTATTCCAGCAGGTTTAGTGGAGGAGACTGTTACTAATTTGAATATGCTAGGCACCATTCCACATCATTTCTATTATAATCCTTAGAGTCTGTGCTCTCATGGTGCATTTCGCTCCAGAAGATAGACATTCGAAACAAATCTTATTGTTGACTAAAAACTATATACATTTTGGAACGTCCAATGTACAACGCACTAGTAGTTGCAAATTAAGGAAGTTTTATTTACATAGGTGGTAAAGTAGAAAATAAGTAACGTATCGGTCTACATGACCTTTATCCGAATCATCAAAAAATGAATGTGGCACCGTGTCTCCAAGATTAGGCACAGCACCTGTCTCCATCAGTTATAGGCTATGCTTCCATTTCAGGAACATATTGAAGAAGGCAGACGTCTTGAAACATAGACGGCCATGTTTGCCCAATATGTTCCTGAAGTTGGAGCAAAGCCAGAGACAGGTAATGTTTAAGTTTACCTCTTCTGGCAAATACTCAAACATTTAAAGGAAAGCAATAGATCACACAGAAAAAAATTACAATGGTTTGATTCACAGCTCTCCCTCATCTAGTCACTAAATAATAGAGTAAGAATTACAGGTAAATTAAAACTGCCATCTTACAAAAATATTTTAAAAGGATATGTGAAGGTAAGCTGCATAAAAAAGGTAGAATATTCACAATGAGACCTTTTCATGTCACTGCTACAATTAACATTTTTATTTCTCATTTTCATTCTTTTTTTTATTGCATTTTTTTACTTTCAGGTAAATTTCCTGAATATGTATTTACATTTAAATTTCTGGTCTATTTGCTGAAAAAAATGTTGACTAGGTACTTAATTTCATACTGAAGTTTTGAAATGCATGTAATATAATATTCCTTAATTTCATACACATGAATGTATATGAATGTATATTACATTATATTGCTTTATAAGATATGTATAAATATATTTTTTTGTATTTTTGCAGGATTGTATAACACAATCCTTACAAATAAGTTCCTCAATTCTTCTTATAAGAAAGATAATTAGAAAATTACGGAAAGTGTATCTACACTCCTCAACATTGAGACTGCAACACCAAGAAGGGAAAATTGTAGAATTATGGAAATTGCAGGATTAATTAACATGTAGATGATATGCAAACAGAAAAATGGAAACAAAATATTTAAATCACCTTGATTTATTCGGTGTCAAGTGTGGTGGCCACATGCAGAAATATACACACTTAACACACCTTGGCATGCTATTAATAAGGTTATTAGTGGTTGTCTGAGCAATGTTCTCAATGTACTTGGGCATGTAAATCATCAAAATCCACTCCTAGCAGCAACCTTTGTATTTTGCAAACCAATGACACCCCAGATAGGAGACAAGTCCAGAGACACTGCAGGTCATGGTAGTATGGTTAGGCCATAAAGGCTGCTCAAAGTAGCATAAACACTGGTTCTGCGATCAAATCAATGTAATGTTGAGCTGTTAATGTACCTGGAATTAAGACTAGAGCAGTGCTTCTCAAACTTTTTCTACTGGAGCCTCACTCGACAAACAAAATGATACCTGGGCCTCCCCAGACTGACCAAGAGGATGCTGGGGCCTCACCATCTGGGGTTGAACTTAATGTAAATGTAAAAACTATTGCTTAGTCTACCCTTCATTTGTCTTCTAAACTCTGTATACCATCTAAAAAGTGCAGAATGAGCCAACAATGTTCCTAAACCAGAGATTTTTGCAGTCGGAAAGGATTGTGCAGCTTAAAGTCACTTTTGTGAAAACTACCTTTCCACCTGTGCCTCACCAGCAACTAGAGGCCGCCTCACTGTGGAGGCCTGCCTCACAATTTGAGAAGCTTGGGACTAGATGGATCTGGCTACCGTACACAATGCCATACCACACCATAATCCTGGGTGTGACATTCCCTTCTAAACATTGAAATTATCATACCAAGAAGGACAAGCCCTAAGGTTATGGTGCAGATTAATGGAGGCTAAAGACTTGTATGGAGACCATTTGGGCAATACTATAAGGAGGCCATCATGAGGGGACATCAAACTGATCCTACTCACAGGATTATAGCGTGGGGTGGCAAAATGTACAGTAGGCAGGTCCCTCTAGTCTTCATTCTAGGTACACTAACAGCTCAGTATTACATTGATTTGGTCATGGAACCAGTGCTTGTTTTACTGTGAGAAACCTGTGTGGCCTAAACATGCTACCATAGCCAGCAATGTCTGTGGACTTGGCTTCCAAGGAGCACATCTGGGACATTATTGGTCCACAATTACAAAGGGAGCTGTCAGCAGCTTATCTTTTGATTTGTGTGCCCAATTGTCCTTGGACAGCCATGAAAAACCTCACTGATAGTATGCCAAGCCATGTACATTCATGTATTTCTGTTTTGAATATTATGTTTCTATTTTTCATCGTTTGTATACCAATAACACGTCTATCGATCCTGTAATCTCTATAATCCCTATAATTCCTTTGCTTTTCCTGGTGTTGGAATTTCAATGTTGAGAGGTGTAAGTGTTAGAGCGAGTTTAAAAACTGGACTGGACTCAAAATTATTTAGAAAGCTGTACCTACCCTTAACTCAGCCCTCCCATTTAGATTTATTTTTTTGCTTATGTTTTCTTTCTCCTCAACTACTAAGACTAATAACATATGAGGATGGATGAGGTAAAGGATGTCAGATTTCAAGTTAAAGGAGAAGTCCGGCATCAGGCCAAAAACTTTTTTCGGGTTGGGAGTGGGGAAACGTAAGAAAGAAGTCATATTCACCTGTTCTAGTGCCCGTGCAGCGCAGCGTCCCGCTCCTAGACCCCAGCTCCCCACCGGCTTCTTAGCTCCCCATCGGCTATGTCATGACCCAGGTGATGGATGCCCGCTCAGCCAGTCAGTGACTCGGGTGGGACACCGCTGCAATCACCGATTGGCTGAGTGGGCTAAATCCTACCTGTCTGCAATGTTAAACCCAGATTGTGACCTACACAGAACCCGTGAGAAGATGACAGCTGGAAGGATCCCAGAGCTCTGTAATGCGGCGCAGTGCAGGCTCGGGTGTGGTAAGCATATTGGCTTTTTTTAATCCCCCCCCCTTGCCTATAGTGAATTTTTTTGCCCTTTGCTGGACTACTTTAAAAAAAAAGTGGGTCTAAAAATCATTTTACTACCTAAAGAAAGCTTAATAAAATCAAGACACCAACCTTTGCTTTTAAAGTGTCTGACTGAAGGCAGATTTTCTGAGCTAGTTGTGCTGGTTGAAAAAAAAAAAAACGGGCTAAATGCAAAAATTCCAGCCAATACAGAGAGCCACGGCTCAATGTGTCCGTCAATCACATGACTGCCTTCTCTCTGTGAGCACCCAGATGGCCTGGGATACACAGGACTTCCTGTTTTCTGTTTCCTGTTTTTGGTAAAAAAAAAAAAAACAGTCAGAAAACAGGAAGTGCTGTGTTTTCGATGATAGCTAAAAAAATAATGAATGTAAATTGCAAAGTTGCTTTATAACACATCTGCTGTTGACTTAGATTTTGAAAGTTATAACGACAGTGACACTTTAAGGATTTTTATATTCTTTCCTATTCATTTCCTAAATATTTCCTCTTCCTCTAAAAGTACACATTTCATATAGGGCCATGGGTTTCTGTTTGATAGTTTACTCAGTCATTAAGAATACCTTATATACCAATACATTTAATACACTAACTGTCTTCCCCTTCCTTTTTGTAAGAATGGAGATCACTACTTTCACCCTACAATAAAAAACAAGCGACTGAGTTTATCCTGGTGGGGCTCACGAGTGATTTGCAGCCGTACCTTTTCACGTTTTTCCTTCTGATCTATCTTCTTACATTGACAGGAAATGTGCTGATTACTCTGACAATCACCTTGGAGTCTCAGCTTCAGTCTCCCATGTACCTTTTTCTCCATCACCGAAGTCTTTTACGTGACGACTACGCTTCCTCGCATGCTTAGAGACTTTATCCATATCGACAAATCGATTTCTTTTGCTGGATGTGCGGCACAACTTTATTTTTTTAGCTTCCTTGGTGCAGCGGAATGCTTTATTCTTGCTTTTACGGCATATGATCGGTACGTGGCTATTTGCCATCCACTTCAGTATGTTACTATAATGACAAAGAGGAAGAGCTTACAACTTTCAGTGGCATCATGGTTAGGTGGTATGTTTCTACCTATGGCCAACATTGTGCTTGTCTTTTGCTTACCATACTGTGGCTCCAACGTTGTAGACCACTTCTTCTGTGATGTTCTTCCGGTGATGAGACTGGCCTGTACAAACACATATGCTAATGAAATTGGTATCGTGGTATATAGTTTTGTTGTTGTACCGTTACCATTCTTACTTATACTAGTGTCTTATATACATATTCTCATTGCTGTATTTAAAATCCACTCGGCCTCTGGGCGCAGCAAAGTATTTTCCACGTGTGGATCTCATCTCACATCTGTCAGTTTATTCTATGGATCAGCTACTATAACCTGAGAATAAAACCTATCGACGCACAAAGAGGTGCTAAAGCTTTGTCTCTTCTCTACTTAGTTTTTGTCCCGATGTTGAATCCTTTGATATATGTATGATATGATGTATTGTCAAATGGGTTATCCGAGACATTAAAGGGATTGTTCACCATAATTTTTTTTTCTTTCAAAACTGGTGCCACAAAGTGCCAGAGATTTGTAATTTACTTCTATTAAAAATTCTTGAGTCTTCTAATACTTATCAGCTGCTTTATGTCCTGCAGGAAGTGGTGTATTATTTCCAGTCTGACACAGTTCTCTCTGCTGCCACCCCTGCCACCTCATGTCAGGAGCTGTCTAGAGCAGTAGCAAATCCCCATTAAAAAAAAAAAAAACCTCTCCTGCTCTCCAGACTGGAAAAAATATACAACTTCCTGCAGGACATACAGCAGCTAAAACGTACTGGAAGACGTGAGATTTTTTTTAATAGAATTAAATTACAAATCTCTGGTGCTTTCTAGCACCAGTTGATTTGACAGAATTTTTTGGGGGGTGAGCAACCCCTTTAAGAAATCAAATCATGTGGTACAAAATGTGGTTATATACATAAATAAAGATATATGTTTTGGTGCTTTCTTTTATCTCCAAGTTAGTCCTGCTCACACTGCTCACTATGCACTGAGACTTCCTGGATGGGGGAGATTTCCTGCAGATCTTCTCTGCTTCTGCCCACTACTCTTCCTAGTAGTCTGCATCCTCGCCAAGCTCATCTTATTGGCAAGTTGGATCCCTCACTAGAAATATATACGGCTCCCTTAAGGCTTTAGGCTGTGTTCACACTCTTCCATGTTTAGCGTCCCACATGCCTCTTCATAACAGGGCATGCTAGAGAATAGTGAATAGTGAAACAGATATTGATGAGGGGAGGGCTATCCGAGCTGTTCTTGTGTCACGCTGAATACCTAAAGCCCTCCGAATAACAGCACATACTATTGCAGTATTGTTGCATTTTCTGTACAATCACAGTAAATTATGCCATTATACTGAAACTTCACAAAATCACTATTAAAATGTGACACTACTACAACAGTACCACAACAGTCTGCACAAGACTGTGGGAGGGCTAAAGAGGACTGCAGGTGGGCTAGCAGGGAAGAAGACAGTCACATCGCATACACATAGGTAAGCATAAAGCAGATCACAAGATGGATGGACAACACCTGACATAGAGGAGAACCAAAAGACTGCTCTGGAGGTCTCCTCACTGGCTACTGCAGCACTAAAACAGTAGGGAACATCTCATAACAGTAAAATTGATCAATCAACCAGGTACCATACAGAATTTATAGCCAAGAAGAATGTTAGTTGGAAAGTGCCTTAAAAGGGAAATTGTCAGCCAGAGAACACATCCCAAACTGCTCACATACTTAAAGAGTAACTGTCATGTTTTTTTTTATTGCAGAAATCAGTAGTATAAGCGATTTTAAGAAACTCTGTAATAGGTTTCATCAGCCAAAAAAGCCTCCTTCTGTACTCAAGAAGCAATCTCCCAGCCTCCCCCCCTGACTTCTTATCTGTGCATTATCAGGCAAACACGTCTTCATTACAGAGAAGCCAGTGAAGACGGGCTCTGCTCTCTCCATTGTAAGCCTGTGGAGGGGGGAGGGGCCAAGGGTGATGAGGGAGCAGGAAGAGGTGACATGAAGGTCAGCTGTTTGTAGACTCTCTGGGCACCTAAAACGCTAAATTCAGGTGTCAGAAAGGTCAGTGCTTATCTATGAACTTACTGAGAGAAGATTGCAGGGTGTTGTGCTGTGCAGAAATCCTCAGTGCTCAGTCACTCCTAACAGCCCCTCCCCTCTCCATAGCCACATAATGGAGACAGAAATCCTGCTTCATTTGATGTGAGGGGGGAGGCTGGGAGATTGCTTTTTCAGTACAGAAGAAAACTCTTTTAGTACATAAAACCTATTACAGAGTTTCTTAAAATCGCTTGTACTGTTGATATTTAATGTTTTCAGAAAGATGACCCTGAAATGACAGTTACGTTTTAACCATGTCAATGCTTTAACAACTTTAAGGGTAGCTTCACACATACCGGATCCACAGCGGATTTCACGCTGCGAGTTTGCAGTGAAATCTGCTGCGGATCCAGTAGTGTGAAGCTGAATGGTCCCATACAGGCAGCGGATCTGCCTTTAACACCCCCGCCACCGGCCACCCGCACCCCCGGCCCTGAGCATACGTTACCTGATCGGCGCCACGGCTGTGTGTGACGCTCCCGGCTCCCCTCGCTCCTCATCAGCCAATGAGTGCTGCCGTACACTGATTGGCTGAAGAGGAGAGCTGGGAGCTTCACTCAGCCGCGACGCCGAACAGGTAATGTATGCTTCGGGCCAGGGCTGCGGGATGTGGGGGGTTAAAGGGGCCGGGTCACATAGAGGCAGCAGATCCGCTGCGTGTATGGGACCCATTCAGATTCACAGTACAGGATCCACAGTGGATTTCTCTGCAAACTCGCAGCGTGAAATCCACTGCGGATCTGGAACGTGTAAAGCTATCCTAAGGGTTTTTAATATGTCCAGATGTGGTCTCACCAGAGCTCTATACAGTGGGATCACAATCTCCCTCTTCCTACTGGTTATACCTCTCGCTATACAGAGACTCATTCAGAAATCATTACCCCTAATTCCTTGTCTTCGCTAACACAGATCTGACAATACGGAACTTGGATAGAGGATTCTTTCAGTTTTAATTGTCTTCGCTGGTTATCTAGTAAATCTAAATCATTTTTCATTTTCCAAACTTCCAGGAACATTATTTTTTGGAAAATTGAAAAAGAGGGGTGATTTGTTTTATATATTGAAAAACTTTTTTTTTTTTTTTTACAATCTGTTGTTACAATGCTGTAATCACTACTGGTCTCAGCATTTAAATAGTTAAATGACTAACACCAAAAGGATCATTGGTGTCAGTCATTAGTTGGTATGTCTGCTGCTATCTACACCTGTTGTGTATAGGACTGGCTCCCCACCTGAGCCATTCCGTATACCCTTTCCCCGGCCTAGCCCTTTAATTAATGTGGGTTGGGAAGGAGTTAAGGACTCTGTCGTAAAATCTGAACCCTTTTCCTAATTCAACTTTAAACAGGCAAATTCTTTTAAAACATCAACCTCTGAAAACACTGGAGCTGAACAACCTGACTGGGGCTTTCTCCCACACCTGACTTACCATGATTTATGCCTGCTAGCAGGCATAGATCATGGCAGAAGTGGTATTTTCACATAATGTCGAAATGCCGTTTTTGGACAGCCGTCATTTAACGCCAAGAGACAGCATTTTTTTTTTGCAATTATGGCCAAAAATAGTGATAATTTTTGCAGCAATAATTAACAAAAGATAGTTGTCTTTTCTGCAGCTGGCCAAAATATGGCCAAAAAACAGGGAACATAGCCTAAAATATTCCTGCATATGCACCCCAGTAAGTCATTCACGCAGGTTAAAAAAGTGAGAGATGAAGTATCTTGTTTTCCCCACTAGGTGTAACTACTGTCTTTATGTTCTACGTACACAGCTGAAGGGTAATGAGTTTACTATTTTATGTCATGTGTTTCTCTGCTGACCAATAACAGGTTCTCTTTCTTCTTGGCCTATACTATGCATCTTCTCTCTTACACACACTCAGCCCCACCACTCACAGGAGTGTTTAGATACAGCCCTGTAGGAGGAATTAACCTTGTGAAGGAAATAGTTCAGCCTTCACTTAGTTTCCAGTGATAAAGGACACACAGAGAACAGTTCCTGCAGGAGCTAAGTCAGGGCCTGGCTCTGGCCAGGACCCCTGACAGGGACCAGAGACAGATGCAGAGAGAGATTTTCTCTCTCTGCATCTCCTCTCAAAAAGGGCATTTACTCTCAAAAAAGTGCAGGGCGATTTCCTAAAAGTAAGAGGAATCGACCTCAGTAAGACAAAGCTACCGGAATGTATGCTACTGCACAGTGTAAGACAGCCGGGTAACCTTGGAAGTCTGCCACACCCAGATAACTAACGACTGGGGCTCGCATTACCCCCCAAGGACGGGTTCCACGCTTATAGGGGGTAGAAGGCTGTCAGACTTAGTCTAAATGTGAGTAGGAATATCACTTATCTACCTCTATTTACGCTTCTGTTGCAGCATTGGCAGGGCTCCTCTGGCAACTCCTCTTCTCTCTATTTCTACATAAGCACTTACTTCTTCAAGCACCTATTCCTAGAAAAAGCACTGATTTACTCTGTTGTTAGCAACCAAGTTTATCAAGATTTTCGCTATTTGTATTGAGTGTACTGTTCTTTTGCAATGTTATTTATTAAAGTGCTATATTTTTTATACGAAACGCATGGGACTCTGCTGGCTCTGTTTGCACTCACACATACACCACAATTTATCTTGGGTTATTTTTCCCCTTCTCTGTGGGTGGCGGTACCGATATTCCGGGTAGGTCTACTACCACTCCAGGTTGCTGTGACAAGTGTCCAAGGGACCCACAACAAGCCTGGAGGTTACCGACTATTTGGGGACAACACGCCTGCAAAACAAGTAACAACACCACACCTGTATACTACCACAAGACTGGCGTCATGAGTGACATCATAATGTCACTGGCTGAGTACCACACAATTTAAAGGCATACAATTGTAATCAATGTTTTTTCCCCCTCTAATGAATCTAAAAAAAAAAAGAAGAGCAAAAAGCCTTGAATAAAATTATCCTACAATTTTGTGTATAGGTCTGCTATGCAGAAGGAGCATGTGCACTCCATTGATTATAAATAGAAAAGGGGTGGTTTGGATGGCGACGGATCAGCAGCTATGGGTGTGGGGCAGTGCTCCTAGCGATGCCCTAGTGCTCGTAACAATCTTACCAGACCGTGAAGCAAGTGACTAACCCACTAGAACAAGGCAGAGGATAAGGGTAAAAGAAGGTACCTTCATCCTCAACGCCTCCTGGGCAATAGGGGGCTATCAGCAGTTTAGATTCGTACAGCAAAACAAATAAGCCCTTATATGGCTTCGGCAATGGAAAAATAAAAACCTTACGTGTCTTAGAATGTGAGTTAGAAAACAAAAGAGGGAAAGAGGTTAACTTAGGCTACTTCCACTTGGGATAAATCCCATTTGTTGCTGCTAATATGAGCAGCAGCACTGTTTGCTTAGATCAGTGCCATGCTCCTTGGAGAAACTTAATCCCTTTAGAAAAAAACATCTAGCATTATATAAAAGCGCCACCTGAAATTGGTTTTCTCAATACAGAATTTGTCTTGTAGACACGCATCACTCATGAAGGTAATTTTCTACGCAAAAGTAAATAAATGATATATGCGTATGTCTGTACATATTCGCCATAACATTGAAGATATTCTGGGGAAAAAAAATCCATGCTGCAGAAGGTTTTGGCCCCTTCTGCTGGAGCTAACCTGACTCTAGGCTGGAAACTGCACTGATTCTTCATTACTACTTTTTCTTTATTACATCTTTCAAATCTGTACTGGACAAAATTTTACATTGCAGTTTACAGATGGCCGCTAAAAACAATTGGAAGAGGAAATTTTTTAGGATGTTAAGGATGCATATTCTGAATAAAAATGAATGCAGGAATCTACATGATTCTGAGCAAAGGTCATATTGTGATGGTTAGACAATTTAGACAACAGAGACCATATAACTATACAATTTTTGCACTTGGTTTGTTACTTTGAGCAAAAAGTGAAATAAGGAATCAAAATAAAAAAAATTATAACAAAGAAATGTTTAGTTATGTAACAGTTGAAATAACTTCAGTGTATAGTTATCTCATCTAAATTGCTTGAACTATTTTAAAAATAATATGAAATTAATAGAAAGAAAGACAATCAATATCTTAGACATATTCGGTATCATGAACTCTTTAATTTAATTGTAACCTCTAATTCAATTGTATTTTATAAAAAAAATATATATAAAACTAAATATATAAAAAATTTTTACTACCTGTGATAATTACTTACACATTTTGCTGTATTATTTTCAGCCTCCTTGCCCAGTGCCTTTTGAACACGCATGTTTTCAGAGTATACATCCTGTCGTAAAGCATAATGCAATGGAGGTCGCTTAAAGGGGGTTGGCCACTTCTTATACATTATTACCGAAAGGGCCAATATTTAGACCTATGGTGCCTTCAGGGATTCTACTCCCCTTTAGGCAAGGTCCTCCGGCCATTCATACGGACTGCGCGTCCCCGCTGCGCTCCTCCTCCGTCCTCCGGAAGTTCGGCCCAGGAGAGGCATGTGATCAGCAGTGCGTCCACTGCTCCTTCCCGGCATCCACTTCGCGTCAGGCATTTGGCACATGCGCAGTGCTCTCCTGTCCCGCTCGGTCTAAGGATCCTGGTATGTGTACTACTGAGCACATCAGAACGGGAGAGAGGCAGGACGAGAGAGCACTGCCAGCAAGGTATTCAGTCTCTGCTCAGTGCTCTCTCGTCCTGCCTCTCTCCTGTCCCGCTGTGTTATCCTGGTACAGTATGTGTACTACTGAGCACAACAGAACAGAAGAAAGGCAGGATGAGAGAGCACTGAGCAGAGACTGAATGCCTTGCTGGCAGTGCTCTCTCGTCCTGCCTCTCTCCCGTTCTGATGTGCTCATTAGTACACATACCAGGATCCTTAGACAGAGCGGGACAGGAGAGCACTGCGCATGCGCCAAATGCCTGACGCGAAGTGGATGCCGGGAAGGAGCAGTGGACGCACTGCTGATCACATGCCTCTCCTGGGCCGAACTTCCGGGGGATGCAGGAGGAGTGCAGCGGGGACGCGCAGTCCGTATGAATGGCCGGAGGACCTTGCCTAAAGGGGAATAGAATCCCTGAAGGCACCATAGGTCTAAGTATTGGCCCTTTCAGTAATAATGTATAAGAAGTGGCCAACCCCTTTAAGTTTCTACTTTACATATATCCTGATTATTCCTATTTTCTCTAGAATTGCTCTATGTTGGAGTCCCTGTACTTTTCTGCTTTTCGTACAGTTCACCTAAATTACAAGTGGAAGTAACTATGAAGGAACACCAAAGTAACAACATCACTGCATTTATCTTAGTTGGATTCCCAGCACATCCAAAACTACAACCTGTGCTCTTCACCATCTTCCTTATAATATATATTTTAACTGTATCAGAAAACGTGGTCATCATTGTAACCATCAGAATGAATAGTTTACTGCACAAACCAATGTACTATCTATTGTGCAGTCTTTCTGTCTTGGAAATCTGGTATGTCACGGTCACTGTACCCAATCTCCCACATAATATCCTCACTCAAAACAAACAGATCAACTTTTTTGCCTGCATGGCTCAGCTATACATTTTCATATCCCTTGCCTGCACGGAATGTGTCCTTTTAGCAGTCATGGCTTTTGATAGGTACGTGGCAATATGTATCCCTCTGCGGTATACAGTCATTATGAGTAACACTTGTTGCCTATGTTTGGCCGTTGGATCCTGGGTGCTTGGCTTTTCTATAGCTATGTTTAAAGTCATCTTTATTTTCAGATCCTCCTTCTGTGGTCCTAACATTATCAACCACTTTTTCTGTGATATATCTCCAGTGCTGAATTTGGCGTGTACAGACGTTTCTCTCGCTGAATTCGTGGATTTCATTCTCGGCATGATAGTTAGTCTTGTCCCTCTTGCTGTAATTGTGATCACCTATTTATGTATCATAAGGTCAATTCTGAAAATTCCAAAGAGTGCTGGACGGAAGAAAGCCTTCTCCACATGTGCATCGCATCTTACAGTAGTCGCCATATTTTATTCCACAACGTTTTTTATCTATGCAAGACCAAAAAAGATCAGTCCGTTTGATAGAAATAAATATGTGTCTATTTTTTATTCTGTTTTGACTCCACTTTTAAATCCCTTCATCTATTGCCTTAGGAATAGTGAGGTGAAAAAATCTATTAGAAAGACTTTTAGGCTATGTTATTAGAATATACAGTATAAAACCATATTAGCTAATTAGAACTTTGATGTTTTGTTTAAAAGGGTTCAAATGGTTTTTAGGTCCATAGCACTTACAGTATATGTCCCAATTATTACTGATGAACATTTTTTTAATGATGTGTTCACAGACAGCTGTCCCTACCTTAAAGTTATACATACTTGGTCTCTGAGAGGATGGTCTATAGAGAGGATGGCTCCTTTACCATGAAAAGACATTCACATCTTGAACCGTAGTTTTCAATAGCTGCCTGAATATCTGGAAATGAAATAACTGTAATTTGAAAACACTTAAAGGAGTTATCCTTTATTTAATAATTTTTTTAATTTTCTTAAATTTTTTCTTTTTTTTTTCTTCTTCTTAATAAAGTTCCTAAAAAATTATATGTCTGTATGCTCTTTGACTTTTTTTCTTTCACATGATATGTTTTTAAAATTTCCTATAGAGTCACAGTATTTAACCTTGTCTTCCTTCTTCTTCTTCCACTGTACTCTGCTCACTAAGGGGGATATTTACTAACAAATCTAAAAACACGATTTTGTCAAAGATGTTTTGGCATAATTTCCAATCTAATGTGTTTAGTCAGATTTATGTAAATTGTCTAATAGCATAGTAAATGTGCCTTAAAAATAATGGTCTTTTAATTAGTCTAATAAATTCACCTGGTTCAGAGCAGACTTAGCGATGCGCCAATATATGCAACTTTTTTAAAAATTGCGCAGTTAATAGATTTAGCTAAAAAAGAATTCTGACGCACTTTCGATCTAATTAACAACAAAAAATCTAATTCAAAAAGTCGCATCTAATTTGGATAGTCTAAAAAAGCTTCATAAATTCATATTAGATTTATTTTGAGCGCAAACTAGATTTATTAGACTAAACACAGACGCAATTAGTTTGATAAATAAATAAATGTCCTCCTAAGCGTTCAGAGGAGGACGAGCATGTTTCTTAGCTCTTCTACTAGTTTACCTGATCTTTGGCTCTCTGTTTTGGTGATCGGGCTGTATTTATAAGTTTCAACATCTTATCTGCAGAAGAAGAGGCCAAACAAGTATAATTCCTTTTTCATTCTTAGACAAGCAGACTACTATAGGTATTGGCTTATATACCTAACAAAAAACAACAATGCTGGACAATAATTCCAAATATACCAAAAAGTATCTCTTTATTGATTACATAGCAAAGAACAACAAACACAGTTCAAATTTAAAAGAAACAGGAAGCAAGTACATACATTGGAGGGATGGTGAGCAAACAACAAATTAATAACATGTACAAAAATGCATTAGTAGCTATATGTGTATAAATGGTTATATATATATAATATGTGGAGGGAAAGACATATAGAAGACAGAAAAAGGGACTGAGAAGAGAAGACGGGGCCACAAAGAATAGCACGATACTAGTAAATAGGTAAGAAAGTCCACATATGGACCCCAGTTGGTAACTTCACATAACCAGTCAGAACACCTCACCACATGGGCTCAAAATAGAGCTATTGCCCAACACCACCACTTACCCAACGCTGCGTTTCGCCTACAAGCTTTGTCAAGGGTCAAAGCTTGACAAAGCTTGTTGGCGAAACGCAGCATTGGGTGAGTGGTGGTGTTGGGCAATAACTCTATTTTGAGCCCATGTGGTGAGTTGTTCTGACTGGTTATGTGAAGTTACCAACTGGGGTCCATATGTGGACTTTCTTACCTATTTACTAGTATCGTGTTATTCTTTGTGGCCCCGTCTTCTCTTCTCAGTTCCTTTTTCTGTCTTCTATATGTCTTTACCACTATATATATATATATATATATATACACATATAGCTACTAATGCATTTTTGTACATGTTATTAATTTGTTGTTTGCTCACCATCCCTCCAATGTATGTACTTGCTTCCTGTTTCTTTTAAATTTGAACTGTTTTTATCTTTGCTATGTAATCAATAAAGAGATACTTTTTGGTATATATGGAATTATTGTCCAGCATTGTTGTTTTTTGTTAGGTATATATTTTGGAAGCTGTGCTTATGGACGGATAGTTATTTAGGGGTCCTATTGTAGGTAGTATAGGTATTGGCTTATGTGAATTAAACATCTTCTGAACTCTATGATCACAGGTGCTCACTACTTTGCTATCGAGTATTTGCCCAACACTAGGGGGCATAGAAAGGTTTGTGGGAAGACCCTTTACCTCTTTTATGTTGGTCTATTTTAGTTATTTATCACCATTTTTTTTAATCTTTATTCAAATATGTGCAGTAAACAGTAAAGATACTGGGGGGCATTAATTTAGACTGACAAGATACAAGGAACCTGCGTTTGCAGGTCAATCAAAATTTCTTTATTCCAAGACCCATAAGACCATGGACACATCAGCGTGCTTCTCACAAAAATGTCTACGTGTTTCTGGTGCTATCCGCACCCTTGGTCACGACAAATACTGTTTCACATCAGCCAACATTTAAACATCTTGTTCCTCCTACTGATGACATCATAATATGGCTCACCTTACATGTGACATGTGATTATAATATGACCAAGGTTTCGCTCAGTTAAAAACAATCCACTGGGTTTGGCAAGAAGAAGAACGAGCAGCAGGAGTGGGACATCAGAAGAGCATCCATACCTGGGTGAAGTGGGTCCTGAGTGGAGGCTAGTTCTACAGATACAAGGGGTATGGCTTCCCAAGGCATCTACAGCATGGCTGTACCCTATTTGTTGGCATTAGCTCCATAAAAAAGGACTACCTCCTAGAAGTTCATGGATAATCTTTAACCCAATGAGGAGGTAGAGTATATCCCTATGCAAGGGCTATGTGGATAGAGGGCTGCCACAATCACCTGGCTGGGTGTGTTGGCACTAGAGCCTTCCTCTACCCTCATGGAGTTGGAAGAGTGGGAGAAGATCCCCTGAACCTATCTCAAGCCCTAGTTGACACACCTGAGACCACTATCAGGAAGCTGACTCAGAGGAGTAGAAACCATCCCCTCAGTGGCCAGTCCCATCTTACTAGCCCCTCCTACATAGTCCCTCTAGTGACTGACACTATGGATAGTGGAATAGTGGCAGTCATTCCCCTGGAGCCTGTGAGGTATATTCCACCACGATGGCTGTCATCCTACATTGACAAGTGCCCCCAACTGTGTGTGCCACAAAATATAGGTCAATCCTATATCTTGTTCTGCATTACCTTCTTGCTAAGTAGGGATGGGTATAGAGCTTCAGTTGTATGCACCCTTTGGGCACTTCTGTTATATGTTTTGTAGGCCTAATCGTGCAAAGTGTTAAGTTGTGCCAAGTTGGCAACATGTAACATTTAAATGCCTGGTCATTAGACCACTTATGTGCCTGTAAAACTGCCTATTTTTATGGGGGGGGGGGATTAGTTTTATTGGGGTGTAAAAAACACACTACTACTGTGATTGCTCCTGCCATCTTTTATAAAAGATAATGTTTGGTGACTATTATATGCCGAGGTTCAAATGGACCCTATGATGATCATTACTCGCAGGTCATGTCACGAGGGTGATTAAGACTATTGAGCCTATCAATCTACCACATAAATTTCTATATATCCCTTCCAGATGCTAATTATGCTAGATTACTCATATAGGTTTTCTATACCCCAATATCTCATAAAACTACTCTCAGCCACCACCTATACTTCTCAGGCAATAGGGGCCTAATGTGGATATCTTACTATATCACAACACCAAAACTAGTCTCACTATAAGGGTAAAGTTATCGCTTCTGAAGTATAAAGACTACAAGGAAGATTCCCCATGGACTGACACCGGTCCCTGCTTATCCTTGGATTATAACCACAATTCTACACTTCAAAATTCTGGTTGGTGATGTCACTGAGAGGAGGCTAGTCACATGGCAATGAGGGACACTCCTCTTTTTATGAACCTGTTGTATATAAATCCCACAACAATGCACTCTTCTCCTTTCTCAATGTTGTGGATTTGAGTTTGCCTGACGACACCGTCATTATTGCGTGAGCACCCCCATATGAAGGACTTTTGTTACCTATATTTTAAGATCGAGAGCGCTATCCAGTTTGCATAGCCACTAGCAGTGTCGATCTCTGACTGCTGCAAGCATCCTCCCATAGGTAGTATCCCCAATGTAGGTAACCTCACCCCAGTAGACAATATCCCCAGGTAGGCAATCCCCCAATATTTTAGTATTCCTAGCAGTGACCCCACCAGTACATGGTTTCCTCCAAAATTAGGCAACTCTCTGTAGGTAACGGCCTTGGTAATCAGCCCCACAACCCCAGTATGTAGTATCTCCTATGTATTAGGCACCTGCTAACAGGGAGATTATGTACTCCTATACAAAAATCCCCCTGTTAGCCAATGTATCCCCCCAGAAGATAGCACCACCTATTATAGGCACACTGCATGTAGGCATGCCCCCTATGTAATTACAATTATAAAGAATCCATACTCCCTTGCTGCAGGGCTCCAGAGCGGTCATCCTGCACCTTCTCACCTCTCCCTCCCCACACTGCGAGTGCACAAGGTCACTTGTGTGACAAAGTGCTGGGGGAGGGAGCACTCTTGTGGCCAAAAGCACAATGCTACATTTGGCATTAAGAGTGATTGGCAGGTTGTGGAGCCAATGGCTCCTTGCTTCATCAATTACAGCTCCTGATTGGGAGCGCATACAGTTAACGGGCTGACAGTTGACCCCCACCCCAGGACATGAATGGTAGCATTAAGTTAGCTAGCATTTAGTAACGTGCCAGTGCAAAAGTAATTCTTTTTTTTTATCACACAGGGAATCGCATGTACCCTCTCAACCTGTGCCGCATAACCCTTTTGGCATGCGTACCTCAGGTTGAGAACCATTGGCATACAGCAAAGGTTTTCAAAGACCACAATAGTACAAATGTATGTTGTTCAAAAGGCGTGCGTCTCTTAGTGAATTTGGCTGGGGGAAAGAGGGTGGGGCCTAATTTAAGTAAATCCCACCCAATGTGTTCAATCCAGATCTGTCTTATGTGAATGTAGTAACCAGAACAGGATGTTGAGCGTGTGAGCATTCAGGTCTTTGCTTGCTTACGTCAAAAATCGTTCATATGTTGTTGATCGTTGATTTAGATCTGAACCTGAAATTATCGTTAATCGTTCACTGTAATTCCACATTCGCCAATTTTGTTCGCTCTTTACATTGAACCCCTTTCACAGTTGTTAAAAAAAGACCAACGGATAGAAGGGTTTGGGCTAAAAGGTAGAGACAGCAAGGTGATTATGTGTGCTGATGTTTATCCGGGATCCAGGCACTGGCTTGCCAGCGGTGAAGGAACAACTTACACTATTTGGTTCCTACTCTGGGTTCCAAATTAACTGGACCAAATCAACACTGTTAGAGCTGGACCAGCGGAGTCTTTGAAACACTTGGCTCTCAAGAGAAAGGTAGATTACCTTGAATATCTAGGGATAAAAGTAGCTGCAAACCCTGAAAGATATGCTTTATTAAATCTTAAGCCTTATTTGCATAGGTTGAAAGGCAAGATCAATGTTTGGCTTAAACTACCATTGTCAATGTCCAATAGAATAGCCTTGATAAAAATGGTGGTCTAGCCACAAGTACTATATTATCTTAAATCACTTATATGCCACAGTAAGACTAACTTCCCTGCTTCCAATAATTAACTAGTGTCATAATCATATTGGGGAAGAAATAGGGGGATAACTCAGCACTAACTAACAACAAAACCTACAAAAAATTGCTGATAACCCAAATAATGTTGATAAAATTACTTTTTATTCATTCTTAATTAAAATACATGTTAATAACAGAAAGAAGAATTGGAACTGGATTGGCAGAGCACATGGGCTATATACTTTGTAATGAAGAAAAATCTGCTGGAAATTACACAGAGATATAAACATTGGGAGCATCGTAATACAGCTTCCCCTCAGTATGATCAAACAAACATAACTAGTAACATCAACAAACATCGAAGGATACAATTTTCAATACCTCGTATGTGTTGGTACACAGAAGCCCAGTGCCGTGTGCCCCGACGTACGTTTCGGCTTGAACGCCTTTATCGAGGCACCTCGAAAAAGGCGTTCAAGCCGATTCTTCTTTCTGTTATTAACATGTATTTTAATTAAAAAATTAATAAAAAGTAATTTTATCAACATTATTTGGGTTATCAGCTATTTTTTATATTATCTTAAAGCAGCACCGGCCTAGATCCCGGATGGCTATTTTTTGCGCCTGGAAGTTATTTTAGGTAAATTGATTTGGGGAGGAAGGAGATGCAGACTTTACCTTACCATCTGATATGGGGAGCTGGTCTTTGCCAGATTTTTGTTTTTCTTTTTTATTGTATATAATCCTTCAGATAAAGCTGAATGATAATACACAGTGGAGAGAGGTGGTTTTTGGTATTGAGAACTTGAGCTACCACTCGCTATATGAATTCCTGGATTCCCATAGGTGGTCCCTTCCCGTATATAAAGAATGGAAGATGGTGCGAATGTGGGGGAAGGTATGGTGGAAAATTAAGAAACTTTTGGGTATTACAGGGTATACTTCTTATACCCCATTGTGGGGAAATTTACAGTTGACACAATTGGATAATGTTAGCGATCACTCTTTTTGGCACAATCACAGAATTACGCTAGTGGAACATTTATTTAGGTTTGGATACCTAAAGACTTTTGAGGAAATTAGGACAGAATTTGCACTACAATCACTGTAATAAAATTTTTAACAAATAAAAAACTACAAAAAGATTATAATACCGTGTGACTGGGATAACAGTGAGCTAAAATGTATGTGCTATTATAAAACATTATGTATCTTGTTTAGTGAAAGCTGTGAATGAAAAAGTTTTACATGCTAAAAAGTGATAAAAAAGTCACATGTACTCTAGCAAAAAAACACTGACTCCCACACAAATTCCTAGATGAAAAAAAACAGAATATGACAATAGAAAGCAATTTTTAACATAGTATAACAAAGCAAAAACTACAAAAATTCTCTATTACTGTAATTGTACTGACCGACAGAAAAAAAGCTTACAGTTTTACCGAACTAAAAATGTACCAAAAAAAGTACAATAAAGAAAAAAGGCTGGCTCTGGTGATGGAAAAATAAAAATAAAGGAGGGAAAAACTCTCTGTAGTGAGAAGAGGTTAAACTTTTACTATTTACACTGATTGTTCCCTTAGATCAGTGCCACGCTCCTTGGAGAAGCTTAATCCCCTTAGAAAAAAACATGTAACATTATATAATAGTGCTGTATAAAATTGGCTTTCTCAATGCAGAATTTGTCTTGTAGACACGCATAACTCATGAAGGTAATTTTCGACTCAAAAATATATATGTGTGTATACTCACTGTAGATTTGTCACGACATTGAAGCTGCACTGAGGTTTTGGCCCTTTTCATTGGAGGTAACCTGACTCCCAACTGCCTGATTTGGAAACCGCAGATTCTGCATTAATACTTTTTTTAAAAAATTTTATTGCAATGTATCTTTAAAATCTCTTCCTTGAAAAGTCTCTACAATTACCATGCAAGCCTCACAATGGGACCATAAAGGCAAAGAATCTGGATGGTATAAAGACCTCTAACACAGCAGGGACCATTGACAGTAACCATACCTTTTTTGCACTGGGGTTCTGACTTCCGTTTGAGCAAAAAGTGAAATAAAGAAAGAAAATTAAAAAAAAAAAATAACTTGAAAGAAATTATAGTCATGTACCTTAAAACAACTTCAGTATACTGTACTGTATATCAGTAATGACTGGGAAGTATGATGGGAGTTATAGTTTTGCTAGAGTGCCAAAGTTTGATCTAAACTAAACTACTTTAGGCTAGGTTTACACATCTTTTTTGGCCATTCGACAACCGCTCAATTCTTAAATTTAAAATTTGATTGTAACTTCTAAATACATTTTGTTTTCTTTGCTGAAATGTAATCTAATATATACACTACCGTTCAAAAGTTTGGGGTCACCCAAACAATTTTGTGTTTTCCATGAAAAGTCACACTTATTCACCACCATACGTTGTGAAATGAATAGAAAATAGAGTCAAGACATTGACAAGGTTATAAATAATGATTTGTATTTGAAATAACATTGTTTTTACATCAAACTTTGCTTTCCGTCAAAGAATCCTCCTTTTGCAGCAATTACAGCATTGCACACCTTTGGCATTCTAGCTATTAATCTGTTGAGGTAAGCTGGAGAAATTGCACCCCACGCTTCTAGAAGCAGCTCCCACAAGTTGGATTGGTTGGATGGGCACTTCTGGCGTACCATACGGTCAAGCTGCTCCCACAACAGCTCAATGGGGTTTCTGATCTGGTGACTGCCCTGGCCACTCCATTACCGATAGAATACCAGCTGCCTGCTTCTGCTGTAAATAGTTCTTGCACAATTTGGAGGTGTGTTTAGGGTCATTGTCCTGTTGTAGGATGAAATTGGCTCCAATCAAGCGCTGTCCACGGGGTATGGCATGGCGTTGCAAAATTGAGTAATAGCCTTCCTTATTCAGAATCCCTTTTACCCTGTACAAATCTCCCACCTTACCAGCACCAAAGCAACCCCAGACCATCACATTACCTCCACCATGCTTAACAGATGGCATCAGGCATTCTTCCAGCATCTTTTCATTTCAGGTTCTTCTTTGTGATCCAAACACCTCAAACTTGGATTTATCCGTCCACAACACTTATTTCCAGTCTTCCTCTGTCCAATGTCTGTGTTCTTTTGCCCATCTTAATCTTTTTCTTTTATTGGCCAGTCTCAGATATGGTTTTTTCTTTGCCACTCTGCCCTGAAGCCCCAAATCCCGCAGCCGCCTCTTCATTGTAGATATTGACACTGGTATTTTGCGGGTACTATTTAATGAAGATGCCAGTTAGGGACTTGTGAGGCGTCTGTTTCTCAAACTAGAGACTCTAATGTGCTTATCTTCTTGCTTCTTTTTCTACTCTGGTTAGAGCCTGTTTGTGCTATCCTCTGAAGGGAGTAGTACACACTGTTGTAGGAAATCTTCAATTTCTTAGCAATTTCTTGCATGGAAACGCCTTCATTTCTAAGAACAAGAATAGACTGTCGAGCTTCAGATGAAAGTTCTCTTTTTCTGGCCATTTTGAGTGTTTAATTGACCCCACAAATGTGATGCTCCAGAAACGCAACCTTCTCCAAGGAAGGTCAGTTTTGTAGCTTCTGTAACGAGCTAGACTGTTTTCAGATGTGTGAACATGATTGCACAAGGGTTTTCTAATCATCAATTAGCCTTCTGAGCCAATGAGCAAACACATTGTACCATTAGAACACTGGAGTGATAGTTGCTGGAAATGGGCCTCTATACACCTATGTAGATATTGCACCAAAAACCAGACATTTGCAGCTAGAATAGTCATTTAGCATATTAGCAATGTATAGAGTGTATTTGTTTAAAGTTCGGACTAGTTTAAAAGTACAGTGCTTTTCCTTCAAAAATAGGGACCCCAAACTTTTGAACGGTAGTATATATATATATATATATATATATATATATATAAAAATATATATATATATATATATATATATATATATATATATATATATATATATATATATAGATAGCGCTATACAAGAGATAGGGGGTAACAAACAGGAACAATACAAGTTCAAAAACACATTACATGAAGGCAAATGGCAGAGTGGTACATGGGGGAAGAGGACTCTGCCCGCAAGGAATTACAATCTATAAGGTAAAGTGTAGTCAGTCAATGGTGATGCAGAGTTATTGTAGGTTGTAGCCTAGTTTGAAGACATAGGTTTTCAGGTTACTTTTGAAGGACTTGATGGTGGATGAGAGCCATATGTGTCGGGGTAGTAAGTTCCAGAGTATGGGGGAGGCTCAGGCAAAGTCTTGGAGGCGGTTGTGCGAGGTACGAACAAGGGGGGAGCGCAAAATGAGGTTACTGGTTGATCAAAGGATGAGTGAGGGACAGTAGCTGGATATCAGGTCACAGATGTACAGATGGCCTTGAACGTCATGGTCAACAATTTAAAGTAAATACGTTGGGCAATGGGGAGCCAGTGAAGGGATTGGCAGAGGGGAGAGGAAGAGGTGAAACGAGAGGAAAGGTAGATTAGTCAGGCAGCAGAGTTAAGGATAGACTGGAGGGGAGCAAGGGAGTTAGATGGAAGGCCAGAGAGGAGGATGTTACAGTAGTCCAAGCGACAGATGATAAGAGCATGTACCAGCAGTTTTGTGGAGTCAGGGGTGAGAAAAGAGCGGATTCTGGAAATGTGAGGTGAAGGCGGCAGGAGGTGGTCAGGGCCTGAATATGTGGTTTAAAAGACAGGGCAGAGTCAAAGGTGACCCCAAGGCAGTGGACTTGGGGGACAGGGGACAGAGTGCAGCCATTGATAGTGATTAACAGGTTACATGGCTGGGTGGAGCTCGATGGGGCAAAGAGGATTAGTTCTGTTTTGTTCATGTTGAGTTTTAGAAAGCCAGAGGAGAAGAAGGAAGATATGGCCGACAGACACTCTGGAATCCTGGATAGCAAAGAGGTGACATCCGGACCAAAGAGGTGAGTGTCATCAGCGTAGAGGTGGTACCTGAAGCCGTGGGATTCTATGATATGTCCCAGGCCAGAGGTATAGATGGAGAAGAGAAGAGGCCCAAGTAAAGAGCCTTGGGCAACGCCAAAAGTGAGGGGACGAGGAGAGGAGGTGGTGTGGGAGACACTAAAAGTGTGGTTGGAGAGGTAAGAGGAGATCCAGGAGAGGGCTGAGCAAGTGACGTCAAGGGATGAAAGAATTTGTAAGAGGAGAGACTGGTCAACTGTGTCGAAGGCAGAAGATAGGTCAAGGAGAAGGAGCACAGAATATTGGCGTGAGGCTTTGGCAGTTAGCAGGTCATTGGCCACTTTGGTTAAGGCAGTTTGTTGTTCCAGGAGTTTTGAGGCAAAGGCGAGAAGTAGGTAGGGTCAAGGGATAGCTTTTTAAGGATGGGTGGGATGGTTGCATGTTTGTATGGAGATGGGAAGACGCCTGAAGTTAGTGATAGATTGAAGAGATGGGTTAGTGCTGGGACACATGCTGAAGAGAGGTTGGGGATATTGTGGGATAGGATTGGTTCAAGTGCGCAGGTGGTGAGGTGTGATGTGCAGAGTAGTTTGGAAAGACGTTCTTTAGTGATGGTGGAGAGGTGAGTTAGTGAGGAAGATCACTGAATGGGCATGAGGGCGGGCTGAGGGGACTGTAAGGTGAAGCTTATTCCAAGCGTACCAAGGTGTACACATGTACACATGGTATATACAATGTAGTGGCAGCACAATTGTCTGTTGTAAACATGATTTTCTTCTGCTGTATATACATATACTTCCTGCTGACATTACTTTTCTGTATGATTTTCAGACTGCTTGACCAGAGCTATTTGAACACGCATGTTTTCAGAGTTTGCGTCCTGTAATAAAGCAAGTTGCAATGGAGATCGCTTATTAAGTTTCTACTTTACATATATCATGAATATTCCTACTTTCTCTAGAATCGGTCTATGTTGGAGTCACTGTACTTTTCTGGTTTTCGTACTGTTCACCAACATTACAAGTGGAAGTAACTATGAAGGAACACCAAAGTAACAACATCACTGCATTTATTTTAGTGGGATTCCCAACACATCCAAAACTACAACCTCTCCTCTTCACCATCTTCCTTATAATATATATTTTAACTGTATCAGAAAACGTGGTCATCATTGTAACCATCAGAATGAATAGTTTACTGCACAAACCAATGTACTATCTATTGTGCAGTCTTTCTGTCTTGGAAATCTGGTATGTCACGGTCACTGTACCCAATCTCCTACATAATATCCTCACTCAAAACAAACAGATCAACTTTTTTGCCTGCATGGCTCAGCTATACATTTTCATATCCCTTGCCTGCACGGAATGTGTCCTTCTTGCAGTCATGGCTTTTGACAGGTACGTGGCAATATGTATCCCTCTGCATTATACAGACATTATGAGTAACACTTGTTGCCTATGTTTGGCCGTTGGATCCTGGGTGCTTGGCTTTTCTATAGCTATGTTTAAAGTCATTCTGATTTTCAGATCCTCCTTCTGTGGTTCTAACATTATCAACCACTTTTTCTGTGATATATCTCCAGTGCTGAATTTGGCGTGTACAGACGTTTCTCTTGCTGAATTGGTGGATTTCATTCTGGGCATGATAGTTACTGTTGTCCCCCTTTCCATTATTGTGATCACCTATTTATGCATCATAAGGTCAATTCTGAAAATTCCAAAGAGTGCTGGACGGAAGAAAGCCTTCTCCACATGTGCATCGCATCTTACAGTAGTCGCCATATTTTTTATCACAACGTTTTTTATCTATGCAAGACCGAAAAAGATCAGTCCGTTTGATAGGAATAAATATGTGTCTATTTTTTATTCCGTTTTGACTCCACTTTTAAATCCCTTCATCTATTGCCTTAGGAATGGTGAAGTGAAAGAATCTATAAAAAAGACTCTTAGGCTATGTTTTTAGCATATATATATATATATATATATATATATAGTATACTGTACTGTTCTAGTATACTGTTTTGTTCTACAGTGTTAAAGGACAACTCCGGTGGGACCCCCCCCCCCCCAAAAAAAAACACAGACACACACAGACACCATACTCACCATCCCTCCGGTGACGATCGCCACTCCATTCGCCCGCCGTCCGCCTCACTGTCACCGCCGTCCGCCGTCCAGCGATGTCTCTGACTTCCGGGTCCTGGGGATGGAAAAGGCTGCCAGTGTGCTTGAGCACCGGCAGCCTTTTCATTGGCTGGAGCGCATCACATGGCTTCCAGCAACCTCAGCCAATCAGGGCTGAGCAAGCTGGAAGCCATGTGATGCGCTCCAGCCAATGAAAAGGCTGCTGGTGCGCATGTGCACCAGCAGCCTTTTCCGTCCCATTCACTCTCCATGAAGACGCCGAGGAGGAAGAAGACCCGGACCGCCCCCCGGCTCTGACGTCTTCGTCACCAGATGCCGCCCGGGAGAAGAGGACCGTGACGACCGTAATAGGTAATGTATACATTCTTTAACTTCCGGGCGGGGGGTCGGGGGTCCGAAAGTGGGGGAAGGGGGCCAGACCGGGTATTTAACCACATTACAAAGTTATATAACTTTGTAATGTGTGTTAAATAAGCTAAAAAAATTTTTTGCCGGAGTTGTCCTTTAAGGTCTTAAGGTCCATAGCACTTACAGTATATGCCCCAGATATTGACGCTGACCTTGCATGTTGCACAGGAATGCATGTTAATTATATATTTTGTATATATTGATCCTTGTGTTTGACAAACAAAGTGACATGTCATTCTAACCTATGGCTTAGTGCCCACAGAATCTTTATAAAGTGAATGTACTATCAGGTACAATGCCTTCAGATTTTTACATTAAAAGACCGGTGCTAGTGCAGGGATGCTGGTGCTGCCATCCTTTTTTTGAACCTCGGTCCGGTTCCCGCGCACAGTGTCAGTCTATTTCTGGGCCCCAGCTCGGCCTGAAACACTGAAGGTGGGGCCAGAAATAGATTGACGCCGTGTGCGGAAACTGGCCCGAGGTTAAAAAAAGCACCACAGCAGCGGCATTCCCCGCACCGGTGTCAGTCTATTGATATAAAAATCTTAAAGCAATGTACCTAACGATACATTTGTTTTAAGTGAAAAAGGTCCATCTTTTAATAACGACGGACATTTTTAATGCTCATGATCATTGATAATGTCCATTATTATTAAAATATAAAATTCAAGAGCAATGATGGTGAAAGGACGGTGAAAACTGTGTGAACAACTATAAAAAAGTTGTTTGCAAAAGACGCCCGCAAATAATTGTTATGATCATTATTTTGATGTCCGCACAAAAAAAATTTGTTACTCAATACACTGTGCATTGGGTGGCCGTCATTCCATCGATTTCGGACGTCTTTTCTTTTTTTTTTTTTTTTTACTTAGTGTGACCATAGCCTTAAAAAACACGTGGGAACATATCCTGTGGCTTATTCAATTTGGCTTATAGTTTGTTAGCAGAAGTTAGTAGTTCATCAACTTTTCTACGTTTTGTCTACACATTTTGTATGACACATATTTTCATACATTTGAATTACACGGACTACTGTAGGTCACAAAAATAAAATGTGGTGTATTATTATTGTTAAAAAAGGATTACATTAAAGTCTACAAAAAAAATTCATACTGATGGCTCCTTTGCCATGGGATTTTTTTATTGATGATTTTTTTTAAAAAACAGTAATTTGTAGCCCCCTGGGGGACTTTTATAATAACTCCACTGATCTCTCATAGAGATCGATGCAGTACATATGTACTGAGTTGATCAATGAGATCAGTGCTCAATTACAATGGACGGCCTAGATCAGCGTCACTGCGGTGCTGAGGCCCAGCACAGGCAGAAGCAGACCACCAGGAATGGGGATTAAAACCCATTAAATGCAGCTATCGGCATGGAGCAGAGGAGAGGAGCAGAGGAGAGGACATGATGGTGCTGCTGCCGGTGAATCTTGTCCAGCAGTATTACATTATGGAAATCACTGCAAAATGTCCAGCTGTCGTCTGGTTTTGGAATCAGCATCATTGGGATAGGCTATTGACTATGGGATTACTAATTTTTTGGGGGGGTCCAACATTTTTTAACCTATTCAGAGATATGGCCTTGCCTTTGGCATTCTGTATGGTCATATTTATTCAGAATTTAGAGTGATGCAAAATTTTAGGGGAAAGGATTGTTGACCAAAAAGGCCAACTGGTCTATCTATTCTGCCATATATTATTTCCTTTATTTTTATCTTAGATACATGTCTATTTCAGGCAGGTTTACATTCAGTTACTGTATATTTACCAACCCCACCTGCGGGAAGTTTGTTCCAAGCATGTACTATCTTTTTAGTAAAGTAATATTTTCTCATGTTGTTCCTGATCTTTCCCCCAACTAACCTCTCACTGTGTCCTCTTGTTCTTGGGTTCAGTTTCTTGTTTAAAACCCTTTCTCCCTGAACTCTATTTAATCCTTTAACATAAATAAATGCTTTGATAATGAGCCCCTTTCCCTTTTCCCAACAGACTGTACAGATTAAATCCTTAAAGGCCCTATTACAAGGAATAGTTATCGTCCGTTACGGACGATAGTCGTCCTGTGTAATAGAAAGCAATGATCAGCTGACATGAATAATGTCGGCTGATAGTTGCAGTCGTTTGTCTTTCAACATGTTGAAAGAAAAACGACTTAGATAGCAACAATCTGCTGCCGTTGCACCGTGGAACAGGAGAGGTGGCAGCAGACCACTGCTTTGGCCTATGGGCTGCCTAGATGATCTAGCAATCATGCGGGCAGCCCCCCCTCACCTCCCTGTGGGCCCCCCAACCTCCCTGCACCCCTCCTGACTCACCCGCCCTCTGCTGCTGCGTGTAATAGCGGTGGCAGCAAGCGAAGAACGAGGAGAAAACGAGCACTGACAGCGCTCGTTTGCTCCTCATAGTCTCCCCATAGAATAGGGATTAAGACTGTCCTGATAAGTGTTTTTCTTAATCTCTTCCACCTTTCATTTTATAGCCAATCTTTCAGGGCCATTCTATCAATTTGTTTCTTCTTTGTAGGGGAGGCCCCCAGAAATGAACCCAGTATTTCAGATATGGTATCCCAATCTCCCTCTTCCTCTCTTATACCGCTAGCTATACAACAGAGCATATGACAAACATTCCCTACTGCCTGGCTGCATTGTTGACACATTTTGAGAATGTCAGAAATCCCCGCCCCATAATCCTTCCTTTCCCAAGGGCTTTATTTTAAATTTGAAAACATTGAACTTCAGTTTCCGTTGATTTGATCATTAACTAGTAAAACTAAATAATTTTCCATATTACATATACCTCCAGGAACATCAACCATGTTGCACACTTTTGTGTCATCAGCAAACAGAAAAAACTCACCGCAATGGCAAGATACAGACCCAATACAGATAGGAAAATCACTAAAAGCAGCCCCCGCACTGCTGAAAAAATCTCCATAAAAATAATGAGGCTCTTGGTATATCATCCCACCATCCCACCCCAATAAGTTGGCCTCATGACTGGGATGGGCCTACACTGTATTTTATCCTCTCCATAGCATACAATAAGCCTATGCTCTGGGCATGCAAAAGTAATTTTTCTTTATTTTATTACACAGGGAATCGCATGTACACCTTAAACCTGCACTGCGTACCCCTTTTGGCATGCGTACATCAGGTTGAGAACAATTGGCATACAGCAAAGTTATTGAAAGACCCCAATAGTAGTAATGTATGTAGTTCGATTAGATTAGGCTCTAATGTGGAAAACCCCTTCAAATTTGGCTAACTGTGGTGAGTTTACTGAAGAAGACTTTACTCAAGGTAAGTTGTAACACAATCCCCCCTGAGGCAGGATGTACACTGGAAATGATTTATGTGAAAGCCACAGAGTCTGGGAGAGTCCTTATACAGCTTCCTAGGTTAGGAACAGCTCCTTTCCAATAGAATAGTTTTTCAGGGTAGAGTAAAGCCTCCTAAACCTCACATGGTGCCGTGAACATAATGGGGAAGATTTATGAAAGGGTGTAAATATACACCTGGTGTAAACTGCCCACAGCAACCAATCACAGCTCCTCTTATATTTTACCAGAGCTGAAAGCTGAGCAGTGATTGGTAGCTGTGGGCAGTTTACACCAGGTGTATATTTATACCCTTTCATAAATCTCCCCCAATGTGTTTGATCCAGATCTGTCTTAGGTGAATGTAGCAACCAAAACAGGATGTTGAGCTTTGGTTACTTACGTGTAGGAGGTATTAGGGTATGTTCACACTGAGTAAATGTGGCAGAATTCCATTGCGGAATCCCACCTGTCTCAGTGTCCCATAGTTTGTCTATGAGAAGGCTTGCGCGGGGCCTGCTCCACCTGCTCTTGACATGTCAATTCTTTGCGTGGAGAGCAGAGCGGAGGTGCCAGATCCCTCTCATAGACAAACTATGTGACCCTGGATTCCCTGGTGGAACTCTCTGCCACGGAATTCCGTCACATTTACTCAGTGTGAACATACTTCCCTTACTGGGAACTGGAACCTGACTAGGCCTCAGGTTTTATACAGAGCCTAGCAAAAAGCAGACAGGTGTAGGCTTGTGCACTTCTCTGGCCTGGGCCAGACTCTAGCTAGAATGTTCCAGCCCTTGGAACTTAGGCTTGCAGTGATTGGTTATAACCCAGAAAGGGGTTGAGCTTGGTAGACTCCTCCTTCAGATCACACTACAGAAAAAAGATCTCTGAGAGAAAGTCATGTGACTAAGTAGAGTACATTCTTGATATGTGACCACTATTTATGGCAAATAAATAACAGTATAAACCTTTGCACGTCTGAATGATTTATGTAAAGTTTGTTGAAATTATGGGCTGAGTTCAGGAGTTGCTAACGGTGGCTGGCATCAGAGATAATAATAATAGTAATAATATTTATTTGTATAGCGCCAACAGATTCTGTGGCGCTTTTTTCCCCCATTCATATAGTACAGGGGTTACATAATACACAGTTAGATAATTAGAATAAAAAAAATACAAAGTGTAAACGAGACCTGCTCATTGGAGCTTACAGACTACAACTGGGGACGAGACCAGGAACAATGCTTTATTTGCCCATGGTCCAGCTATTGTACATAGTTGGAAAGAACAGGATGAACCGGTAACAACGCCAATATCTGATTGCAGGTAAAACATATAAAGTGCAGGAACCGTCAGAGATATAGAGTGGGGGGACGACAGAAGGGGAAAAAAGTTTAGGGAATGTTATAAGCAAGCCTGAAGAGATGAGTCTTCAGGACACGCTTGAAACTGTGAGTATTGGGTATGAGTCTAAGGCCTTTGGGTAGGGCGTTCCAGAGAACTGGTGCAGCACGAGAAAAGTCTTGGAGGCGGGAATGAGAGGTTCTGATAATCAAAGATGTTAGGCTTAGATCATTAGCAGAACATAGAGCATGGGTAGGATTGTAGGTGGAGATGAGGGAGGAGATGTATGGAGGGGCGGAGTTTCGGAGAGCTTTATGGGTGAGGGTGAGGAGTTTGAACTGTATTCTGTATTTAATGTGTAACCAGTGCAGTGACTGGCACAGAGGGGAGACGTCAGATGAGAGAAAGATGAGCCTGGCTGCAGCATAAAGGATCAACTGAAGAAGGGAGAGCTTAGAGAAAGGAAGACTGCAGCAACCTCCTAGTTGCTGCAGTCAACAGTGACTGCTGCATCCATGTTTTTAGATGATCACAGTGTAACAGGAGAAAGTACAATGCAATACATAAGATAATACAGGGTACTATACAAGTGATGTAATATTGCTTGTACAGTACAGGCCATCTAGGGAAAAAAATAAACTTGTAAAAAATATTTTCACTTACTGTAATAAAAATTGTAATCATCCCCCTTTTCCAATTTTTTAAACAAGCAAACACATAAAAAAACTACAAAAAGATTACTATACCCTGTGAATGGGATAAAAGTGAGCGGAAATGTTTGAGCTATTAAAAACATTATGTATCTTGCTTAGTGAATGCTGTGAATGAAAAAAAAAGTCTACTCCAGCAATGAATGAGCCTCCCCACCTCCCCCACAAATACCTAGATGGAAAAAAAAATAGAATATGACAATAGAAAGCAATTTTTAACGTGGCAAAAGCAAACAAAGCAAAACTATAAAAAAAGTTGTATTACTTTAATTGTAGTGACCTACAGAAAAAAGCTTACATGTTATTTTTATTGAAAAGGGTACCATAAAAAGGACAACTTCTTCATTAAGAAATGGGCTGGCTCTAGTGATTGAAATATAAAAATATTGGGAGAGATTTATTAAACATGGTGTAAAGCGAAACTGGCTCAGTTGCCCCTAGCAACCAATCAGATTCCACCTTTCATTCTTCACAGACTCTTTGGAAAATGAAAGGTGGAATCTGATTGGTTGCTAGCGGCAACTGAGCCAGTTTCACATTACACCATGTTTGATAAATCTCCCCCAATGGGGCTTAGAATGTGAGTAGGAAAACAAAGGAGGGAAAATTCTCTGTAGTGGGAAAAGGTTAAACTCTTTCCACTTACACTGATTGTTCCCTTAGATCAGTACCACGCTCCTTAGAGAAACTTAATCCCCTTGGAAAAAATCATCTAACATATATGATAGTGCTGTATGAAACTGACTTTCTCAATGCAGAATTTGTCTTCACTCATGAAGGTAATTTTCCATACAAAAATATGTGTGTGTACATAGAGTAGATTTGTCATAACAGTGAAGCTACACTGAGGTTTTGGCCTTTTCATTGGAGGTAACCTGACTCCTGACTGCCTGATTTGGAAATTTCAGTTTTGGGAATTGTAGCTTTGCAACAGCTACAAAGTTTAATGTAAAGCTGTGTTCACACACAGTAAAATAATACCAAAATACGGCCAAATTTTGGAAAATTTACCAGCAGTGCACACACTGTATAGAATAACGTCTGTAACTTATTATGACCATCAAAATAATGTACATGCTTTATACTTAACATCAGCTTTTGCAAATAAAACTAATTTTTTCTCTACCTGTTTACACATTGTTTTACTTTCACTCAAAATTATGCCCGTAGTTTATTATTTTACTGTGTGTAAACATACCTTAATGTCATCAGTTAAACTACTTTAGAGAATAAAATTAATAGAAAAAAAGACATTCTCATGTTAGGTAAACTCAATTCTTAGGGTATATTCACACGGGCGGGTTTGCAGCGAGATTCTAGCTGCGAGCCCGGCAGGTCCTGGCAGTTCCCATACACTACATACTTGCTGCGGTCTAAACGACCGCAGCGAGTATGTAATTCTGCCGCCCTTAACCCCTTCTGCTCCCACCCGGCTCCCCCGCTGTAAGCATACTTTACCTGTCCTTGCTGCACGGGTCCGGCGTCCTGCTCTCCGTCCGGCCAATCAGTGGCTGCGGCTGGGCAACATACTAATTGGCCGGACAGGAGAGCAGGACGCCGGACCCGTGCAGCAAGGACAGGTAAAGTATGCTTACAGCGGGGGAGCCGGGTGGGAGCAGAAGGGGTTAAGGGCGGTATAATTACATAGTCGCTGCGGTCGTTTAGACCGCAGCAAGTATGTAGTGTATGGGAACTGCCAGGACCTGCCGGGCTCGCAGCGAGAATCTCGCTGCAAACCCGCCCGTGTGAATATACCCTTAGAGTGTCACTGTCGTGAGATTTTTTTTTGCAGAAATCAATAGTACAGGCAATTTTAAGAAACTTTGTCATTGGGTTTATTAGGCGAAAAATGCATTTTTATCATGAAAAAGCTCTCCCCCCTGTCTTCATTGTTCTCCTATGGAGAGAGCTAAATAAAAGACAAAAACGGCAACAAAGAGTTAATCTACAAATACCCCACCCTGTATCTCCTCTGACCATCAGCACTGACTGCTCTGAGCTCTGATTACAGCTGTCACCCAGCTCTGTGCCTGTAATCCTCTGTTATCTGCTTTCTGCTGTCTGCTAACTCCTTCCTTCCTCCTCCCCCCTCCCCTCTCTATAGGAACAGACAGAGTGTGACTCATGCAACAAGTCACAATTTTCAGATTTTTTGCAGTGGATGGAAAAGAGGAAGGGGGGGGGGGGGGGGGGGGGCTGGGAAGAGGCTTTTTACATGCACATAATGGCATATTTGGCTAATAAACCCAATTACAATGTTTCTTAAAATCGCCTGGGCTATTGATTTCTAAAAAAAATAAAAATAAAAAATACGACAGTGACTCTTTAGGTTTGATTGTAACAGCCTGTACTCTTACCCAGAAGGTCTCCCTCACCTTCCAAATCATAGTAGATCCACTTCAGGCTTGAGGTTGCATCAGGGGACAGGACTGTGGAAATAATCTTTCCATAGCTGTAACCCCTCTCTCCCCGGACAGGGAGTGCTGCTATACTGTGCCCACATCTGCCCTGCTCATTCCTTCATGCTCCCTGCAGTCTCTGTCAGCCTTTGTGTTTCCTATTCTCTCCACTCCTGCTATAATGTACCTGCACTAACTTTAAACTATACACACTGCTGCTATAATGTGCCTTTTGTAAAAGTACGGCCGTTGTTGCAATCGGCAACAACGGCCCTACTGTGCACAAAAGGACACGCTGCATTGTCTTCTGTTGCGGCCCCACACTTTATAGTGTGCTATGGGGAGTTCTGATGCGGGCGCACACGGATGCGCCCACATCAGAACTCTGTGGCGTGAAAGATCATCCGGCTGGTACTGCAGTACCGGCCGGGATGATCTTTTCAGAGATCTTTTCTCTTACTGCATGTGAACATGGCCTCACTCAGCAATAAACACTGCTGCTATAATGTGCCTGCACTTATACACAGCTTTACACATTACTGCTATAATGTGCCTGCTAGTGATGAGTGAACCAAACTGTTATGAACCAGTTTCGTTACGAACTTCGGGACCGAACCGAACTTTGAGAAAGTTTGTTACAAATATGGTAAAAATAACAACGGCGACGCAAAATTGTACTTTTGTCACAGAATAGACCAGGATACAAGGGATTATTACTCCTATAATCCTTTGTATCCTGGTTTTCTGTGAATATTAAGATGTGTGACGTCACCCCTGTTAGGATGAGACCTTAAATTAGTCTCCTCAGATATACCTGGATGCTGCCTATTAAAAAATGTAATGTGACAGCCGTCTGTGAGTATTAACCAAGACACATGAAAGCAACTTCAGTGTTCAAGCTTATCGAATTTATTAAGGGAAAATCAGTTCATATCTTTACAATCAGGTTAAAAAAATGGAAGAACCCTGTTTAGCCGCAACAACAAAAAGTTTAAAAAAAGAGTCCAAAAAAATTCCCATCACTGTCTGAAAAACAAAAAAAGTCCTATCACTGTCCCAGAAACAAAAAAAGTCCAAAAAAAGTCCCATCACTGTCTGAGAAAAAAAAGTGTCCCATCAGCTGTCCCATCACTGCACAGTGGTGTAGAGAAATGTTGGTGACTCATTGGGTATCTTGGTGTCCAAGACAGTGCACCCCAGTGCTGATGTCTGGTCCTTTAATTATGGGCAAGGGCAGTACATGTCTGTTACTGCTCATTGGGTCAACATTCCCCCAGAAGACCCCCCCAGCCTATTCCTGCCACTGTCACCTCCCCGGCGCTTTAGGGGGCCAGTTCTGCAAAAGTTCTGCCTCAACCAGCTTGCAACCATCCACCGCTTTGACTGCAGTCCAACCTGCCCAGGTGAGCCTGGTGAACGAAGCCACAGTGGGCAGGAGCTCCTCTGGACCATTAGGTAGGAGATATATGAATGGCTCACCCAAGGTCAACTAACGGTGGGAAGTGTTGTAGCCCACAAAGGGAGGAACCTTTTCTCTGCAGTGCAGCAGGGAGGGCTACGTCATACACCTTCATACACCTTGTATGGCACATGTGATAAACCTCATAGTGCACAGGTTTCTTCGAACATGTCGTGCCAATTGTTGATCCCTTTTGAGGACGCAACTCTGTGAGCAGGCATCAACGACATCATCCCACTCGTCCGTATTCTGGAAAGTGCGGTAACCAACATCATCAGCGAGGAATCCCAGGCCACCACTCCAGGCTGAACATCCTCCTCCATGAAGAGTCTGTTTGCAATCATACTGGCCTGGGTGCAACCAGGTACTGTCTCCTCCTCTTCCTCAGCAAATAGTCTGTTCTCAATCATACTGGGCTTGGTGCAATCAAGTGGTGCCGCCTCCTCCAATTGTCTCATTTCAACCGTACTGGGCTGTTTGCAATTAAGTGCCTCCTCCTCCCCCTCCTCCACACTGGGTCCAATACAGTACTATTACTATTACTATTACTATTACTATTATTGCTGCTGGTTCCACTGTCAAATGTCTGTTTTCCACCCTACTGGGTCCAAGGAACTTTGTGTCCTATGTCCCGTGTAATCACTTACACCTTGGCTATTTTTTTTTTCACTATTTTTGCACTTTGAGTTTTTCCACTTTTTTCATTGTAATAGCAACTGCAACTAAACAAAACTATACCCTATCAGACTCCCACTATTGTAGCTGCAATTATTCAGCCGTTATTGCAAGGTTCGTTTTATGTCCGGTTTGTACAAATCCGAACTTTACGAAAGTTCGCTGGATCGAACCGAACCGAACTTTTCAAACGCTCGCTCATCCCGAGTGCCCGCACTTACACTCAGCTATGCACACTGCTGCTATAATGTGCCTACACTTACACTCAGTCATTCACACTGCTGTAAAGAAAAGTTTCTGTCACTGTCCTCCTGCACAGCTCTGTGATTCTCACTTCCTGATTGGTCCATGCTGAACACACACCCCCTCTCCATTGCTGTCATGTGACCACACAGACATCTGACAGCAACCCTGCTTCTCTATTCTAGCCTGTTTTGCTACGCTGCTGCATTATGGGGATCTGCATTTTCATCTTGTATTTTCAAACGGCTGCTGGTCTTTCAGGTTTATGAACTTACTTTACATTATATACCACATGCTGCTAGTTTAATATGACATATTCTGCTGTTTCTAAATGTTTGTTTCATTCAAGTATACGTCCTGTAGTAAAGCATAATGCAGTGGCAGTCACATTCAGTTTCTACTTTACATATATCCTGATTATTCCTACTTTCTCTAGAATCGGTCTATGTTGGAGTCCCTGTACTTTTCTGCTTTTCGTACAGTTCACCAAAATTACAAGTGGATGTAACTATGAAGGAACGCCAAAGTAACAACATCACTGCATTTATCTTAGTTGGATTCCCAGCACATCCAAAACTACAACCTGTCCTCTTCACCATCTTCCTTATAATATATATTTTAACTGTATCAGAAAACGTGGTCATCATTGTAACCATCAAAATGAATAGTTTACTGCACAAACCAATGTACTATCTATTGTGCAGTCTTTCTGTCTTGGAAATCTGGTATGTCACGGTCACTGTACCCAATCTCCTACATAATATCCTCACTCAAAACAAACAGATCAACTTTTTTGCCTGCATGGCTCAGCTATACATATTCATATCCCTTGCCTGCACGGAATGTGTTCTTCTAGCAGTCATGGCTTTTGATAGGTACGTGGCAATATGTATCCCTCTGCGGTATACAGTCATTATGAATAACACTTGTTGCCTATGTTTGGCCGTTGGATCCTGGGTGCTTGGCTTTTCTATAGCTATGTTTAAAGTCATCTTTATTTTCAGATCCTCCTTCTGTGGTTCTAACATTATAAACCACTTTTTCTGTGATATATCTCCAGTGCTGAATTTGGCGTGTACAGACGTTTCTCTCGCTGAATTGGTGGATTTCATTCTTGCCATGATATTGAGTCTTGTCCCTCTTGCTGTTATTGCGATCACCTATTTATGTATCATAAGGTCAATTCTGAACATTTCTAGACGAAAAAGTGCTGGATGGAAGAAAGCCTTCTCCACGTGTTCCTCACATCTTTTAGTAGTCGCCATATTTTTTACCACGTTGTTTTTTATCTATGCAAGACCGAAAAAGATCAGTCCGTTTGATAGGAATAAATATGTGTCTATTTTTTATTCCATTTTGACTCCACTTTTAAATCCCTTCATCTATTGCCTTAGGAATGGGGAAGTGAAAGAATCTATGAGAAAGACTTTTAGGCTATGTTATTAGTATATATAAGGCTATGTTCACATAACGTCAAAAATAAAGAAAAGGCGTCCGATTTTGATATTTAAAAATAAAACGTCAGTTTTTGCTGCAATTTAACTGACTGCAATGACAATGCATTGAAGGCAATAGGAAGACAGACGTCCAATGCACACAATGTATTAAATAACAGACGTTTTTACCGCGGATGTCAAAATAATGAACATGATCATTATTTTCGGACGTCTTTTGCAGACAGAGGACGTTTTTTATTAGTTGTTCACACACAGTTTTTCTTTTGTCACCGTTCTTTCTCCGTTTTTACTATTAAATTCAATGGACTTTTCTATTAAGCCACACCCAAAGGCAAATTAGTAACCCCAAACTAGAATAATGTGCAAACACCAGTCATTGCACTAAGGAGAGGCCAGACAGCTAAATGACGTCCGTTATTTTAGCCTCAAAATAACGGACGTCTTTTTAAACGGAGCTGAAAAAACATTCTGTGAACAGAGCCCAGGGCCGATTCTAGCTTTTCTGCCGCCTGAGGCGAAAACTGACAAAGCACCCCCCCCCCCCTCAGAGCAATAGTCAGGGAGAGAAGATCCAGGACAGGCACAGTGCAGGGTCGCAGTGTGTATGGGACAGCACTAGAGATAACAGTGTGCTCTGTGCGGTGACCAGATTTTTTAACTGTTTGAGCCACTATGGGCCCCCTGGGAGCTTCAAAACAAACAACAATCTACAACTGCTGACCTCTGACCTCAGGAGCCGGAGAAGAGCCATAAAACGGGCTGCTCTGTTAACTCTTTCAGTACTGCAGAATGTAGAGTATTACTGTGCATCACTTACATTCTGCAATACAGAAAGAGTTAACAGCAGAGCAGAACATAACTTTGATGCCTCTTCTCCTGCTCTTGCACTATGCTGAGGTCAGCTCGGAGTTCGGCAGTGCAGAGAAGACATAATATAGCGTCCCCGCTGCTAACTTTTTCTTTTCTACAGTGTGTAAGTGATGCAGAGTATAATAACTCTGCATTATTGAAAGGGTTAACAGCAGGAGACACTATATCTATGTCTTATGTGATGTGAATACCTGTGAATACGAGGCTTCCAGTGCCTCCTCAGCGCTTCTCATGAGGCAACTGACAGGAAACACGGCTGAGCACTGAGCCGAAACTAGTTGTAGACATGGCAGATACGGGCCTGACAGAGCCTAAAACTGTGTTTGCTATTTAAAACTTTAATGTTTTGTTCAAAGGTGTTAAAAGGGTCTTTGGGTCAATAGCACTTACAGTATATGCCCCAAATATTGACACAGACCTATAGGCCCTGTTCCCACTGAGCAAAACTAGCGGAATTCCGCAGCGGAATTGTCCGCCGCGGAATGCCATTAGCCTCCCGCTCATAATGGGAGTCTATGGGAGGCGCGTGCTCCTGCCCTGTCCGCACTGAAGAATGAACATGGTCAACAACATATTGCAGTCCATGTACAGCATGTGTATATTGACCAATCGTATGCCAGACATTCTTTTGAGTCTTATGATAACCTATATGTATGTTAATTGTATACATCTGGTGGTTTTTATATATTTTGACCCTTGTGTTTGACTTTAAAAACTGATTTATCATTGCATTCCGGCCGCCGGCCGTACTTTACATTGTGTAATCAGCTATTGTTTCTGGAAATAATAGGCATGGTCATTATTTTAACACCTGTTCTTAAGAACGGCAATAAAGCAACGTAGTGTGAACACAGCGGGCAGCATTTCCGCCCCTGCAGAGAAGAATGGATGCTGATTTTATTACAATCAGCGTCCATTCTTTTAAATAAAAACACAGTCTAAAACATAGTCTTAAAGTGAGGTCTACCATTCCGTGTTTTGGGTCCCCGCCATTACAATGACGGCTGGTGGAGCAGTATTCTAAATCAGCTGGACTGGTTGGCCTTTGGGTGTGTCTTTAATTAAAAAGTCCATTGAATTTAAGAGTAAAGACGGTGAAAAGACGGTGAAAAAAGGGTGTAAACAACAACACAAAAGTCAATTTGCAAAAGACGTCCGCAACGTGAGCATTATTTTAACCCCCATGCTAAAAACGTCTATTATTTAATACACTTTGGGGGAGACTTATCAAACCTGGTAAGTTCCAGACTCCACCTTTCATTTTCCAAAGTGTCTGTGAGGAATGAAAAGTGGAATCTGATTGGTTGCTAGGGGCAACTGAGCCACTTTCCCTTTACACCATGTTTGATAAATCTTCCCCTTTGTGCCGTCATTCCATTGACTTTAACGCATTTCCATTGAGGTCAATTAAAGTGCGGCAATAACGGACGTCTTTTTAAAAAGAAAAAGAGGACGTCTTTTATCTTTTTCTTTTTTTTTTTTTACTTAATGTGAATGTAGCCTAAAAAACATGTGGGAACATAGCCTATGGCTTATGCAATTTAGCTCATATTTTGTTAACAGAAGTAAGTAGTTTGTCAACTATTCTACTATTCTAATATGTATTATGCCACATATTTTCATACATTTGAATAGCCCGCATTTTAGCACTAGGTGCTAAAAAATAAAATGTGGTGTATTACATTAAATTCTATAATAAAATTCATATTGATGGCTCCTTTACCATGATGGCACATTCAGGTCCTGAACAGGTCTTGAACTGCTGCCAGATGACCTGTATAGGAAATAACTCAAAATGTATCTGCTGTCATGACTGTAATTGATACCTGCTACTGCAGTTTTTGTGCCAAAACCAGAAGAGGATCCAACAAAAAAGAAAAGTCCTCCCTTAAAAAAACAACAACAAAAAAAAACCTTTTCAGCCTAAAGGAATTATTATTCATACAATATAGATTTTTCCTTCTTCTTCTTCTTCTTCTTTTTTTTAATAAAACTTAATTCTTAAAATTATTTTTAGATACACTCTTTAAAAATGTTTTCTCTCACAAGACATATTTTTTTAAATGGACATTTTTAAATGTTATTATATTTTCATCTAAATTAACAGGGGATGTAATATAAAGCATGTCTGCAATGTAAATTTATATATATATTTTTTTAGTTATCATGTTTTAACCCTTTGATGACCAGGACAATTTTTGTTTTTGCGCTTTCTTTTTTTGCGCTTTCTTTTCTTTGCATTTTCTCGCCTACAGACCCACATGAGCCCTTACTTCTTGCAACATCAATTTTGCAATGACAGACTTAATTTATCCATAAAACAAGCAAAACTGTAAAAACATTATTTGCGCTGTGAAATCTTTGTTATCTTTGTTCCTCAAGTCAGTATAAATAAAATGATAAAAAGTATAACTTTTATTTTATTTGATGGCATTAAAAAAATTAAAACCTTTTTTTTAAATTGTATGTTATTACATTTTTTTCTGGATTTGATGTGACCAAAAATCAGCAGTTTTGCGCTTTGGCATTTTTTTGCACTTACACCATTTACCGTGAAAAAACAGGAATGTCATAATTTAATAGTTTGGGTGATTACAAATGCGGTGATACCAAATATGTTTTCTTTATTAATTTTTTTTTATAAAATGGTAAAAGCAGGTTGATTTAAGTTTTTATTATGGGATGGGAATTTTTATTGATGAAAAAAGTTTGCTTTTTTTTTTTAAACAGTAATTTGTAGCCCCCTCTGGCAGACTTCTATAATAACTCCATTGATCTCTTAGAGATATGTACTGCAATCTCTCATAGTACATGTCTACTACATTGATTAATGAGATCAGTGCTCGATTACAATGGGCTACTGAAGCCCATTGTAATCAAGCACAGAGCCCAGGCAGAAGCAGGGATTGCTTCTCTCTTATCGCATTCACGCGAGTGTGTGGGTGTTTTTATCCTGCCATTAGACCATCAGAAATGGGGATTAAAAGTAATTAGACTTTTGTCAATTCTTTTAGCGGAGAGTGGCACAGAGCGGTGGAAAGCGAGACATCACATTGGGACAGTGAGGCAGGCGGGATTCTGAGCGTGGTACGGGCTCTGTGCGGGATTCCACTTGTTTTTTTCAGTGTGAACGGGCCCTATCTGCAACCCTCTGATATGTATCCTTCAGCCAACTGCAAATCTACTGAATCAAGTTTAACCCCTTAAGGACGGAGCCACTTTTCGTTTTTTCGTTTTAGTTTTTTCTTCCTTGTGTTTAAAAGGGCCATAGCACTTGCATTTTTCCACCTAGAGACCCACATGAGCCCTTATTTTTTGTATTACTAATTGTACTTTGCAATGACATGCTGTATTTTTGCATAAAAAACACTGAGAAACCAGCAAAAAATTCAATGTGTGGTGAAATTGAAAAAAAAAAAAAAAAAAACTCATTTTTTTATTTAGGGGTTTTTGTTTTTACGCCATTCACCCTGGGGTAAAACTGACTTGTTATACATGTTCCTCAAGTTGTTACGATTAAAACGATATATAACATGTATAACTTTTATTGTATCTGATGGCCTGTAAAAAATTCAAACCATTGTTAACAAATATATGTTCCTTAAAATCGCTCTATTCCCAGGCTTATAGCGCTTTTATACCTTGGTCTATGGGGCTGTGTCAGGTGTCAATTTTTGCGCCATGATGTTTACTTTCTATTGGTACCTTGATTGCGCATATGCGACTTTTTGATCGCTTTTTATTACATTTTTTTCTGGATTTGATGCGACCAAAAATGCGCAATTGTGCACTTTGGGATTTTTTTGCGCTTACGCCGTTTACCGTGCAAGATCAGGAATGCGATTAATTAATAGTTCGGGCGATTATGCACACAGCGATACCAAGCATGTTTATTTATTTATTTTTATTTATAACATGGGGAAAGGGGGGTGATTCAAACTTTTATTAGGGGAGGAGGCTTTTTATTAACAACAACGCTTTTTTTTTTTTTTTTTTTTACACATATACTAGAAGCCCCCTAGGGGACTTCTAGTATATGCACTCTGAACTCTAAATGATCTATGTTGTATATAGTTATACAGCATAGATCGAAAAAAAACCCCAAGTGCAGCCAAAAAAAACCAAGTGCCAAGTCGGGGTCAGTGCCATCTTGGAGCGGACCCCGGCAGGTAAAAGACACGGAGACGTTGTCCCGGAGGAGCGATCTCCCCACTGTACCACCACCGATCGGCTGCAGTAAGTAATCGGAGGCAGCTGTCAACTTTGATAATGGGTTTTTCTTCCTTTTGCATTTGCTAATTTTTCAAATATATTGTATACTGTAGGTTAGTTGCATTTAAAATGGCTTTCCTGGAGTTTTATTACACCCTATTAATTATTAACAATTTCTCTGATTTCCATGAAATTTGGCTTAAAAAAACCAAACATTACAGTACATTGGTTGGTTTGGTAGGTTGCTTACAGTCACTTTGCATGTCAACCCATAAACACTGGTGGTCAATGAAACCAAAATTGTCTTCCACCTTACCTTTAGACACCTTATGCCCAGGGAGATCAGATGTTGTGTATCTGACATGATAGTGGGCAGCACAAATCACAACTGCCATAGTGACATTTTAAACGGAGATAGCATACGTAAACGTAGAAGCATAAGGAAATCCAAGCCCCACTATGTGACCCCTGGGAGAAATACCAGAAAACCTGCGATGAGGCACTGGGACAAGGTATAAAACATGTAAACCAGGGGTCATTTCAGGTGTAGAAATCTATATAAGCTATCATCTCCTCCAGTTCTAAGACTCAATTAACCAAGGTAACATATGTAAATGTAGAAACATAAGGTAATTCAGTCCCCGCCTTTCAACCCCCAGAAGAAATACTGGAGAACTTGCGGTGAAGCCCTGGGACAGGGGGTGAAATGTGTAAATTAGGGATCATCACAGGCAATGGAGGCTATATAAACTAGCATCTCCTCGCAGTGGAAGGTGGGGGAGACAGTAAACTCACAGTTCTTTGTATCAATGATTAGAATGACTGGGTAGGTGTGGTATATTGCTCAAACTTCAGTCTTCATGATCCTGCTGGGGTGTCGGAGATCGCCCCACTGCTGTCCAGGTTCTGGTGGATTGCCACAGCCTAGACATCGGAGCTGGGAAATCCATCGGGGTGTTCAGATGTTCCAGTGTCTGTCGTCCCTCTTTCAAGGAGCTGATGATGTGTTAGGTGTTGTCGTGAAGAAACTCCAAGGCAAATTCAGGGAAAATTCCAGCAATATTTTATGTTGACCTTTTGAACCATAGTGGTTGGTGAGTCATCAGACTGATGTCGCAAAATATTGCATCGAGCCTGGCACTCCTGGAATAACTGGGGTGTTTCAGGAGGCTCCAAGAAGCGTGTCCCGAATTTAAGCATAATGTAAGTTAAGGACAACACCCCTCAATGTATTTGGGTTTCTAGGCATGCCCAGGGCCCAATGTATACAGGGGATGCAGAAAGTCTCTGGTGGTAGTTGAGATATCAGAACAGACAGTCGAGCTGGGGTACTGTCTTAAAAGACAAAATATTTCCTATGTACCGTATAGGGCCAATGTGCTACAGCTTCGGTCCGCTTTACTAACTGTGGTACTGACTCCAGGATTGAAGTGCTGACGGTGGCTGTGGTAGATCTGGACCGATACGAATGGAGCGGGGCCTTCGCGACTGCACAAGCTGTCACGCTGGTGAGTGCATTCCTCGGCAGGCTCTGGATTATTGTCTGCTGAGGCATGGCATCCCACTCTTCTTGAATGGTGGGCCTCAGGTGATTGAGGTTCTGGGGTTCAGAGTTACATGCCTCTACACGGCGAATCAGCTGATCCCATAGGTTTTCTATGGAATTCAGGTTGTAGAAAGTGGAGACCACTATATTTGGGGCCTTGGTGTCTTTTCTGAGTGTAACAATATACAGTGGTGCCTTGGATTACGAGCATAATTCGTTCCAGGACCGTGCTTGTAATCCAAATTCACTCTTAAACTAAAGCAAATTCTCCCATAAGAAATCATAGAAATGCAGACAATTGCTTTCAGACCCCAAAAATAATGATTTATTATTCTGAACAACATGTAAAACAGATGAAACAAACATTCAGAAACAGCAGAATATGTGATATTATAAGTTACTGTACAGTAATGGAGAGGATGGAAAACACAAGGGCTGACAGAGACTGCAGGGAGCATGAAGGAATGAGCAGGGCAGATGTGGGCACAGTATTGCAGCACTCTCTGTCCAGGGAGAGAGGGGTTAAAGCTATGAAGAGATTACCTTCACAGTCCTGTCCCCTGATGTGAGCCCCAGCCTGAAATGGATCTGCTATAATTTGGAAGGTGACAGAGACTTCCTGGGTCAGAGTACAGTGCTGTAGAACCCGCTATACAGACCATGCCCCTCCCCCACTCGCGCTCCCACCCAGTACAGGGAGCCCTTAAAGAGGATAAAACAACTCAAAACTAAATTAGTGCCTTTACAAATCGGGGATACCCGGCTACTCCAAACTTGGTCTTACACCCACAAAGGGCCAGCAGCCCAAACAAACCGGGATGACCCCGACTAACTAATAAAACGTAACTTTTAATGTATTAAATAATGAAAAAATAATCAGGTGAGAAATGTAAATTAAAAACACTACTCCACAGTCAAAACTATATGTATACAAATCCACTGACAGTGGTACTAGTTAGTGTCTATGTTGGCTGCAGTCCAACAAGATCAATGTGACCGTGGTAGTAGCACTTTAAAATCTGATCACCGCCTCCACAACTAGTTTCGCTCCTAAACGGAGCGTCTTCAGGTGTAGGGCTACACCTGAAGACGCTCCGTTTAGGAGCGAAACTAGTTGTGGAGGCGGTGATCAGATTTTAAAGTGCTACTACCACGGTCACATTGATCTTGTTGGACTGCAGCCAACATAGACACTAACTAGTACCACTGTCAGTGGATTTGTATACATATAGTTTTGACTGTGGAGTAGTGTTTTTAATTTACATTTCTCACCTGATTATTTTTTCATTATTTAATACATTAAAAGTTACGTTTTATTAGTTAGTCGGGGTCATCCCGGTTTGTTTGGGCTGCTGGCCCTTTGTGGGTGTAAGACCAAGCTTAAAGAGGATATACCACCCAGTACATCCTCTTTAACCTGAACCCACGGATCGATCGGCGCCGGCAAGGGGAAGCCGATCTTATAAACTATGTATAAACTAGTCTTATAAACTATGTTCCTAATTGCACAATATTCTGTAGAAGTTTTATGTTAATTTGAAACAATATCCCACGTGTCTGCTGGTGGTAACCCTAGGAACCTATTCTCCCTAGGTAACACAAACAAGTAGAAAAGTGATCGCTTCAATGGGCCTCAAATTGTCATCATGTGATTAGGGTATTGTTATTTGACTGGTTATATAACTGATGCTTAACAACTACTACAGAGACAAGTGATACAATACAGAGAGATCACTGACACATGTGTACAAGAATGTGCTTTCTTACTCTTCTTCTAATATGCTTCTTCCTTCCAGTAGCTACACAACTGTATACTTGCTCTATTTGCAACTTGGATAAAGGTAAGCTAGTTAAAATACAATGACAAATGACATCAACCACAAGCAGACAGAAAAATTTTACCTAAGAAATGAGAGCATAAAAAGCTAACCTATATAGTAATCCCATTGTTTTACATTTCTTATATTGATTTTTATGAATTTAGTAAATCTCAATGACAGAAATGTTTATAATGTGTCCAGTCTTTAAAATCTCATAGCTGCTCATCTTACATTGGGAGCTCTGCCTTTAATGTTCAGTATCTGAGACAATCTGTGAGTTAATAAACCACCCTTTGCCTGTTAGGCAGCAGAGATGTACAGTGTCATGTCTGTAAATGCTGCAGCACACAACAGCCAAAATAACGCTTAACTATTGACTACTATTAACTACTGGTAAGATGGTGCTTCATCAAAACAACACAAAATTTATTTTTACTTAAATTAAAAAGATTTAGTTGCATGTTTTTCTAGTCTAATTGCCATAAAGAAATTATTTTCCATCTAAATCAAGCCGCAACTTCTAAATATATATTTTTTTTACCTCTTCAGGATTTTTTTTTTTAAATTACTAGAATTTCTTCTTTTACCTTAAAAATGCCATTTTTGTTAATGTGACTATGTTTGCTTGTCATAGAATTTGAGGGGTATTAGGTCCTTTTTTTAACTAAGCAGGGCCCTACACAATGGACAGCACTGCCTGTTGCCAGATCGATTGACTGTTTACTGTGGTTCCGTGGCTCTGCTTAATGGCAGACACCTCTGGTTATCGGTTTATACTGAACTAATACTGATGACCTATCCCAAGGCTAATACAATCCAGCAGTCGGCACTCCGCTCAGTGTGGTGCACACATGAACCAGGAAAAACAGCATTCAATATGATGGAGTACCGGCACTCACCAAAGTTTTTGCAAATTAAGTAGTTTATTCACATCACCTGAAATCTACAGGAGGACACATTTCGGCATACGTCCTCATCAGCTGCGGAAGCTATTGAAGGCGAATGCCAAAGCACATAATCCTTAAACATATCATGTGATGTGAATAAACTACTTCATTTGCAAAATCTTTGGTGAGTGCCAGAACCTCTTCATATTCTACCATGAGTAAAAAAAAAAATAAAAAAAAAAAATCCAAAGCCCCTTTCTTAAAACCTGAGGTTGATTTAGAACTGTAATATTCCAAAAGCTTATGCTTATGAGTACTATTTTATGTATGATCCACAGGTTTGATCTATGATGGAAACTCAAACTGGTAACAACATCACTGAATTCCTTCTAATTGGCTTTCCAACCCGTCTGGAGCTGCAGCTTGTTCTCTTTGCAGTTTTTTTAATAATATATCTTTTAACTGTCATTGAAAATGTGGTCATCATCATAACAATTAAATGTAATGTAAAACTCCATAAGCCCATGTATTACCTCCTGTCCAGCCTGTCCTTCTTAGAAATCTGGTATGTCACAGTTACTGTTCCGAATCTTCTCAACACCTTCTTGACTCAGAATAATAAAATCTCCTTCTTTGCTTGCATGATTCAGTTGTACATCTTTATATCACTGGCCTGCACGGAATGTGTTCTTTTAGCAACTATGGCATTTGATAGATACATTGCTATATGCTTTCCACTACTATATCCAGTCATCATGAACAACACCTTCTGTTTGCAGTTGACCATAGGTACCTGGCTATTGGGTTTCTCTGTTGCTTTGGTTAAAGCTATTTTTATTTTTAGGTTGCGTTTTTGTGGCCCAAATGTCATCAACCACTTTTTCTGTGATATTTCCCCGGTGCTAAACCTAGCTTGCACCGACATGACCTTCACAGAGTTGGTTGACTTTATTCTTGCTATGATTGTTATAATGATCCCTCTTGTAATGATAATAATAACATACATTTGCATTCTCTGGACAGTTGTCAAAATGCCCAACAACCTGGGACGTCAAAAAGCCTTTTCTACCTGTGTGTCTCATTTAACTGTCGTCATTATATTTTATACAACAACATTGTTCATATATGCAAGACCCAAAAAGGCTGGCCCCTATAATAGAAATAAACTGGTGACCATTTTGTATTCTATTATAACTCCATTTCTGAACCCAATCATTTATTGTCTGAGAAATAAAGAAGTGAAGCAGTCAATAAAGAGGTCATTGGTAACTCTGCATGGCATGGTCTTAGGGACATTGATGTCTTCTGCAGCCAGATGAAACTTGTCTTTGTAATTGGGAACACTGCTTTATTAGCATACAGTAGAATAGTTATTGTATTATTGTATGTATAGTTATTATATGCTTATGTTTTACATGGTTCCGGTTACATAGATGATGCTTGCAAGACTTTCTGAATTCTCTTTAGGTTACAAACCCACTTGGCGGACCAGGTGAAGTATATGCTCCAGCCAGCCGCCCGCAGCCCCGGCCGCCCGATCGCACGCCCCCCCCCCCCCCCGCAGCACCGTTCGCTCGCCCCCCCGCAGCACCGTTCGCTCGCACGCCCCCCTGCAGGTGGGCGATCGGTGCTGCCGGGGGGCGATCGAGCGGCTGGGGCTGCGGGGGGGCGAGCGAACGGTGCTGCGGGGGGGGGGGGGGCGTGCGATCGGTGCTGCGGGGGGGGGGGGGGCGTGCGATCAGTGCTGCGGGGGGGGGGGGGGGGGGGCGATCGGGCGGCCGGGGCTGCCGGGGGGCGTGCGGGCGGCTGGCTGGAGCATATACTTCACCTGGTCCCCGCTCCGGCTTGCTGAAGACATCGGGAACCGCCGGAGCCGGGATCAGGTGAAGTATCAGCTCCGGCGGCCGGGGGGTTAATGGGATGGGCTGCAAACAAACTCGCAGCAGGGATGTACATCCCTGCTGCGTGTTTGTCTGCCATTAAAAGTATAGGGCCGGGATCTGCATCGAGTCTCGCTGCAAAAACGCAGCATGGAGACTCGCTGCAGACCCGCCAAGTGTGTTTGTAACCTTAAACTATAATTCACGGTGAATAAAAAATCATGTTCAATGTTTCATTTCAAGAAACATTTAGGTCTTTGATTTTATCTTTCTCTTCTTTTATTTCTCCTTCTTTTCTTTCCCATCTAGTGTATATTATAATTTCAAAATATAATGTGCCCCATTGAAGTAAGGCTGGGTTCACACTACGTTTTTATCATCCATTTTTATTTAAAAAATGGATGAAAAAATGTATGGAAAATTTTTGATTCGTTTTTCTATTGACTTTAACTATAAAAACAAAAAACAAAAACCGTTTTTGTGTACGTTAAAAAACTGAAGTCTCTGATACATTTATTTTAATAATAGAAGTCAATGGAAAAACGGATCAAAATGGATGGACACAAATGCATCTGTTTTTCCATCCGTTTATTCCCAAAAACAGAAGGGGGATAAAAAAAAAAAAAAACGGATTGCAAAAATGCTGTGTGAACGCAGCCCATGAGGTATAATATAATTTTGAAGTTACGGTCACCATTTTTACTCAAAAATATGGCTGTATTTTGCCCTGATTTTACATTGTGAAAACATAGCCTCAAGCATCACACAACCTGTAGGCTCCTGCCAGTGTTACCACTACAAACAGGTAAAAACAGCAGTATTCTACAGGCACTAAGATACATTTATTCTTCTTTGGAGGCATTCAATAACTTTTCTATACTTTAGAATTATAATCATGGTGCAGCATTAAGATTTGAGCATGATATATAGTGTTATTAGTATACACAACGGCATACATTATTTGTGCACAAGAAGCTTTATTATTTGCATATAGTATATTATGTTTACTTGGATAGTGTAGTATTATTATAGTATGTTATTATTGCTATTATTATTTGCTGTTGGTGTGGTATAGTAATATCATGTAAAATATTGTGGTAAATGAATATTTGGTTATGATTAGAAATGAGCGATCCGGGTTCGGGTTCGAGTCCATCCGAACCCGAACGTTCGGCATTTGATTAGCTGGGGCTGCTGAACTTGAATAAAGCTCTAAGGTTGTCTGGAAAGCATGGATACAGCCAATGACTATATCCATCTATTTCCACATAGCCTTAGGGCTTTATCCAAGTTCAGCAGTCACCGCTAATCAAATGCCCAATGTTCGGGTTCGGATGGACTCGAGCATGCTCGGGGTTTGCTCATCTCTAGTTATGATATGATTTAAGTGCAGTCAATTTATTTGGGTAGATTTATTGTGGTAGCATTAACCATTTAATGACCAGAGATATGGCTTTTTATAGTATTCAGAGCACTTATTCTAGTCCGCTGTTTTTACAGTAAGACTAGATTACGGCTGTGTGGCTCTCATGTGCAGGGATCACAGGATCTCAGCTTCTGCTGTATCTACCAGGATCCAAAAAATGTCATTCCTGGTAGAAAACCCCTTACAATGCGGCAGATTGTTATCATGACGTGTAAAACATCTGTTGGCACCTGTTCTACCCATCTACTTCCTGGCATCATAATCACTCTGCAGATGAGTTATCTGGCTGTGGCTAGAGAATCTGTGGGTACACTAGTATAGTGTAATATAGTGATGATCTACTAGTTGCTGTCAAAGTCCCCTTGTGGTAAAAAGTTACAAAAACACAATAAAAAAAAAATACCCCCATTATATATTTTTTTATTTATATATATACATATAGGGGGAGATTTATCAAACATTGTGTAAAGTGAAACTGGCTCAGTTGCCCCCAGCAACCAATCAGATTTCATCTTTTATTTTCCAAAGAGTCTGTGAGGAATGAAAGGTGGAATCTGATTGGTTGCTAGGGGCAACTGAGCCAGTTTCACTTTACACCATGTTTGAAAGTGGCCATACTGGATCAAGGGCAAATTTTTCTTATACGAAGGTGGTCATGTAGCACATTTACGATGACCAGAATTATCTCACAGATTGATTGCCAAAATCAGATTTACAATATCTCTTGTGTTTCCAAAGTTTGCACCACAGACAGTTGCAACAACAACCGGGAACTTTCTCTGTGATGCACAGATGTGTTCAGCGTGCTGTCTATGGTGCTGAACACAGAGCTGAATCTGAACACAAAGCAAATTTCTGTTTTGATAACTTTATAGTTTGATAACTTGTTGAACTATAATAAATCTGCTTGCAACAATCAATTTCCCATGAGGTGAACTTGCCCTTTACCCAATATGGGGGCTTTCAAAATTTTAGACACAGTATCTTACATATTAGTTAACCTTAACCCATCCACTGTTCATCCAGCCAGAAGCCTATTCATACATTTGTTATGCATCTCTATTAGAGATGAGCGAACCGGGTTCGGGTTCGAGTCCATCCAAACCCGATTGTTTGGCATTTGATTAGCGGGGGCTGCTGAACTTGGATAAAGCTCTGAGGTTGTCTGGAAAACATGGATACAGCCAATGACTATATCCATGTTTTCCACATAGCCTTAGGGCTTTATCCAACTTCAGCAGCCACCGCTAATCAAATGCCGAAAGCTCGGGTTCGGATGGACTCGAGCATGCTCGAGGTTCTCTCATCTCTAATCTCTATGCAATGAGGCCCCCAGTAGGTAATATTTGCCATGTAGGCATCCTGACTGTAGGTAGACCCTAGGTGGTTAGCCCCCCTATTAAATTGTATCCCCCATGTAGATTATCCTCCTCTAGTAGGCCTTTAGTCAATCCTCCTATAGTAAGCCTCTCCATTAAGGTAGTCCTCATTATAGTAAGTCTCCCCATTTAGGCAATCCTCCTTTGTAAGATAAAAAAAAGAATATCAAACTCCCACACAGTCCACCAACATCTCCTCTTCTTCCCCGCTCTGCAGTGCATGAGTGATGTCACTTGAGCATTGGGGGAAAGAATGGCCTCTTGTGACCACAGGCATAATGCTAAAAGATTGGCAGGGTAGAGAAGCAATAACTTTTGTTAACCCTCATTACAAGAGCTTATAGTTAAAGAGTGGCACACCGCCAGGGTGCCCCCTTCTCTTTCCTGTTGTGTTGAGGACTTACAGAACACCCAGGTCCTAGTCCTGCCTGTCTGCCTACCATCTAGAACTTGGTCCTGATGACAACTCCACTCCTTGCTGGTCCTGAGTGCATTTGTGTCCATTGACATCCTTGCTCCTCCTGGTCTCTGCTTCTGTGTCTTGTGCCTGGTCCTCAGATTATGTTTGCCTGCCAGACCCTTTTTGCACTGTTTGCCGTTCCTGTTGCCAACTCAAGCTATCCACGTGTTTCCACTGACATCCTAAAGGTTTCTGCTGCTCTGACTTGTGCCTGTTCCTCTTATTATGTTAGCCTACCAGACCATTTCTGTACCATTTGCTTCTCCGGTTGCTGACTTGAGCTGTTTGACCGGCTTCTGAAACCTCCTGCCCTTATCAACTACTGTCTCATCCCTGATGCTGATTCTTTTCTTTGATGACCCGGATTTCTGACTACTCTGATTTGGCCTGTTCTCTGGTCCCTCACACTGGCACTGTCTGGTTCTCGAGACCAGCTGCTAACCACGCCAGAACCATTTGTAGAGTGACCTGGTGTCCTCTAGCTGCAGGAGTCTAGCTTCCACATATTAAATCCCTAGAAAGAGACTGTAGGGTGTCTACAGTTTTTGAAACACTTTTTTTTTTTGCATAATTTTTTTGTCTTTAAGGGGCAAAAATATGGGCCTTTTTCGTGAAGATGGGGAGAGGGGGGTTGGCGCAGCATGGCGGGGAGGTGTGGCCTCCTCCCATGCCTGATTTATCATGATTTATGTCTGCAAACAGGTGGTAACCATGGAAACCATGGCATAAATCCTGCTGTAGAGCAGGTATAGATTTCTGTGCCCACCATAAAGCACCTCTGGTGGACTGAATGGGGATGGGGATTTATTTATTCTTACAGAAAGTCATACAATATAGCTAAGGTGTAAAACACACATCTACTAATATATTGTACAATATAAAAAGCACTTTTTTTTACTATGTTTTTTATTTAAACAAAAAGCTTTTTGCGTGTGAAGAGAATATTTTATTTTATTATAAAACTATTATAGTTTTAGATTTTCCAACTTTACATGAATATATAAACAAATAGGTTACCTATAAATATATAGGAACAGCACAACATCTGTCCATGGGCTATGACTGGTATTGCAGCTTAGCCTCGTTTCTTTCAAGCGGGATGATATACTGTACAGTAAGTCTAAAAGTTAGATGTAATATGTATTGCACTTCTGCGTTTCTAGCCAGAATGCTTTTTGGACCTGTTATCCTCCACAATCTTTCTAAAGTAAATGTTAACTAGCTTTAAAGTGAGTGTTAGATAACCGTTAGGTCAAGGAGACAAGGTAGTTTTCTGGTAATTTGGGCAATGGTGAAAATCTCAAAAAGTTACTTCCCTGCTCCCTGCTGGCACAGGATTCTCACAGCTCTGGTCTCCATTCAGCAGTCTTCCGCTTTTTTTTTGTGATATATCATCACAGACCCACTCAGCCAATCGATGACTACTGCACTGTCCCGCCTGATTGAGCCTGTAAAGTCACAGCCTCGATCCTTGAAGTAGGGATGGTCTGAACCGACTTCGGTTCGGGTTCGTACGAACCCGAACTCTCGCAAATGATTCCTGCTGTCTGGCCGCTCCGTGGAGAGGGTGGATACAGCGGGAGGACCGCCTCGAAAACTGGGATACAGCCATAGCCATAGGCTGTATCCCAGTTTTCCAGGCGGTCCTCCCATTGTATCCACCCGCTGCACGGAGCGGGCAGACAGTGGAATTCTGATGCCGAGCGTTTGGGGTGTTAGTGTATGGTTTACCTTTCCACATCCCTGTACACTGTATGAAAAATTAATTCTGGACCAAACCTTTAATAATATTGTTACATAATTAGATTATTGTAGATTCTTTATTATTTCAACTTTAATAATCAAATTTTCAAATTGTCAAATCAGATTAATAATAGAAGTTTTTTTACCATGTAAACTTACAGCTCCCATAGGCCCTAACTGTGCCACCCAAAATTAATTATAAATTATAATATATTTGAGGCCCCCTGGAATTCATTATAAGATACACTGCGCCCCCTAGAATTCAGTATAATATATATACTTGCAAACACTTTACTTTTGCAACGGCAATGAAGGTGTCAGGATGGTATCTTTGCGGAGCGTTATGCGTCCCTCTGCTCGTGCTGTGAGGCCGAGAAGGCGCTGATATTCTCTTATTCTGTTCTGTGTTTTGTTTTGCTGTGTCTGAACACTGGTTTATTTGCTCTCTTTGGGAGACACACCCAACTTCACCTGCTGAGTTCTGTCTGGCCATGTCAGGGTTAATCTGTGTTCTGGTTCTGCTGTGACTGACAGGTCTTCCTGCCAGTGGATCTGTTTTGTTCTCAGCTGTCTGTGCTTGGAGATCAGGGGGATGGTCCAATTACGTTCTGGACCAGAGCCCTGGTCTCCTATATAACAAACCTCAGCCTGTGCACTTATTGCTGGTTATTGACTTAGTCTCTGCCTGCTTGTATCTTCTGTGTATTTGCTATTCCTGATCTTTGCCTTATTCCTTGACTTCCCTTGCTTGCCGCCTGCCCTTGACCATATTGCCTGGACTTTGACTACGTTTATTGGATTGTATTTTGTAGTTTTGCTGCCCGATTGTTGTGACCCGGACTGTTGACTATTCTTCATTGTGTTTGTCTGTCTGTCTGTTTGTCTTGTCTTTGTGTCCCACCTAGCCAGTGCAGGGACCGCCGCCAAGTTGCTCGCCGCCATCTTAGGGCGGATTGTGGCAAGTAGGTAGAGGACAGTGGGCGGGGCTGAGCTTAGGGCTCACTGTCTTGTCTTGTCCTGCTGTCCGGATCCTAACAGAATAACCAGCCATACTTTTTTTTTTTTTTTTTCTCTCTCTCCACCTTGCTATGGACCCCATGAAAGCTCTGGTTGAGCAAATGCAAAGTCTCAACCAGCTTGTTCTGGACCTTATGCAACGGGTGCAGCAGGTAGAGTCTTTCCTGGGCCAAAATGCCATGCTATCTGCTGCTGTTCCCCCAGAACCTCCAGTGCAGCTTCCTGATAGGTTCAAAGGCGAGAGAAAGGCCTTTCGAATCTTCAGAGAGGGATGTAAGTTGTTTTTCAGACTTTGTCCCCGGTCCTCTGGGGATGAGAGCCAGAGAGTGGGCATTATTATGTCACTCTTACAAGGACCTCCGCAGGAGTGGGCCTTTTCTTTGCCTCCAGATGCCACTGAGTTATCTTCTGTGGATCAGTTTTTCTCTGCATTGGAGTTACTCTATGATGACCCTGACAGGGCAGCAGCAGCTGAGAGGCAGTTGACTACTTTGAGGCAGGGCAAGCGACCGGTGGAGGAGTATTGTGCTGAGTTCCGCCAGTGGTGCGTTGCATCCGGATGGAATGATCCTGCACTTAGATGCAAGTTTAAGCAGGGGTTGTCTGATGGCATTAAGGATGCCTGGACAGGGCATCCAGAACCTTCCACCCTTAAGCAGGCCATGAATTTGGCTATTCGTATAGACCGCAGGCTCCGTGACAGACATAGGGAGAGAGTAGACTCTGACTCTTCTAAACAATCTGTCTCCTATTCTGTCAAAACCCCTCTTGTTACCCCTACTATTCCTGAGGACGAGCCCATGCAGCTGGGACTATTAGACGCCAAGACCAGGCGAGAACACCGGAGACACAATGGTCTATGTTACTACTGTGGTGACAGCGGCCATTACATCAGTTTCTGCCACAAGCGTCCCAAGCGGCAAGAAAACCTGCACCCAGATCATCGGCGTCCAGGTGACTCCCAGGAAGGTCACTTGGGCGCACAGGTACCCTCCGGCGAAATTAATATTTCTAGTTCTGTTGTACCTGATTTGCCTGTATCTGATGTGAATTTAACATGTTGTTCTGCTCGTCCTGTCAGTAAGCCTGTTCTCCATGCCATGGACTCGTCTTCTGATGAATGGGAGTCAGATGGCAATCTTCTAAGTGAAGTTGAGTCCTGTGAGGGTCCTGAGGCCCCTCATAAAAGGGGGGGTACTGTCAGGATGGTATCTTTGCGGAGCGTTATGCGTCCCTCTGCTCGTGCTGTGAGGCCGAGAAGGCGCTGATATTCTCTTATTCTGTTCTGTGTTTTGTTTTGCTGTGTCTGAACACTGGTTTATTTGCTCTCTTTGGGAGACACACCCAACTTCACCTGCTGAGTTCTGTCTGGCCATGTCAGGGTTAATCTGTGTTCTGGTTCTGCTGTGACTGACAGGTCTTCCTGCCAGTGGATCTGTTTTGTTCTCAGCTGTCTGTGCTTGGAGATCAGGGGGATGGTCCAATTACGTTCTGGACCAGAGCCCTGGTCTCCTATATAACAAACCTCAGCCTGTGCACTTATTGCTGGTTATTGACTTAGTCTCTGCCTGCTTGTATCTTCTGTGTATTTGCTATCCCTGATCTTTGCCTTATTCCTTGACTTCCCTTGCTTGCCGCCTGCCCTTGACCATATTGCCTGGACTTTGACTACATTTATTGGATTGTATTTTGTACTTTTGCTGCCCGATTGTTGTGACCCGGACTGTTGACTATTCTTCATTGTGTTTGTCTGTCTGTCTGTTTGTCTTGTCTTTGTGTCCCACCTAGCCAGTGCAGGGACCGCCGCCAAGTTGCTCGCCACCATCTTAGGGCGGATTGTGGCAAGTAGGTAGAGGACAGTGGGCGGGGCTGAGCTTAGGGCTCACTGTCTTGTCTTGTCCTGCTGTCCGGATCCTAACAGAAGGTTCTTATCCTGTGTCCCAGGGGGACAAAACTGCAATATCTGATCACATCTTCTGAAAAAAGTATTGATTGTGCAAATGAACATGAAGTAAAATTCTGTAGAGTTTTAAGCAATGTAGTAAAGAAATGTAGCTCTGTAAGCGATGAAAAAGGTGAGGCACTCTCTCAAACATTCCCCTCCATTCTTCTACTGAACAAAACACCATATATACAGAATTAAATTACCAATGATACTCTACATTATGCGGCACCATGAAGCTATCATTACCACCACAGACCATATAGACCCAAACCTAATTCCCCAGTGAAGAAGGTCCTCCTGTATGTAATTTCCCCAATTAGCCAGGTCTCTACCATGTGTAATTTCCCCAATTAGCCAGGTCTCTACCATGTGTAATTTCCCTGAGTAGTCAGGTGCCCTTGTAGCTAATTTCCCCCATTAGCCAGGTTCCTCTTCTAGGTAGTTTTCCTTGTTAGAAAGGTCCCCCTGTAGCTAATTTCCCCCATTAGCCATGTCCCCCCATAGGTGTTCTCCCCATTAACCAGGTCCCTCACTGTAGGTAATATCCTCATTAGCCAGGTCCTCCCCTGTAAGTAGCATCCCCAGTAGCCGATTTTCCCTTGTAGAAAGTATCCCTAGTATATAGGCCCCCCTAAAAGCCAGGCCCCTGCAACATACTTACTTAACCCCTTGGCACCTGTACAGCATGCTGCTGGAGAGGGAACGGAACATGGGGACCTCCTCTGGCTTGTTTGTGACTGTCTGAGGTGAATGAGAAGCTGCAAAATCCAAAGTACAGGAGTTTAGCAATTTGCGCAACTCCCATTAAAGTCCATTGGAGTTACACAAATTGCATAACTCCTGTACTTAAGCTGTTTTTGGCTTCTTACCATTGAATAAGGAGCTTCTAGCTGGCACTCACCCACAGCCTGCAGGTGGTCGCCCCCCTGGATGGTTGTACACACTCCAAACACTACGGCCTCCCGCCGCGACATTTCGGAGGATGTGACTCCCCCTTCCTCATGCCGGAGTCTGTGAAATCTTGTGAGTATGCGTTTTCCTCTTAATAGAGTGATACGTCATCAGGAAAGAAATCAGAAATCGCTGCGAGATGAGGTAATATCGCGAAGTATGTACTACTATTGATTGTGCCACACATTTTTCTATATGATGGACTGTTGTACGGATTTGTGGAGTCTGGATTGTATGGAGTTGGAGTTTTTCCTATAAGTGCGGTGTTGGTTGTTTGTTGAAACAATGACTATAGATCTCAAAAAAATCATTGAATTGTACTTTGCAATGTAAATGTATTGATGTCAATAGTACTGCATTTTTTTTTTAAATAAATCAATTTTATTTGTTAGAGCTGCTTCCCCAGTTAATGATGAGAGAAGAACATCCACAAAAATGATATAAAAGACAACAACTGACAAGTAGCTGTAAATTAAGCAATAGTATCATCCCTGTGTCAAACATCTAATATTCATGATTCAGTAAACATTTTTCCCATAGCATACGTAAAAATAGTACCCACACACCATAAAAGGGGTATTCCATTTAGGTAAAATACATGTAAAATCATTCTCCCTCCTGAAGACTTACAATTCATTCCATACATGTCATTACCTTTTCTGTCTCCGTCCCCCAGTTCTGAGCCTGCTGCTTTCTGCTGAAGAATAAGAAAATTCTGTGTAAGCTATTTACTCTGTCTCTCCCTCTCTTGGCTTATATAAACAGTGTCCCTGGAAGGCTGTTTTTGTACTTTGTGAGGCCAGGAGGGTTAATCACAGTAAGGTCAAGGTTAGATTAACTCTTGTAGTGTCCCAGCATGGGTGGTTCACTAAGTTTTTTTTACCACCTTTGTGAAAGTATCTGTCAGGTGTCAGTGGGAGCTGTGATTTCCACTCCAGCCTCTAGGTGTCTCACTTTCCCCCTGTGCACAGCTGCAGTAAGTAAATGTTTAGCTATCTGATGTTTTGACCAATCACAGGTACAGACCTTCCAACCTCTTACGTACTCTTTTTCCTTTCTTCCTGTGACACGCGCCCACCAATAGTAGTTAGACTCGGTCAGCCCTATAAAAGAGAGGTAGTTTCTGAAAGGAGGGTTTTTTGGGGGTCTTGCAGTTAGTTCACTATTCAGGTGTGGGAGACAGACAAGTAAAAGGTTCCTGCTGCAGTGACAAAGCGGGCCTGGCTTAGGTCAGAGCCCTTGATGGGGACTGAGACTGATTTTCTTCAAGAGAGACTGAGACTACAGTATGCAGTGCTAGACCCTTAAAAGTGGGGTAACCGTGAGCTGTGTAAACCCTTGTCTATGCCTGGGATTCTTCTTAATGTCAGGACAGTCACCCCCTAAAGAAAGAGAGACTTATCCTCAGTAGGACAAAGTTGCTGTGAGCCGAAGTATCCTACTGACTACACTCCACACCCTTGGGGAATCTTGAGGAGTTAGCCATGCCCACAGACAGAGGCCTGGGAATTTTACTACCAAGTTTCAAGTAGCTACTCTACAATCCTGGCAGAGAACTGTACTAATTAGACCCTAAACTGTCCCTGTCTGACCCTACACTTTCTCCAAAGTGCAGTGACCATCTGTCCGGACCACCATGACAAAGTTACCCCAAAACATGGGAGCCCATCAGCTTCCACAACATCTGTATACAGCGCCCTGTGCCACAGCACTCTCCTGCATTGCAAAGTGCAGATGACAGCCAGCCCCCAACACTGTTTACCTGAGCTATTTTTGAGGGGTGGGGGAATGGAGTGAAAAACTCACACACATTTTTCTTCAACAGAAAGCAACAGGCTCAGGACTGGGGGAAGGAGACAGAAAAGGTAATGACATGTAAGGAATGAATTCTTAATCCCCAGGAGAGGGATGATTTAACATATATTTTACCTGAGTGGAATACCCCTTTAAACAGCCACAGCTAACTAATTTTTTATTGGTCAAAGTCCAGATCACTAATGTAAATACTTTAAGGTGCATCCATGTATATTTCCTATTTGTGATTACACACCGAAAATATATCTGGGAAATGTATTTTGTGGCACAAATACTTAGTTATGGTGTCCCAAATTTCTTTGTTTCGGAGACAGTAAATAAATGGATTAATTAAAGGAGTAAAAACAGCATACAAGAGAGAAATCAGCTTATTTGCATCCACCGATTTGGCCTTTTTTGGCCGAGCATAAATAAAAAGCGTCGTTGAAAAAAATATGGTGACCACCGTTAGATGAGAGGCACACGTGGAGAATGCCTTTTGTCTTCCTTCTGTGGATGATATTTTTAAAATGGTGTAAATGATACAGATATAGGAAATGGCAGTCACCAGTAATGGGATGAGAAGAATAACCAGTGCCAAGATGAAGTCCACCAGCTCAGCCAATGACATGTCTATACATGCCAGATTAAGAACCGGGGAAATGTCACAGAAGAAATGGTTGATGATGTTTGGACCACAAAATGATAGTTTAGATATAAAATATATCTTTATAATGGTGATTGTAAATCCTGACACCCATGAAGACAAAGTTAACTGAACACAGAGCTCATAGCTCATAATTCTAACGTATTGTAATGGGTGACAAACAGCGACATACCTGTCAAACGCCATTACTGCTAAGAGAACGCATTCTGTGCACATAAGTGAAATGAAGAAGAAGAGCTGCGTCATACAACCGGAAAAAGAGATGGTCTTTCTCTCTGTCAGGACATGAACTAACAAATTGGGAACAGTGACCGAGACATAACACATCTCTAGGAATGCCAGGTTGCTAAGGAAGAAATACATAGGCTTCTGGAGTTTGGGATGAAGTTTTATGGTGGTAACGATAATGATGTTTTCAGATATTGTCAGGACGTAAACAAGTAAAAAAAATACAAAAAGGATTATCTGAAGTTCAAGTAAAGAAGGAAATCCGAGAAGTAAAAATTCTGTGATTTCAGTTTTATTTTCATACTCCATTTCGAGATATTGTACCTGTGAAAACAATATGTGGAAGTGGATTTAAAAGGACTGGGAAGTATAACGTAAGGACTGATACTTCCCTTTCCTGCTTAGTCCACTTCTAATTTAGGTTAAAATAAACTGAAGGGAGCAGTCCCACAAACGGTTAAAAATGGCAGGCAGGAGGGGGTGGGGGATGAAAAAAAAAATGTCACAACCTCAGGTAAGAAATTACCCGCCCAGCCAGTCAGTGACTGGGACAGTACACCGCCTCAGTCACTGACTGGCTGAGCAGGCAATTGCTCAACCAGGCCGTGATATTGCTACTGCAGGAGTAGGGTACATGATGTACCTGGTTTCCTGCAGAAGGTGACAGCCAGCGACAATGAACGGGACCCTGGAGCGGCGCAACGGAGGCACTGGGATGGGTGAGTTCACTTTTTTGTTTGTTTTTTCTCACCCACCCCAGCCTGCCTACCAATTTTTACCATTTGTGGAAATTCCTCTTGAATGAACTACCAAAACTGCCCAAAGAAAAGCTTTGTGAAACCATCCTTAGGCTATGTTCACATTGTGTTCTTTTAGACAAAATAATGGCTGTTGTTTGATAACAAGAGCCGTAAATAATGTTCATGAACATAATCGATGTCTGTCATTGTCAACTAACGGACATTATTTTGCATAAAAAGCCTCCGGCTATGTTTAACCTCTTAAGGACATAGGACGTACCGGTACGTCCTATGTCCTCACTTGCACTTCAAAGCGGGGCCGCGCGGCGGCCCCGCTTTGAAGTGCCGCGATCCCGGGTGCCGCGTGTAGCCCGGGACCGCCGCTATTAGCGAGCACGGTCTGATCGCCGTGCCCGCTAATTAGCTAATCGGAGGCAGCTGTCAAAGTTGACAGCTGCCTCCGATTACCGGAGGCAACGTTTCCCTGGTGTCTAGTGGGGGAGATCGCTCCTCCGGGACCTTGTCCCGGAGGAGCGATCTCCGTTACTGATGCCGGCCGGGGACGCGTCCAAGATGGCGCCGTCCTCGGCTCGGCACTCGTTTACTTCCGGCTGCAGCAGCCGAAAGCAAACGAGTGCCGATCTCATGGATCTCTGCAGCATATCTATGCTGCAGAGATCTCAATGAGAGATCACAGTGTATATAATAGAAGTCCCCCATGGGGGCTTCTAGTATATGTGTAAAAAAAAAAAAAAAGTGTTGTTAATAGTAAAAAGCCCCCTCCCCTAATAAAAGTCTGAATCACCCCCCTTTTCCCAGGTTTTAAATAAAAGTAAACAAATAAATAAATAAATAAACATGTTTGCTATCGCCGCGTGCGTAATCGCCCGAACTATTAATTAATCACATTCCTGATCTCGTACGGTAAACGGCGTCAGCGCAAAAAAATCCCAAAGTGCAAAATTGCGCATTTTTGGTCGCATCAAATCCAGAAAAAATGTAATAAAAAGCGATCCAAAAGACTTATATGGGCAATCAAGGTACCGATAGAAAGATCAAATCATGGCGCAAAAAATGACACCTCGCACAGCCCCATAGACCAAAGGATAAAAGCGCTATAAGCCTGGGAATGGAGCGATTTTAAGGAACGTATATTGGTTAACAACGGTTTGAATTTTTTACAGGCCATCAGATACAATATAAGTTATACATGTTATATATCGTTTTAATCATAACGACTTGAGGAACATGCATAACAAGTCAGTTTTACCCCAGGGTGAATGGCGTAAAAACACATTTCCCCCAAATAAAAGAAATGCGTTTTTTTTTTTTCAATTTCACCACACTTCGAATTTTTTTCTGGTTTCGCAGTGTACTTTATGCAAAAATTCAGCCTGTTATTGCAAAGTAAAATTAGTGACGCAAAAAATAAGGGGTCATGTGGGTTTCTAGGTGGAAAAATGCAAGTGCTATGACCTTTTAAACACAAGGAGGAAAAACCGAAAACGTAAAAACGAAAATGGGCCATGTCCTTAAAGGGTTAAAATGTTGTTTTTTGGGCGGCCGTCATTTTGAGGCAAAATGATGGCTGTAATTTGCAGAATCTGGATTCAAAATGAAGGCCATCAAAAAACATGGCCATAAAAAAGATGTTGCGTAAACATAGCCTTAAAAGTTATAATAAATAACATATGTCAAACACAAAATTGCAAGCAGGTGCAACTCATTTATTAAAACTGAGATCTATAGTTGACATTAACAAAGCATCCTTTGAAAAATAAAAACACAAAACCCGGCACAAATTATGGGAAAAACTTGCAAAAAGGTGCTAACAAAAATGCATCGAATGCAAAGAACTTACTATTTTTTGTTAAATGAAATGTGTCTTTACAAAGTACTATTGGCCCCGCAAAAAAACAAATATGGCTCTTTATATGGAAAAATAAAAGAGTTTTGGCTTTTAGTAAGTGAGGATTTACAAATATGCCAAAAATGGCTGATGAGGAAAGGGTTAATAATGGCTAAGCAATATAATCTGTTTTTAGTATATACTGATTGGTTGCAGCATTCTGGCAGCACGTGGTTGACAGCCTCTATGTTTTCACCCTGAGGCAACGTTCACACACAATATTTCTGTCAGTCTTTAAAAAAAAAGATCAGGAGTGGAACTGACAGGGCAAAATTATATGTAACATATAAAGATTTGCACAGTTTGGCTATGTTCACACTAGGTAAAACAACATCTGTTGTTTGACATGGCTGTTGTAGGCAGTGTCAAACAACGGTTGTTGTTTTACATGTTCATCCAGCTGATACTGCTTTATCAGTTGGATGAACATTACTTTAACCCCTTAGCGACCCATGCCGTACCTGGTACGTCATGGTGCCGCAATCTGCAGCCGGGCAGTGCCTCTATTAGCCAGTGCGGGTCCCGTTGCCGCGCCGGCTAATTAAGCATTTCAATGCAGCTGTCAAACCTGACAGCTGCATTGAAGTGCTTCATTCATAATCTCCCTGGTGTCTAGTGGGTCGGATCCCCCCCCCTTCTTCTGCCCATGCCGGGGCTCAGCGTCATGATGACGCTGATCCCGGCTCAGCAATAGATTGCTGTGGCCTGCAGCAGACCATAGCAATCTATCACCGATTACAATGATCTTTGCTGTGTATATACACAGCATTGATCTCTATGAGAGATCAGTGCTGTGTATATACAAATCCCCCAGGGGGACTTACAGTTAATGTAAAAAAAAAAAAAGGTAAAAAAAGTGTTTTTATAAATACAAAATCCCCTCCCCCAATAAAAGTCCAAATCACCCCCCTTTTCTCATTTTATAAATAAAAGTAAATAAATAAATAAATATTAAGTATTTACCCCAGGGCGAATGGCGTAAAAACAAATACCCCCCAAATAAAAGAAATGCGTTTTTTTCTTCAATTTCACCACACATTGAATTTTTTTCTGGGTTTGCAGTGTACTTTATGCAAAAATTCAGCCTGTCATTGCAAAGTACAATTAGTGGTGCAAAAAATAAGGGCCCATGTGGGTTTCTAGGTGAAAGAATGTAAGTGCTATGGCCTTTTAAACATAAAGTGGAAAAAGCAACAGCTCAAAAATGAAAATTGCCATTGACCTTAAGGGGTTAAAATCATTGTGGTTCAGCCATAGTATGGGTGTTATTGAGAATCAATTTAGTGACACTACAGCCGTAGGACAGACACACTGTGTGTGAACTGTCAATTGGTTCCGGCCGTTGTTTGGAAAGGAATCTGATTGGTTGCTAGGGGCAACTAAGATAATTCTACTTTACACTAGTTTGATAAATCTCCCTTATAGTGTCAACATAGCTTTTCTGTTTTTTCAACCCGCTCCTGGTTTTGGTTAAAAAAGATTGAACAAAAGATGGAAATGATACAGTACTAGCCTAACACCTACAGTACAGCACGTAAGATATAATAACAACAAACTATTTTCAAGTTACTCAGTAACATATGCCGTAAGCATAAGTTATTGTGTATATAAGTGTAAGTTATACTAGTATATTAAAATAGAAAATATTAGCTTTAGGTTCATTAAAGCAACGTAGTGAGATTACTTTTTACTGTTCAAAAATGTGGAAACCAAATATGTTTGTGCTAAGGTTTACCATTTTACAAAGTAGTTCTTTTTTTATTTTGAATATGTTGAAGGACAAATATTATATATTTATAGAAACAATAAACCTGTGCAATATCACAGTATAAAATAACATATTTCAAAGAGTTTAAAAAAATTTGGTTGGAGTTACTGGAGAAAAACAAATAATGAAATTTTACCTTTTTACATTAAAAATAAAGCTCAGGAAGATAATAATTGTACCACAAAATTACAGATTGTAAACCTGATGAGGATTTGTACAGATCCTGCCTCTTGTAAACGACGGTTCATACTGATCATCTCCTTCTCTAAAGTTGGCCTTATAATAAGGTTGGGCTGATTATGTCAGTGATGATAGAAATCCCATGATCATTGAGTAATGGTTATTTTTATACAGATTGGAACTAATTGGGATTCATTACACCTATAGAAAACAAGAATATTAGCTTTTGTATGAAAATTAAGGTTCCTTTAATAACTTTGGTGACAAAAGTAAGAGATGTAAGCTGAACAAGAGAAAATTGATCTCTGCTCCTGTTTCTATATTTTGCTATAATTTGTATAATTCAAGGCCATTTCCACTACGGCATATTTATTACACATATGCACCATTATTTGCCACAAATGTTTTGCTTTTGCTTTTTGTATAATGCTTAATTTTTTTTTTTATTGAAGTTTTTAACCCTTTAAGGACACAGTGGATTTTGGCCTTAATGAACGCAACAATTTTCATCTTTGCATTTTTGCTTTTTCATTCACACCTTACCTACAGGCCGGGTTGGGGCATCATTTTTTTGCACCACAATCTGTGTTTTTTATTAGTTTCATTTTTTGATTATTTTTTTTTATGATACAGGGTGAGTGTTGGCTGCTGAGACCCAACACTCTTTAACCCCAAACTCACTTAACCATAGCTTACCTACCCAAACCCAGAAGTGGGGCAGAACCTGACAGCTGTCTAGGTCTTGCATCGACACAGGTGGTCATAGTCAGGGAGGCTCGAGAAATCCCATTGTTCTGGTTGCTTGGAGCCACTGATGTACAGCCATAATACAGTATTGAAGTATTACTTCCATACTAATACTGAACAAATAACCCAATAGACAGAAATTTATTACCAATGATTCCTCAGTCCTACTATCATGACTTTCACTAGTGACTCATAGGAGACATCTTTTCAGGTGACGTCTTCCTTTTTCTTCTTTAACTAGCCATGCCATTTATTTTTAGTCTAGCCACGATTCTTCTCTGCCCAACCTGACAGACAAACATCCTAAATTCCCTGGTTTTCCAGCACCTTTAGCATCCAAACAGTAATAATGCTCCTTTTGGTGTCCCAAACAGCACAGTGGGTATGTAAGAGAGTTGGAGTGTGGGGGTCTAGGTAGGTTGAGAAGATGTAGATAGGTGTCCTCATTGGTCGCTCTAGTTGGAAGACAGGTGTGTCAAGTAAACATTTTCCCCCAATAGGTGCCCTTGTTGGTAAGAAAAAGGAGCAGCCTTTTGTGACTGTGATTGAACTGAGCATGAGGGACCCAAGATAGTGAATGCCTGGCAGACCTTAAATGAGTTATTGTTTGAAAAATATGATCACTTACTTCCAGACACGACATGACTCTTTTCTCCAGTTCAGGTTTGGTTTGCAATCAAGATCTGTTTAATTTAATGGAACTGAGTTGCAAACCCCCACCCATAATGGAGACAATAGTCTCCAGTTTGCCATGCTTTTATAACACTGGATAACCCGTTTAACCAAGTTCAATGGGTTATCAAACAAAGCAGGCATAAGGGGAATAATTCCATATCTCTCCCATTATACATTTTAAAAAATCTTGTAAATTTGAAATATCTTTCATTTAACATAAGACAAGATCCATTTTTTTTTCATGACACCACCCCTTTAACTGTAAACATATCATTTTGTTTCACTAACAGTTAAAATTACTAAGTGCAGTAGGTTGCCCTAAAACTTGCCCTGGTTCAGAGAGTGCTAATGCAGGCTATAGTTCTAGCCCTTTTCACCTACTTTGTGTGCACTCTAATTGACCTAGTCATCAGCCAATACTGCAAACAGATCACTGATCTAAAGGAGACCAGCCAAAGAAGACACTGTTGGCTGTTGGCTAATGCGCTTAATACAGTGAAATTCTAGGTGACTTGTCCTTAGAATTTTTGCATATTAATGTTGGGAAAAATAAATATGAAAAAATGTCAAGGGAAGGACCCAGCAAACAGATGGTTCCTGTACTGAGACTACCAAAACCACCATATTAAGTGTCCCCTTTAGTCAATATACATTTAAATGACGAGTCTGATGATATGACCAAGGAAATACCAAAGCCAGGTATCCATCCACAGACATCTGTTTTTGGAGTGTTGCCCCTCATCAGTGTGGAGTAGGATTTTGGCTAGGTGGGAGCCATGTTTAGTAGACCAATACATAAAATAGACTACTGATCTCAGGGAAACCAGACAAAGAAGACACTGTTGGCTTCTGGTTAAGGCGTCCAATACAGCGAAATCCTAGGTGCATTGCCCTCTGGGAAACATCAATATGAACAAGGTATGTGGAGCCTTTGGCTGGTCTTCCTGTCAGCAGTGTTTCGCATTGGTCTATTGGCATTGCTCCCACCTAGCCAAAATCCTGCTCCAAGTTGATGAGGGGCAACACAAAGAAACAGCCATCTTTGGATGGATACTTGGCTTTGGTATTTTCTTGGTCATATCATCACTCATAATTAAGTTGGATCTTGACTGAAGGGGCCACTTAATATGGTGGTCTTAGTGGTCTCCTTAAGACTCGTAACTGAGGCTCCACTGATCTTTTTGTAAATTGATGTTTCCCAAGGGGCAATGCACTAAGGATTTCACTGTATTGAGCACTTTAACCAGAAGTCAGCAGAGCCTTCTTTGGCTGGTCTCCCTGAGATTAATGATCTGTTTGCCATATTAATCTACTAGGTATTGCTCCCACCTAGCCAGAATCCTGCTCCACACTGAAGAGGGACAACACTACGAAACAGCTGTCTGTGGAAGGATACCTGTTTTTGATATATCCTTGGTCATATCATCAGACTCGAAATCCTAGGTGCATTCCCCCTTGGGGAACATCAATATGAACAAGGTATGTGGAGGCTTTGGCTGGTCTCCCTGACAGCAGTGTTTCATACTGGTCTATTGACATTGCTCCCACCTACCTAAAATCCTGCTCCAAGCTGATAAGGGGCAACAACACGAAACAGCTGTCTGTGGATGGATACTTGGCTTTGGAATTTTCTTGGTCATATCAGCAGAGCCTTCTTTGGCTGGTCTCCCTGAGATTAATGATCTACTAGGTATTGCTCCCACCTAGGCAGAATCCTTCTCCAAACTGAAGACGGGTAACTCCCCGACACAGCTGTCTGTGAAGGATACCTGTGTTTGGTATGTCCTTGGTCATATTATCAGAATTGTAATTGAGTTGGATATTGACTGAAGGGGCCAATTATTATGGTGGTTTTGGTGGTCTCCTTGAGACTTGTAACTGAGGCTTACCACTTTTGCTGGAAGTTTGTTCCAATTATCTACTACCCTGTTGCTTCTGATTTTTCCAACTTATCTCAGATTGTGCCTCCTTGTTCTTGTGTTTAGTTTTTAACCCTTTAACACCGTCCACCATTGTTTTAGCCCGTCTTTGGACGCATTCTATTTTATCAATATCTTTTTGCAGTTGAGGTTTCCAGAACTAGACACAGTATTCCAGGTGTGGTCTCACTAGAAATCTTTACAGTGGGGTCTCAATCTTCCTCTTCCTATTGGTTATACCTCTAGCTATACAACCCAACATACTATTTGCTTTCCTTACTGCTTGGCTGCACTGGTGACTCATTTTGAGGCTCTCAAAAATCACTACAACTAAATCCTTCTCCTCTGAAGTCTTTGCTTACACAGAACTGCCAATACTATACTCGAAACATTGAACTGCACTTTCCATAGTTTGGACTACTTTTCTAGTAAACTTTTTTCTATCTTAAAAACACATCGAAGAGTATCAACCCTATTGCATACTTTTTTGTAATCGGTAAACTTGCAAACATTACCAACAATTAAAGTTATGTCTTAGGTTTGCACTGTTTTCTATAAGTTGTATAAATATACATACCTATAAATACTTATGCCTCTGCATCACAGTCTTCTATTAGAGAAGTATCAAAGAATTTCTCGGCACTCACCAATTCAACTGTATAGTCGTATTTATTGCATCTTCAATGAAAATAAATCATAACAGGACGCGTTTCGGCTACATGCCTTTTTCAACTGTCTAACATAGTTCTTGCTAGCTATACATTTATAGTTCAAACAACAAGACGTATTCACGTTCATCATCACGTGATTACCGTAGTGAACATAATATGAGCGTATTCTGACACAATGTCTCCTAATATATGCATAATTGTATCTCTGTATGTAATCACTACATCTCTCTCTATATATAAAAGTAAACAATAACTAAATTACCCATGCAATTCTATTATAACAGCAAACTGTTCACAATATAATATCATATCATAAAGAATCTAATCAGGAGCTCTAGGTATTCCATCCTTATGTATCCCATCAGAGTCTCCGAGTCTATGTAAGGAATCCGAAGGGCCAGGAACTCTCCATCCCCCGGATCCTCAAGTGTAGTCAGTTGTTCTAGATAAAAGAGAGAAAGAAAATTAGAATAGTGAATCACAGGACCGGTAGAATTTGATATTCTCTGTTCATTCCCTTTGGTTCTAACTTTTGTAACGTATGGATCCAAAAGGCTTCCCTGCGCAATAGTAACCTCTTCAGGTCACTCCCTCTTTTGGATAGCTGGACCTGTTCTAAAATCTGGAACCGTAGTTGTGAGATTGAATGATTTTTCTCTTTAAAATGAAAAGGTACAGGGAGCAAGGGGTTTCCACAACGAATGGTAGATTTATGCTTTCCTATTCTGTCTCTTACTGACTGCATCGTCTCCCCTACGTACATTTATCCACACGGACATTTTAGTACATAAATCACATTCTTAGATATACATGTAAAGTAGCCCCTAATCTCAAAAGCTCGCCCTGTGGGAGAATGAAACACCTGGCTTCCCTTCTGGACGTTACTGCATTGGGAGCAGTTCAAATATGGAAACGTACCATTCCGTCTGTTTCTGAAGTACATCTGTGTTTCCTTCTTTTCTTGGCTACTCTCTGCCCGTACCAGACTATTTCTCAGGTTTGGTGTCCTCTTATTACATATTAGGGGTGGTATCTGAAACTTATTTGGGGGTATGCCTTACTTAACCCCTTAACGACATTGGGCGTAAATTTACGCCCTGATGCCGGTAAGGGAGTTAAGAGCGGGGCCGCGGGGCGGCCCCGCTCTGAACCGCGCTGGTCCCTGGGGCCGCGTGTAGCCCGGGACCGTAGGTATTAGCGGGCACGGTCCGATCGCCGTGCCCGCTAATACAGTAATCAGATGCAGCTGTCAAACATGACAGCTGCATCCGATTACCAGACGCAGCATCATCCCCGGTGTCTAGTGGGGAGATCGCTCCTCCGGGATGTTATCCCGGAGGAGCGATCTCCGTAAATGAAGCCGGCCGGGGACCGCTCCAAGATGGCGCCGTCCCCGGCTCGGCACTCGTTTACTTCCGGCTGCAGCAGCCGGAAGTAATCGAGTGCCTATCTCATGGATCTCTGCAGCATAGATATGCAGCTTTGATCAATGAGAGATCAAAGCACTTACACTAGAAGTCCCCCAGGGGGGCTTCTAGTATAAGTGTAAAAGTTAAAAAAAAAATGTCATTATTAGTAAAAAGCCCCCTCCCCTAATAAAAGTCTGAATCACCCCCCTTTTCCCAGGTTATAAATAAAAGTAAATAAATAAATAAACATGTTTGCTATCGCCGCGTGCGTAATCGCCCGAACTATTAATTAATCACATTCCTGATCTCGCACGGTAAATGGCGTCAGCGCAAAAATATCCCAAAGTGCAAAATTGCGCATTTTTGGTCGCATCAAATTCAGAAAAATTGTAATAAAAAGCGATCAAAAAGTCGTATATGCGCAATCAAGGTACCGATAGAAAGAACACATCATGGCGCAAAAAATGACACCTGACACAGCCCCATAGACCAAAGGATAAAAGCGCTATAAGCCTGGGAATGGAGTGGTTTTAAGTGTCATATATTTGTTGACAATGGTTTAAATTTTTTACAGGCCATCAGATACAATATAAGTTATACATGTTACATATCGTTTTAATAGTAACGACTTGAGGAAAATATATAACAAGTCAGTTTTACCCCAGGGCGAATGGCATAAAAACACATTTCCCCCAAATAAACAAAATGCGTTTTTTTTTTTCAATTTCACCACACTTTGAATTTTTTTCTGGTTTCGCAGTGTACTTTATGCAAAAATTCAGCCTGTCATTGCAAAGTACAATTAGTGACGCAAAAAATAAGGGCTCATGTGGGTCTCTAGGTGGAAAAATGCAAGTGCTATGGCCTTTTATGCACAAGGAGGAAAAACCGAAAACGCAAAAATCGAAATTTGCTCTGTCCTTAAAGGGTTAAAATGTGCCAATGTTTTCTCACCACATTATATACTCTAGGTACCAGCGGGTGAAATTGTCTTACAAAGGGGATCCTACGTTCCATCCTATTCCTTGGTGTCGTTGTCCTGTCTAAGTCAGCTCTGGTTTCTTTAAGTAAGCGACTAGGATAACCCCGTTCACTAAATCTCTCTTCCATCTCATCTAGTCTAATTTTCCGTGTCCCTGGGTCACTCACTATACGTTGCACTCTCTTGAACTGGGATCTTGGTATAGATTTTTTTATGCTCGAGGGGTGTGAACTATCAAAGTGTAAAAGGCTGTTTCTGTCAGTTGCCTTTTTGAACAGATCAGTCACCAACTTTCCCTCGTTACCAATGCTCACCAGAGTGTCAAGGAAGCTGACAGTCGTAGAACTGTATGTCACTGTAAATTGTAGTTCACTCCAGACACTATTTAGGTAGTCTATGAAAGCTGTTAGGGTTTCAGGTGGCCCCTCCCATACGCAAAACACGTCGTCGATGAAACAACGCCATATTTTAGCATGATGGAACTCAGGATAACTGTAAACAAAATTGTCTTCAAAGGACGCCATATAGGCATTTGCGCATGGGGGGCCACATTCGCCCCCATCGCCGATCCAAGTGCCCTGGAACCTTAAAGTGACTGTACCATTAGGCCCAGGCTGAAGCACTGGAGGCGGGCCGAACCACCCTTAGTGGGAGGAATCCCCCTGCCTCTCTATGAAAGGGTTCCATTGATTCTAATGGAGTCACATCATGGAGGGGCTGGGGTTTCTTCCCACTGGGGGTGGGTCGGCCCGCCTCCAGTGCTTCAGCCTGGGCCTGGTGGTACAGTCACTTTACAGCCTGCCTTGGTGTCCTACTGTAACTGTGCCGTCTCCCACTCAACCAAAATAGATGAAAAAGAGGAAAGAAATAATAAAGTATTCTTCTGCTGCTATTATATTGCAAACTGGTAGAATATAGTTTTCACTTTCTTACAAGTGATTTGAACAATCTCTTAACATTTGGCTTGTAGAATAAATGTGGCACTTTATTTACTATATTGTATTCAAAATATACTTGAGATTACAAAATCTTTTTAATGAAACCAAAATAGCGCCATTAGTTAACTGGCATTCCTCCAGCTTTAGGAGGTACAGTACGTTGTTCCCAAAGGTTGATTGCAATAGTATTTAAGCCATCTATGATATGGTCTGTTGTCATTCACTGGCCACCAAGTACTACTTATTTTTTGCAGCAGTTGGTAGAAATACAACAGGAAATCTCGATCATGTAGACCACGCTCTTTACACAAAGCTGTGCAGTTAGTGTTCTGTGTGTTAGTCTCAAGCTGACCTAAGTAGTAAGTATGCCTGTTCATTTCCTGCATAAATGTTTGTTTGATGAAGTTTTTTCCTTAAACATAAACAATTAATGATTAGCCGGGTTAAAGTGACTGAAACATTTTACAGAATCTGATTTTTTTTTCCAGTTGTGAGGTCATTTCTACACTTGGAGGAATAGTTCTGTTTTGCATTGCATCTCAAATCTGTGGCATATACAATTGATGTGGCAAATACAATGGATTCAATAGTTTTACTTCTATAACACAGAATACCTATTCTGTGACGTTTGAAATCAGTACTGGGGATATAGATCAGTACTTGTATGTAGATCAGTAGCATGCTATGATTTCTGGGCTGATTTCTTTAGTACAAGGGGATGGGTTTTAGAAAATGCCACAATTCTGTAGTATACTGACAATTGCAATGCATTCTGGATACAGCCTAGTGGGACATCCAAAGAGGGACATACTATAGCTAGAATACTTTTCAAAGGACCTTGTCAGGTTTTCACAGAGCTATCATTTTAACCCCTCCCCATATTTATTTTTGTTTGTCATCATTTAAAGGGTTAGTGATTAGGGTAAGTTATGGCATATTGATGGATATACCATCACTTTGTGATTGGTGGTGTCCAACCTCTGGGATCCCCCCTAGCACTGAGACTAAAGGAGCCACAGTACCTCTAAAGCAGTACAACCCCTTTACTCTTTTCCCTGCACAGCAACCTGCTGTGCAACCTGTACAAGGAGCTGCACCGTTCAAGTGGATGGAGCCTTCCACAAATCATTGTACAGCCAGCCCTTAAAGGGGTTATCCAGCGTTACAAAAACATGGCCTCTTTTCCCCCTCTCTTGTCTCTAGACTGGGCGGGGTTTTAAATTCAGTTCCATAGAAGTAAATGGAGCTTAATTGCAAACCACACCTGAACTGGAGACAAGAGGGGGGGGGGGGGGGGGGGGGGGGGGAGTGGCCATGTTTTTGTAGCGCTGGATAACCCCTTTAAGATCAACTGGGGTCCAGGAGGTTGGAGATCCTATACAATAGCTGAGAATCATTATGTTAAACATGGGACCATACCATACTATGAGTATGGCTGAAAATAAAACCTGGATAACTTTAAACATTTTATATCCATGTTGAGATTTCTTCCTACTTGTTAACTAATGAAATCTAAATATAATAAAATATAAATATTATAAACATATAATACAAAAATATAAAATAAGGGTCCATTCCCACGCACAGGATCTGCAGCAGATTTGATGTCGCACATATGAAGCTGCATATATCAATGTAACTGAATTATGGAACAAAGCATCAACTTTGCAGCATCAAATTAGATTCTGTACATGTGAACGGACTCTGAAATGTGATTATAATCACAAACAATGTAGCATACAATACAACTGCAAATAAACAAGATTTGCTATAAGTTTAAACCTTTGTAACATTATGGTAATTTTTATTTTATTGTGAATTCTTTTTTTTTCTGAGAATATAATTTATTTCAATAGATCTATATAGATATCATGAACGCAAACCAAACAAGTAAAAGAGTGAAAGAGTTCATCATTCTTGGATTTTCGGAGATTAAGGAGATTCAGCTGACTTTATTTGTTATTTTCTTGGTTATGTATATCATTACATTCACACAGCATGCAGTTATTGTTGTGGTCATTCATTTGGATCATCATCTTCATACACCTATGTATTTTTATCTCACCAACCTCTCGGTTTTAGAGATAGGTTATGTCACTATTACAGTGCCTAATATGTTGTCTAACTTGTTATCAAGTACCAAGACAATCTCCATCAATGGTTGTTTCTCCCAGCTGTACATTTTCTTCTTTTTAGGTACCACAGAATGTTATTTGTTGACTGTTATGGCCTATGATCGATTCCTGGCCATCTGTAATCCTCTACATTACAATGGAATTATGAATAGAAGAGCTTGCACTAAATTAGCTGGAGGTTGCTGGTTGACTGGTCTCTTTTCACCACTTATTCCAACTATTTTTATATTTCGACTTCCTTTCTGTGGCTCGAATGTTATAAATCATTTTTTCTGTGACTCGCCCCCATTACTTAAACTCTCATGTCAAAAAATCAACACCATTGAAGTCATTAATTTTATTCTGGGTTCACTTATTTTACTAATCTCTTTTTTGTTGGCTATGATTTCCTACATAAAAATAATTTCAGCCATACTGAAGATCCCGACTGCTGATGGTCGGAAAAAGGCATTTTCTACCTGTGCCTCCCACCTTATAATTGTATCTATATTTTATGGCACCACTATCTTCACATATGTCAGACCAAAAACCCTAAACGACTTCAACTTTAACAAAACCACATCTCTGATTTATTCTGTTATTACACCCATGATAAATCCTATCATCTACAGTTTAAGAAATAATGATATAAAGCAGGCACTGAAAAAAAGATGTAGGTTAATTTTTTAGGGCGTTTTTAGGAAGGAGGTGGCTTCATAATAATAATCAAACAGGCCACCAACATCATACCTTACATTTCGAGATAATGCCTTCTTTGCCTTCTTCACACTTCGTATTTTGCTTAGATTGTAATATCTTCTTCTCTGTTCCCTCATTTACACTATGCAAGGGGTGGAAAAGAAGTGTGTATTGAGCCGTAATGTCCTCTTTTCTTTTGAACTTAAAGCATTGACTTTGGCTACCTACTGTTTATAGCATGCATGTTTTTGTGGTTATTTGTTACCTAGTATTGTAGTAGTAAATGCTAAAAAAATAGGAAACCGCTATAATTAACCAACTATATGAAGAGTATAGTTCATTTGGTGAGTTGGTGGGGAGAGTTAGGTCAACTGGGGTGGGGCAGATAGGCAATTTCTAGATAATATTGTTCCAGTAGGTAGCTTTCCTCATAATGTAGGTGCCCCCTGTATGTAGGTGCAACCAGCATGTAGATTCCCTTAGTAAGCTTGCACCCCCAGTAGATAGTTTCCCCCTACTGCTCATGTCCCCTGTAGGTAGTTACCTCTGTATGTAGTTTCCTGCACCAGTTGCTTTCTCCCTGTATGTAGGACCCCATGTAGGTATTTTCCCACACAGGTAGGACACCTGTGAAGGTACTATGCCTCATGGAGGTAGAACCCCTCTGAAGGGTTTTTTTCCCTTGTAGGTAGGACCCCTGAGGTAGTTTTCTCCATCTACTTTGCCCTTTCTAGATATGATCCCCCTAAGCATAGTTTGTCCCTCTAATTGGAGCCCTAACCTGACAATAGTTAACCCGTGTAGGTTGAATCCCTCTGTAGGTAGTTTGGTCTGTGTATGTAGGCCTCCTGTATGTAGGAGTTTATGAAGGTACAGTAGGTGCCCCCATAGGTAGTTCCACCTGCTGGTAAACAGGATAAATTGTATGTGAAGCAGGACTCCAAAAACTGCTCAAAACATAAAACTCAACTTTTATTCCAAATCCAAGGTTAAAATTGTGGAACCAATGCTTTTCACAAAGGAGCATGATTAAAAAAAACAAAAAAAACAACATGATTAAGCCCACCTGTGCAAAACCTATTGGTTCCACGATTTTAACTTATAAAAAGTTGAAGGACAGCTCCGGCACTACAGAAAAAAACAAAAAACAAAAAAACTCAAAAAACACAGACACACATTTTATACTCACCTTCCCTCCGATGACGATTGCCACTTGAATCTTCCACTGACCACGTCCCTGTCAGCTCCGGTCGGTGTCTTTGGATCTCCCTCACTTCCAGAAAAGGCTACTGGTGTGCAAGCGCACTGGCAGCCTTTTCCTTGGCTAGATCCCAAAACATGGCCTCTAGCTTGCTCAGCCAATCAGGGCAAGAGAACCTGTAGCCTTTTCCTCTCCCATTCTCACATTCACTTCACTGGAAGAAGGCAAAGAGGAAGAAGATCATACCCCCCCCCCCTTGATGACATTGACACAAGATGGCGTTGGGAGAAGAGGATGGTGTCGACAGTTAAAAGCATGTATGCTTTCTTTCACTTACAAGGAGAAGGGGGGGAGAGGGGGGTAACTGGGCCAAATACCTTATTAACATACATTACAAAGTTATATAACATTGTAATGTGTATTAATTAAGCAAAAAACACAAAATGACGGAGTTGTTCTTTAAAGAACAACTTTGCTGTTTTTTTCGCCACCGGTAATTAAAACACATTACAATGTTATATACAATGTTTGTAATGTGCTTTATTTACTCTTCTGCCTCCTTCGCCATCATCCTCCCCTCCCCTGGAAGTATTAAAATGCAAACGCACCCTAACACCTGTCAGCCACGGCCGGCGCCATCTTGTGTCAATGATTTCTTTATAGTGGGCCAGCTGCAGGGGGCTGACAGGATGCTCACGTCCGATTTGTGGAGCAAGCTGTCAGTCATCTGACACTGCCAACCGAAAAAGTAGGACGTGCCGGAGAAAAGAAGACGCAGACAGAAGTTCCAGGGGCCCGCGACTGGTGGGAGATTCAAAGACAGATCGACCCAGGAGTGCGGGTGAGTACAGAAGCGACTGTTGCCCCCCCCCTTCCCTTTGCGTCGGGGTTGTCCTTCACGTTTTATCTTGGAGAATTTACCCATCCCACCTCACTAACCCCTTTTTACTATGTGAAGCCAAAAAGAGGGTCATTTTTGCAGTTGAGAACACAAGGGTGACCAGAACTTTACTTCCCGAGAGGCAGCACTCTCTATCTGGCCTATTTTAGGGTGTGTGTCATCTTTGTAGTGGAGTGACACATATGGCATGATAAGAGGCATAAGGTGGTGCAGGCCATTAGTGTCAGGTGGGTCACTGTTGCTGATAGGGTCTAAGATGGTGCTGTTGTCTCATGCCTCAGGTGATTTGTATTATAAGCTCACCTGATAAACATAAAAAACACTAGCCATTTAAATAGCTGGGCTGGTACAACAGGGATCAATATAGATAGCACCAACCGTCTTATTCACACTCAGTTAAGATGGTCAGCTCCTTCTTAAGTCCATTTTCAGTACAATTTGTGCAGCAGCAGAAAAACCTGTCGCAACTTTAGATAGGCAGCATAATCTGCATGAGGGCAGCATAATCTAGTTACAGAAATGCTGAGTAGAAAAATGTATCACTTACACCATTCTGTTTAGCTATTCTCCTAATATGCAGTAGAATGGGATTCTTGCCACATCACACTTGCCCCCCTGGCCTCCAGCTGATGGTTGACAGTGTAGTGCCTATTCACAGCATGGATAGATAACTGCCAATCAGCAGCTGGTGGGGGGAGTTTGTTATTGCTCATGGATATCCAGGACTACTAAGCTCATGCACATAATGGAGAGGACTACTTATTGTCCATGTTATTCAGGAAGCCAGCATAAACCTATTGACAGAGTCTCCTCAAGGAAAAGTTAAGTTGTGTAAGACACAATCTTCTAGGCCCCCAATAAGAGATGGCAAAAATATATTACTAAATTGCCATTTGCAAAGTATATCTATCCAGCAGCGCAAGCCACATAAAATTACTGCAATCATCAAACCTTATGTCTTTGTACGACATAGTGAGAAATCCGCTGTGGATCCGTTACGTGTGAACGAACCCTCAGAAATGTATTTTATGAATAAAAATTGATTACTAAAGAGCAGAGTTGACAAGTCATTTTTATTTCTATGCAGCTTATCTATCTTATCTAGCTTATCTCCTATCTGTCTATCTATCTATCAATCTATCTTATACATCTATCTTTCTATCTATCTTAAAATATATCTTTTTAAAGTCTTTTTAAAATGTCAAAAATATAGATAAATAAACCATCCTTTGTCACTGTAAACCCTAGTAATGTTTTTTTTTCGGTGTGTATAATTATAATGACATGACAAGCTTGTCCTTCTGTTCTATTCTTAAGCAATATTTGGATATGTGTCCATCAATATTTTACCTATCTATCCATGCTACTACATTATAACACTACTAATCCATTGAACAAAGGTAACTCCAGGTCAGCAGCCTAAAAGATTACATCATGAAAAATAACAATTTCATCAGTGTAATTGGTCTCTGTGGTTTGCTTGCTATTAAGAAAAATCATGAATGTATTGAAAGGATACGCAATATCTAATTAATCCCTTTGAGAATTGTCTTCCAGTACCGTAAACTATCTCTTGAGCTTCTACCTAATTGACCGGCACTGCTGTATAATGAACAAACCTTCCTACAGAGTAAATTACATCATCTTGAAAAAATTCCATGCTCATTGCCAACATACCAAACTTATTGCTCAAATGAAATAAAATTGTTCTTTACTTTTGACATACATCTTTGAATAATCCAATATCTAATTCCATGTATGTGTTATACTTATAGCAGAAAATTAAATCATGTTTTTTTATTTATTAGAATTAAATAATTTAGAAAGACATGGATGCTTACTATTGAAAATACTGTTATAGTATCTCAGCTTCACTAAAGTTTTTACATATACCTGTACAAGTAGTAAATCGGTATAGTCACACTCAGTGCTAGTATAAGGGCACATTATAGCATTATTAAAGTTCCTGTCATTAGAAAAAAATGCAGATAATATTATGTTTTTTTAGGTGCATTTAAGTGTCCTTGTCAGTAGGAAAAAACTTTTGAAATGTTGCAAAGACATGTCCAAAGTTTTAATCAGTTGAGTCTGTGGTATTTGACAACTACAATCTAAAGAATTAGACAGGAAAAGTGCACCCAATTTTTTCTGTCTCACTGCACAAGACAAGCTCCATAGACTTTTGGGTGGGATTTATCAAGACCGGCCTACTGAAATTAGGCCCCGCCCCTTATCCCCAACCAAATTTACCAAGAGGCACATGTGGGAAGTAGCAATGGGGTTTACTGTGAAGAAAAGTGTAAAATCTGAGTATGATTAATGTCAATCCTCAGTCAGGGTATCAACTTTGACAGCATCTGACACACATCACAGCATTAAAGCTGTCAGCAACAGCAGTCTAAGCGACCCCAGAAAGCCAAAAACATGAAGATGAAGGAAACAGCCCCCAAACAGGCTGAATAGTGGCAACAGCGGTGACCTGACAGGGCCAAAGACAGACAGGTGTAAGATTTATAAACCTAACTTGCCCCGTAACAGGTTTGGCTGTTTGGTTTTAAACAGTTTGGTTTTAATTAACAATTAATATTAGCATTGAACTGAACAGGACAGTCAACTGTAGAAAACTGTAAAATTACTTCCACATCCGTAGCGTCCAACAGCCCTTGTTCACTACACTGCATTGATTTCTATGCAGCACATTTTTTTTTTTATGAACGGTTGTTGTTTTAAACTGTTCTAGGGGCATGGGTTGTACAGTGCACTTTTCAGAGACATTAACTTAGTGTGGATATATATACAGTATGTGTTTAAAAAGGGTTAAACTGGGACACACTATTGCCATTAAATCTGATGATGGGGTTCTGTTTTTTTTTAAAATGTATCCTAATTGACTAGGGGTATTTTTTATTATGGGACTACCATAATAATTGGGGTCTAAAAGGAAACATTACTTGATATAGTAAAAAAAGAATTTTTACTGTAGGCGCATTTTTTTTTTTTGGATTTTTTTGGGATAGACACTTTCATGTGCATGATTGCTGACTGATGATCTAGTTGTTAACACCAGGCACGGTGGCGTTAAAATACAGTGTTGTCTAGGCTTAGTTTATCTTAATAAAAGCGAGCCTCTCCGCACTGTGGCAAAACAGCCTTGTTCTCCTTGGTGTGACAATAGACACTGTTGACCTAAATACCCTATCCGATACAACCCTGCTGGCTGGGCATGACAGTGGAGATAAAGAAAAATCTGCCAGTTGCGACTAGATATCAAGTTTCTCTGCCTAGAATTGCATGGAGTCGGTTACATTTAAGGCTTGGGGTAAATTTAAATATGACACCACCTGGAGTTTTCGCTGCTGCTGATCAATGCCGTAGGTACGGTGCAGCTGGTGGGCTTGTAAAGTCGCTCAAGAACAACTGCAGGCTGAATCAGCTACTGTGGCTACTGCTAAACCTCACGCCTCATATCTCCACTAGCAGTCATTGGGGATAAAGTTTGGTAGTGATGGTTGGCCATGATCAACTGACTGCAAAGTAAATCATGGTAGTAGCCCAGTTCGGCATCTCACTCTGATAGTGGAAAAAAGACCAACATTTTAGGCTGGGACCGAGGGTTGACCAGGGTGGCCAGCCAGTAGCTATCCCTCCTGCGAATGGCTGAAATGCGACTGTCGGTGTGCAAGCACTCCTGCAGGTACGTTGTCATGTATACCAGGGTCAATGAGCGTCTCTCCCCACCTCTGTCCTCAGTATACTGCCATCCACCACCTCTTCCTCCATCTCCTCCAGCTGTTCACTGTCAGAAAAGCCACTTCATGGTGTCTGAAAAGGCTGGGTGTATACAAACTCCTCCTTCTCCTCCACCACCAATTAATCCATCTCCAGGCTCAGGTTGACGTTAAACATCAGAGCGCTGGTCTTGGTCCGCTATCTCAGAGTGGCGTCTTTGAATGGTGTGAGCAATAGGCAGACATCAGGTTTCATCTGCCAGTGTCTGACTTGAAAATTGCAGTGTGGCATCAAGCTGCCTAAATGCCTAAATTGTGTTACATGGAAGGTGGGGGTGATCTTCCAGAACATCGACTGATCTGCAATGGGCCGACACATTTGAACACAGCTCTCTACATGTTGGACCAACTGCAGATCTCTGTTCATACAGTTGGTCCAACATGTAGAGAGCTGTGTTCAAATGTGTCGGCCCATTGCAGATCAGTCGATGTTCTGGAAGATAACCCCCTCTGAATCTGGAGGAGCACCTTCTATGTAACACAATGCAGTGTCAACACAAGGTTTCTCCCATTGTTGTTGACTACAGTTCCGACTTCAGACTTTGCGAGGGGTCAGCTAGGTGGAGATTTCCTCACAGATGCAGCGAAGCAGTTCCTGCTAACTGTAACTGACTTCAAGTGCAGGACAGCCTGACAGTGATGGGCCTGGCATTGGTGATATGAACCCAGGACAGAGTGTACTCCGGATTGATGAGAGGATGAGTTCAAGGTGGTTGAGAAAGAAGATGAAGTGGCGGCAGAAAGCTATGAAGGCACTGTTGATGCGAGAGTGCCATGCTTGGCGCCAACTTTCTGCTGTGCCTCTCCCAGAAGATGACGTCGCAGGGGGTGGCTTGTAACTGATTGGCTGACTTTACAGAAATTATAATTACTTTTACTATAGTGTAATGTAAAATGGGCAGATGCCATCTGTTCATGAAGTTTGTTTTACTCATCTCTAAATGTGGAGGCACCACCGCAGTGGATGACCACTTAAATGCTGTGATTGCTGTTAATCAACATGATCACACATGTAAATATGTGTGCTTGTTTTCTACCCGTTCTTTCCTTTCATTTTTCAAAAGAAATCCTAGAATCACCTTATCTGAAAATCTCATGGCTAGTAATATACAAAAAGGCCAGTGAAACAAAGCAAAACAAAACAAAAACAACAAAAAAAAGCATAAAAAACCCCAAAACAAAACCTTTTGCTTTTTTACCACTTCGGGAACATAGTGGGGAAAGGCGCTGTCTCATTATAATCACTGACACGAATCATGATCATGATCATTATTCATGGCCATGATTATAACAAGATGGTCGCTTTTCCCCGCTATGTTTCTGAAGTGGCAACACACACTGTTGGGAAAAAAATGGCACAAAGACCATGGAGGACAAAAAAGGCACAGCTTTTGTTGGTGTGATTTTAGGCAAAAAAATAAATAGCACACCTGTCGCATAACAATAGCTGGAAGAAGAAGACGGATTAAAAACAGACAAACAAAAAAAAACTACAATATATTGTGAAAACGTACAAGTGTCAGTGCTACCCACAGTACACTATAGAGATCCCTGCAATAAATATGGTAGTTAGGCACATATATGGTAATTAGGACCATATCTATGCTAATAGTAATACTAGTATAAGGCCTACTTATGTGCCCCAATATAGTATTATGCCCCAATTGGCATACACCAAGTAGTTAGGCTCACTTTGGCCCCCATATAGTATAAGACCCTCTTTGTGCTATAAATAGTAGTTAGGCCCATATTTTGCCCCATATAATATAACCTGCACATATATACCCCAATATAGTATTATGGCCCCTTTGAACCCCATATAGTAGTTATATACTGTAGTTATGGACCCCATATAGTAGTATAGAAGTGGCCCCATAATACAGCATTAGGCTTACCTCTGTCCTACATATCGTATTAGGCTATCTATGGCTAGCATATAGTATTAGCTATCTTTTTTGCCCTCATAAAGTATCCTTATCCTACCTCCTCTTAGCCTTCAGATAATAGTTTGGTCTCAGCTCTGCCATATATAATAGTTAGGCCCCTCTGTGTCTTCGTATAGTATTAGCCTCTACTCTGGCCCCCATGTAATAGTTAGGCTTCCTCTGTGCCTTCATGTAGCATTCTGACTTCTGTGCCACAATATTGTTCTTTGCCTATAGGCCAACTTACGTGCCTAATATATTATTAAGCCCTCTTCTGTCCCCCATATAAGACCCCCTCTGTGTAATAAATATAGTAGCTAGGCCCATCTTTAGCACCATATAGTAGATAGCACTTTATTTATCCAAATATCTACCCCAATATAGTATTATGCCCCCTCTGGACCCCATATAGTAGATAGGACTACCTCTAGCCCCAGATAGTGTTAGGTCTACCTCTGTCCTCATTATAGTATTAGGTCCACTTACTTGAAAACTGATCAAAAATAAATAACAGGGAGATATTAATGTTTATCGTCTACTTTGCTAATAAACTGAACTGGAAAAACGTTAATGTTCTGAGATGTCAAATTAAGGCAGCATTTACTCAAGAACTGTGTATTTTGGCACTATGAATTGGGATGGAATCTGCCTTAATACAGCAATGACCTTTTTGAAAGATTTTTGTTTTGAAAAGGTTTCCCACAATTGTCCTCATGTGAGCTGATCCCTTCTTGGCACTGTATACATAGCTCCCGCACTAATCTCTGTTATGAACATTTGAATGCACCTCAATGGAAGTCACCCAGATACACTGCATATGAGACAGAAGGATTTAGGGAACCACAGACTAATGGCTTCTACTAAAATATCAGTGAAATAGACCTCTAAAGTTCAGATTAATTTAATTCAGAGGTGAGCACCTTGAAAGTATGGATTCCATCTTTTATTTATGTAATAAATATAGGTTTACATGTATATAGGCTGCTCTGCTACCCATTGCTTTCCTGCATACCTACCCGTAAGACATATGATAGCAGAGCATGCAGCAGGGCTGTATGAGTGTGGGTATGATGGGGTATTCTGTTTGTAAATTCAAAAGTATCATTTTCAGAACCTACAGTTAGGCTTTGTTCACACAACGTCAAAAATATTGAAAAGAAGGGCGATTTTGAAAAAAACATCAGTTTTTGCCGCAATTTACCTGACTGCAATGGCAATGCATTGAAGTCAATGGGAAGACAGACGTCCAATGCACATAGTGCATTGAATAACGGACGTTTTTGCCGCGGGCATCAAAATAATGAACATGATTATTATTTTCGGACGTTTTTTTGCAAACAGCAACATTTTTTAATTAGTAGTTCACACAGTTTTTCTTTTGTCCCCATTCTTTCTCCATTTTTATTATTAAATTCAATGGACTTTTCAATTTCAATTTTCAACACCCAAAGTCCAATTTGTAATCCCAAACTAAAATAATGTACAAACACCAGTCATTGCAAGGGGAAGCCAGGCTGCTAAATAACGTCCATTATTTTAGACTCAAAATAACAGACGTCATTTTAAACGGAGTTGAGAAAACATTGTGTGAATATAGCCTAAGAGTAAAATAAGTAAAAGAGTAAACTTTTCAATGGATATGTCCTGAAATGTTTTCAGTGGGTTCAGTTTTTAAAGAGGTTTCAGAACGTTTTTCTGTAAGGGTTAAAAAAAACAAGTATTGTAAAAAAATGTATTTTCTATTATATGACTTTGATATATAACTACTGTATATTAAGAAAACACTAAAAAGTAAATAAATAAATAATCATGTACAGTACAATGATCATTCTAATCCCTATAGAATTAAGGGTCTGTCTAATTACAGTTCCCAAAAGTAAAAACCACGAAGCTCTAAGATATAAGAAGCGTAATTCACCGGTTAGAGTCAAGAGTAAAAAAAGGAAGTTCTGATACCTACACATTACAATTTATCACGTCTACACGTAAGTGAAATTACTTTTTACATTAAAACCATATTCCCTTATTCTACACACAAAAAAAACCCTATCTAATGTTCTGTAGAGTACAGAGGAATTCCACTGGATTACAATCATTTCACCTTACTCTTGGTCTCAATGGCATTCGGTAACTTAACAAGTGAACTGGAATTTCATATGCTTGGCTTCCCTGCACTCTTGGCTACCCCTATTCTTTCATTTGTCATTGTTCTAATAATCTACATCTTCAACATAGGTGGAAATTCCCTTATTATTGTGGTAACTAACTTAGACCCTAACCTTTACAAGCCCATGTATTTCTTCCTGGGCAGTCTAGCACTTGTGGACATGTCCTATACAACCGTGACCTTACCTAAAACAATGGACATGTTTCTCTCTACCAGGAAAACAATTTGTTTTGTGTGTTGCATGATGCAAATGTATTTCTTCTGTTCAGTTGGAATTACTGAGTCTTTTCATCTCGCAGTGATGTCCTATGACCGCTATCTTGCCATTTGTAATTCTTTACGCTATAATCGTATCATGACAAGTAGAATTTGTGTTTTTCTGGTCTTAGGTTGCTGGATTAGTGGTTTACTCAGTATTCTTCTAACGGTCATTCTCATTTCTAGGTTAACATTTTGTACATTACATGACATCAATCATTTCTTTTGTGACATTTCTCCGGTTATCCAGCTGTCATGCAGCAACACAAAAAATCTGGAGATGTATATTTTTTTTACAGCTACTATAGTTATTCTAGGAACCTTCTCAGTGATAGTGTTTTCCTATGTGAGAATTGTCACAAGTATTCTACGTATTTCCACATCCGCAGGCAAAAAGAAAGCATTTTCAACATGTGTTTCCCAGCTCATAACTGTTCTCATCTATTATGGAACGCTCATTTTTATGTATGTGCGCCCCAAATCTGAAGGTAATTCAGATCTGGACAAACAAACTGCAGTATTTTATTCCATTGTTAGTCCAACTCTTAATCCCCTCATCTACACTCTGAGAAATAATGAAATAAAAAACGCACTTAAAAAGTTATTTAAAAAAAAAGTTTTCTTTTGATTTTTTTTTTTTTTTAATGTACCAAAGCTGTCTGCACTGATCTCTCTAACCCCATCTACTATCTCTCAGTTAGTCTTTTACTCCTCGGTCTGGTAAAACCATTAGGAGCACTACCCACCTCCATATAGCCAATCCGCACCTGGCCGTCAGCCCCTTCCAATGATTATTAGAGATGAGCGAACCTGGAGCATGCTCAAGTCAGTCTGAACCCGAACTTTCGGCATTTGATTAGCTGTGGCTGCTGAACTTGGATAAAGCCTTAAGGCTATGTGGAAATCATGGAAATAGTCATTGGCTGTATCCATGTTTTTCAGACAACCTTAGAGCTTTATCCAAGTTCAGCAGCCCCAGCTAATTAAATACCGAACGTTCGGGTTCAGATGGACTCGAACCCGAACCCGGTTCGCTCATCTCTAATGATTATCAATGGGGTGGGCCGGATTGGCGCTATGGGGGCAGGCAGTGGGACATTTTCCTTCATCCTTGGTGCCTCCTGGGCAATCGGGAGCTATCAGCAGGTTAGATTTTGACCACTCTCCTATAGTTGTCTTGTATTTGACCTCTGTCTCAGTCTCCTTATCTGTATCTCAATGCTGCTTTTCTTGTCTTTTCTTAGACTTGCCGCCCAGGGTCTCAGTACCGACACTCATTCCCCTGTCTATTCCAGAACTGTTCAATATCACTCTTCTCTTCACTCAACCATAACTCTGTCTCCTGCTCCTTTTTCTGGTTTAGGCCTTTCTTCAGTGTCTTAGGCCTTATTCACATGTTCCGTAAATGTATCTGTAATTGTTTAGGGTGCGCATAGTTTTACAGATCCACAATCTGTGCTGCAAAAAAATTGAAAACGTCCTAGTACGAGCTGTAGTTGCAGCAAAGATTCACCCATAGAAGTCTATTGGAGTGTTTGTAATTTTTTCAAAGAAGAAATGTTGGCTCACCGTAATTTAATTAATTTAATTACCTTTCTAATTTTGCGGATTTAAAAAAAAAAAACGGCTTACGGTGCACTATGAACAATTTTTTTTTTGCGGTTTGCGTGGGACGATTGCCGACATAAAATACGGTCCTGAAAAACTACTCAATGTGTTAATGAGACCTTAGCAGTGCTATCTGGGCATGCTCAGCAAAGTCAAATTTAGCATTTGGTAAAATATTGCATGTATATAATGAAAGCTTGAGAAGCATTTTGACACAATAAGTCTTGGCGCCAGTGGTCCGATCCAAGGCCAGGAGTCCTCTGTCCAATCCATGTGGAAAAAAAGGATGTTTTTATATTTACCTGTATGCAGAAGGCAAAGTTTCAGCTCACTCAAGTGTTAGTAGAAACGTCACCCTTTGCATATGGCTGATTTTTATTTATTTATTTTTTGCATTTTTGCAATTATGTCTTTTCTAATATACTGTATGGCCTGATAATATTGGTAATAAACTACAGTAAAAACTCATACACAGTACAATGGAAAACAGATTACATAAAGGATAATACATCTGACCCCTCTTACACAGAATTTCTTTTAGCACCTTCACTAAGGAGATTGTTTGATTCTATAATATATAATATATTTAGATCTTCAGTCTGTTTAGCACATAGAGCATGCAGAGGTTCAAAGGTAGCCAACCAAAGTAATATGTGAAATGGGGGGACAACAATACACACAGAAAATTTAACAATTCTGACTTTTTTAGAAAATTCAAACCCCAGACACTAAATTAAATTCAGACTCATACCTACAACTTTACTTACAGTAGTGTCCCCAACAAATGAAATCACCAATGTGCTATTTACATGGATACTACACATACATTTCATATCCACACACTTAACCCCTTCCCTCCCGGGCCGATTTTCATTTGTTTGATTTCCATTGTTCCATTGTTTTATGTTGTTTATAACCCTGTTTATCTATTAAACTTCATTATACACTGCTTTTGCATACATTGTCAATTATATGCATCACTTTGTCACAGATAAGTTGTAGTTAAGTTGTATTTAATAAATCAAGTAGACAAAAATTGTAATCTATTATGTTAGTTTATTTATGTACTGTTTCCATTTTTACTGCTAGACTGTTCATATCTTTATTGTGGCATTTATATTTTGTTCAAGAGGTAAGGGTGGTAAAAAAAAAATATATATTGCTGGCTTGTTGTTAAACGAAATGAAAATGCTATGCTTACCTCTCTACAATCCCCCAGTGTCCCTATGGTGTCCCCCACTGACTGCAGCTCAGCTACTTCTAAGACAAACTTGTTTTTGTTTTGGGAGTAAAACTTAGCCACTCATTGCCTAAAACAGGATAGCCCCACTGCCAGTCAATCACGAGACCAGTTTGTCTCAAAAGTAGCGGAGCTGCAGTCAGCGAGGGACACCCATTTAAGAAGAAAACAATACCACTACCAAACATTCACTGATTCACATTCACATTCTTTTCATTTTAATTTTTTAAATCATTACTGTCCATTTATTGAGATAATTTTTTTTTACACTGTAAAGCACTTGGAATTTTACAAAGACACACAAAAAGGGCACATAACTAAACAAAGCAGTTCCTACAAAAAACATGTCAAGGATAATGGGTTTCTGTGGTGCTGTTTTTTTTTTTTACATTAACTTTGCCATATGTATTATTAGCGTATATGTTTGTCATGTATTTCTTTACACTGGTTCTCTGTAACATTGTGTTAGAGCTCTGCCTCATCTTACTCACTGATCATGTTACATTTCAGCTCTCAGAATTTCCATGCTCAATTCCTTGTCATTATTACTTATAGTTACAAAAAAGGTTCAGGAAAGAAAAGCAAGAATAACCTAAAAGTATACAAAGGGGATTGTAGTCAACCTCTTCCCCACTAGATGTCACTGTACCCTAAAAAGAACAACCCATCAGTACAAACAGGCACACGAAAAAGAAATATGGGCATAGTTCAAAATTCATGATATCTTTTTATTCACATAATTTAAAATTTTAGTGCACAAAAACAATAAAATTCATAAAAAGATGGTAACAAATAAAAAATGATAGGCGATAATTAATACTGTGTAAAAAATGATGTATAGATGAGCAGTGTGGGTCAGAAATACTAAGGTGCTGAAACACTTCTTTGTAGGTAACCTATTCTTGTAAACACTTTTCCACTATGTATTATTCTCTAATAGATAGAAGTTAAAGGATTGAAAGTGTAAACATTGAAATTACAAGACCTCTTATGAAGACTGTCTTGTTATTTTTTTGTCACAACAGGCTCTTGCACTGAATTTTTAAAAGTTTTACAACAAACTCTCACCCACAACTTTTAATAGGGTCACAACTGGCTTTGGCACATGAATTTTTGGAGTGTCACACCAGGCTCTTGCACATAATTTTTGAAAAATTAAATTGAAATTCTAATTCATTTTAAATTAATTAAAATAAAATAATTCCTCCTTCTCCAACTGCCACACATGCCATGACTGGGCCATGTTTGAAGATTAGTAGTTCAATAGTTTCTTAAATAAACCCTGGTTTGCCAGAACTACCACACTTGCGCTCTAATAGATAAACGTTAAAGTATTGAAAGTGTAAACATTCAAATTGCAAGACCTCTTATGAAGATTGTTTTGTTATTTTTTGTCACTACCCCCAGAAATTTTAACAGGCTCCTGTACTGAATTTTTAAGAGGGTCACAACAGACTCTCACCCACAACTTTTAATAGGGTAACAACCGGCTAACAACAAGAGTCTCACACCAGGCACTCATACATATTTTTTTAAAAAATGTAATTGAAATTAAAATGAATTTTAACCCCTGTGTTCCTGCTTGCCTACCAGTCTCCAGCTGCACCTTGCCCGCTGACGATAGCAAGCCAAGCCAGGCGTAGCGACCTGGGGGTCGCCTGCTGTAGCAAGTCCATCCCACCTTGCGGGGGGTACTGGTGTAAACCTGTGGCTCCTTAGACTCTGCTCCCTGATACGGCTTATGCCATCGCTAACAGTGGTACAGCGGATCCACAACTCCAGTAGTTAGAGTAGCCTTCAATCATGGATACCAGCAAGGTGGCTGATGTCTGTAGGATCATTAGAGTGGCCGCTCAGCAATCTCAGCAGATCCAACAGCAGTCTCAGCAGATACAGCAGTTGTCTGCAACTTTACAGTAGCTTGTCCCCGCACAACAGATTCCACCAGTACCTCTATCGCCTCCGGCACAGTAATTTCTCCACTTGGCATGAACCTATGCCTAGCGCTGATGTCCAAGTATGGTGGAGACCCAAAGTGTCTCAGAGGGTTTGCCGCCTAGTGCATCATTCACATCAAACTTTTGGCCAACTACTTCACCATGAAACACTCCAAGGTGGCATTTTTTATCCCTCCTTGAAGGGAAGGCCTTGGCCTGGGAAACACTTCTGTAAGATCAGGATGATCCAGTTACTGCTAATCTCCAGGCCTTCCTATCTAAACTCTGGTGTGTGTTCGAGGAGCCAGCCCGAGCCTCATTTGCAGAGACCAACCTCCCCAATCTACATCAGTGGAACTCCTCCGTCAGGGAGTATGCATTGTAATTTTACACAATGGCTACCAAACTCGACTTGAAAAATGCTGCCCTAGTTGCCACTTTCAAGAAGGGTCTTTCCAGTTGCGTGAAAGACGTTTTATCCAGCCGAGACCTCCCGACCTTCCTAAACAACCTGATCCATTGATGTACGATTCTCCAAGAAGGATGAGGAGGTTCGACAAGAACATGAGTTGGTCTGTCCCGGCAACATGTTCAGGTTGGCACCAGCATTCCAGAGGTCACGTGCCAGCGCCTGAGGAGCCTATGCAGGTGGAGACAGTCTGGTTAACACCTCATTGTCCCTACAACTGCCCCAAAGACCTTCTTCCTGGTGCTACTCCTTTATGTGGTTGGGTGTATTCCCTCTCGGTCCCGGAGACTGAAGCCATACAGTATCTAACTACATTAAGAAAACCCTACAGAAAGGCTTCATCCATAAGTCCACCTCACCAGCAGGCGCCGGGTTCTTCTTTGTTCAAAAGAAGGACGTTTCCCTTCATCCATGCATCTCAATAAAGTGACAGTCAAGAGCTGGTATCCATTACACTTGACCTCTGAGCTGCTTGATTGCCTTTGTGAAGTCTGGATCTTCTCAAAGCTCGATCTTTGGAATACCTAAAGCTTGATCAGGATTTGTGAAGCCGGCAAATGGAAAACCAACTTCAACACCAGAGGTGGGCACTTCGAATACCTGGTTATGCCCTTTGGGTAATGCAAAGCCCCGGCGGTCTTCCAGGAGTTTGTCTGTGTCATCTTCTATCTGTACGACAGACTAATCTACTCTTCAGATCTGCAGACTGATGGGGGACATGTCTGCTAGGTGCTGCGAAGGTTAAGAGACAATTGCCTGTATGTAAAGTTGTAGATATTTGTACATCCCGCTCAGGAGGGATGATGTGACGAGGAGTCTTCCAAGACGCTCCTCATCACATTATCCCTCCTGAGCGTCTGCTTTCTGTAGCCACCTCAGTACTGCAAGACTTATGTGTTCCCTGCACTCAGAAGGAGAGTTCTGAAGTGTGGTCACTCTTCCTTGTTTGCTTGGCATTCTGGGATCCATAAAATCGGGCAGTTGATCTCTCATCACTACTGGTGGCCAAATGTATCCAAGGATGTCAAGGACTAAGTGGCTTCTTGCATCATCTCTGCTAAAAACAAGGCCTCCCATCTGAGACCTGCCAGTTTTCTTGAGTCTTTGCCCATTCCAGACCACCAGTGGACCCATATTGCTCTGGAATTCATCGCTGATTACAGATCAGTTCTTCAAGATGTTCCACCTTGTGCTCCTTCCTGGTCTGCATTCTGCTCCTCGTCTGACCTGTCTTTTCCTCCAGCAGATTTTCCGGTTGCATGGCCTGCTCCTACATATTGTCTCTGACAGGGGACCTCAATTTATTTCCAAGTTTTGGCATGCCCTCTGTGTCCAGCTCCAGGTGAAATTGGACTTTTCCTCTGAGACCAATGGGCAAGTCGAGAGAGTCAACCAGGCCCTGGGAAATTATCTCTGTCATTTTGTGTCAGCCCGCCAGGACAACTGGTCTAGTCAACTTCCCTGGGCCAAGTTCTCCTGTATCCATCTGGATTTGAGTTCCACTGGCAAATGATAATTTTTCATCATCTACGGTCAACACCCTCGTCTTCTGTTGTCTCTGCAAACATTGTCTGAGGTACCTGCCATGTACTAACTGTTTGGGTTTTTTGCATCTATATGGGAACAGACACACCAACCCTTGAGGCTTGCCACTGGTCAGATGAAGACTCAGGCGGACAAGAAGAGGAGACCTGAGTTAACATTCTGTCCCGGTGTCAAAGTCTGGCTGTCTGCCAAGTATTTACGCCTAAAAATCCCAAACTACAAGTTGGCCTCACGGTTTCTTGGACAATGTAAGGTGCTGAGATGCATCAATCTGGTAGCTTACAAGCTCAGTCTACCTCTCACCATGTGTATTCCAAACACCTTCCACGTCCCTCTCTTAAAACCACTGGCTCTCAACTGTTTCTCGAGGAAGCCCATCTCTCCTTGGTCCTGAAGAGAGATCATGGGAGCCTGAATCCAACATTCTAAATCAGGAACTCATCAAGTCATTCTTGTAGGCAAAAAGGAGAGGGAGAACAAACAAGGGGGGGGGGTACTGTTATTGCTGCTGCACCCGCTCTTCCTGCTGGCACTCTCTAGCAGATGCCGGAGCCCACTGCTATCTCTTCCCTCCCCCCGGGCGCCTCACCTGGTCGCTCTCCTGCTGTATCCTTCTCCGGCCTTAGTGTGTGTCCCCACCTCCTAGGGCACACACGTTACATCTCTAATTGGTTATTTGCACCCTAAACTCCTTTATAAAACCGGGCACCTCCCTGACCCCTCTATTGGAGCCTCTGCATGCTTCCATAGTATGTGTTCCCAGCTCTCCGTGATTCCTGCCCCTGATTCCTAAATGTGATTCCTGCCTGTGATTCCTGTTGTTCCTGGTTCCAGCTACCTGTGGTTCCAGCCGTGAGTCCTGCTGTGTTCCTGCCTGCCCAGCAGTCTCCAGCTGCACCTCCCCCGCCATCACTAGCATGTCAAGCCAGGGGTAGCGACCTGAGGGTGTATCCTGCCTTAAAGTGGGAACTGGTTAAGACTAATGGCCCCTTAGCCACTCCTTGGTGTGGCTTACGTCATTGCTAATAGCGGGACAGTGGATCCGTGACTCCAGTCGTTACAGTGAGAAATGGTTCAGCATAAAAGGGGTGTTGGAGGATGTTTTTTTTCTTTTACTTTTTGGTTTTTCTACAAGTAAATGTACAGGAAAGTGTGTTTCATAAGTTTTTTCATCACTTTAAATTGGATCTTGCGGTGGGTGCACAATATTATCAGACTGTAAAAGTAGTTTAATTCACTGAGCTGGGACTCTTTAATGCACCCATGCATGCTCCCCTACTGTCCCAGTTCAATTTCTGTGGTGTTCCCATCACTTTCTGAATTTTTCTGGTACACTAGACACTCTCCCCTCTGCTAAATAGGAGGACCCTGAAAAAATGCTCAAGGCTCCCGTTCACTTTAAAGGGGTTTTATACTCAAATTGAGCACAGGTGTCACAGCCGCGGCGGCGTCCCGCGTTCCGGGCCGCCGCCGCGACCGCTTCCTGCCCCATGCAGCAGCCGGTGTCCATAGTCGGGGACCCGGCGCTGCTATCACCTCGGCCCCGGGGGGCGCCTCACCTCTCCACGCTCCTGTCTCCCGCTGTGCCGGCCGGCGCGCGCGTCCCTGCCTCCTAGGGCGCGCGCGCGCCCGCTGTCTCAGATTTAAAGGGGCAGTGCGCTCCTAATTGGTAGTTGCACCTAATCACTCCCCTATAAATCCCAGCATGCCCTGTCCCCTGGGTTGGAGCCTCTACATGCTTCCCATAGCGTTTGGCCCAGCTCCCTGTTGTTCCTGATACCTGTCCGCTACCTGGTCCCTAGTCCTTGTTCCTGATTCCTGTCCGCTACCCAGTCCCTACTCCTAGTCCCTGGTTCCTGCTTCCCGTCTCTCTGCTGTTCCTGTGTTCAGCCTGTCACCTGCGGTACGCTTACACGCCACTGTCAGTACCTGCTCCTGTCACGCCTCGCCTGCCGTCACCAGCAACCAAGCCAGGGGTAGCGACCTGGGGGTCGCCTGCCGCAGCAAGTCCATCCCGCCTTGCGGCGGGCTCTGGTGAAAACCAGCGGCCCCTTAGACTCCGCTCCCTGGTGAGGTTTGTGCCATCGCTGGTGCCGGTCCAGTGGATCCACTACTCCGGGCGTTACAGTAGGCTCCAACCATGGATCCCGGCGAGGTGCCCGATCTCCGTGACGTCGCCAGAGTGGTCACTCAGCAGGCGCAACAAATCCAGAACCAGTCACAGCAGATCCAGCAACTCACTGCCGCCTTACAGCAGCAGACTACTGCCCAGCGCACACCACCTCCTGACGCTTCTTCTTCACTCCGACTGGCCCTCCCAAGCAAGTACTCTGGGGACTCTAAGTTGTGCAGAGGATTCTTGACTCAGTGCACCATGCACATTGAACTTTTGAGTAGTCAGTTTTCCACCGAGCGCTCTAAAGTGGCTTTCATCATCAGCCTATTAGAAGGTAGAGCCCTGGCCTGGGCCACGCCACTGTGGGACCGTGATGATCCAGTTGCTGCCAATCTCCGGGCCTTCCTATTCGAGTTTCGCTCCGTCTTTGAGGAACCTGCCCGTGCTTCTTCAGCCGAGACTGCTCTCCTCAACCTTTCTCAAGGCAGCTCCTCTGTTGGTGACTACGCCATCCAGTTCCGCACCCTGGCAGCTGAATTGGACTGGAACGAGGCCGCCCTATTGGCCACCTTCAAAAAGGGCCTGTCTAGTCGAGTGAGAGACGTGCTCGCTGCCCGAGACCTGCCTACCTCCCTGAACGAACTCATTCTACTGGCCACCCGAGTTGATACTCGTTTTTCGGAGAGGGAGGAGGAGGTTCGGCATGAACATTTACTAACCCGTTCCCGTCGCCTTCCCCAGCTGGCGCCGGTTTTCCAGAATCCTGACCTTTCGATGTCCCAACCCTCTCCTGAGATTCCTATGCAGGTGGAACGGGCTCACCTGACGCCTGATGAAAGAATCCGGCGCCTGGAGCAGAATCTCTGTCTCTATTGCGGTGGTTCCGATCACTTCCGGCTGGGATGTCCCCTACGTCCCCAAACATCCGGAAAATGCTCGCACCTAGGTCCGGTGGGACAGGTGTCCCTAGGTGTGAATGCCACCATTCCAAGTCTGTCTATGCCAGTTTCCATCCGGACTCCCTCAGGACAAAATCATCAGACTACTGCCTTCCTCGATTCTGGGTCAGCAGGCAGTTTTATTGCGGCAACATTGGTCCAAAGATGGCGGCTACCCGTGACCCGACTAGCCAGGCCCCTGACTATCTCCTCGGTCACAGGCGAAATTCTTACCGACCGTGTGTACTACCAGACCGCACCTTTAGTCCTCCAGGTGGGTCCTTTACATCAAGAAGAGATATCCTTCTACGTCCTGCCCCATTCTTCCCCCGCGGTCCTCCTGGGACTCCCGTGGCTGCAAGAACATGCCCCTCAACTGGACTGGAGAACCGGGGAGATTCTCAGTTGGGGTCAGGACTGTTCCAACCAGTGTCTCAGGTCACCTCAGACCAAGTGTACTATGTCGTTTCCTGTCCCAGCCAAGCCTCTACCCGACCTACCGGCAGAAGACCAAGACTCGGCGGATGCCTTCTCTGCCGAGGTGTACCCTCTCTCCGTACCCAAGACTAAGGTCGTGTCCTCTCACCACCGGGAGAACTTACAGAAGGTCCTAGTCCACAGACCCACAGTCCCTTGCCATGTTTTACCGCCTGATCGCCTAGCACCAGTCGTCACCTCCTCGCTTCGGAGAGTACCCCCCGGAAAGACTCATGTTCACCCTGCGCTTCGAAGAGGTATTTTGAAGTGGGGTCATTCCTCGTTGGAGGCCGGGCACCCTGGAGTCCGTAAGACCGGCCAACGGATCTCTCGCCACTACTGGTGGCCCAGTCTGTTTCAAGATGTCAAAGACTTTGTGGCTTCCTGTGCCATCTGCAGGCAAGAAAGAGGGGGAGGCCAAAGGGGGGGGGGTACTGTCACAGCCGCGGCGGCGTCCCGCGTTCCGGGCCGCCGCCGCGACCGCTTCCTGCCCCATGCAGCAGCCGGTGTCCATAGTCGGGGACCCGGCGCTGCTATCACCTCGGCCCCGGGGGGCGCCTCACCTCTCCACGCTCCTGTCTCCCGCTGTGCCGGCCGACGCGCGCGTCCCCGCCTCCTAGGGCGCGCGCGCGCCCGCTGTCTCAGATTTAAAGGGGCAGTGCGCTCCTAATTGGTAGTTGCACCTAATCACTCCCCTATAAATCCCAGCATGCCCTGTCCCCTGGGTTGGAGCCTCTACATGCTTCCCATAGCGTTTGGCCCAGCTCCCTGTTGTTCCTGATACCTGTCCGCTACCTGGTCCCTAGTCCTTGTTCCTGATTCCTGTCCGCTACCCAGTCCCTACTCCTAGTCCCTGGTTCCTGCTTCCCGTCTCTCTGCTGTTCCTGTGTTCAGCCTGTCACCTGCGGTACGCTTACACGCCACTGTCAGTACCTGCTCCTGTCACGCCTCGCCTGCCGTCACCAGCAACCAAGCCAGGGGTAGCGACCTGGGGGTCGCCTGCCGCAGCAAGTCCATCCCGCCTTGCGGCGGGCTCTGGTGAAAACCAGCGGCCCCTTAGACTCCGCTCCCTGGTGAGGTTTGTGCCATCGCTGGTGCCGGTCCAGTGGATCCACTACTCCGGGCGTTACAACAGGAAATTACTTGTGTAACAAGCATTCAAGCATTTTAGAAGTCGCTCATCTCTAACAACAAAAATGCTAACCCCTGTAGAATTTAGGGTCTGTGTAATTACAAGTCCCAAAAGTAAAAACCGTAGAGATTTAAGATATAAAAAAAAAGTAATTCACAAGTTACTGTGAGTGCAAAAAGGAAGATCTGATACCATACATTACAATTTATGTCAGTGGCCCCTACCGTATGTCACGTCTACAGTAAGTGAAATTAATACATTAAAAACAAACATATTCCTTTACTCTAAACACTGAAATATGAAATTCTGTACCGATACATTATGTATCTAATGTTCATGAGACTTGGTCAGTACAGAGGAATTCTGTTTAGTTACAATCATTTCACCTTACTCTTGGTCTCAATGGCATTCGGTAACTTGACAAGTGAACTGGAATTTCATATGCTTGGCTTCCCTGCACTCTTGGCTACCCCTATTCTTTCATTTGTCATTGTTCTAATAATCTACATCTTCAATATAGGTGGAAATTCCCTCATTATTGTGGTAACTAAAGTAGACCCTAACCTTTACAAGCCCATGTATTTCTTCCTGGGCAGTCTAGCACTTGTGGACATGTCCTATACAACAGCAACCTTACCTAAAACAATGGACATGTTTCTCTCTACCAGGAAAACAATTTGTTTTGTGTGTTGCATAACGCAAATGTATTTCTTCTGTTCGATTGGAATTACTGAGTCTTTTCATCTCGCAGTGATGTCCTATGACCGCTATCTTGCCATTTGTAATTCTTTAAGATATAATCGTATAATGACAAGTAGTTTGTGTTTTTCTGGTCTTAGGTTGCTGGATTAGTGGTTTACTCAGTACTCTTCTACCGGTCATTTTCATCTCTAGGTTAAGATTTTGTAAATTACATGACATCAATCACTTCTTTTGTGACATTTCTCCGGTTATCCAGCTGTCATGCAGCAACACAAAAAATCTGGAGATGTATATTTTTATTACAGCTACTATAGCTATTCTAGGAACCTTCTCAGTGATAGTGTTTTCCTATGTGAGAATTGTCACAAGTATTCTACGTATTTCCACATCCGCAGGCAAAAAAAAGCATTTTCAACATGTGTTTCCCAGCTCATAACTGTTCTCATCTATTATGGAACGCTGATTTTTATGTATGTGCGCCCCAAATCTGAAGGTTATTCAGATCTGGATAAACGAACAGCAGTATTTTATTCCATTGTTAGTCCAACTCTTAATCCCCTCATCTACACTCTGAGAAATAATAAAATAAAAAAACTCACTTAAGAAGTTATTTAAAAAAAAAAGTTTTCTATTGAAATTTTTTTAATGTTCCAAAACCGTCTGCTCTGACCTCCGAACAACCTCTACTATTTCCTTTGTGAGGTTTAAAGTGTACCTGTCATGACGGCCAGTGCAGGATCAACTGTGAATTTCACTCTTCACTCAGAAATTTAGGTATTATACCATCTGGGTGAAGAGTCCGGCATCAGTCGTCATGACAGGTACACTTTACCTTCATAACTTAAATAGGCTTCTACACTTGTATCTAATCTTTAACACCTCTTGTGCCTTCTTCCCTGACAACATCTTTCTATCTTCTGCAATTTGTGCTGCAAAATTTACCCATAGAAGTCTATGAGTGTGTCCGTAATTTTAGTTTATCTGTAATTTTTAGAGAAGAAACGTCTATAATGTCGACATGAAATACGGATCACTTTTAATTTAACTGTTAGGCTGGATACAGACACAGCAGTTTTTGTGCCCAAACCAGAAATGGATTCAAATGGGATAGAAAATATAAAGTAAGGACTTGTACTACCCATTTCTGTAGATCCACTTCTGGTTTGGGCACAAAAACTGCAATGTTTTGTGTGTTTCCAGCCTTACCTTCCCTTTTTGGCAGATGTGCAAAAAATATACGGATTTGCGCTGTGGTCATTTTTTTTTTTTGCGGATTGCGGATGAACATTGCCGAAATATATGGTCTTGAATAACTACTGAACGTGTGACTAAAACCTTAGCTGTGCTATCTGGGCATGCTCAGTAAAGTCAAATTTAGCATTTGGTAATATTTTGCATGTATATAATAAAATCATGAGAAGTATTTTGTCACAATGAGTTTTGGTGCCAGTGGTCTGGACCAAGGTTAAGGGTCCTTGGTCCAATCTATGTGATAAAAAAGGAGCTATTTATATTCACTTGCGTGCAGAAGGCAAAGTTTCAGCTTACTCAACAAAGATCAATGTCAGCAGAAACTTTGCCCTCTGCATATGGCTGAATAAAATTGTTCGATGATCGGAATGGTTATAATGAACATTTATCTCGTGATGTATGCTGTGTAAATTTCCTCTCACCAATTTGAAAGAGCCAATGAACATGTGGGGAAGGAAGGGCAAATAAGGTAATTTAGTAGCCATGTTCTCTACTGGTGTGAAGGGGGCCATGAAGGTGAAGTTACTTTTGAAAAACATTGTTATCCTTAAAAAGGCTTCAGCCTTGTAACTGCTTCTGCAAGAAGGCAAGGAATGCTGGCAGCAGGCCTAGGAGGAGAGTGCCTTGAATCTACAATTCAGACAGAATACAGACACAGGAGAAAGACATTGTTATATAAACAATATGTGTAAACAATACGTTGTACCAGCTTGACTGCCCAGGACATAATTTGCTGACCATCTATGGACTGAGAATGTATCAGAATGTAATATGGATGTGTCTTGTGACTTGAAACCCTACCTGTGTTGAAAGTTCAGATATTTCATGTGAAATTAAATAAAGTATAAGTGTGCACTCCTAACTCAGTTATACCGTCTTTTTGCCTGGTATCATGTCCTCGTCGCAAGCGCTCAGTTTGCTTAATTTGGGCAGGGATAGTCACTTGGGGAAAAGGGAGAATAATAAGAAGTCAAACCTTGACATTTCGTGGCCCCTATGGGGACAGTACTCTAGGGGACACTGAGCTCTGGGGACTGACCACCTGCCATCCACCAGACGAAACAGAACTGCCTGACATAGGAGACTGATCACCTTTACTGAAACACGGCAAGTCTGCTGATTCTATGAATCTGTGGCTTATCTTTGTGTCAGACGGTTCTGAGTGAAGCTGGGGGTGGATGTCTTGACCTCTGGGGTTCACTGAGCAGCCAGTAGGTGTCTCTGCTGTACTGTCCCAAGAACCCTTAGTATACATGTATATAGCCGTAACCAACTGACTATCTCCTGCATTGGTGGAAGCAGTTTCCCCCGGAGGCTGTGAGACTGAGGGATTTTCTTAGTTGAAGAATAGGTTTTACGTGTTGTCAAGGTGTTTATTTTATTAAGGTATACAAGGTCTTTGTATATTACTGAGGATGCGGGACCTCTAGAGGTTGATTAGTTGGACACTACCCTGTGGGGTCACACAGGACCTTTTTAGGTTAAGTCGCTCCCCACAGGGCATTCACCTCATGGTTCAGACCGCTAGAGTAGCTACGGTCACGTCACGAGGAAAAGACTGAGACAGGGACAACCAGGCGTCTGGTGGTGAGACAGAAGAAGGATTTTATATCAGTCGCTCAGCTTCTGGGGGTTACTGAACTCCAAAGGGATGATTGTGACTGGATTGAATATTGATCATATTGTGATTTCTCCTTTTTTTGCTGTCATTTTTGTGTATTTCTTTTTGGGTGATAGCAGCTTCCTGGGCAGTGCGCAGGATCCATTGGGTTGATAATGCGCACACAGGAGAGCACACAGTATAAGCCGGTATACACCTCATTAGACAACACGGGATTAGCTCTGGTTGAGTCACTTAGAAGAAGGCTGACACCTGGGACAGCGGAACGTCCTGGGTTGAGGGACACCAGTCACAGTCACTCCGGAGGGGAAACAGAAACCAGTAACGTGATGGAAAGCGTACGGTTCTTAGGAGCTGGTAGCCTGGAGAGAAGGGAAAAAACATGCTGCGAGTTAGAAGGGACCGTGAAAGTAACATGTCTCTACGCAGGTGGAAGATGTCAAAAAGCTGTGAAAAGCTGTGAAAAGATAAGAAAAAAAAAGCAAACTGATGCAGAATTAGTAAGAGACTTGCAAAAGAGGGAGGAACAGAACGTTTCATAATAAGTATAATATAAGTGTAATGGATGGGAGCAGGAGGTGGAAAGCCCTAAAATTGCGGCGACTACTGGATTTAAGGAGTGAAAAAATCCTAACTCCCATCATGTTTGTGGATCACATTCCATCACCCCTGTCCCCCTCCCCTAGAAAAAAAGGTGTCTTCAGAAACAGACCCTAACACAGTGATGGCTAACCTTGACACTCCAGCTGTTGCAAAACTACAATTCCCATCATGCCTGAACAACCAAAGAAATGGCTTTGGCTGCCCAGGCATGATGGGAGTTGTAGTTTTGCAACAGCTGGAGTGTCAAGGTTAGCCATCACTGCCCTAACATGATACCACCTATCACCATGCCCTAAGCCAACGCCCCTATACCCAGTTATCATTTCTAGTCTGGTGGCCATTTTAGCTTCTGGCATTTCTGCCCTTCCCCTGTGCCCATCCTAATTAGTATTGTTGAGTGGGTGGGCACAGGACTCGCCGATAGAGATTAACAACTGTTTTGCACATCTGCTATTGAATGTTATTACGTGATGGTTAGAAAAGTTAAACAAAGGTTTGTAGAAAGTAGGTTAGAGGGAAAAAGCAATGAGACTGTTTGAAAGAACATGGTCTATTAGACCAGGCAGGATCATGATTAAGAGTGTCACATGGAAGTGTCAGGAGGAGTTAGAGAGAAAAAAAAAGTTTTACTATGAATGTCAAGAGAAAAGTGGTAATTGATAAAGATAAAATGCTGAATTTTGTGGACTTAAAGCGCAACTATAAAATATTTTGACCTTTCAGTTTTAGTTAGCTTAGGTCATGATAAGACTTTTTGCAATATACATTAATAACCTCAAATGAACAGTTTTTTAAATACATAAGGCTGATTATGCCCTTACAGCCTTCTCTGGCTCTTACTTATTTCTGCATTCCTGCTGGACACGCCCCCTCACTGCAGACTCTGACAGGAGGATCAGATAACAGTCCTGACACAGAGAGAAACATAAACAAAACCTCCCCCCCCCCCTCCTAGCAGCACGCTCTCCCCCCTCCCCTCACAGAGGTGACTAAGCAGAGCTGAGGGTGTTGTGTGTGAGGAGCAGCGCAGGGGAAGAGCTGGATGGAGGGACAAGTACTCAGTGCTTCAACAAGGAGGGACATGCCAGCCATGACTCCAATGTACTGCATGAGGGAGAGTGGGTGAGTCACTGAGGGGAGGACTACAAGTCCCAGCACAACACAGCTGTAGTCCTTCCATAGTACATATAACATTCACCATCAGAGGTCTGTAGCAGGTGCCCCCACCTCCATGGCAGACATTATCCTACAGTGTTATGAGAGCAGATGACTGTATCTAATCCCACTGTGTGTGATACCATCTGCTGGGGCTCTGTATCTAATCTTACATTGTGATACTGTATGCTGGGGCTGTATCTGATCCTGCTATGTGCGATACATCTGCTAAGGTGCTGCTCAGTGAATGGAGGGATGCAGCCAGGGAGATGAGGGATAGGCCACGCCCACTTTGTCTCAGCCAGGAGAAAAATTCATTTATTCTTCTGAGCCAAACAACTGGGGATATCTCAGCGAGCATACACACTTTCAGCGCAGTTTAGGGCTCTTTTTAAAAGGTAACACGAGGGCTTTTAATTTGAGGAATTTCATTTTTTGGCTACTGAAATTATAGTTGCGCTTTAATAATCGCATGGTATGAGAGCTCAAGGTAACTTACTACTGTAACTTACACATTTCTGTGTATAAAAAGTCTTTTCAGATATATGTCTATCCTAATAAGTTTTAAGAAAAGAGTTTTTATTCTGAGTTATGTATGTGTCCCAGTGTATGATATTTTAATTACACAAGGTTTTCTATGAAGCCTTTACTCTTATCTGAAAGGTAGCTGTGAGATAGAGACCGGGTCCTGCTGTGAAGCTGCGCGGTCGGAGGTCTGGTATGTGATAATGTGGTGTCCCACACTTCGCAAAAGTCTGTACTTTTTGTGGTCTTATTGCAGCCAAAGTAGTATTAAGAGATGACCACTAGATGTCGCTATATTATGTATTGAAGTGTAGAAGCTACACAGCTGAAGTTTCTCAAAGGGTTATTGTGTTTGTGTGTACCAGAATCTGTGGACCAGTAGGAGCTTCACTTTCTTCTGTCCTTTCACCTCTTCTTTCTGTTCTTCTGTTGCATTATTTTCACCCAACCACAGCACGCCTTACACCCTGGATAGGAAGTTAGTCCTTTGGGTGAAGGAGGAGTCTTAGTCGGGATTCTGTGGAGGAAGGACACAGACCAGATTGCTCTCCACAGTGGTCCTACCTGGGCCCTGGCCCCCTGCCAGGTCCCCAGTAAGGAAGAGGAGAAGTCTTAGTCAGTTGCCCGCATGGGTAGGACACAGGACAGTACTCTGCTACAAACTTCTCTCTCAGTGCCTATAAACCGTATGATGCAGTGTTAAACCCCTCAGGAGAGGACTAGCCAACAGATCAAGTCAACGTTATCCACAGAGTCTGTGATTATTCACTACCACCTACACAGCATATACACCGCAACCTTGGGACATTTCTCCTTTTTTGTGGGTGGCGGGTCCTACTATTCGGGAGGATCATTACACCGCTCCGGCTATCTGTGACTGTATCATCCGTGAATACACTATCCCAAGGGACTCGGTAGCAACCCGACAGGACACCGACCACAGGGGAAAAGGGTACAACCAGCCTTACACCTTAAAAGCAGGCGTGCCATCACACCTGGCACTGGCGTCATGGGACAAGCTCCGGCTGTGCTCGGCCATCCACCACAGGAGTGGCGTCACACTTCCATCTAGCAAGTGACCAGCCGTCCCACTGCTATAACACCATCCGGGGGCTCACCACAATAAGAGCAGCGCTGGTTGCTTCTGTAACTTCAAGGATACAGCGCTGGAAAGACTTTGATTGTTTTGGTTAAGTTTTATATATTGTGCCCATATATTTTACTACAAGGATAAATACTACAAATTAAACAGAGAAGCTGAAGCTGTTGACACTTATAAAATAATTATTCTATATGTGTTTTACATTTAATTTTTAAGGTGGCTTTTGTTTGATTTATAGCCAAAGAAGGTTAATATGAAACTAGCAGAGTGTAACTTTATACAGTGGTACCTTGGTTTAAGAGGATTTAACTTGGATTGAGAGCATTTTGCAAGAAGAGCTCACAGTTTTTCAAAATTGCAATTTGGTTTAAGATCATTGCTTTGTTTTAAGAGCTCCTTGTGCTAGGTGGGACGGGGAGTGGGTAATGGCGTGGTCTGCAATGCGGGGTCTACAGCACTGTACTCTGACCCAGGATGTCTCCCTCACCTTCCAAATCATTTGACCAAGAAGGAGAGTTATGCAGTGCTACAAGATGGTTTTGGGTGAGCTGGACCACAGAGTGAAGGCAAAAGGGCAAACAAGTGCTAAGCATCTCTGGGAACTCCTTCAAGACTGTTGAAAGACCATTTCAGGTGACTACTTCTTGAAGCTCATCAAGAGAATGCCAATAGTGTGTAAAGCAGTAATCAAAGCAAAAGGTGGCTACTTTGAAGAACCTAGAAGGTAAGACATATTTTCAGTTGTTTCACACTTTTTTGTTAAGTATTTAATTCCCCATGTGTTAATTCATAGTTTTGATGCCTTCAGTGTAAATCTACAATTTTCATAGTCATGAAAATACAGAAAACTCTTTGAATGAGAAGGTGTGTCCAAACTTTTGGTTTGTACTATATATATATATATGTATATATATATATATATATATATATATATATATATATATATATATATATTAGTTTGGATATTGATAATAGCTTTGATTTGTTTTGTTATATATAAGCCATATATTGAATTTATACTGTACATACTTACACATTCTTTTCCTCTAATAGAAACATACTGTAGAAGACTGTTGTTTCAAGCATCTACTTCTCTTTCAATAAAAATATTTTCTTGTATTGTTTTTGAGTTTGACCTTTTTTCCAACTCACGTCATACTGTATGTCCCCATGTTCGTGTACAGTTTTTATTATTAACACACTCTTCCTCTTTCTACTGGTTATACATACGATTAGCTTCATCTACCACCTGGTTACAGTGATGACCCATTCTAAGGCTGTCATAAATCACTACCCCAAATCCTTTACTTTTGCAGACACAGAGCTGCAGATAGGACACATTGTTTGGACACATATACTAAATCTAAATCATTTTCCAGGCATAGCAACCCTCTGATATCTATCCTTCAGCCAACCACAAATCCACTAAAACCAACTGGATATTAAGCCAAATTTTCACTTACTTCTCTTTAAACTCTTTATCATATGAACTATATCAAAGACTGGTGAATCAGGGGTTGAAATTTGCTTGATGCTTATAGATATTTTTCTTGGAGAAAGAACATTGCATCTTCAAGAAACATTCAGATGCTTAAGAAGCAACTTCAACTATGTATGCCGATTTTCCAGTTTCAGAGGATTCCAAAAAATCCAAAAGCCTGAAGCCAATGAACCAAGAAGAAGTGAAACCATACCTTTCATATTAGACATATTATAATTAGAATTTCATTTGTATAAGCTCCTTAAGAGGTTTCCTATCTGCTAGAAATGGGCTGTCCCCAAAGTAGTGAAGACCTCAGAACCCACACACACAAACTGCAACAGATTGTTAACCTTTTTGAGCTAGTAATAAAGGTTATCTGCTTTTTTAATATTTTCAAAGGGGGATTACCCACAAGGGGAAACCAATCTCAATGTGGTGAAATATCATATATGCCTTCCCTGCTCAGATGCCTCAAGTATTCAAAGACCCTCAGGGATAGTGGGATTCCAATGTTTTTAGGGGGGCCTGTGAAGGTGGCCATGAAGGTGTTGTTACTTTGGGAAAACATTGTAGTTCTTAAAATGACTTCAGCTTTGTATCTGCTTCTGCAAGAAGGAAAGGAATTTTGGCAGGAAGCATAGGAGGAGGGCACCTTGAACCTACATCGCAGACAGAATACAGACATAGGAGAAAGACATTGTTATATAAAAAAATATGTGTAAACAATATGTTGTACCAGCTTGACTGCGCAGGACAGGAAACTGCTGACCATATATGGACTGACCTATCAGAATGTGATATGGATGTGTCTTGTGGCTTGAAACCCCACCTGTGTTAAAAGTTTATATGTTTCATGTGAAACTAAATAAAGAATGAGTGTGCACTCCTAACTCAGCTGAGAGAGAGGGGGTTATACTATCTTTTTGCCTGGTATCATGTCCTCATCACTAGTGCTCAGCTTACTTATTTTAGATAGGTATAGTCATTTGGGGAACAAGGTGGATAAAAAGAACTCCAACCTAGACAATATCATTACTGTGATTGGCTGTACTATTAGTGTCATTATGTATGTTACGTACATGCTAGAGAAAATGCGATGCTGAGACAAATTTTTTCACAGTCTTTCCTGATTCTTGTGGCGTTCAGTAGGAAGAGTGAAACGAACAGGGACAGCATGTGAATTCAGTTAAGCAGCAATATTCACAGTGGTAGGGAGGGAGAGTTGACCGAGTAGGGCTTGGAACGTTGTGAAATTGTCAGTGTAGGGAGGGTGACAGAATCCAGCGTTTTAGCACTATAAGGATTCATCTCTTAACCCTGTAGTGACCAGACGTCCTCTGAAAAAAAATTAAAAACCCAACAGTCCTTTTTAGGGCTAATTCATATATATTTTTTCATTAATATTTTTGTCTGGCTCTGCGGTGTGCCAGTGATTGCCAGTCTAGGCTACACATTATATTTGCTGGTATGTCATTGTCTCAATTAAGCCATTTTTACACACGTTTATTGTATATTTATTAAAATAACAACCGTTGTCTTCCAGTGAACCGTTATTTCCAGTGAAGTCTATGGAAACTACGGTCGTCAAATTAATGTTCATGTCATTAATTCATGGCCCTTATTTACTGAACAGGGGACATTAATTTACTTTGTTCAAGCAATGTTTTTCCACCGTTCCTTTCACTGCCTTTTCAATTAAATTCAATGGCCTTTTTAAAATTAGCCCAACCCAAAAGGGCCATCGTCAACATGAACTAGAATAATGTACCAATGACCGTCATTGTAATGACGGCCACCAAAGTATGTTAACCCTTAGAGGACCGGGCCAATTTCAATTTTTGCGTTTTCGTTTTTCCCTCCTTGTGCTTAAAAGGCCATAGCACTTGCATTTTTCCACCTAGAAACCCACATGAGCCCTTATTTTTTGAACCACTAATTGTACTCTGCAATGACAGGCTGAATTTTTTCATAACGCACACTCCGAAACCAAACAAAAACCTCAATGTGTGGTGAAATTGAAAAAAAAAAAACCACGCATTTTTTTTATTTGAGGTTTTTTCGTTCACCGTTTTATTGTATCTGATGGCCTGTAAAAAATTCAAACCATTGTTAACAAATATATGTTCCTTAAAATCGCTCCATTCCCAGGTTTATAGCACTTTTATCCTTTGGTCTATGGGGCTGTGTGAGGTGTCATTTTTTGCACAATGATGTGTTCTTTCTATCTATTGTGCATATGTGACTTTTTGATCGCTTTTTATTACAATTTTTCTGGATTTGATGCAACCAAAAATGCGCAATTTTGCACTTTGGGAATTTTTTGTACTTGCGCCATTTACCGTGTGAGATCAGGAATGTGATTTGACAGCTGCATCCGATTACTTTATTAGCGGGCACATCAATCGGACCATGCCCGCTAATAGCCGTGGTCCCAGGCTACGAGCGGCACCTGAGACCGCGGCGGTTCAGAGCGCGGCGGCCGCGCTGCCCCGCTCTGAATACATGGAGGCGGCCTTGGATGTATGGGTACGTCTAGGGTCGCCTAAAGGTTAAACAATGTCCGTTATTTGATGCCCAAAACAACACTTATTTTGAGTATCAAATAACGGTCGTTGAAAATCGTTGTGTGAACATAGCCTTATTCTGCTTTATGTGATATATTACTGAGTTGACCACTCAGTTACCTTCACACATGCTTCTTGATTTCAGTATTGGCTTAGCACTATATATATTGATTTACTGTAACTAAGGACATGGTTTCCGAACTTTTTTGAAGTGTCGGAAAACCCCTTTAATACTTACATCAGGGCAGGTAGAAGAGGGTGGATCAGTGCATCGGCGCCGGGGCGGGCAAGAAGAATACATTGTAGTTTATTTTCTAGCCTCAACAGGCAAACTAGTATTTCTTTAATTAAAGCGACTCTGTACCCACAATCTGACCCCCCCAAACCGCTTTTACCTTCAGATAGCTGCTTTTAATCCAAGATCTGTCCTGCGGTCCGTTTGGCAGGTGATGCAGTTATTGTCATAAAACATTACTTTTAAAATTGCAGCTCCGTGCCCTACGGGCGTATCTGTGCCCTAAGTTTGCACCACCCCTCCGTCCCCTCCGCCCCTCCCACCCCTCCGCAGATTGCTTCCTATTCCCCACCTGTGTTACCACAGCACATGGGCTGTATCATTAAGACACCTGTGCAATGTTCAAACAGAAGTAAATGTTCCAGTGGCATTCCTAATGATGAAGAGGGTGGGGAGGAGGGCCAAAGGGGTGGTGCAAAGTTAGGGCACAGATACTCCCGTAGGGCACGGGGCTTCAACTTTAAAATTAATTTTTTAGGACAATAACTGCATCACCTGCCGAACGGACCCCAGGACAGATCTTGGATTAAAAGCAGCTATCTGAAGGTACAAGCGGTTTGTGGGGGTCAGATTGAGGGTACAGAGTCGCTTTAAATCTGAGAACCCTTTAATGTTATGTTACTTTCATTGAAAGTACTTTGTGCTATTCATGCACCCCAAAAATGTGTGATTATTAGCACCAGCAGGCTGGAGAACATATGGTTTTAGCTACAAAGCATTTCAAAATCATCAGGTTCTGTCCACATGATTATATTATACATTTATAACGTTTCTGCCTAAATACATTTATACCACCACATTGATCTAGCACATAGTTAATGCCATATGTAATGTAAGCTACAGTAAGGGTCCTATTCCACGGTCCGAGCAGGGCCCGATCAACGATGTAAACGAACGCCGACAATTGTTAACGATGGCTGCAGGGACATCGTTACCGATGTCCTTGCAGCATACATTACCTCTAGCAGGGCTTCTCCTCCGCTCCGTCTCCCTCCCGGGTCCCGCGGTGCAGCATCAACTCCGGAGCGGCCTGGCTGAGTTGTCAGACCGCTCAGCCAATGACTGGCCGCGGTGCTCCCGGCCTGTGATTGGCTGAGCGGTCTTACAGTTAAGTCAGGCCGCACTGAAGCTGATGCTGCGCCGCGAGCCGCGTGACACGATCATCGGCTGATTGGTTTTTTTTCCGATTCTACCGAGCGATAATAGGCCTAATCGCATTATCCCTCTGTGGAATAGGCCCCTAAGTCTGTTTACCACACTCTGTCTAACTTTCAAAACTACTGTAAAGACTTCTTCACTTTCCAAAGCATTGTCGAGATATCTCAACTGTGATTAAAAAGTTGTGTAAAACAAGTACAATCCCACTAGATTAAAAAGTTTAGTATTTGCCTTTACATCAGCCAATGAAATCTTTATTCTGTTGTAAGGCCCTTGAGAATCAATAACTCAGAGAGACTATAAGAAGATTTACAATTGTAAGACAGAATCCTCCTGGCTCAGTGGCACATAAGAAAGGAGTGTAGGCCTTTTCTACTGCATGACCTGTAAGTATTTCCAGTTATGTGGAAGACTTTATTGAAACTTTAGGAAGATTACGTTAGTCAATGCAGCTCTCTGACCACCAGGAAACTCATTTCTTATTGTATGTGACAAACTTCGTGAAAGTACCCGACCCAGCCGATAGATTGCCTGCTCAGCCAGTCAATGACTGAAGCTGTGTCATGCCATCAGTCGGGTTGTGACGCTGCAGGAGCAGGAGATGCTAAATTTTTTTTTTTTTTTTTTAACTTCATTATCTGGAAGTCAGCTAAATTTAAATGAAATCTGAAAATATTCAAGAACAGTTTTTCCCCACTGATGTAATAGGGAAAACAACATTAAAAACTCAATGTAAAGAATAAAAAATGCACTTCTCATGGGGCAGTTATTTAACAAAAAATAGTTGTGGCAAACCTATTGCAAAACTGTATGCACCAACATATTGGCCTAAATCAGTAGTTCAGGAGCCACATATTGTTCATTGTCTCTAGGTGTGTGGCTCATCACAGGAGCCCTTAGTTATCATAGGACTGCACTGCACTGACAATATAATTCACACATGCTATCAGGACTGTATCTTTGTGGAGCTTGATGTGACGCTCGGCTCGTGCTGTGTGGCCAAAAAGGCGCTGCTTTTCTTAAATTTGTTCTGTTTATGTGTTTTGTTTTGCATTATTCTGAACACTGGTTTATTTTGTCTGCTCACTTGGATTAATGGACACACCCGACTTTACCTGCTGAGTTCTGTTTGGCCATGTCATGGTTAATCTTGTTTTGGTTCTTTCTTTGACTGTCAGGTCTTCCTGCCAGGGGATGTGTTTTGTGGTCAGGTGCCTGTGCTTGGAGTTCAGGGGGATGGTCCAATTGTATTCTGGACCAGACCCCTGACCTCCTATATAACACCTCAGTCTGTATACTCCTTGCTGGTTATTGAGCTAGTCCCTGCCTGCTTGTACTATTGTCTGTCCTATATATCTATATCTATTCTGACCTTTTGGCTTTTGTTCCCTGACTTTCCCTGTTTGCAGCCGATCTTTTTGCCTGACTCTGACTATTCTTTAGGATCAGATTTTGCACTTTTGCTGCCCAACGTTGCTGACCCAGTCTGTCCACACTGTACTATTGTGTTTGTTTGTCTGTCCGTGTTTTGTGTACCACCTATACCAGAGCAGGGACCGTCCTCGTGGTTGTCTTTAGCCGCCTAGGGCTGTCCGTAGCAAGTAGGCAGGAACAGAGGCGGGTACAGCGCAGGGCTCACTGTCCGTGTCTTTCTGTCTATTCCACCCTTTGCCACTGACCGAACATAACACATACATTGTTAAAGCCACATTCTAACCACCCAATAAGTATGAATATGGTTCTACTGAAATAAACAAACATACCTAAATGTAGCTCTAACTATTGGGTTTGCAAGTTTCTATGTGAGTAGAAGTGAAAGAAACAGTGACAGCACAGAAAGGTAGGAAACTAAACTAAGCAAAGAACTGCTGCTACTTATGACAACCTAAAGTAAGGTAGAGGCAGCATTGTAGACATACATCATTAGGTCTACTGATGGTTTCACAATGTTTCCAGTGCCTTATAGGTGGTAAGAGATGAGAGCCATGATTGACCTTCTAGGAACAATGCAGATGGCATGTACACAGCCCAGACTTTCTTTTTCAGAATTCCTCTGACAGCAGGACAGCAGATTGCAGGGAGAGGAAACATCTGGAGGTAGTCTTTCTGGATTATGATTTATTTTTGGTAGATAAATTAATTTAAAAATATGTTAGGAAACACATAAGTGAGGGTTTGAGTTGTTTGAAACAATGGTGCCTATTTTGGGGTAAAGTCTTGATTTTTGGGTTTGCTAACTCTTTTTTAGCCTTCTTCTGCCGAAACAATGCAAAAGCTTTTAAAGTAAGTATCTCTTCCATTTTCTAATATCTGATATTCTGTTTCTGCTTATAGACAGGCAAGGTTGACCCATCTGAACATTGTTTGCATAGATAGCAAACTTGTCTCCTCCTGATATGCTGCCTTTTCTCTTCCATTGTTGACAGCTTGTTGTCTAGGTTACAGACCACCTCTCTGGGGTCTGGCTGGTGTATCTATCTATCTATCTATCTATCTATCTATCTATCTATCTATCTATCTATCTATCTATCACAGAGGTGTATCACAATCTAAAATATCACTTTTTTTTTTTTAAACCACTACAAATTCTAAAAGGCCACAATACATTTAACACCTATGGTAATCAATCATGGCCAGGTGTGATCAGATCCCAAAGATAAACAATCCTGGTCACTTTACAATGACCCTATATGGACATACTTTATAATATAAGATCCCAGCAAAAACAATATTCATAAGATGACCAAGTCCAAAGGGGGAACAATCCAATGTGTTTCCCCACACAAATTCAGATACACTATAGTTCATCAGGGGTTAATTGCTCAAATTCCTTTTGCTTTAGGTATCATTAGAGTGCTACAATGTGTAGACGATATCCAGAAGGTAGCAATTTAACACTGTGCAAAATTCTCATAATATAAAGTGCTTAATCCTAAGACAAGGTAGCATAGTGCGTAGCTTGGCGGTGCTTGTATAATGAAGTGATTCATTGTCTTAGGATTCAGCACTTTATATTATGAGAATTTTGTAGCTTGTTAAATCGCTACCTCAACACCTTCTGGATATAGTGTACACATTGTAGCACTTTATTGATACCTATAGCAAATGGAATTTCAACGACTAACCCCTGAAGGACCATGGTGTATCTAAATTTATATGGGGAAACATGTTGGGTTGTTGGGTTGTTGGGTTATGAATATGGTTTTTGTTTGGATCATATATTGTAAACTATGTCCACATAGGGTCATTGTAAAGTGACCAGGAATTGTTTATCTTTAGGACCCGATAACACCTGGCCATAAATGATGACCTTAGGTGTTAAAGGAAAAGTCTGGCCAAATTTTTTTTACAGTATTGACAGTATTGTATTGCCCCCCAAAAGTTATACAAATCCCCAATAAACACTTATTATGGGAAATGCTTATAAAGTGCTTTTTTTATCTGCACTTACTACTGCATCAAGGCTTCACTTCCTGGATAAAATGGTGATGTCACGACCTGACTCCCAGAGCTGTGCAGGCTGTGGCTGTTGGAGAGGATGATGGCAGAGGGATGCTCAGTGTCCCTCCAGTGCCCTGTGTCCCTCAGTATCCCCCTGCCATCATCCTCTCCAGCAGCCACAGCCTGCACAGCTCTGGGAGTTGGGTCGTGACATCACCATTTTCACTGAACTACTCCTTTAAATGTATTTGGGTATTTTTAGACTTTTTAGCGGTTTCTAATAAGTGACATTTAAGACTGTGATTCACCTCTGTGATAGACATTATTGTTCATGCGCTTATCTTACACCTGGGTTGGCTAATATCAATCCCAACTAGGGATGAGCAAACTTTTAAAAAAGTTCGGTTTAGTTCGATCCGGCGAACTTTCGTGAAGTTTGGATTCGTACGAATCGAACCTAAAACGAACCTTGCTATAACGGCTGAAAAATTGCAGCTACAATAGTGGGAGTCTGATAGGGTATAGTTTTGTTTAGTTGCAGTTGCTGAAACAAAATAGTAAATAAAAAAAAAAAAATAATAATAATAATAATAAAATATAGTGCCTAAAAGTGCAAAAATAGTGAAAAAAAAAGTTGAGGAGGAGGAGGAGGCAGCACTTGATTGCACCCAGGCCAGTATTGTTGAGAACAGACAAGTTGAGGAGGAGGAGGAAGAGGCAGCACTTGATTGCACTCAGGCCAGTATTGTTGAGGACAGACAAGTTGAGGAGCAGGAGGAGGCAGCACTTGATTGCACCCAGGCCAGGTTTTGTGGGGTGCCGACTTAGCGTCACACTCTATGGAGGGCTTCAATAAGCTTTTCTGCTATAGGTTACTTCACCTATAACAGCTTATGAGAAACAAACTTTTTTGGTTGTGGCTAAACGGGGTTGACGGCACCCAGCAAAGCAGAAATGGACAGGTTTTGTGGGGTGCTGACTTAGCGTCACACTCTGTGGAGGGCTTCAATAAGTTTTGCTGCTATAGGTTGCTTCACCTATAACAGCTTATGAGAAACAAACTTTTCTTTAAACTTTTTTGCTTGCGGCTAAACGGGGTTGACGGCACCCAGCAGAGCAGCAACATGTAGCGTGAACTCTCAGTCACGGGACAGGAGCTGGTTCAATGCTACCTGCCCTGACTCTTTTCTCACTTTTCTCTCCCTATTTCTTTTTTTATCTCCCTAACTCTCCCTAGATCTCACAATTTTTTTATTTAGATGCCTATCTCTCGCTATCTCTACCAATCTTTTGATTTCTCAGCCTCTTTCCTTATCTATCAGCTTATCTTCTATATCTAGCTTTCCCTGGATCTTGCTATTTTTTTTTCCTCTTCCTCTCTCCTGCTTCTCTCACTAACACTTTCTATTCCTTCTCTATCTCTCCCTGTATCTATCTAGTTGTTTGGCTATCTATCTCTTTTCCCTCTCTATCTGATACGGAGCTCCTCTCTCTGTGAAGTCTGGCAACACACTGAGAAACTGCTGGCGCGCACAGGCACTTCCTGGTGCTGGGGAGTGACGTCACACATCTTGATTTTCACAGAAAACCAGGATACAAGGCATTATAGGTGTAATAATCCCTTGTATCCTGGTCTATTCTGTGAAGAAAGTACAATTTTGCGTCGCCGTTGTTATCTTAACCAGATTCGTAACAAACTTTCTCAAAGTTCGGTTCGGTACCAAACCGAACTTTTTGCAAAGTTCGTAACGAATCTGGTTCGTAACGGTTCGGTTCGCTCATCCCTAATGCCAACTCTTCTGCCATACGTGTATTTATAGATTTAGGGGGAGATATATCAAATTGGTATAAAGTAGAATTGGCCCAGTTTTCCCTAGCAACCAATCAGATTCCACCTTTTATTTTTAAAGACTATGGGAGGAATGAGAGGTGGAATCCCATTGGTAGCTAGAGGCAACTAAGACAATTCTACTTTACACCAGTTTAATAAATCTCCCCCATAGTTGATATATATATATACTGTATATTATACACTATATACAATATGGCCTACATTTATCAAAGGGTGTAAAATATATACTGGTGTAATCTGCCCAAAGCAACCAATCACAGCTCGGCTTTAATTTTATCAGAACTAACAATTGTGATTGGTTGCTATGGGCAGTTTACACCAGTGTATATTTTACACCCTTTGATAAATCTCCACTTATATCTCTATACATCTATAACAATATATACGCAAGCCAGTCCACTGCTTTTAGATCAAAGAGGTGGTCTGTAACCTAGACAACAAGCTGTCAACAATGAAAGGGAAAGAGCAGCATATCAGGAGAAGGAGACACATTTGCTAAATGATTGTATATGCAAAATTATATATAATTTGACAAATCCTACAAGTATAATTGTATTTGTTAAGATAAGAACAACCCTTTAATTTCATTTCACATACTCTGAGATACTTCTACTTGATCCACACTTAAATGAGAAGTCCGTCGAAAATTTTTATTAAAGTATTGTATTATCCCCCCAAAAGTTATACAGATCCCAAATTTACACTTATTATGGGAAATGTTTATAAAATGCTTTTTTCCCTGCACTTACTACTGCATCAAGGCTTCACTTCATGGATAACATGGTGATGTCACTTCCTGGATAACATGGTGATGTCACGACCCGACTACCAGAGCTGTTCGGGCTGTGGCTGCTGGAGAGATAATGGCAGGGGGACACTGAGGAACACAGGGCACTGGAGGGACACTGAGCATCTCTCTGCCATCATCCTCTCCAGCAGCCACAGCCCGCACAGCTCTGGGAGTCAGGTCGTGACATCACCATTTTATCCAGGAAGTGAAGCCTTGATGCAATAGTAAGTGCAGGGAAAAAAAGCACTTTATAAGCATTTCCCATAATAAGTGTTTATTGGGGATTTGTATAACTTTTGGGGGGCAATACAATACTTTAATAAAAATTTTCGGCGGAATTCTCTTTTAACCTCTTAAGGACATATGACATACCCGTACGTCATATGTCCTCATCAGCACTTCAAAGCGGGGCCGCGCGGCGACCCCGCTTTGAAGTGCCGCGGTCCCCGGTGCCGCGTGTAGCCCAGGACCGCCGCTATTAGCGGGCACGGTCTGATCGCCGTGCCCGCTAATTAGCTAATCGGAGGCAGCTGTCAAAGTTGACAGCTGCCTCCGATTACCGAAGGCAACCTTTCCCTGGGGTCTAGTGGGGGAGATCTCCCTGTCTAATGCCGGCCGGGGACTTGTCCAAGATGGCGCCGTCCCCGGCTCGGCACTCGTTTGTTTCCGGCTGCAGCAGCCGGAAGCAAACGAGTGCCGATCTCATTGATCTTTGCTGTATATCTATACAGCAAAGATCTCAATGAGAGATCAAAGTGTATATACTAGAAGTCCCCCAGGGGGGCTTCTAGTATATGTGTAAAAAAAAATAAAATGTGTTGTTATTAGTAAAAAGCCCCCTCCCCTAATAAAAGTTTGAATCACCCCCCTTTTCCCAGGTTTTAAATAAAAGTAAACAAATAAATAAATAAATAAGTAATCGCCCGAACTATTAAATTATCACATTCCTGATCTCGCACGGTAAACGTCGTCAGCGCAAAAAAAAGTGCAAAATTGCTCATTTTTGGTCGCATCAAATCCAGAAAAAATGTAATAAAAATCGATCAAAAAGTCGTATATGCGCAAGGTACCGATAGAAAGAACACATCATGGCGCAAAAAATGACACCTGACACAGCCCCATAGACCAAAGGATAAAAGTGCTATGAGCCTGGGAATGGAGCGATTTTAAGGGACGTTTATTTGTTAACAATGATTTGAATTTTTTACAGGCCATCAGATACAATATAAGTTATACATGTTATATATTGTTTTAATCGTAACGACTTGAGGAACATGCATAACAAGTCAGTTTTACCCCAGGGCAAATGGCGTAAAAACAAATACCCCCCAAATAAAAGAAATGTGTTTTTTTTTTTCAATTTCACCACACTTTGAATTTTTTTCTGGTTTCGCAGTGTACTTTATGCAAAAATTCAGCCTGGCATTGCAAAGTACAATTAGTGACGCAAAAAATAAGGGCTCATGTGGGTCTCTAGGTGGAAAAATGCAAGTGCTATGGCCTTTTAAACACAAGGAGGAAAAACGAAAACGCAAAAATGAAAATGGGCCCCGTCCTTAAAGGGTTAAAAAATAATGAAACACCTATCCTCATCTTATCGTGCATGGATAAAAAAGCCACTTTATATAATAGGGAGCATTCCACTAAATCCTTCTTTATGAAATGGAGGTCATTTGTAAGAGCTACTTTTACTACAAATGACATACAGAATCGTATGACTTCCTTTAAATGCACCGAATGGTACTGTAAAGAAGATTTGAAAGGTACACATTGAAAGTCATTTGATCAAGCTGGGATGTAGGATGATCCACCATGGTGTTTTAGTTTTTGTTTTTCATCTTTTGTTTTTGTTTCTTATTAAGGTTACTTTGATTGTTTCATTTTCTACAAAGTTTCAACTATTTAACCCCTAGACGACCCTGGACGTAACTGTTCGTCCTGGGTGGTTCTCCCGCTATGAAGCGCGCTCCGGAGCGGAGCGCGCTTCATAGGAGGTCGGGGCTGGCTGCAGTGAGCATCCGGGACCTCACCGGTAATGACACGCTGCAGCGATCGCGCTGCCGCATGTCATTAACCCCTTAAACGACCTCGGCATTTAAGTGTAAGTGACAGGGGGAGTCCCCTGTCACTTACCGATCGGGACCCCCGCAGTGTGACTGCGGGGGTCCCGATCATTGAAACGGACCGCCGGAGGTCTCTCACCTGCCTCCGTGCGGTCCGATCGGCGATCTGCTGCACTAAGCCTGCACAGGCAGGCTCAATGAGCAGATCGCCGATAACAATGATCAATGCTATGCCTATGGCATAGCAATCATCAGTGTAGAAATCAAACTAGTGTATGTAAAACTCCACCAAAGGGACTTCAAATGTGTAAAAAAAAAAAAGTTCAAAACACTATTACACTACCCCAAAACCCCTTCCCCAATAAAAGTTGAAATCACCCCCCTTTCCCATTATATAAATAAAACATATAAAAATAAATAAATAGATAAACATATAATATACCGTAGCGTGCGTAATTGTCCGATCTATTAAAATATAACAAGCGTCATTGTGATCGGTGAACGGCGTACACAAAAAGAGGGAAAAAAGTGCGCGGATTACCGATTTTATGTTACATTATATATTTAAAAAAAATCTATAAAAAGTGATCAAAACGTTCGATCTTCACAAATATGGTATTAATAAAAACTAGAGATCATGGCGGAAAAAATTAGACCACATACAGCCCCGTAGGTGAAAAAATAAAACCGTTATAAGCGTCACAATAGGCCCATTTTATTAATATTTAATTGCCAAAAAAAAGGATTTCATAAAAAATATATATATAACATTAGAGAATCTGTGTAACCTGCATACGGTTGTGTTCGGACTGACCTATAGAATAATAGTATCATGTCGCTGTTACCATATAGTGTATTACGTAGACACAGGAAGCCCCCAAACGTTACCGTATTGCATTCTTTTTTACGATTTCACCTATTTATATCTTCATAAATAATATATTTGGAATTCCATCATACATGTTATGGTAAAATGAATGACGCCATTACAAAGTGCAACTATTCCTGTAACAAACAAGCCATTACATGGCTTGTAGATAGAAAACTGAGAGTGCTAGAGCTCTTAGAAGGGGAGGAGGGAAAAACGAAAGCGCAAAGATGAAAATTTGCACGGTCCACTGGGTCATTTTGGGCCTGGTCCTCAAAGGGTTAATTGGCATTATAAACATTCAATCAAAGTCTAGCTAACCTACTAGATAATCTTAATTGGTAGCTTAGTACTTGTTGCTATGTTGACCTTAAGATGAATTAAAATGTCTCCTGTAGGGTTTTAAGGCTCAAGAAAACTCCCTTTTCACAATGGCAAACCAGACTAACGTGAAAGAATTTATTATCCTAGGATTCTCCAGTTTCCAGAAACATCAAACCTTTTTGTATTTGTTTTTCTTGATAATTTACACCATTACTGTCACTGTAAATATATCCCTTATCATGATAATTCGTTTTGGTGGACGACTCCATAAACCCATGTATTATTTACTTGGAAATTTATCATTTTTGGAATTAGGTTACATTTCTGTAACGGTTCCTAAAATTATTGTGGACATCCCAAGAGAAAGGAAAAGCATTTCTTTTTCTGGCTGCATGGCGCAGCTTTTCTTTTTCACTTTTCTTGGTGCCACAGAGACCATCCTACTTGCTGTAATGTCCTTTGATCGATTTTTAGCGGTGTGTTACCCATTACGCTACTCAGTCATCATGAGTAACAGGGTCTGTCTTCTTCTAGCAGTTACATCCTGGGTTCTTGGTTTTTTGACCACCTCATTTCCCATTATCAAAATATCCCAGTTACACTTTTGCAATTTCAACGTTATTAACCATTTCTTCTGTGAATCGGCTCCTCTACTAAAACTGTCTTGCTCAGACCCTTACTTTAAAGAACTGACTGTAATAATCTGTGCATCTTCAGTCATTCTAAGCTCAGTTCTTCTTACTATGATGTCCTATGGATATATTCTTCAGACAATTCTGAAAATCCCATCTGTTACAGGGAAGAAGAAAGCAGCTTCTACCTGCGCTTCACATCTTATAGTGGTTACAACTTTCTATTCAACTATGTTTGCAATGTACATTAAGCCCACCGCTAGTCAAGGCTCACTAAACAAGGTCATGGCATTGTTCTATGCTGTCTTCACTCCACTTATCAACCCATTTATATACAGTTTACGTAACAAGGAAGTTAAAGAAGCCGTTGTACTGTTCTTAAAGAGAAGGAGATTGTAAATATTTGTTTCTGTGGTTTTTTTTTATCGTTTCAACAATAAAGTATATTTTACAGGATTCGACAGATGAAATTATAAGCAAGTTAAAGACTTAGTACTGACTCACACAGCCCCATAGGATGGGAACATAGATAACATAAAAAATAGATAACATGTCAGTTTTACCATAGGGTGAACGGCGCAAACACAAACTTTTTTTTCAATTTGAAGCTATGTTCACATAACGTTTTTTCAGCTCCGTTTAAAATGACGTCCGTTATTTTGAGTCTAAAATAATGGACGTCATTAAGCAGCCTGGCCTCCCCTTAGTGCAATGACTGGTGTTTGCACGTTATTTTAGTTTGGGGTTACTAATTGGACTTTGGGTGTGGCTTAATTGAAAAGTCCATTGAATTTAATAGTAAAAACTGAGAAAGAATGGTGCAAAAAGAAAAACTGTGTGTGAACTACTAAAAAAATCCGTCCACTGTTTGCAAAAGACGTTAGAAAATAATGATCATGTTCATTATGTTGACATCCGCGCCAAAAACGTCCGTTATTCCATACACTCTGTGCATTGGACGTCCGTCTTCCTATTGACTTCAATGCATTGGCATTGCAGTCAGTTAAATCACAGCAATAACTGACATTTTTTTAAATATGAAAATCGGCTGCCTTTTCAATATTTTTGACATTGTGTAAACATAGCCTTACAGCGCAAATTATTTTTTTTCGGTTTCGCAGCATATTTTATGGGAAAATAAAGTCTGTAATTGCAAAGTACAATTGCTGTCGCAAAAAATAGGGGCTCATATGGGTCTCTAGGTGAAAAAATGCTAACGCTATGGCCTTTTTAACATAAAGTGGAAAAAGCTAAAGCGAAAAAATGAAAATTGGCTTTGATCATAAGGGGTTAAAGCATAAAAACTAAAATAATAATAATAATAATAATAATAATAATAATAAATGTAAATTGCAAACTTGCTTTATATAACATCTACTGTTGATTTAGATTTTAAAGGTACAAGGTTAGTGACACCTGGAGAGTAAATAAATGTAACTCACTAGAAGCTATATAACCATAGAGAGAATAAAGACATTAGAACACAAGGAATATTCTTTAAGGGATCAGGAATTGACTTATTTGCAGTTGAATAAATCTTTGGATTTGCAACTGAGGTACTGCCTGAATAAGTAAACCTGAAAAGCCTGTGGTAAACACTGCCCAACCCATAATACCTTCTGCAGTCCCATTGTGTCTCTTTTACTAAAGATGGATTGAGCCTAACAAAAAACGTTTAACAACAAATTAAACTTAAACTTTAGACACATTAGGGATTAAGAAGGCAAACATTTTTTTAATTGTTTATTTATAAATTTTCCAATAGAAGATATAGAAAACACAATAATGTTTAGAGGAGGATTTAGCTGCGTGAGACCAGATAACCTACCAAAGATTCTGGGAGATTCCCCTGCCCAAGTAGGCTTCCCATTTAGCCAAATATCCACGAACTATAGCTTGCTCTTCCGGTGGAGAATAAAGTAAGGAGTAAATAGAGAAAATCAATCCTTTCTCTGAAGGACTACTCTTACATAGCCATTCAAAAGCAGTCAGTTTAGGAAAAAGGTTACTTGACGTAATAATAGATCCTACAAAAGATATGGTTTTGTGGTAGGCAGCGGACCGTTGGGGCAAGCCACAACTGTCTCTAAAGGTCGAGAAGGGCAAGACCCACCTAGACAACAGGTACACCACATCTGCGAAATGGAACAGATTAGCCTTCTGCCATGGGGCTATAAATTCAAGAGTACAGCTATCCTCAATAAAAATTGAGTATATAATCGGAACCAATGGAGAAGGAAAAGAACGCAGTGGGAAGGAAGTCAACGCTGACTTCCAAGAATGCAAACATTTTAAAGGCAATTATTTAGAGAATTTCTTGGAAACCCTTCTGCTATTTGAAGTTTCAATTTATTGACCTCTGCTGATTAACAGAATAAGGGGGGCCATTCAAGTGAATAGGATTGGACTGCAGTACCTTACAGTACCTTAACTTAAGTTTAGTTGCTGAAAGGGGTTTTCCCCCTCATAAAGTATTTTTATCTAAAACCATCACCATATAATAAAATGAATGAGATACATGTACAGTCATGGCCAAAGGTTTTGAGAATGACACAAATATTATATTTTCACATGATCTGCTGTCCTCTGGTTTTTATGTGTGTTTTTCAGATGTTTTTATCACATACAGAAATATAGTTGGAATCATATTATGAGTAACAAAAGCTTATATTGACAGTTAGAATGAGTTAATGCAGCAAGTCAATATTTGCAGTGTTGACCCTTCTTCTTCAGGTTGTCTGCAATTCTCCATGCTCTTAATTAACTCCTGGACCAAATCCTGACTGATAGCAGTCCATTCTTGCACAATCATTGCTTGCATTTTGTCAGAATTTGTTGGTTTTTGTTTGTCCACCCGTCTCTTGAGGATTGACAAGTTCTCAATGGGATTAAGATCTGTGAAGTTTCCAGGCCATGGACTCAAAATCTCTGTTTTGTTTCCTGAGCCATTTAGTTATCACCTTTGCTATATGGCAAGGTGCTCCATCATGCAGGAAAAGGAATTGTTGATCACCAAACTGCTCTTTGAAGGTTGGGAGAAGTGGCTTTTGGAGCACATTCTGGTAAAATTCTTTATTCATGGCTGTGTTTTTAGGCAAGACTGTGAGAGAGCCGATTCCCTTGGCTGAGAAGCAACCCCACGCATGAATGGTTTCAGGATGCTTTACAGTTGGCATGAGACAAGACTGGTGGTAGTGCTCACCTCGTCTTCTCCGAATAAGCTGTTTTCCAGATGTCGGAAAGGGGATTCATCAGAGAAAATGACTTTACCTCAGTCCTCAGCAGTCCACTCCCTGTACCTTTTGCAGAATATCAGTCTGTCCCTGATAATTTTTCTGTAGAGAAGTGGCTTCTTTGCTGCCCTCCTTGAGACCAGGCCTTGCTCCAAGAGTCTTCGCCTCACAGTGCGTGCAGTCCATGTCAGTCGATGTCAGCTTTCTGCGGCTGCTATTCACTGAATAGCGGCCACAGAGAACCTGTCAGTTTAAATAATGGAGTGTGTGGCTCTGGCCGCACGCTCCATTGTGTGCAGCGGTGAATTTGGATGTGGGTGCACACTGATGCGCCCGCATCTGAATTCAACAGAAGCGAACATCATGCGGCTGATACTGCCGTCCTGGCTGGGATGATCTTCAGTAACACTGGGCGTTCTGTGATCAGGCTACAGATCAGGTTACAGAACAGCCAGTGTTATACATAATGTGAACATGGCCTTAACTTGTATTGCACTGATGTTTCTAAGTAAAAGTCACCTTATATTTAAGTGCTGTGATTATTTTTCTGCCACATCTACACCCAAACATTGTGTTACCTTTACAAAGCCCAGTGCCAGTGCGTCTGGCAGTGGATAACGCAACTCCTGTCCACCGTGACAAGTGTACCAGTTAAAACACCAAGGCCCACCTGCTGTATACCACCTAAGCACCCTGTGCCATGGCACATGGAAAGAGGAGTAGGGTAGATATCAGCACTAGAGATAATGTGCTATCACGATGTAACACAGATATATCACACCAGTGTGACATCTGTAGGTAGATAGGTGGATAACATCTGTGGTATCCTCCATTTAGGCTGAGCACACATTTATATAAAGGAAGTGAAATTTGTTATGTGGTACAGAGCAGAAACGGCACCACCAGCCACTAAGTCAGGTGAGAGTTCAGTAGAAATTTTTTGTGGATTGTTGTTTCCTGCCCACATATTCTATAATGAAAAAGTGGCACTGAAATGGGGGAGGAGGAAGAGGAGTAGGAATAGTAGGAAAAGTCAGCTCCTGTACAGTGAACTGAACATATACATTTACACTAGCTTGAGAATGATAGAGACAGACACAACAGAGAGAAGATTTTTTTTTGTCCTAAAAAGGATTTTACTTTAGTTAGGCTAGGTTCACACTGCGTTTTCAGCATCCGTTTAACTGATCTATTTTTTTTTTACGGTCAAAAAAGTAGTGTCAACAGTACTTTATTGTGCGTAAAAAAAACGGATCAAAAACGAATGCACACAAATGGATCCATGGATCCAAAAAATGGATCCAAAAACAGATGCTGAAAACACAGTGTGAACCTAGCGTTAGAGAATGTTAAAATAACTGACATCTACTACTTGTATACAAATATACTATTCCTTACAATATTGGTATATTGTATGGAACTATATTTTTTTTAACATGCACATCCAAGTATTGTACTAACCATTTTAAAATTGCCTCTGTTTCCTGTTTTCCCTACATGTCATGTGTGCCCTTGTACTGCACCATTTCAAAGATTGACTGTAGGGGATTGTAAAATCACCAGTAACAATGGGACAGCATGACATCCGGGCAAGTAGAAAAGGGTGGATCACTGCATCGGCAAAGGAGCTGTCAAGATTAGTGAGCCTCCCAAAAATTAGGCCAGACACAGCAGGGCCTTGAACACACAGATAACCATTACAAGTCAGTGAGGAAGCAAGTGAGCCTCCCAAAAATTAGGCCAGACACAGCAGGGCCACGGCCACAGCTAGACCAAAAAAACTAAAAACAGCTGGCTGGTTGGCGGGGGTGCGATCGGCGGGCCCCCGGCAACCAGTCCCGCTCCTCCGCAGACATAGTGTGACATCAGAGCATGGCAGTGAGGACACAGAGAACAATACAGTCTGCTTAAGAGGCCACGGAATTTGATCAAATACACTTTCAATCCTTTAAAGAGTCTCTGAAAGACGTCAAGTGCGGTAGCCTGTGTATTAAAAAGACCTTGTCAATCCTGCCTTCAAAAAGGCTACTAAAACATCCAAGGAAGGAAAGAAGCTACTGGTAAAAGGCCTGGTTAATCCTGGCTTCAAAACGGCTAAAACATCCAAGGAAGGTAGAAGGTGCTGTTCAGCAGTTTGAGCACCGCCTGTTGGCGCTTACCCACGGCAGTGGTGCTGCACCTAAAACTAAAATAGCCAGATTATGGCTAGATTTAGCCTCACACCCTCATGCAGTTGTGCGTGATAGGCATCTCTTTGGAGGTAGGGACGAAGAATAACAATACAGTCTTCTTAAGAGGCCCCGAGCTGAAAAATGAAAGGACAGCAGAGAACCTCAGCAAGTTGACATCCACAGATCATATGGTTTGAAATAGATAACACAAGGATGCTAAATTAGGATCCGCCATTATCACTGTCTGTTCCTTTGAACTGTGGTGTGTATCTTGGAGATACAATAGATGACCAGACAGCCCTGCAAAATTGCACTTGAATTGAAGTCGATTTGATTTTAAAATTTAAATTGAAGGTTAGAAAATAAAAAAACAAAGGGTCCATTACCGGCCTTTAGATGAGGCAGGCGTGGAACCTCACAAAAATTAGGCCTGACACAGTAGAGTAAGAGTAAAAAAAAAAAAAAAATAGCTGGCTGGGGTTTGCTAAGGAGTGGCACTGGTTGCGATCGGCAGGCCCCCGGCAACCAGTGCCGCTCCTCCGCAGACGTAGTGTGATGTCAGAGCATGGCAGTGAGGACACAGAGAACAACAAGGCAAGGGCAGGCACACCAGTAGTCTACATGGATGCCAGTAAAGGCCCAGCAACAACGCGGCAAGGGCAGGCACACCAGAAGTCTACATGGATGTCAGTTAAGGCCCAGCAACAACGAGGCAAGGGCAGGCACACCAGTAGTCGACATGGATGCCAGTTAAGGCCCTGCCAAAAGAAGGCAAGGGCAGGCATAGCAGTAGTCGACATGGATGCCAGTTAAGGCCCAGCCAAAAGTAGGCAAGGGCAGGCATAGCAGTAGTCGACATGGATGCCAGTTAAGGCCCAGCCAAAAGGACGCAAGGGCAGGCATAGCAGTAGTCGACATAGATGCCAGAGGTAGGCATATGGACCAGGACCACCACAAATCATTTGGTATGAAATGGACAAAACAATGAAGCTAAATTAGGGATGCCAGTAAACAAAAGGCCCAGCAGTAGTCGACATGGATGCCAGTTAAGGCCCAGCCAAAAGGAGGCAAGGGCAGTCATAGCAGTAGTCGACATGGATGCCAGAGGTAGGCATATGGACCAGGACCACCACAAATCATTTGGTACGAAATGGACAAAACAATGAGGCTAAATTAGGGACGCCAGTAAACTAAAGGCCCAGCAGTAGTCGACATGGATGCCAGTTAAGGCCCAGACAAAAGGAGGCAAGGGCAGGCATAGCAGTAGTCGACATGGATGCCAGTTAAGGCCCAGCCAAAAGGAGGCAAGGGCAGGCACACCAGTAGTCGACATGGATGCCAGTTAAGGTCCAGCAACAAGGAGGCAAGGGCAGGCACACCAGTAGTCAACATGGATGGCAGAGTTAGGCATATGGATCACAAATCATTTGGTTTGAAATGGACAAAACCGAGGTTGACATCTGTCATTCCACAATGGCTCTGCATTGCTGGTAAACCTTTGCTACCATCTGGAAGGTGGAATTCCACCTCGTGGGCATGTCGGCCACAGCTAGACAAGAAATAAATTAAATAAAACAGCTGGCTGGTTTGTGGGGACGCGATTGGCGGGCCCCCGGCAACCAGTCCAGCTCCTCCGCAGACGTAGTGTGACGTCAGAGCATGGCAGTGAGGACACAGAACAATACAGTCTTCTTAAGAGACCCTGGAATTTGAACGAATATACTTTCGATCCTTTAAAGAGTCTCTAAGAAACGCCAAGTGTTGTAGCCTGTGTATTAAAAAGACCTGGAGGTCAATCCTGACTTCCAAAAGCCTACAACAGCCAAGAAAGGAAAGAAGCTACTGGTGAAAGGCCTGGCCAATCCTGCCTTCAAAAAGGCTACTACAACAGCCAAGAAAGGAAAGAAGTTACTGGTGAAAGGCCTGGCCAATCCTGCCTTCAAAAAGGCTACTACAACAGCCAAGAAAGGAAAGAAGCTACTGGTGAAAGGCCTGGCCAATCCTGCCTTAAAAGCGGCTAAAACATCCAAGGAAGGTAGAAGGTGCTGTTCATTAGTTTAAGCACCGCCTGCTGATGCTTACCCACGGCAGTGCTCCTGCTGCGTCTAAAACTAAAATAGCCGGATTAGGGCTAGATTTTGCCTCACACCCTCATGCAGTTTTGCTTGAGAGGCATCTCTTTGGAGGTAGGGACGAAGAATAACAATACAGTTTTCTTAATAGGCCCCGTAATTTGATTTGAACGAATGAATACACTTTCAATCCTTTAAAGAGTCTCTAAGAGACGGCAAGTGTCTATTGAAAAAGACCTGGTCAATCCTGCCTTTGAGAAGGCTACAACATCAATATGGACCAGGACCACAAAACATTTGGTACGAAATGGACAAAACAATGAGGCAAAATTAGGGACGCCAGTAAACTAAAGGCCCAGCAGTAGTCAACATGGATGCTAGTTAAGGCCCAGCCAAAAGGAGGCAAGGGCAGGCATAGCAGTAGTCAACATGGATGCCAGTTAAGGCCCAGCCAAAAGGAGGCAAGGGCAGGCACACCAGTAGTCGACATGGATGCCAGTTAAGGCCCAGCAACAAAGAGGCAAGGGCAGGCACACCAGTAGTCAACATGGATGGCAGAGGTAGGCATATGGACCACAAATCATTTGGTTTGAAGTGGACAAAACCGAGGTTGACATCTGTCATTCCACAATGGCTCTGCGTTGCTGGTAAACCCTGGCTACCATCTGGAAGGTGGAATTCCACCTCGTAGGCACGTCGGCTACGGCTAGACAAGAAAAAATAAAATAAAACAGCTTGCTGGTTGGCGGGGGCGCGATAGGCAGGCCCCCGGCAACCAGTCCCGCTCCTGTAGCAGTTGGGGTATCATTTCCTGTATCACGTGACTCCCCACTCCTACCCCCACCACCCTTTCGATTTTCCATTTGGATGTAGCAGTTGGGGTAACATTCCCTGCATAATGTTACTCACCACCTCTCCCATCCCCCACCGCTTTTTTGATTTTGAAATTGACTTTGATCCTTTAGGATCTGGCAATTGTCTCACTATTACAAGTGAGTGAGGAAGCAATTGAGCCCACCCATATCCCAGGGGCTGGGATATGTAGTGGACATGAACCCGGGTGCTGACAGCTAACTGGTTAGGCCTGCTCTCACTCACCAATCACCATCAAGAGTACACTTGATGCCTCTCGACCGGGGGTGATGAGGCCCCGGCCACGGCTAGACAAGAAAAAATAAAATAAAACAGCTGGCCGGTTGGCGGGGGCGCGATCGGCGGGCCCCCGGCAACCAGTCCCGCTCCTCCACAGACGTAGTGTGACGTCAGAGCACGGCAGTGAGGACACAGAGAACCATTAGAAGTGCTACAGAAGCAATACAGTGTAGTGCCCACTAGTTTAGGGGGGGGGGGGGGGGCTGGACGGTTCAATCTGGTATTGGCGTGAACTATACACACTCTGACACCCCCTTCCAATCAGCAGTAAAGTTCTATGCATGATGTACTACAAATCCCAGCAATCCAGTGTAGTACACACTAGTTTAGGTGGTGCTATCTGGTATGGGCACCAACTGTACACACTTTGTCACCCCAATACAATGAGAAGTGAAGTAAGTTCTATGCAGGATGCACTACAACTCCCAGCTATACAGTGCAGTACACACTAGTTTAGGGGGGGGGGCTTGATGGTGCTATCTGGTATGGGCAACAACTGTACACACTTTCTGTCACCCCAATACAATGAGCAGTTAAGTAAGTTCTATGCACTATAACTCCCAGCTATACAGTGCAATACACACTAGTTTAGGTGGTGCTATCTGGTACGGGCAACAACTGTACACACTTTGTCACCCCAATACAATGAGCAGTGAAGTAAGTTCTATGCAGGGTGCACTACAACTCCCAGCTATACAGTGCAATACACACTAGTTTGGGGGGTGGGGGGCTTGATGGTGCTATCTGGTATGGGCAACAACTGTACACACTTTCTGTCACCCCAATACTATGAGCAGTGAAGTAAGTTATATGCACTACAACTCCCAGTTTAGGTGGTGCTATCTGGTATGGGCAACAACTGTACACACTTTGTCACCCCAATACAATGAACAGTGAAGTAAGTTCTATGCTGGATGCACTACAACTCCCAGCTATACAGTGCAATACACACTAGTTTAGGTGGTGCTATCTGGTATGGGCAACAACTGTACACGCTTTGTCACCCCAATACAATATGAGCAGTGAAGTAAGTTCTATGCGGGATGCACTACAACTCCCAGCTATACAGTGCAGTACACCAGGACCACCAGCCCCAAAATAAAAAAGGAGTACACTGAGTACTTAGGGGTCTGTATGCAACACCTAATGCCCCCTTTCTGCCAGCAGCCGGTCACCACAGTGTGCTGGTTAAATCGTGGTAGCAGCACTGCAACTCCCAGCCAGCAGTCTGTAGTAATAGTATTAATAAAAGCTTTTAAGCCCTGAAAAGAGCTGTTTGTTTATATTGCTAGTATATACCCTGCCTACTGGAACGCTAAATCCTACACTGACTCTCTCCCTGACCAGCAGCAGCTCTGTCCCTAATCTCTCACAGCATGCGTCTGAAGCGAGCACTGCCGGCGCCGAGTTTTATATGGCAGGGTCATCTGATCTAGCCAACCTGTTATCGACATGTATGGGTCCAAGGTCATCGCAGGATGTACCAAAGAGTCTCCTGCATGTTTATTGGCTGCGCAATAGCGCCCAAACTTACAGGAAACGGATGATGAGATTTCCTCGAGTATCGCGAGATGCTCGTCCGAGTAACGAGTACCATCGAGTACCAAGCTCGGACGAGCACGTTAGCTCATCTCTAGTCAAGATGAATGCATTGCACTTTATTTTTCTTCAGCCCAAGCAGGCAACAGCTTCATTCATAACATTTCTGACTAAATACATTTACACCATCACATAGCCCTAGCACATAGTTAATGCCGTATGTTACGTAAGGTACTATAAGTCTATTTACCACAGTCTGTCTAACTTTCAGAATTGCTGTAAAGACTTCTTCACTTTCTAAAGTATTGTAAAGAAGTATGTCCACTGTGATTAAGAAGTGATGTAAAACAAGTACAATCCCACTAGATTAAAAACTTTAGTATTCGCCTATAAATCAGCCAATGAAATCTTTATTCTGTAGTAGGGCCCTGGAGAATGAAAGACTATAAGTTCTAGATGAACTCCAATAAGATTTACAATTGTAACACAGAATCCTCCTGGCTCAGTTTCACATAAGAAAGGAGTGTAGTATTATTCTAATACATGAACAGTGATGTATTTCCAGTAATGTGGAAGATTTTACTGAAACTATAGGAAGGTATTGTTAGTCAATGCAAATATATATATATATATATATATATATATATATATATATATATATATGAATTTATTATAAATACCCATATATAATTATCATTGTCCAAAGGCATGTTAAGGCTGGCATGTAAAAAGCTTATCTTGATAAATTCCCCTTATAGGAGAGGTCAGATGAAAATAGAAAAAATCTGGTGCATAATATAATAAAAAAAATATACCTACCTCTCCTCATGCCCCTGCAGTGCTGCATCACCGCCTCTCTCACTGCCGTCATAACTAATCCCCCCGGCTTAGTGGTACCTCCATCGGCCAGATCATGACATTGCAGCAGCAGGAGCTGCAGGAGACCTGTGGGGGTCTAGGAGTGGTGAGGCAGCCCTGTATGGGTATGAGGATGGGTAAGTATATTCTCTTTCTGTTTTGTATGTATATATATATATATATATATATATATATATATATATATATATATATGTTCTGGAAATGTTTAAATCATATCACATCCACTTCTTGGGGTCCCCCCACTGACATATGAGGAAAAACCTCAATTTAAAAGCCAATGTCCTGGAAAAAATACACTTTTTCACTGGGAATGTCATGATCACGCCTGAAAAGGCATCAGTGCCACCCTCTGCTGCGAAGATTAGACCTCTGCACCAAAGACTGCGATTTTGGCCATAATCTTCCATTTATTCTGTGTTTAGTTTGCCTTGTTTTTGCCCTGTCTGAACTGTGTCTTATTCCTTCTGGTCTGCTAATTGTTTTCCCTGCCCTACCCGTGTCTGTGCTGCTAAGTTTCCTCTGGTCATGTAATGGTTAACCTGCCTTTGCCTCAGTGATTGACAGCTGGTCCCTCCTATCATCTTCTGGACTTGGTTCCTGGTGTCCTATTTAAGATTTCTGTTACTGCCTGGGCCTTGCCTGATATTGAGCTTGTCTCTGCCTGGTTCTGTTTCTCTTGCTCTGTTTATTCTGACTCTTCTGCTTTGTATCTCTTACCTCCCTTGCTTGCTGCCTGCCCCCGACCATATTGCCTGTTATTTGACTACTCTTTTGGATCCTGATTTTGTACCTTTGCTGCCAGACTGTTGTGACCATTCTTATTGTGTTTGTTCGTTTTGTCTTGTCCATTGTTTCACGTATCCAGGCCAGGGATCGCCGCCAAGTTGTCCGCTGCCATTTTAGGGCAGATTGCGGCAATTAGGTAGGGACAGTGTGAGGGGCTGAGCTCAGGGCTCACTGTCTCTGTGTGTTTGGTGTGACGGGTCCTGACAGGGAAGTTATGTAAAAAAAATACTTGTGCAAAACCCACTAAAAAACTGTATGCACTAAAATATTGGGCTAAATCAGCAGTTTAGGAGCCACATTTGGTTCATTATCTTTAGGTGTGTGGCTCATCATAGGAGCCCTTAGTTATCATAGTACTGCACTGCACTGGCCATACAATAAACATACATTGTTACAGCCACATTCCAACCACACAATAAGTATGGATCTGCATAATACCAAATTTTCTACTGAAATTATTAAATGTAGCTTCAACCATTGGGTTTGTAAAGTGCTATGTAAGTAGAAGTGAAAAAAAAGTGACAGCAGAGCAAAGAAAGAGATAACACTAATCAGTGGACTGCTGCTATTGATGACAATCTAAAGGGAGGTAGAGAGCAAAGTGCAGCGTTTTGGACATACTGTACATCATTAGGTCTACTGATGTTTGCACAATGTTCCGAGAGCCCTAGAGGTGGGAAGAAATGAGATGGAAGCCTTGATTTACCTTCTAGGAACTGTGTAAGTCATCTAGATAAGGCAGATGGCATGTATACAACCTAGACTTTCTCTCTCTCTCCTGCAAATAACACTAGCTGAGCCCACCCCACTTCAATTCCCCCCGATCTTGCTACTACAAGAGATACAATTCCTCTGACAGCAGGCATTGGACAGCAGATTGCAGGGAGGGGAGACATCTAGAGGTAGTCTTTCTGGGGTAATAATGTATTTTTGGTAGAAAAATTGGCTTACAAATATGTTAGGAAACACATAAGCGTGAGGGGTTTGAGCTGTTTGAAACAATAAGGGAATATGACTTATAAGATTAAAGAAAAACATAACACGTTAAGGTTGCATATTTTTGTACTAACACATGATTTAGCGGCATTTATGCACCTAGTTTTTCTCTGCAATTGCGTAGTACTGCTTTATATGTCTACTGAAGAAGTTAGTGCCCAAACACATACAGCAGGTACTTCTATGGTGTTGTGTTAGAGCAGCTAGGGGGAAGTTCGTGCTAAAGTCTTGATTTTTGAGTTTGCTAACTCTTTTTAATCCTTCTCCTGCAGAAGCAATGCCAGGGCTTTTAGAGTAAGCATCAAGGGGCAAAAATTATTTTCTCTTCCATTTTCTCATAGCAGAGTCTCAACCATCTGAATATTGTTTGCATAGTTTTATCAATTGTGGCCTTCATAGCTCATGAATGTGAATGACCACATTTTACATACTGGTTAAATTATTTCTGCTTGACCTAGAGAAATATTATGCACATTTTTGTTGGACAGGACAAAGCACTAGTAAATTTTATTGTTATATCTTAGTATCCCTAAGTGATTCATTCTGGTAAATAATACTGTATTATTTTCTTTGTGTTTTGAATGATTTTGTACAGTGAGACAGGTGCTCAGTTAGGTTGAGCCTCTTATTCTCATTATGCCCAAATCTGTTCAAGGGCCTGGTCACATTGAGCAAAGATGGCGGAATTCGAAGGGGAACCCCCGCCACAAACTCTGCTCCGAATCCTGCCTGCTTAAGTGTATCAATGCAATGACTCGCGTGCTTCCGCTCAAAGAATTGAATTGTCTTATAGCCAATAAAGGAATACATAACACCCTATTGGCAGTGGTGAAATGTTTATTGCGACTTCGGTTAAAAGGCGCCATCCCGACAATGCATGAAATTTGATCCACTCTTAAAACCAATGAAAAGAGCTTGATCAAGAGAAAACAATATGTCACAATTCCCAACATATACAATTACATTGTTTCTTTTCTTACAGAGTTTCCAGTATTTCACTGGGAACATAAACATTCAATCAAATTCTATCTAACCTATTAGATAATCTGAAGTCTAGAAGCCAATTGGTAGCTTAGTACTTGTTGCTATGTTGACCTTTAAGATGCATTAAAATGTCTCCTGTATGGTTTTAATACTCACAAAAACTCCCTTTTCACAATGGCAAACCAGACTAATGTGAAGGAATTTATTATCCTAGGATTCTCCAGTTTCCAGAAATATCAAACCTTTTTATATTTGTTTTTCTTGATAATTTACACCATTACTGTCACTGTAAATATATTCTTTATCATCATAATTCGGTTTGGTCGACGACTCCATAAACCCATGTATTATTTACTTGGAAATTTATCATTTTTGGAATTAGGTTACATTTCGGTAACAGTTCCTAAAATTATTGTGGACATCCCAAGAGAAAGGAAAAGCATTTCTTTTTCTGGCTGCATGGCGCAGCTTTTCTTCTTCACTTTTCTTGGTGCCACAGAGACCATCCTACTTGCTGTAATGTCCTTTGATCGATTTTTAGCGGTGTGCTACCCGTTACGCTACTCAGTCATCATGGGTAACAGGGTCTGTCTTTTTCTAGCAGTTACATCCTGGGTTCTTGGTTTTTTGACCACCTCATTTCCCATTATCAAAATATCCCAATTACACTTTTGCAATGCCAACGTTATTAACCATTTCTTCTGTGAATCGGCTCCTCTACTAAAACTGTCTTGCTCGGATCCTTACTTTAAAGAACTGACTGTAATAATCTGTGCATCTTCAGTCATTCTAAGCTCAGTTCTTCTTACTATGATGTCCTATGGATATATTCTTCAGACAATTCTGAGAATCCCATCTGTTACAGGGAAGAAGAAAGCAGCTTCTACCTGCGCTTCACATCTTATAGTGGTTACAACTTTTTATTCAACAGCATTTTCAATGTACATTAAGCCCACCGCTAGTCAAGGCTCACTAAACAAGGTCATGGCATTGTTCTATGCTGTGTTCACTCCACTTATCAACCCATTTATATACAGTTTACGTAACAAGGAAGTTAAAGAAACCGTTGTACTGTTCTTAAAGAAAAGTAGATTGTAAATATTTGTTTCTGATTTTCTTGCTGTGCCCACAATACAGTCTATTTTACAGGATTCGACAGATAACATTATGAGAAAGTTAAAGATTTGGTAAAACCATGCACCCTATTTTATTTTATTCCATTTCTTTCTCTTTCTGGTTTTGTAGCCAAAATAAACTCTTCTTTATGAAGCTCTTTGGTTTCCAGTAGACATGAACCTCTCTGCCAAAACTGCTCTGTATTATACTTCCTGCCCACACTTCCTATACTGCCTATGATATACCCTACACATGGGTATTGTATATGTTATAGACTTGCTTTTTACCTGCTAAAATTGGCTCTGTGTATCCTGAATAGAATACAGCTTGTCTTCAGGATTGATTTTCAGTATGTTGATCCAAAAGACAAACTCCATTCTATCCAGAACACAGTTCTTTATAGCTAATTTAAAAGCATATTTAACACAATACACTGTCAAATATTAGTATATACATAAGGGTAGACAAATGTTACTCGGTATGCAAGAAGCTCTAAGACCACAGGAAGAATAATGACATTGGTAAACAATAAATATCCCTTAAAGCATCCATATCTACTTAATTGCAGCTGAAGAAATCCTTGGGTTTGGAGCTGAGATACTGTCTGAATGAGCCAACATGAAAAGCCTGAGATAAGCACTGTCCACCCCAATTCCTGCAGTCCTGTCTGTTTTACTAGAGGGATCCCTGATGAAGGTGTCCGCACTGAAATGCGTAAAAGCTTTTTGGTCTATGCCAGAGTCCCAAGCAAGGAAGAGACTGTGGTTCTCACTACGGAACTTTTGAATTAGTGTGCAGTGGTACCACCTGCAGCACTAACCTACTCAGAAGTGTAATTTTTACATGAAATGTCAGGGTTAAAAGACACTGCATTTGGACTTTGGATATAGAGTAAACGACACAATATACAGTATATATATACATACAGTATGTGCTTGCTATATCTGTTATCAGAGTCTTGTGCAAGGAGTAGGTGTCCCTGCTTCCTTATGTACTATCCATGGTGCCTAGGATACATGAAAAGAGAAGGGTGGATATCAGCACTAGAAATGTGCTATCACACTGTTTCACAGAAATATAACACCAGTGTGACATCTTTGGTGCTGGATAACATCTGTAGGTATCCTCTATGTAGGCTGAGCACACATTTGGATAAAGGAAGGGAAATCATCTATGTGGTACCGAGCAGCAAGGGCACCACCAGCCACTTAGCCAGGTGGGAGTTCAGTAGCAACACAAGTAGGTGATTGGACATGTATTGTTGCTGCTCACATATTCCATTATGGATAAGTGGCACTGGAATAGGAGAGAGGCAAACGGAATAAGAGAGGTAAGAAAAGTCAGCGTCATACGTGGTCTTATGAGTTCTTTAACTTTACCAACATGGCAAAACCTAAAAACTTTGCAAGGCGCTGATGCAGGACCAAGATATAACCTCTATCTGAGGCCCCTGAGATGTCTGAGCATCCTCTAACCACTTATGACACTTATGGATGTAGCGGTAAGAGCCATTCATGGTAGAAGATCCCCCAAAAGCTCCGGCGGAGTGACTGCCACTAATGGAGGTGATGAAGTCTCGGCCACTTAAGGGACTCCTTGGCTTGTAGGAGGAGCGGTTGAGGTGGAACTGGCCGCTGTTAAGATGGTTTCTTCTCCCTGGAGTTGGCTTCCTGATTGTTGTCTTAGGCGCGGGCCCTTAGGCAACTCAACCAAGGCTTGAGATGACTGCTGAGGATCTTCTTCCTAGTCCTATGACTCCTTAGAGACAGAGCAATGCTCCAGTGGCAACGCACTTATCCGGGTCATTGTGGCAACCCACTATGCACATGTTCAAGATTATGCATGAACTCCAGGAGGTATTATTTAGTGATGAGCGAGCATGCTCGTCCAAGCTTGGTACTCGTTCGAGTATTAGGTAATCGATGGTACTCGTTACTCGGATGAGCATCTCGCGATACTCAAGAAAATCTCATCATCCATTTCCTGTAAGTTTGGGCGCTATTTCTCAGCCAATAAACATGCAGGAGACTCTTTGGTACATCCTGCGATCACGTGGGACCCATACATGTCGATATCAGCGATTGGTTGGCCAGATCAGATGACCCTGTCATATAAAAAGCGCAGCCGGCAGTGCTCGGCTCACATGCCTGTTGAAAGAGATTAGGGACAGAGCTTCTGCTGGTCAGGGAAAGCGTCAGTGTAGGATTTAGCATTCCAGTAAACAGGGAATACTAGCAATACAAACAAACAGCCCTTTTAAGGACTTCAAATCTTTTTTTAATAGTATTACTACAGACTGCTGGCTGGGACTTGCAGTGCTGCTACCACGATTTCAGCAGCACACTGTGGTTATCGGCTGCTGGCAGAAAGGAGACATTACTAAGGTCACATTAGGTGTTGCATACAGACCCCTAAGAGGTGCTCAGTGTACTCTTTTTTTGATTTTGTGGCTGGTGGTGCTGCTGTACTAAATTGTATTGCTGGGATTTGTAGTACACCTGCATAGAACTTCACTGCTCATTTTAAGGGGGTGTCACAGAGTGTGTATACTGTAGGAGCAGCCACTACCGGATTGTATCCCACAACACCCCAAAACTAGTGGGACCACAAGTATTTTTCCTGATTTCTGTATTTCATACGCAAGACCTAAGTTCACAACTGCTTGCACAGAGTAAAGGGCGTGTCAACGAGTGTGTATAGGTGCAGCCACTACCGGATTGTATCCTACAGCCCCCCAAAACTAGTGGGACCACAAGTATTTTTCCTGATTTCTCAATTTCATACGCAAGACCGATCTAAGTTCACAACTGCTTGCACAGAGTAAAGGGGGTGTCACAGAGTGTGTATAGGTGCAGCCACTAGCGGATTGTATCCCACAGCCCCCCCAAACTAGTGGGACCACAAGTATTTTTTCTGATTTCTGTATTTCTTACGCAAGGCATATTCAAGTTCCATATTGTGCAGTGTCCATAAAATGGTGAACCCCAGGGGTAAGGGTCGAGGACGAGGGTGTGGGGTTTCAAGCGATGCAGGTGGCACAGGGAGTGGTTCAGGGCAGGGACACAGCAGCACCTGTTGAGGAAGGAGCAGTGGCACACCGCAGACGTGCACTCCCTAGCTTCTTTGCCCAACTCACGGGGTCTCATGGTAGACTGATATTGAAACCGCAACAGTGTGAACAGGTGATCACGTGAATAGCGGATAATGTGTCCAGTAACTTATCCACCACCCAGTCTTCCACGCAGTCCATCCACACTACCCAAGGGAGTGGAACCCTTGCTCCAGTAGCTCAGCTTCCTTTCCCACAAGCTGACCCCTCCAGGGAAAGAAGGGATTCAGATCCACCACCATGCTCCCAGGAACTCTTTTCTAAACCCTTCCCTGAGTCTGAGCAACTGAAGCAGTCGATCTTCTTCCTCCTCCTCTCTATTACCCTCCATGAGCATGTCGCCTCCATTTCGTAGCACTAGCTGCAACAGCAGTGCGGTGGGTAAGCGCCAACAGGCAGTGTTGAAACTGCTGAGCTTAGGCAACAAGAGGCACACGGCCCAGAAAGTGTTGCAGGGTATCACAGCACAGTCAGATTTTTGGCTTACGCCATGGAGCCTTAAACCAGGCCTGGTTGTGTGACAACGGGCGGAACGTGGTGGCGGCTCTGCAACTTGGCAGCCTCACACATGTACCATGCCTTAGTGGTGCAGCGGTTCCTTAAGACCTACCCTAATTTGGCTGACTTGCATGCCAAGGTGCGGCGTATCTGTGGGCATTTCCACAAGTCAACCACGGAAGATGCCACCCTTAGGGTAGTACAAAGGCGCTTGCAACTGCCGGCTCACAGACTGCTGTGCAACATGCCCACGAGGTGGAATTCCACCTTCCAGATGGTAGCCAGGGTTTACCAGCAACGCAGAGCCATTGTGGAATGCCAGATGTCAACCTCGGTAAGAAGCGGTAGTCAGGTCAGTCAGCTACCTCAAATCTACAATGAGGAGTGGATGTGAATGTCTGCTATCTGTCATGTACTGGGCCCCTTTGAGGAGTCCACACAGATGGTCAGCGGCGATGCCGCCATCATCAGCCTCACCATCCCGCTGCTGTGTCTGCTTCAAAACTTCCTGCTATGCCTGTAGTCTGACACTTTGCCTTCATCTCAGGAGATGGGTGAAGAACAGCCGCCGCTAGATAGCTAGACCACCCTGATGTCAGTTTCTCCCCATGGAGTAGAGGATGAGGAGGATGAAGAAGAGGAGGAAGAGGAGCAGACTGCTGCCGCCACTGAAGAGGGTACCCATGCTTAATCTTTAGTTGTTAAGCGTGTATGACCTGAAGAGGAGGAATTGGTGGAGGAGGAGGAAATTGAGGCTAATGAGGAGAGGGAGTTCTTGCGTATTGGGACCCTGGCGCACATGGCTGACTTTATGTAAGCCTGTCTATCCCGTGACCCTCGAGTTAAATTTTTTTTTTTTACAACACAGATTACTGGGTGTTCACCCTCCTGGACCCTCAGTACAAACAGAACTTTTCCAGTGGCCCGAACTGGCACTTTATGCCTTGCAGGTACTGTGCTGCCCTGCCGCTAGCGTGTTGTCAGAGTGGGTCTTCAGTGCAGCTGGTGCCTTCATCACTGATAAGCGCAGCCGCCTGTCAACTGACAGTGCTGACAGGCTGACAGGCTGACGTTTATAAAAATGAACAAAGCCTGGATTTCACCTGAATTCAACTGTCCACCCGGGGAAAGCAGCTCAACATGAAGATTCTTGGTATCTCCTCTCCTCCTCCTCCTCTTCCTTCAATTCTCAGCCAACAGTCAAGTCTTCTTCCGCTATGCTGTGTCTGGCCTAATTATTGGGAGGCTCAATTGCTTCCTCACTCACTTCTAATGGTTCTTTGTGTCCTCACTGCCATGCTCTGAAGTCACACTACGTCTGCGGAGGAGAGGGACTGGTTGCCGGGGGCCCGCCGATTGCCGTTTAGCCATGGCCGGGGCCTCACCACCCCCGGTCGAGAGGCATTAGGTGTACCCTTGATGTTGACTGACAGCCGGCCTAGCCAGTTCGCTGTCAACACCTAGGTTCGTGTCCATTAAAAATCCCAGCCCCTGGACTCACTCCAATTTTTGGGTGGGCTCACTTGCTTCCTTAATCACTTTTAATGGTTCTCTGTGTGTTCAATGCCATGCAGTGTCTGACCTAATTTTTAGTAGGCTCACTTGCTTCCACACTCACATTTAATGGTTCTCTGTGTGCTCAATGCCATGCAGTGTCTGGCCTAATTTTTGGGAGGCTCACTTGCTTCCTCACTCACTTTCAATGGTTCTCTGCGTGCTCAATGCCATGAAGTGTCTGGCCTAATTTTGGGGAGGCTCACTTGCTTCCTCACTCACTTTTAATGGTTCTCTATGTGCTCAATGCCATGCAGTGTCTGGCCTAATTTTTGGGAGGCTTACTTGCTTCCTCACTCACTTTTACTGGGTCTCTGTGTGCTCAATGCCATGCAGTGTCTGGCCTAATTTTGAGGAGGCTCAATTGCTTACTCACTCACTTCTAATGGTTCTCTGTGTCCTCACTGCCATGCTCTGATATCACACTACGTCTGCGGAGTAGCGGGACTGGTTGCCGGGGGTCCGCCGATCGCGCCCCCACCAACCAGCCAGTTGTTTTATTTTTTTTTGTCTAGCCGTGGCCGGGGCCTCACCACCCCGGGTTGAGAGACATCAGGTGTACCCTTGATGGTGACTGACAGCTGGCCTAGCCGGTTAGCTGTCAGCTCCTAGGTTCGTGTCCACTAAAAATCCCAGCCCCGGGACTCACTCCAATTTTTGGGTGGGATCACTTGCTTCCTCAATCACTTTTAATGGTTCTCTGTGTGCTCAATGCCATGCAGTGTCTGGCCTAATTTTGGGGAGGCTCAATTGCTTACTCACTCACTTCTAATGGTTCTCTGTGTCCTCACTGCCATGCTCTGACGTCACACTACATCTGCGGAGGAGCGGGACTGGTTGCCAGAGGTCCGCCGATCGCGCCCCCGCCAACCAGCCAGCTGTTTTATTTATTTTTTTGTCTAGCCCTGGCCGGGGCCTCACCTCCTCGGGTCGAGAGGCATCAGGTGTACCCTTGATGGTGACTGACAGCTGGCCTAGCCAGTTAGCTGTCAGCACCTAGGTTCGTGTCCACTAAAACTCCCAGCCCCTGGACTCACTCCAATTCTTGGGTGGGATCACTTGCTTCCTCAATGGTTCTCTGTGTGCTCAATGTCATGCAGTGTCTGGCCTAATTTTTGGGAGGCTCACTTGCTTCCTCACTCACTTTTAATGGTTCTCTGTGTGCTCAATGCCATGCTGTGTCTGGCCTAATTTTTGGGAGGCTCACTTGCTTCCTCACTAACTTTTAATGGTTCTCTATGTGCTCAATTCCATGCTGTGTCTGGTATAATTTTTGGGAGGCTTACTGGCTTCCGCTTCTACCTTGTTCACTATGTCCTCACCGCCATGCTGTGTCAGGCTAAATTTTGGGGTGGTTCATCATATGCTAACTCTGTTTTAATGGTTCCCTGTGTTCTCACTGCCATGCTGTGTCAGGCTGAGTTTTTGGGTGGTCCCTATGCCTACCTCTGTTTTAACCAGGCTGTTGCACAGAATTAGGCATAATGATGCAATTAGGCAGCCTCGGAGGCATGCATACATGTTTCCTGTCCATTTCCGTTGTGTTTCTATCAATTTCTGAGGTTGACAGGTTTTCACATGACCTTTCCTCTACCAAACTTGAGTTCCTGCAAAAATGCTTGAGTCTCCCATTGACTTCAATGGGGTTTGTTTTTTGAATGGAGCACTCGGGGATCAGGAAATACTCTTCTCGAGTAACAAGCACACGAGCATTTTAGTATCATTAGCTTATCACTAGTATCATTAGCTCATCACTAGTTTTTTTTTTTTTTTTACAGAACTCCTGCCAACAAAGAGGGTAAGGCCATGATGAAGGTAAGGTGTTTGAGATACCCTTGGTTACATAAGGAGGAGTATCTCCATAGTCTACAATTACCAAATCCCCCCCTCATCCCCCAAGTAACCCATCTCATGCTATCAGCGATTCTAAGTACCTGTAAATATATCTGAGGGTACAAGAACGTACCTTGACATGCTTTTATAGTGAAATAAAAGTTACTGTTGCACCACCTTAGCGTGGTCTCTCTGTCTTCTGACTTCTGAATTCATCTTCACCTCACCAACTCTAAGTGCTTCCCAGTCACCAGGTCATCAGCCAGTCTGTGGTACTAGGGAGTTGGCCCCCGGGAGAACTACTAGGACCATCATATTCGATATTGTTCACCGTTTGATATTGTCACCGTTGGATATTGTCAAGATAAAATGAAATTCTGAGGAAGAGTGCTTGAAAGTCTATAGGCAGACTGGAGATATAAAAAATGAAATTATTCCTTCCAAAAATAAAGAAATTGAATCAATTATTAATCAATTTAAATCAATTAATTATTTTCTCGTCAGTATACAGAGAATACAGAGAAATCTGTGATGTCAAACTTTTATGTTACAAAGTTTTATTAAGAAGTAAGATTACATTGAAGCATATTGAGGATGGTAATCATGCCATCTGCCATTTCCTCATGGGACTCCAACTACTCCTATATCTACTTAGAGCACGTCACAGTATGAGAAGCATAAGGATAGATAGATTTTTCAAGGCAGGACCTAAGATATGGGTGGTTCTTTTTGGTCCCTTGAAATACTGACAGATGCTGGGATTACTGCGGAAATCAAACACCTTCAACATTTACAATACAATTACCATGGAATGTCATGGAACATGTTGTACGAGCTACTTTTGTGGTCAGGTAGGTAAGTAGTTGGTAAGTTAAATGAGGTTCCAGGATTCTGAATATTGTTTTTTTTTTTTTTTTTTTTTAGTAGCAGAAGCATCTTTGTCTATAACATGTGTCTGGTATTACAGCCTTCTCCCCCTAAAATAAATGGGGTTAAGCTGCAATACTAAATAAAAAGGTTACCACTTATTCTAAGTTAAAATTAATGTGTTACACTAAAATTGCTTTAAACAAAAAAAGTACAATCTGTGCTCTGAAGATTTTCTGTATTGTATGACTCTCTTAGACTATAACTGTTAATGTGATGGTGGGTGAGGATGAAAGGAATCACAATCCATCTCCTGAAACACTACAGTGCAATATTGTCTTCCTATAAGGTATTTGCATGTCAATAATTTTGAGTTGCATGCTGCCCAACAGACACTACACAGAAATAAGCAAACATTTACATGCAATACAAAGGCAGAGCAATCCCCCAAATACTAAGTCTATGTCTTGCTTATACAAATGCCTTATATGCACATGCAGCTCCAGTTCCCTAGTGTGTTCATCTTCTTTTTAATACATACGTATGTATATTTTATATTAATAAAAAAATGATGACTACTTGTTGGGCTATGTTACTTTTCTTTAGGTTGTACATACCAGATATGCAGAAGAGAAAAGGCCAGAAGAGATAATTATATTCCCTCTATTGTAGTTACACGGTTCGTGCTCTCATTAGCTGACTAGCACCAGGTGTGATATGTGACTGACATACAAAAGCTTTGTTTTTCCTTTGTTTTTGTTTAGATTCAAAACAAATCAAACAAATGATCATTGTGACATGCTGCGTTGCATGGAGTTATTCTTGCCCGGAAGCATTGCTCTTCATTGTTAATGAGATATGAATCAAACCAATAACAACTATGGTACTCAGCTCATAATGAATGGATTTTCTATGGACAGTATTCAACAGGGCACTATTTTTGTTATTTTTTTGCTAATGTATTTGTTAACACTTTCTGGAAATGTTGTTATCATAGCCATCATTCAGACAAGCAATAATCTCAAACAAAGTCCCATGTACTTTTTCTTGACTCATTTATCCTTTACTGAAATCTGCTACACCACTGCCATATCCCCAAATTTCCTGGATTTGATTCTCAAAGGTGAAAAAACAATAGCGTTGGTTAGCTGCCTATTCCAGCTTTACCTTTTTCTATCCTTGGCCAGTGTGGAGAGTTTCCTCCTGGCTTCGATGGCATATGACCGATACTTGGCCATATGTAAGCCTCTGCATTACCAAAATATTATGTGCAATGGAGTATGTAGGAACTTTGTGTTCTTCTCTTGGTTTGGGGGTTTAACAATTCCTATCGGACTTATTATCTTAATATGTCATCTCCAGTATTGTTCACCATTTACTGTAAATCACTTTTTCTGTGATGTTTCTCCTCTGATTGCTGTCTCGTGCAATGGGGACAGACTCTATATTAAGATAGTTGAACAGGTTGCTGCTTCGTGTGTTTTATTAAGTTCAGCATTTGTAATTGTGACATCTTACATATATATAGTTACCACTATCTTAAAAATCAAGTCCACAAACGGAAGGAAGAAAGCATTTTCCACCTGTGCTTCTCATTTCATTGTGGTTATTTTATTTTTTGGCCCTGGAATTGTAATATATGTTAGTCCTTTAGCACATCATTCGGTGACCATGAATAAGTGGATATCTCTCTTTTATACAGAAGTCACCCCCCTTCTTAATCCATTTGTGTATAGTCTTCGGAATTCAGATGTTCAACTGATTATCAGAAAATGTTTGACAAATAACTTTACTTCCTTGCTGAGAAAGAAACGGTGACAATACAAAATCTGTAGCCCAGTCCAGCTCGTCAATGTTCTTTTTATTGTTTAGTCTAGATTTAGCTGAATGGATTAATATATTTAGTCTTATAGTACTAGTAATGGAAGAGGCTTGGTTGGGGAAATTCTTGTTGCTGTAGTATATGATTATTTTTCCTTTACAGGACAGGAACACTCCCTGATGATAATCCACACGTTGACCAGCAATCAAACAATAAATGAGAAATGCTCATACATCTTTGCATCTTTTGTCAGGTATCATTGCTAGTTTGCAGATCCTGTTATGCAGTTAAAGAGGTACTCCAGGCTAGGTTTATTTTAAGTGTATGGCCAGGGAGGGGGTGGATATAGACGGGGCTGGTCAGTTGCCGAGGCGGGACTGCGCTACGACCGCTGAATGGCTGAACTGCCTTGAGACGTCACGTCTCAGGCCATAGCTCGGACCAGGTAGTGACAGTGGGATGGGAGAACGGAGCAGTACGATCCGGGACCCGGCACTTGAACCGAGGAGGCAAGTGACCGGCCGCGTCTATATCGACCCCCTCTCCGGCCATACACTAAAAATACACCTAGCCCAGGGTACCCTTTTAAATGAGAGCTCAGGGCATGGACAGCTTTCTTTGAGAAATAATGACATTTACAGATGCAGCTTGTTGGCTTATTACATCTTTTATCAGAGTATTGTGCTTTGCAGGGAGTACTGGTAACATGATTGTGACATCATCACAGGTCCTACACCTCCAGCATCTACCAGATATAGAGCAGCTCCTGGTTGGGCAGTCACTGCTGTTGTGTTGTGATGTTCAGATCTTATCCAGGGATTATTCTGATTGCCATTGGAGTCGGGAAGGAATTTTCTCCCTGTGATGGGGTAATTGTCATCTGCGTCATGGGGGTTTTCGCCTTCCCCTGGATCAACACAGTAGGGTTTCCCTAGATTGAACCTGATGGACTCTTGTCTTTTTTCAACCTTATTAACTAAGCTACTATGTTACTATGTTTTCATGGTTCATTGTCCTCGGACCTGTGCCCAGCATGCCCGTGGTGTGGAAGAAGGAGTTATTTCTGTCATTATCATGCCTTGTGGAGATCGGGAATGGCTGCTGTCTGTTTTCACTTGCCATCACGAGAGTTGTGTCTCTGTATTCTTCACAACTCCCTAAGGTGAGAGTTGCCTTTATTAGCTCCACTGTTTTTTGTATCTACTGATCCTTGCTATGGAGCGCAGTCTATTTTTTTCATAAGAAGATGGGAATTCTAAGACCATGTTGTCATAATCTTCTGGATCAAGCCACCCCCAGTAGTCAGAGTCACAGCAGGCATCCCCCCATGGAGGACGCTTTGTCGCAGGAGAACGTAGTGGCAGCGCCAGACTAGCAGCTTCAGGTTCCGGTGCTGTGTTTGTAACTGTACATAATATCGAACACCATTAATATGAATCACTTAGGTAGCAGCCTTGTCACAACCTCTCCAGCAGACTTCCAGGAGAGATGGCCTCTTCCCTGCAGGGGCCTCGGGTTTCATCTGTGACAAAGGCAGGATCAGCCCTTATCATCCTGCAGGGATAAAGGTCACCATTAGTGATGAGCGAACATGCTTGTCCAAGCTTGGTACTCGTTCGAGCATTAGGGTACTTGATGGTACTCCTTACTTGGACAAGCATCTTGCGATACTCGAGAAAATCTCATCATCCATTTTCTGTAAGTTTGGGCGCTATTTCTAAGCCAATAAAAATGCAGGAGAATCTTTGGTACATCCTGCGATCACGTGGGACCCATACATGTCGATAGCAGCGATTGGCTGGCCAGATCAGATGACCCTGCAATATAAAAAGCGCGGCCGGCAAGGCTCAGCTCACATGTATGCTGGAAGAGATCAGGGACAGAGCTGCTGCTGGTCAGGGAGAGCTTTAAAAAGGGAATAAGCATTCCAGTAGGCAGGGAATACTAGCGAAACAACCAAACAGCCCTTGTAAGGGCTTCAAATTGTTTTTAAATTATATTACTACAGACTGCTGGCTGGGACTTGCAGTGCAGCTAGCACAATTTCAGCAGCACACTGTGGTGATCGGCTGCTGGCAGAGAGGTGACATTAGGTGTCGCATACAGACCTCTAAGAAGTGCTCAGTACTCTTTTATGATTTTGTGGCTGGTGGTGCTGCTGCTGTAGTACATTGTATTGCTGTGATTTGTAGTACACCTGCATAGAACTTCACTGCTCATTGTAAGGGGGTGTCACAGAGTGTAGTGGTTAGTGGTTAGGACCATTAGTATATTTCCAGATTTCTGTATTTTTTACTCAAGCCATATTTAAGTTCACTACTGCTTGCAAAGTGTAAAGGGGGTGTCACAGACTGCATAGGTGCAGCCACCACCAGATTGTATCTCATAGCCCCCTAAAAACTAGTGGGCCCTCTACTATATTTTCTGATTTCTGTATTTCTTACACAAGGCATATCTAAGTTCACTACTGCTTGGCTTGCACAGTGTAAAGGGGGTGTCACAGAGTGTATTGGTGCAGCCACCGCAAGATTGAATCCCACAGCCCCCCAAAATCTAGTGGGACCACTAGTTTATTTCCGGATTTCTGTCTTACTTAAGCCATATTTAAGTTCACTACTGCTTGCAAATTGTAAAGGGGGCGTCACAGAGTGTGTTGACTGTAGGTGCAGTCACCGCAGATGTTCACTCCCTAGCTTCTTCGCCCAACTTACGGGGTCTCATGGTAGACCGATATTGAACCGCAGCAGTGTGAACAGGTGATCACGTGGATAGCGGATAATGTGTCCAGTAACTTATCCACCACCCAATCTTCCACGCAGTCCACCCACGCTACCCAAGGAAGTGGAACCCTTGCTCCAGCAGCTCAGCCTCCTTCCCCACAGCCTGGCCCCTCCAGGGAAAGAAGAGATTCAGATCCACCACCATGCTCCCAGGAACTCTTTTCTGGACCCTTCCCTTAGTTTGAGCAAACGTAGCAGTCGATCTGTCTTAATGCCCAAACTATGCACCTCACGCAGTCAGTGGGTGATGAGAGTGGGGACTTGCAGGCGGGTTGGAAGAGATGTCTGATGATGATGATGAGACCCGGTTGTCAGACAGTGAGGTTGTTGTCATGGATGTAACTCAAAGTGGGGAGCATAGTAAGGAATTGGAGGAAGTGCTGGTGGATAAAGAAGAGGTGACTGACCTGAGCTGGGTGGATAAGGCTAGTGAAGACCGTGCTTCTGAGGTGGAGGCAAGTTCACCCACAGGATCGGTTGGAAGAGGAAGAGAGGTGGGCAGAGGGAAAGGCAGGGGCAGAGAAAGTAGATCAGCAACTGTTGCACGGAGTCAAACTCCCGTGGCCAGGCCTAGATTTTCCCAAGTCTGGAGGTTCTTTAAAGAAAGTGTGGATGACCGACGGACTGTAGTGTGCAACGTGTGCCATGCCAGGATCATCAGGGGAGCCACCACTACCAGCCTAACCACTACCAGCATGCGCAGGCATATGAGTGCTAAACATCCCACTCAGTGGAACCAAGGCCGTTCAGTGACTGCACCCCTGCTCCTTCCCCTGTGTCAGGTGCTGGCTCTATTAGTCCCCCCGCCCAGACCCCAGGCACAGGCATCTCCCTGACGGCACATTGGTTCAGCTTGGTGGAGGCCGGGACAGAGTCTGACCCTGCTTCCGCTCATGTGCTGCCCACACTGAGGATTGCGGGGACTACCTCGGTTGCGGTCTCTCATGATTTGTATACCTCTTGCTCCTCCTTTTCTTCATCCTCCTCTCTATTACCCTCCATGAGCACGTCACCTCCATTTTGTAGCGCTAGCTGCATCAGCACTGCGGTGGGTAAGTGCCAACCGGCGGTGTTGAAACTGCTGAGCTTAGGCGACAAGAGGCACATGGCCCAGGAGCTGTTGCAGACAGATCTTTGGCACGGAGCCTCAAACCAGGAATGGTTGTGTGTGACAACGGGCGGAACCTGGTGGCAGCTCTGCAACTTGGCAGCGTCACACATGTACCATGCCTGGCCCACGTGTTCAATCTATTGGTGCAGCGGTTCATTAAGACCTTTCCCAATTTGGCTGACTTGCTCATTAAGGTGCGGCGCATCTGTGCGCATTTCCATAAGTCAACCACGGATGCTGCCACCCTTAAGGCAGTGCAAAGGGGCTAGCAACTGCCGTCTCACAAACTGCTGTGCGACGTGCCATGCGGTGGGATTCCACCTTCCAGATTGTAGCCAGAGTTTACCAGCAACGCAGAGCCATTGTGGAATGCCAGATGTTAACCTCGCTAAGAAGCGGTAGTCAGGTCAGTCAGCTACCTCAAATCTACAATGAGGAGTGGACGTCGATGTCTGCTATCTGTCATGTACTGGGCCCTTTTGAGGAGTTAACACAGATGGTAAGCGGCGATGCCACCATCATCAGCCTCACCATCCCACTGCTGTGTCTGCTTCAAACCTCCCTGCTCAGCCTGAAGTCTGAGACTTTGCCTTTGTCTTAGGAGACGGGTGAAGAACATGCGCTAGATAGACAGCCAGACCACTAGATAGCCAGACCACCCTGACGTCAGTTTCTCCCCACGGAGTAGAGGATGAGCAGAATGAAGAAGAGGAGGAAGAGGAGAAGACTGCTGCCGCGACTGAAGAGGGTACCCATGCTCAATCCTTTGTTGTTGAGCGTGTATGGCCTGAAGAGGAGGAATTGGTGATGGAGGAGGAGGAAATTGAGCGTATTGAGGACAGGGAGTTCTTGTGTGTTGGTACTGTGCGCACATGTCTGACTTTATGTTAGGCTGTTTTTCCTGTGACCCTCGGTTTAAATTTTTTTTTTACAACACAGATTACTGGGTTTTCACCCTCCTGGACCCTTGGTACAAACAGAACTTTACCACTCTCATTCCTGCTGAGGAAAGCAGTATGAGAGTGAATCAATATCAACAGGCCCTTGTGCAGAAGCTGAAAATGTACTTCCCATCTGACACCACTAGCGCCAGCGGACGTAGTTCTGTGGTCCAAAGAGCGGGGGAGAGGAGGGGTGGAGAAGGCAGCTTGTCAAGGGGCAGGGGAACACTCTCCAAGCGAAACGTACGCCGGGCTGCTGTGCTAGACGGGGGGTAAGACCTCAGTGTTGGTCATGTGGCATTGACATTATATATGGTATATGTGTATTATCTTCTTTTTGTGTTATGGTAGGCTGACTACTTGATCTACCTACCTACAGCATTACTAAGTTTTTTTTGGGCTGCTGTGCTAGACGGGGGGTAAGACCTCAGTGTTGGTCATGTGGCATTGACATTATATATGGTATATGTGTATTATCTTCTTTTTGTGCTATGGTAGGCTGACTACTTGATCTACCTACCTACAGCATTACCAAGTTTTTTTGGGGGGGTCACATACAGTCTCCCCCTATACTTTATTTATGGCTTTCTAATATTTATTATATCTTTTTGGCTTTCTATCTTATAGAAGCCCTTTGTTTTTGCACTATACCAGAAACTACCACTAGATGGTAGTGTCTTTATAGAGCTACAATTCATCTCATTTACTTTTCTTCTGTGATGCCACGCTGATGTCTTCCTCCCCTTCTGGTTTCGACCTTTGTGTTCCATCCCATATGTCATTTTATCTGTTTTTATGAATTAATCGATTATAATAAAGATTTTTGTATACCTTCATTTACTGTGCAAGTTCTTTGGATTTTGTTTAGGTTTGTTGTTGCACTGTATATATGTGTAGGCAGGACTTTGTAGGTTGTCCGTCCCCAGTCTAGACAGAGTAGGGGGGAAGCCTTCAGAAAGATGGTGAGGGAGTACCTTGCTGACCATACCAACGTCTTTCCCGATCCCTCTGCTACATACAACTACTGGGTCGTAAAACTGGATACGTGGCCCGAACTGGCGCTTTACGCCTTGGAGGCGCTGGGCTGCCCTGCCGCTAGCATGTTGTCAGAGCGGGTCTTCAGTGCAGCTGGTGCCATCATCACTGATAAGCGCACCCGCCTGTCAACTGAATTCAACTGTCCACCCGGGGAAAGCAGCTCAACATGAAGATTCTTGGTATCTCCTCTCCTCCTCCTCCTTCAATTCTCAACCAACAGCCAAGTCTTCTTTCGCCATGCTGTGTCTGGCCTAATTTTTGGGAGACTCACTTGCTTCCTCCCTCACTTTTAATGGTTCTCTGTGGCTTTACTGCCATGCTGTGTGTGGCCTAATTTTTGGGAGGCTCACTTGAGGCTCATTTACTTCCTTACTCACTTTTAATGGTTCTTTGTGTGCTCACTGCCATGCTGTGTCTGGCCTAATTTTTGGGAGGCTCGCTTGCTACCTCACTCACTTTTAATGGTTCTCTGTGTCCTGACTGCCATGCTCTTACGTCACTTCATCAGCGGAGGAGCGGGACTAGTTGCTGGGGGCCTGGCGATCGCGTTCCCGGCAACCAGACAGCTGTGTTACCTTTTTTTTTGTGTAGCCACGGCCAAGGCTTCACCACCCCTGGTGGATCGATCAAGGTGTACCCTTAATGGTAATTGACAGCTGGCCTAGCCAGTTAGCTGTCAGCATCTAGGTTCGTGTCCACTATAAATGGCCAGCCCCTGGCCTCACTCCAATTTTTTGGGAGGCTCACTTGCTTCCTCACTCACTTTTAATAGTTCTCTGTGTCCTTACTGCCATGCTGTGTCTGGCCTCATTTTTGAGAGGCTCACTGGCTACCGCTTCTACCTTGGTCACTCTGTCCTCACCCCCATGCTGTGTCAGGCTAAATTTTGGGGTGGTTCATATGCTACCTCTGTTTGTAATGGTTCTCTGTGTCCTCACCGCCATGCTGTGTCTGGCAAAGTTTTTGGGTGGTTCATCATATGCTACCTCTGTTTTAATGGTTCCCTGTGTTCTCATTGCCATGCTTTGTCAGGCTGAGATTTTGGGTAATTCATATGCCTACCTCTGTTTTAACAAGGCTGTTGCCCAGAATTTGGCATAATGGTGCGATTAGTCAGCCTCAGAGGCATCCATACATGCAGGAGCGTAGCTAGGATTCATGGGGCCCCATAGCAAAAAACTGTATGGGGCCCCCCCTCCCCTACACACTAATATATATATATATATATATATATATATATATATATATATATATATGCAAAAGTCTGTTTGTTGGTCAGCTCACCTGCTGTGGTATAGCCGTCGGTGCACGGTAAGACCCGGAGCCAGGGTCACAGCATACCAGAGAAAAAAGTCCAGCACCAGGTCAGCATATACCATTAAAATTCCATACTTTATTAGAAAATCTTCACATAGGACAGTAATAAAAGTTTACGCGTTTCAGCGCTTCTCGCGCCTTGTTCACAACTGAAGCATGATACATACAAGCTCATATTGCTATATAAAGGGTAGTGCTGTACATCACATGACTAACCCCCAATTAAGAACCATATAACACATGTTAAAAACTTCACAGGCTTGGAAAGCAAGTTAACCCTTAAGGAGTAAGTTCAAAGTAGAAAGTGAATATAACCAATTTTTCTCATACATCATATAGGTTATTGAAAGCATGGCTAGAAAGTTGCTTACATTAAATGTAGTATATAAAGCACCAGACAATATATTTATAGACCTTAATATGTCAGGATCAAATCATGTCTTGAATTCAGACCTTCTGGGACTCTCGTTCCTAGTCTAAATATCCAGAAGGATTCTCTATTTAATAGTTTACGTCTCAGAGAACCTCCTCTTTTTGGTGGACAGATTTTCTCAATGCCCATAACTTTTAGGGACTGTACCTTTCCAGCATGGGTTTCCCTGAAATGTCTGGTTAGGGATGATACATTCACCACCTCATTGCGCACATCTGATATGTGTTTCCTAATTCTCATTTTGAGGCTGGTGGATGTGCACCCCACATACTGTACATTGCAGAGTGTACAGGTAGCAACATAAACTACATGGGTTGTATTGCAGTTTATGTAACTTTGGATTTTATATGTATTATTATTAGAACATGATGTTACTTCTTTGGAAATCGCAACATGTGAACACGTTATACATCGCTGATGTCCGCACTTATATGACCCCTTCACATCTAGCCAGGTTTGTTCCCTGGGTTTCTCTCTAACATAAAGTGAGGGGGATAGAGTCATTCCTATGGTGGGGGCTCTGCGAGACACTACTTTAACTCCTCCTTTCGTCATCACCTGCAGTTTGTCATCTTGCCACAACAGTGGTAAATATTTTTTTATTATTTTGCTTATTTTAGAAAATTGTTTACTGTAGGTGGTGACGAAAACTACCTGTTTATTGTCCGATCTGTCCTTAGATTTCTTTTTCCTATTAGACAATTCCTCACTCAGCAGATCTTCTCTACTCACTAATGCTGCCCTCTCTATTGCTGAATCCAAAATTTCTTGCAGAAATTTCCTTTCCTTAAATCTGTCTTTTAGTTTTTCCAACTCCAGTTCATATGTATCTTGCTTGCTACAGTTTCTTTTGAGCCTTAGACACTCCCCATAGGGCATATTCTGGATGACGTGTGGTGGGTGACACGATGTAGCCATCAGTATAGAATTACCTGCACAATCCTTTCTGTATGGCATAATCTGTACACAATTATTGTTCGTGTCAGCCACCAAACGCACATCCAGGAAGGATACTTCATTACCTCCAAAACATGTTGTAAATTTCAGACCATATTCATTGTTATTTATATACTCAGCAAATAGCTTGAAGGAATCCTCCGAATCCTTCCACACCAGGACCAAGTCGTCTATATAACGACCGATCCACTGAATATGCTTCAGAAATTTGTTGTTTGCTGAGAATATGTATTTTTCCTCTAAGCATGACATCACAATATTTGCTAGGGGTGGTGAGAATTTGGCTCCCATACTCACTCCTTGGATCTGTAAATAATATTCTTCATTGAACACAAAATAATTGTGGCTTAAAAGGAAATCTGTAGCCATAATGATAAATTCAATTTCTGGATCTGAGTATGAGCCAAATTTTTTTAAATAGTATTCTAGTGATGTAATAGCTATCTCTCTCGGAATGGAAGGATATAACGCTACCACATCCATTGTAGCTAATTTCCACCCCTCACACCAACCAAAATTCCTCATGATATTCAGTACATGTTTCGTATCTCTCACATGAGAGGGGGTTACTGTAACCAAAGGTTGCAAGTAATGATCTACCCATGAGCCTAGTCGTTCTCCCATAGAGCCGATCCCGGCTACTATGGGTCTCATGGGGGGGGGGAAGGTCCCCTTGTGTACTTTTGGCAGAGAGTGGTATGTCGGGGTAATAGGATCTTCTACCAGCAGAAAATCTGCCATTTTTTGAGTAATAGCCCCCATAACTACACCATCCTCTACCAATCGTTGGAGTTTGGTCTGAAACAACTTTGTAGGATCTGATGAAAGCCTACGATACGTATTGGTATCCGCAAGCATTTCATAATTAAGTTTTTCATATAAACCCGAGTCAAGCAGTACTACCGCTCCACCTTTATCTGCACTACGGATCGTAAGATTTTTATTATTTTTTAATTCCATGAGAGCAAGCCGCTCTTCTTTAGTTAAATTATCCTGTGCGTGGTTCAGTATTACTGCCGACTCAAGGTTCGTTAGATCCCTCTCTACTAGCTCCTCTACTAGATCTTATTTACAGATCCAAGGAGTGAGTATGGGAGCCAAATTCTCACCACCCCTAGCAAATATTGTGATGTCATGCTTAGAGGAAAAATACATATTCTCAGCAAACAACAAATTTCTGAAGCATATTCAGTGGATCGGTCGTTATATAGACGACTTGGTCCTGGTGTGGAAGGATTCGGAGGATTCCTTCAAGCTATTTGCTGAGTATATAAATAACAATGAATATGGTCTGAAATTTACAACATGTTTTGGAGGTAATGAAGTATCCTTCCTGGATGTGCGTTTGGTGGCTGACACGAACAATAATTGTGTACAGATTATGCCATACAGAAAGGATTGTGCAGGTAATTCTATACTGATGGCTACATCGTGTCACCCACCACACGTCATCCAGAATATGCCCTATGGGGAGTGTCTAAGGCTCAAAAGAAACTGTAGCAAGCAAGATACATATGAACTGGAGTTGGAAAAACTAAAAGACAGATTTAAGGAAAGGAAATTTCTGCAAGAAATTTTGGATTCAGCAATAGAGAGGGCAGCATTAGTGAGTAGAGAAGATCTGCTG